>NW_028318018.1:0-1200000 GCF_062004578.1 Staurois parvus
ATGTAAACTAATAGATACAATGTTTCAACCGCTAAACATGTGTTCCTTCTGTCAGAGAACTGTCAGAAATAGCGGAGCTCACTGCAGGGACACTTTTGCCGGCTGATCGGGAAATGTTCGATTCGCGCACCCGAAGTAGGCAAAATTTCGATTTCGCCGCGAATCGAATATTTCCTGAAATTCGACTTGAATTCCGGTTCGCCTGGTTCGATTCGCTCATCTCTAGTCAGGACGGTACAGATATCCCCCAAATGTCAGGACGGTACAGATATCCCCCAAATGTCAGGACGGTACAGATATCCCCCAAATGTCAGAACGGTACAGATATCCCCCAAATGTCAGAACGGTACAGATATCCCCCAAATGTCAGAACGGTACAGATATCCCCCAAATGTCAGGACGGTACAGATATCTCACAAATGACCCCTTTTTGCAGAGTAGACCGTCCGACGTACTTCATAAGAGGCATGGCGAGTTTTTTGAAGTTGTATTTTTTTGTCATAATTTTTCGGAAAATTAAAAAATTAAAAAAATTATTTTCACTATTTTTTTTACATACTGTCACCAGTGCAGTACAGCGTCATCATATACTGGCATGGCGGTTAACAGGGACACTGACTGGTGACAGTATGAAAAAAAAAATATATATTTTTTTTATTTTTTTATTATATTTAATTTTTTATTACATTTTTTTTTTTTTTTTTTTTTAAGATTTTTTTTTCATATTTTACTATGACCAAAGTAGTACAATGTTACCATAGCAACACTGTACTACTTTGGGGAAGTGATCAGTATTTTTTTTTTTTTTTTACACAATTTGCTTATAGCAAAGAATTACTTCGCTATAAGCAAGCATTTACCTGAATGAAATCGATTCATTCAGCTTTTTTTTTTTTTTTTTTGTGCTTAGCTGTGATTTGGTCACAGCTAATCACATGACATGTGCATGTGATTAGCTGTGACCATTCACAGCTAGGCACTAGTATATAACGGATGGCATCATGAATGAAGCCATCCATTGTATACAACTGTCATGTGACCTGCTGTGATTGGTCACAGCAGGTCACATGGTACCAGCAACGGGAGCCGGTACTCGGATCTGTCATCTGCCGTGTCCGAGGTGCATGGCCCGTGACAGATCGCGCTGCTGCGCCGCTCTGCATTACCGCAAACGGCGCATGTGCGGGAGCACGCCAAATGGCGTGCACCCGGAATGAAGAGGCACATCTGAAGCCGCCAAACTGCCATTGGCCGGGCGGCTAATGGTTAAAGATGTTTCTTTATATCCTGAAGACGGTCAGCTATGGCACTATATGTATAACGAATGTTTACAGGCCAATATTCAGATAGATAAATCTAGATTTACTGTGCACAGACAGCGTAAAAAGATATCTAACATCTTAAATTTAGTGAGAATATTCAACAAAATGATTTTGAATGTTGATTTATCTGTTAAAAAAGTTTGTATATTAAAGCAGACAGAATGTAGCACTGTACAGAATACAGAAAAGCATGAAAATGTGTCTCAAGATGCTCTTAGTTGCCCAAACTGTGACATTTTTTGTAATTACATAGAGAATCTTGAGGAACAAATTGACTCAAAGACAAATCTTTTGTTAAGACTGCAGAATGACAGTAAACAGGTTGCCATGATAAACACAGATGACAAACAGAGTGATCCAAGATCAGAGCCACGGCTGTCCGATATCTCTGAAAGTTCGGATATTGACTCTGATGACGAAACACAAATTAAACATAAAGAATTGTTATGTAAACCTGCAAAACTTAAGTTACAAATACATAATCAATTAATGAAAGTTTTAAAAGACTTCCCTGCTTATGATTCAGATAAAGATATCTACAGCAACATGGAAATGTATGAAATGCATGTTAAATGCCATCAGATTTCAGATCATGACATAAATTATTTATTTCCGTTGTGGCTGCCAATTAAATTTATGTCTCGAATTAAAAATTCTGTTATTAACGATAAAGATCAGAAAAAACATAATGAAACATAATGACGCGACAGACAGACTGCGACAATTGCTGTTATGTTCAACAGGTGAAGACGTACCTTCTGTAGAAATGCTCGACTTACTTCAGACTACTGCTGACGAAGACCCTTTTGAGTTTAAAAATAAGTTTTCCAAAGCATATAAAATTATATTTGGAGTAGAAAATGAGGAAGACTCAGCTATGATCAAAGCTTTTGTAAAGAAATTCACGTATTTAGACCCAGTAACCATTGTCATAGCAGAGGAAAAACAAAATTTGAATGACATAGTAAGTTTCATTGACAAAATCCGGAGAAAATTGAAAAATAGCAATATCACTTACGAGATGTGATTCAAAGTGACAACAACAGTCAGACTGCAGTTATGCCAGGAACCACAAGTCCCAGTAAGAATGACAACGACAGATGCAAGCAAGTGAGCCATAAAGAGTATACCACATGTTTTCACTGTCATAAACAAGGTCATATCAGACGGAATTGTTGGAAGTTTAAAACTGACTCACAAATAAAGAAAATGGAAATAAAAAGTGAAAAAGCAGCTTTTGTACAACCTGCTGTGTTGTGTAATGATAAAAGTTTAACTGAATTGCCTTATGCCTCAACAGTTAAACAGATTCATACTTTGACTAGAAACAACTGTTCTGACAACAGGGTGAGAAGGGCTGTCACTGACACAAATGGTTTATTACCAGTTCCAAAAATAGAATCACGTCCACATTCATCCCCGATATCGTTAGAATTTGTCGCTCCAATTGTATTGGATGAGAATGGAAGATCATTTCTATACGGATTACTAAATGGTACAAAGATTACATTTCTGATTGACAGCGGATCTGAGATTAGTCTTACCAGAGAAAACATACCTGTGAAACCACATTCACCCATGTGTAATATAAAAGGTTTTAATAATACAGGTCATTCCACTGCTAGACAGGTGCCTAATGTAACATTTGAAGTACCTGGGCTAGTGAAAACTAACATTGATATTTGGTATAGTAATGCCACCGAGAATATTCTTGGCATTGATTTTATCAATAAGCAAAAGTGGATTATTGATATTATGACCAAAGTTATTTGGAGGAATCCATCTAGGCCCAAATCAATGTTAATGGATCCTTCTATATACAGTGATGTTGGTTTCAACTCTAAAATGTCTACAGCACAAAAACGGCCTGATACTGTTGGTAATTGTGCTTTAAAAGAATTGGTACAATATTTTCCAAGTTTGTGGTCAAAATTTAAAAATGACATAGGAACATTGAAAGATACAGAATTGAATATTGAGGGAAAAGATCCTATACCCCTAAATCAGTATGAGTTACCACAAGAATCAATAGGACCACTTTCTGCCATTATTCAAGAGTTTGTACAACTTGGGATTTTAAAGAAAACACAATCAGTGGTAAATAACTGTATTTGGCCTACTAAAAATGCTGACAATTCATATTCTTTGTCAGTTGATTTCAGGACACTGAATAAACATATCACAAATAACAAAGCAGTTGTTCCTGATCATTCTACTATCAAGTTACATTTAAAGGCCGAATCCAAAGTGTTTTCTGTTTTGGAAATCGATAACAGTCATTTTTCGATCCCCTTAGCTAAAAGTTATCAATACAAGTTAGCTTTCAAGTTTCAGAAAGAATCTTATGAATTCACTCTATTAGTAGCTGGTTTAGACATCAGTGATGGTGTAGTCCATGAATCCATAGCAAAAATATTATCACAATTTTCAAGGCCAGAATGCATTTTTCAGCATGTAAATACAATTATGCTAAGTACGCAGAATGTTAACGAACATATTACTCTTTTGTCTGAGTTATTTATGTTGTTACAGGATGCAGGCCTAAAATTAAACCCGGAAAGAGTTCAGCTGATGAAAAGTCAGGTGAATTGCTTTCACATGCAGATTAGTCAAGGGAAGAGACAATTATTGCAGGAAACAGTCAGAGCAATCACTGCCTTTCCAGTTCCTACAACACATGAAGCATTGCAACAATTTTTGAAAAACATAAATCATTGCAAAGAGTTTATACATGGTTTCGCAGAGAAAGTTAAGCCATTACATCATCTTTTGAAGAGTAAAAATAACTTAGTTGACCAATGGGGTCCAAATGAGAATAATGCTTTAAAAGTGTTGAAAAAGGATTTGCAGAATGCGCCAGCATTAGGTACAATTGAGGTTTGTTCCAAAGCTCCTTTTGTTGTGAAAACTCATGTATCTGATAATGCAATTTCAGTAACTTTGTCTCAATTAAAAGAAGGTAATGAGAGACTAATTAGTTACTTCTCCAGAAATTTATCACCATTGGAAAGAACTTTGACATCAGAGGCACAACAACTGTTGAGTTTCTTTTATGCAATCAAAGCGTCAGACAGCACAGTGAAGTCACATAGTATCATATTACAGTCTCCTGACAGTTCACTAAGAAGAATTCTTGAGGAAGATACATTCAGAGAATGCCGTGAAAAGTATCCTCAGTGGATAAGAGCACTGTTAGCCAAACACATTGTGATAGGTACAGCTGTATCAGACAAGTCTCTACCTCACATTCACAGCAACACATGCATTAATGAAGAACACTCTAACACCAGAATAATGACATCAGCACAGAAAACAGCTACGCATATTTCTAATATTATAGGGATGAGAACAAAGGCATAAACCTTTGTCATCTCTGGGGTGATACAAAACCTTTCTTTGTTTAGTAAAACGGGGTTTTGCGGTCATGACCTATGATGAAATATTGCGTCCTGTCATACCTAAATATCACACTACTTTTGTATTCTAGTTTAGGTAATCTTAGACAGGACAAGGACAGTATTTTGATTGATATATAGAGGTTTTCTGTAAAAGGAAATAGGAAGTAATGATACTTCACAATATGTGTTCCAACCTCATAAACTGATTGTTCCATAATCTTTCATATTAGTTGAAAAAAGGTGCAAGACTAATGTAATGTTTGTGCCAAAGTAATGATACTGCATTTCTTTACAGAAATGACATCTAAAATCAAACATGAAGCGTAACAATCTCCTACAAGCCAACGTGAAGGAATTCAGAAGTTAAAAAAGAGATCTTCCTGGGAAGAAGATTGAACAAGAGCTTAATACTTCACACTTGTGACTGATTTATCGCATTCAACAAAAATTTTTCTAATTTTACAGAACTTAAAGAAGATATTTTATAGACATTGCATGAAGAAAAGATTCATCAAGAGGAAATCTATTTACTATTAGTGATAACATAATTTATTGAAAATATTCTTATAGGTCACATATACATTTTAATGATCCTTTTATTCTGATACTTACATCCATATTAGGATAATAGTATTATTATTATTTTTATTTTTTTACATATTCATATACTGAATGTTTTTTGGTTAAAACTTCATAGAGTTATTCCAGTTAATAGAATATCTTTTGTTAAAAGATTAAGAAACATATTACTCTTATAGGAGCAATAGAAACTTATGACACATTTTAGTATGGAAAGTATATTTCCGGAGATCTAAAATATAATTATACAAATATGGAAATATACTACTACATTATTTAATTATTATTACATCATTTAATTATTATTATTATTGTTGTATTACTATTATTATCACATATCATTTAAAATTAGCATTATGATTAAGAATTTTTATAGAAAGAGAAACTGAACATAAGGTATAGAGTTCTGAAGGAAAGTTATTTTTGGTTGGTCCAGTTATGAAGAATATGTACAATCGTTTGGTACAAGGCTGTGTGTGTGGGCCATGAATGAAGTGTGCATTGGTTGAAAATTAATTATGGACTAATCATAATAAGGGGGACTTGTAAGAAATTAATCAAATTTATAATTTGGCACTTACCGTATTTTTCCCTCCATAAGACGCACCTGACCATAAGATGCACCTAGGTTTTAGAGGCGAAAAACAAGAAAAAAAAATATTCTGAACCAATGGACTGCAGACACAGTACAGGGGATGACCAGAGACTGCGGACACAGTACAGGAGATGACCAGAGACTGCTGACACAGTACAGGAGATGACCAGAGACTGCAGACAGTACAGGGGATGACAAGAGACTGCGGACACAGTACAGGAGATGACCAGAGACTGTGGACATAGTACAGGAGATGACCAGAGACTGCGGACAGTGCAGGGGATGACCAAGAGACTGCGAACATAGTACAGGAGATGACCAGAGACTGCGGACACAGTACAGGAGAGGACCAGAGACTGCGGACACGGTACAGGAGATGACCAGAGACTGCAGACACGGTGCAGGAGATGACCAGAGACTGCGGACGGTGCAGGAGATGACCAGAGACTGCGGACGGTGCAGGAGATGACCAGAGACTGCGGACACGGTGCAGGGGATGACCAGAGACTGCGGACACGGTGCAGGGGATGACCAGAGACTGCGGACACGGTGCAGGGGATGACCAGAGACTGCGGACACGGTGCAGGGGATGACCAGAGACTGCGGACACGGTGCAGGGGATGACAAGAGACTGCGGACACGGTGCAGGGGATGACCAGAGACTGCGGACACGGTGCAGGGGATGACCAGAGACTGCGGACACGGTGCAGGAGATGACCAGAGACTGCGGACACGGTGCAGGGGATGACCAGAGACTGCGGACACAGTGCAGGGGATGACAAGAGACTGCGGACACAGTGCAGGGGATGACCAGAGACTGCAGACAGTGCAGGGAATGACCAGAGACTGCAGACAGTGCAGGGAATGACCAGAGACTGCAGACAGTGCAGGGAATGACCAGAGACTGCTGACCTTTGGGGAGGGAGGAGGAGCGGGTACCTGAATTTGACAGGTACCCGCTCCCACTTCCGCGGAGTTGTCCTTCTCTCTTCTTCCCGGGCCGGCTTCTGTGACAGCCAGGTGCCCACTGCGCATGCGCGAGAAGCGCTGCGCTTTGTGAATGGCCCGGCGCCTTCTGGGACCTGTCATGTGTCCCAGAAGACACCGGATCATTCACAAAGCACAGCACATGCGCAGTGGGCACCCGGCTGTCACAGAAGCCAGCGCGGGAAGACTGTGCAGCGCTGGAGCGAGAAACAGGTAAGGCCCTGCAGGAGAGAACAGCTGAGCGGCCGGCCCGGTATTCTGACATGGTGGCGGCAGAAATACCGGACCGGCCACTTTATATTCGCTCCATAAGACGCACTGACATTTTCCCCCCTTTTTTTGGGGGAAAAAAGTGCATCTTATGGAGCAAAAAATATGGTATATTGATGGCAAGCTTGCAAAATATTTGGTTTTTATGATTAATCATAATTAATATTAAAATGTGTGAATTGTCGCCTTAAACCGATGATATTATTTATTTCTTCAGTAAAATCGCTGAGACAGAAAGATATGACTTAGTTAGGCTGAGATCAGCTAACCAGCTGAAGACTATATTTCGGTGTAGCTGGTCAGAAGTCTCTTGTAAATGTCAAAGGTATTAGAAGTGACTTGTTATTACATTATGTATTTTAATAGTATCTGTGTGTATTTAGTATACGTCTCTAACATTGATACATATATAGATTAGTGATTATACATTGATATGTTGTAAAGATATGTTCTTAGGTTATATTATCATTTATATATGAATAGCTGAGGTTACATCATCATCTTATAGTATTATGTACATCACATCTGTACCTGTCCATCAAACATCACATATATAGCATCCCCTTCCTTGTATGAAATGGCTTTGCCAAGCAGTAATAATTTCCATAGAAGGTATTAAGATCACTAACTACGACGTAAATTTGCCTCATAAAAGACCATGAGACAACGGACATGGGGAGACGCTAACACTGACACTCTTGCACACACATACACTTACACACGCATGTCTGAGAAGCTGCAACAGGTGCAATGCTGCAAGATCGTCACTTCCGTCTACTTCCGTCTTCTTCATGAAGTCTCGAGAAGGACAAGTAGAGCATGAGAAGGACAGACATCCATGAAGGACAGGACAGCACACGGCCGGACATCTATAACAAAAATGGTGACTTTATTTTTAAACTTCTGCTTGATATTTCTACAGTAGTTTTATCTCCATGGAACTGTTCATGATACACTTACATTGTTATTGTACACCATTGTGTGATAGAATAAAATCACACTTCATTTTTTATTTCATTGGCTCTTTTATTCATAATCACCTCAAGACACTAGAAGAAGTATTGTATGTGTCTAAAATCCAACAATATCAGGGTGTGCTTCTTCCCCACATGAGATGTCCAGCAACATTCATCTAGAAGACATTTCCCGCACTCAAGGCACTAATACACCTCCAGGGTGTGTGGGACCCCTGATGTACAGGAAGACAGGACTTTAGTTAGGAACATTTCCCTCACTCAGCACAGGAAAGTGGCTTCTCCTCCGTGTGAGATCTCTGATGTCTGTAAAGATTGGATGCCTGTGAAAAACATTTCCCGCACTAAGGACAGGAATATGGCATCTCCCCCGTGTGAGATCTCTGATGTTTATGAAGATTGGACTTCTTTGAAAAACATTTCCCGCACACAGGACAGGAATACGGCTTCTCCCCAGTGTGAGATCTCTGATGTGTGTTAAGACTAGACCTGTATGAAAAACATTTCCCACACTCAGAACAGCAATACGGCTTCTCCCCAGTGTGAGATCTCTGATGTTTATGAAAACCGGACTTGTGTGAAAAACATTTCCCACACTCAGAACAGGAATACGGCTTCTCCCCTGTGTGAGCTATCTGATGTGTGAGAAGACGGGACTTCACTGAAAAACATTTCTTGCACTCTGGACAGGAATACGGCTTCTCCCCAGTGTGAGATCTCTGGTGTGTGAGAAGACGGGGCTTCACTGAAAAACATTTCTTGCACTCTGGACAGGAATACGGCTTCTCCCCCGTGTGAGATCTCTGATGTGGGAGAAGACTAGACTTGTCTGAAAAACATTTTCCACACTCAGAACAGGCATACGGCTTCTCCCCTGTGTGACATCTCTGATGTCTGTAAAGATGGGACTTTGCTGAAAAACATTTTCCACACTCAGGACAGGAGTATGGCTTCTCCCCCGTGTGAGATCTCTGATGTCTGCAAACATCAGACTTCTGGGAAAAACATTTCTCGCACTCAGGACAGGAATACAGCTTATCCCCTGTGTGAGATCTCTGATGTGTGTAAAAACGGGACTTCTGTGAAAAATGTTTCCCGCACTCAGGACAGGAATACGGCTTCTCCCCTGTGTGAGATCTTTTATGCATATTAAGACCATTTTTAGATTGGAAACATTTCCCACACTCAGGACAGGAATATGGCTTCTCCCCTGTGTGAGTTCTTTTATGCACATTAAGCTCTGGTTTACGCCGGAAACCCTTCCCGCACTCAGGACAGGAATACGGCTTCTCCCCTGTGTGAGATATTTTATGCACATTAAGATTGTACTTAGATTGGAAACATTTCCCGCACTCAGGACAGGAATACGGCTTTTCCCCTGTGTGAGTTCTTTTATGCCTATTAAATTTGGATTTAGAAAGGAAATCCTTCCCACACTCAGTACAAGAGAACCTCTTTTCTGTTGGATGGCCGGCCCGGTCCCGCACAGTCTGAGGTTCCTCAGGATACAAGGAATCTGATGGTCCATCTACACTGGGTGGTGCCGGATGGACATTGGAGGGAGCCGGGTTTTCTCCTGGACTATACTGTGTGATGTCCTCATCTTCTACTTTCCAGTCTGGAGACAAAGTGAGACAATCCTCGGAGGTTTTCCTCATCTCCCGGCCATGGACTAAAATACAAAGACAAAGAGGATTACTAGACAGGAGCTGATTGGTTCCCCCAAACCAGGACTCCGCCCACATCAGGCAGCTTGGTCTCTGAGGAGCTTACAATTCCAACCTCAAGGGAACTAGGAAATGGCTCCTCTGATCTCCTACCAGGTCATTTCTTTATTCATGGACCTTAGTCAGAGAGTGAGGAAACAACCAGAACTGTCTTTTATAGAAGGGACAGTGATGAGGGGATTATAGGACGAGGGTCCCCACCCCCTCTATCACTCATCGCCATCTTCCCAACACAAGAAGTACTGCACTTCCTTATTTAGTCCATGATTTAGTCATGAAGAACAGCGGGGCTGAGCCCCACCAGAGGTCAGAGAGTGAGGATGGAGGGAGAACAACCAAGATGAAGACTGGACTGATCCTGAAGACCACCATCATTGGGGTATTGACTCCTCCCTCATTATCACTTTCTGTTTAAGGGTCCAAAGTTGGAGGATGTTATCACATTATTATCACCATGTAAAAGTCTGTGCTCCAATCACATCATCCGATATAAAATGTCCAGCTGGGAGGAAAAGGGGGGAACAAAAGAGAATCCATATTATGTGTATATATAGCAGTGGGGGGAGGGGGGAGAGCAGAAGTCAGGAGTATGTAATGTACAACATGGAGTATATAGTGCAGGGGTCAGGAGTATGTAATGTACAACATAGAGTATATAGTGCAGGGGTCAGGAGTATGTAATGTACAACATAGAGTATATAGTGCAGGGGTCAGGAGGATGTAATGTACAAGTTATATAGTATAAGGGTCAGGACTCACAGAATTAGTATTCTGTAATCAGTGAAAGTGTAAATGTTTACTGTAGACAACATGTAAAGGTGAGCTGGGATTATACCATCATGAAACAGGTTAGACAGGAGGTGAGCAAAACCTTGGACAGAGGGGTGGCTGTGCACGTGGTATACTTGGACAGAGGGTGGCAGTGGACGTGGTATAATTGAACAGAGGGGTGGCTGTGGACGTAATATACTTGGACAGAGGGGTGGCGGAGGACGTGATATACTTGGACAGAGGGGTGGCGGTGGACGTAATATACTTGGACAGAGGGGTGGCTGTGGACGTGGTATACTTGGACAGAGGGGTGGCGGTGGACGTGATATACTTGGACAGAGGGGTGGCGGTGGACGTGATATACTTGGACAGAGGGGTGGCGGTGGACGTGATATACTTGGGCAGAGAGGTGGCGGAGCACGTGGTATACTTGGACAGAGGGGTGGCGGTGGACGTGATATACTTGGACAGAGGGGTGGCGGTGGACGTGATATACTTGGACAGAGGGGTGGCAGTGGACGTGGTATACTTGGACAGAGGGGTGGCGGTGGATGTGGTATACTTGGACAGAGGGGTGGCGGTGGACGTGGTATACTTGGACAGAGGGTGGCAGTGAATGTGGTATACTTGGACAAAGGGGTGGCGGTGGACGTGGTATACTTGGACAGATTGGGGGGCGGTGGACAAGGTATATTTGGAGAGGGGTGGCATAGGACGCAGTATACGTGGACAGAGGGGTGGAGGTGAACGTTGTATATGTGGACAGAGGGGTGACGGTGGACATGGTATACGTGGACAAATGGGTGACGCTGGACGTGGTATACTCGGACAGAGGGGTGACGCTGGACGTGGTATACTCGGACAGAGGGGTGAGTGGACGTGGTATAATTGGACAGAGGGGTGGCAGTGGACGTGGTATACTTGGACAAATGGGTGACGCTGGAATTGGTATACTCGGACAGAGGGGTGACGCTGGACGTGGTATACTCGGACAGAGGGGTGAGTGGACGTGGTATAATTGGACAGAGGGGTGGCAGTGGACGTGGTATACTTGGACAGAGGGGTGGCGGTGGACGTGGTATACTTGGACAGAGGGGTGGATGTGATATAAGTGGACAGAGGGGTGGTGGTGGACGTGGTATACTTGGACAGAGAGGTGGCGGTGGACGTGATATACTTGGACAGAGGAGTGGACGTGGTATAATTGGACAGAGGGGTGACGGTGGATGTGGTATATCTGGACAGAGGGGTGACAGTGGACATGGTATACTTGGACAGAGGGGTGGCGGTGGACGTGGTATACTTGGACAGAGGGGTGGCGGTGGACGTGGTATACTTGGACAGAGGGGTGGCGGTGGACGTGGTATACTTGGACAGAGGGGTGGCGGTGGACGTGGTATACTTGGAGAGAGGGGTGGCGGTGGACGTGGTATACTTGGACAGAGGGGTGGCTGTGGATGTGATATAATTGGACAGAGGGGTGGTGGTGGACGTGGTATACTTGGACAGAGGGGTGGCGGTGGACGTGGTATACTTGGACAGAGGGGTGGCGGTGGACGTGGTATACTTGGACACAGTTCCCCCACACACAGCTAATGTGTAAGGTAAAGTCTACGGGCTGGAAAATTCTGAATGTAAATGAATAGAAAACTGGCTGAAAGATTGTATTCAGAGAGTAGTGGTTAATGATTCATACTCTGAATGGTCTGGGGGTATCAGTGGTGTACCCCAAGGTTCAGTGTTATTAGTGGGGTACCCCAAGGTTCAATGTGATTAGTGGGGTACCCCAATGGTTCAGTGTTATTAGTGGGGTACCCCAGGGTTCAGTGTTATTAGTGGGGTACCCCAAGGTTCAGTGTTATTAGTGGGGTACCCCAAGGTTCAATGTGATTAGTGGGGTACCCCAATGGTTCAGTGTTATTAGTGGGGTACCCCAGGGTTCAGTGTTATTAGTGGGGTACCCCAGGGTTCAGTGTTATTAGTGGGGTACCCCAAGGTTCAGTATTATTAGTGGGGTACTCCAGGGTTCAGTGTTATTAGTGGGGTACCCCAAGGTTCAGTGTTATTAGTGGGGTACCCCAAGGTTCAGTGTTATTAGTGGGGTACCCCAAAGTTCAGTGTTATTAGTGGGGTACCCCAGGGTTCAGTGTTATTAGTGGGGTACCCCAAGGTTCAGTGTTATTAGTGGTGTACCCCAGGGTCAGTGTTATTAGTGGGGTACCCCAGGGTTCAGTGTTGGGCCCCTTACTTATTAATATATAAACAATATGGGGTGTGAGATTATAAATCCCATTCCAGTCTTTGCAGATGACACCAAGCTGTGCCGGGGAATAACGTCCTTACAGGATGTCTCCAACTTACAAGCCGACCTCAATGCTCTGTGTAATTGGGGGACTATGGGGCCAATGAGGGCTAATGGTGATAAATGTAAGGTTCTGCACTTGGGGGGGCTAAGAATATGCATCATACATACTGGAGGGGGGGTACAACTGGGGGGGTCAATGGTGGAGAAGGATCTGGGGGGGTCAATGGTGGAGAGGGATCTGGAGGAGTCAATGGTGGAGAGGGATCTGGAGGGGTCAATGGTGGAGAAGAATCTTGGGGGGTCACTGATGGAGAAGGATCTGGGGGTTCTAGTAGACCACAGGCTTAATAATGGCAGCAATGCAAAGCTGCGGGTTCTAAAGCGAGCAAAATCCTCTTTTGTATTAGGAGAGGTATAGACTCCAGAGAGAGAGATATCACCCCCCCCCCCCTCCCCCCGGTACAAATCATTAGTAAGACCTCATCTGGAATATGCAGTTCAGTTTTGAGCTCCAATTCACAAAAAGAACATTGGGGAACTGGAGAAAGTACAGAGAAGGGCAACCAAACTGATACGAGGCATGGAGGAGATCAGCTATGAGGAAAGATTAGAGGAACTGAATGTATTCTCTACTGAGAAGAGGAGATTAAGGGGGGATATGATCTCCATGTATAATACATAAGGGGGGATATGATCTCCATGTATAATACATAAGGGGGGATATGATCTCCATGTATAATACATAAGGGGGGATATGATCACCATGTATAATACATAAGGGGGGGATATGATCACCATGTATAATACATAAGGGGGGATATGATCTCCATGTATAATACATAAGGGGGGATATGATCTCCATGTATAATACATAAGGGGGGATATGATCTCCATGTATAATACATAAGGGGGATATGATCTCCATGTATAATACATAAGGGGGGGATATGATCTCCATGTATAATACATAAGGGGGGGATATGATCTCCATGTATAATACATAAGGGGGATATGATCTCCATGTATAATACATAAGGGGGATATGATCTCCATGTATAATACATAAGGGGGGATATGATCTCCATGTATAATACATAAGGGGGATATGATCTCCATGTATAATACATAAGGGGGGATATGATCTCCATGTATAATACATAAGGGGGGGATATGATCTCCATGTATAATACATAAGGGGGGATATGATCTCCATGTATAATACATAAGGGGGGGATATGATCTCCATGTATAATACATAAGGGGGATATGATCTCCATGTATAATACATAAGGGGGGATATGATCTCCATGTATAATACATAAGGGGGGGATATGATCTCCATGTATAATACATAAGGGGGGGGATATGATCTCCATGTATAATACATAAGGGGGGGATATGATCTCCATGTATAATACATAAGGGGGGATATGATCTCCATGTATAATACATAAGGGGGATATGATCACCATGTATAATACAGAAGGGGGGGATATGATCACCATGTATAATACAGAAGGGGGGGATATGATCACCATGTATAATACATAAGGGGGGATATGATCTCCATGTATAATACATAAGGGGGGGATATGATCTCCATGTATAAAACATAAGGGGGGGATATGATCTCCATGTATAATACATAAGGGGGGGATATGATCTCCATGTATAATACATAAGGGGGGATATGATCTCCATGTATAATACATAAGGGGGATATGATCACCATGTATAATACAGAAGGGGGGGATATGATCACCATGTATAATACATAAGGGGGGATATTATCTTTATGTATAATACATAAGGGGGGATATGATCTCCATGTATAATACATAAGGGGGATATGATCTCCATGTATAATACATAAGGGGGGATATGATCTCCATGTATAATACATAAGGGGGGGATATGATCTCCATGTATAATACATAAGGGGGGATATGATCTCCATGTATAATACATAAGGGGGATATGATCACCATGTATAATACAGAAGGGGGGGATATGATCTCCATGTATAATACATAAGGGGGATATGATCTCCATGTATAATACATAAGGGGGGATATGATCTCCATGTATAATACATAAGGGGGGATATGATCTCCATGTATAATACATAAGGGGGGATATGATCTCCATGTATAATACATAAGGGGGATATGATCTCCATGTATAATACATAAGGGGGATATGATCTCCATGTATAATACATAAGGGGGATATGATCTCCATGTATAATACATAAGGGGAGATATGATCTCCATGTATAATACATAAGGGGGGATATGATCACCATGTATAATACATAAGGGGGGATATGATCTCCATGTATAATACATAAGGGGGATATGATCACCATGTATAATACATAAGGGGGGATATGATCTCCATGTATAATACATAAGGGGGGATATGATCTCCATGTATAATACATAAGGGGGGGATATGATCTCCATGTATAATACATAAGGGGGGGGGGGTATGATCTCCATGTATAATACATAAGGGGGGATATGATCTCCATGTATATTACATAAGGGGGGATATGATCTCCATGTATAATACATAAGGGGGGGATATGATCTCCATGTATAATACATAAGGGGGGATATGATCACCATGTATAATACATAAGGGGGGGATATGATCTCCATGTATAATACATAAGGGGGGATATGATCTCCATGTATAATACATAAGGGGGGATATGATCTCCATGTATAATACATAAGGGGGGATATGATCTCCATGTATAATACATAAGGGGGGATATGATCTCCATGTATAATACATAAGGGGGGATATGATCTCCATGTATAATACATAAGGGGGGATATGATCTCCATGTATAATACATAAGGGGGGATAGGATCTCCATGTATAATACATAAGGGGGGGATATGATCTCCATGTAGAATACATAAGGGGGATATGATCTCCATGTATAATACATAAGGGGGGGATATGATCTCCATGTATAATACATAAGGGGGGATATGATCTCCATGTATAATACATAAGGGGGGATATGATCTCCATGTATAATACATAAGGGGGGATATGATCTCCATGTATAATACATAAGGGGGGATATGATCTCCATGTATAATACATAAGGGGGGATATGATCTCCATGTATAACACATAAGGGGGATGTGATCTCCATGTATAATACATAAGGGGGATGTGATCTCCATGTATAATACATAAGGGGGGATATGATCTCCATGTATAATACATAAGGGGGATATGATCTCCATGTATAATACATAAGGGGGGATATGATCTCCATGTATAATACATAAGGGGGGGATATGATCTCCATGTATAATACATAAGGGGGGGGATATGATCTCCATGTATAATACATAAGGGGGGGGGGGTATGATCTCCATGTATAATACATAAGGGGGGATATGGACCAATCAGTGAGCAGTATGGGTGGAGGAATGGATTTAGTGTTCATGACCCACCTGTGCTGATCTCTGTAGGAGTGTCCTCCTCTATAAATGTCCCCGTTATTCCATCCTCCTCCATAGACTGCTGATCATCCCTCACATACGCCTCTTCTTCTTCTGCTTTCACCTCAAATTCTATATCGATTGGATCTCCACTCTAAATCAAGGAAATGAGAGAAAATATCATCTGTAAAATATAAGGTCACATAAAAAACTCCACACATCATCTCCACAGTCCATGTTCTAGATTCTCCATCCCACCAACCTTGTAATAGTGAGGGATGGTGTGACCTTCCTGTGTGGAATCCCGGGAATACAGAGGACGGGGACATCTCTCTGGTGGGTTCCTGGTATTAGGTGGCTCCATCATATCCTTGTGTCCTTCTGAAAACTCCTCCATCACTCCATACTCCTCATCCTCCTCTTTATACTCTTCTTTAACATCAATATTATCATCCCCGAGGATTCCACTCTGAAAGATATAATAAAACATTCATTGTAACAAACATGCTGTGTATAAATCACAACTACCAATAATTGTCATCATCTACCTGATGATGGTGAGGGATGGTGTGACCTTCCTGTGTGGAATCCCGAGAATACAGAGGACGGGGACATCTCTCTGGTGGGTTCCCATGACTGGATCCATCTGTAGGAAACACACACACTGACTGAATCCATTGTTTCTATGTGTTTATCAGATGATGGGGGATCTAGGTGGATCCTCCGTACTGCTCTCTCCTTTACAATAAAGTCTCCTCTTACCCGGTGATGTGAGGGGCGGCTGATTGTCCATCATGACGTCCTTGTAGAGATCCTTGTGTCCTTCTAAATACTCCCACTCCTCCATGGAGAAATAGACAGTGACACCCTGACACCTTATAGGAACCTGACACACACAATGATACAGTCACCATCCAGACACATCCCTTGTCTGTTACTGGAGAATGTCCCAGAATTCCCGGCACCGCTCACCTCTCCTGTCAGCAGCTCCATCATCTTCTTGGTGACTTCTAGAATCTTCTGCATGTTGTGTCTCTCAGGGTTTAGGGAGTCACATGGAGGCACTGTGATGGTCATATGATCACCTGACTTCAGAGGAGGAAATCTCTGTATTGAGGAACCAATAGGAATATCATGTTAGACTCCCAGAATCCTCCTCATCTCTCCGGTCAGGTCTGTTTTATTAATAGATATGAGTAATGTCATGTGACCTCCCAGAATCCTCCTCACCTCTCCGGTCAGGTTTGTGTTTTATTAATAGAGATAAGAGTGATGTCATGTGACCTCCCAGAATCCTCCTCACCTCTCCGGTCAGGTCTGTGTTTTATTAATAGAGATGAGAGTGATGTCATGTGACCTCCCAGAATCCTCCTCACCTCTCCGGTCAGGTCTGTGTTTTATTAATAGAGATGAGAGTGATGTCATGTGACCTCCCAGAATCCTCCTCACCTCTCCGGTCAGGTCTGTGTTTATTAATAGAAATAAGAGTGATGTCATGTGACCTCCCAGAATCCTCCTCACCTCTCCGGTCAGGTCTGTGTTTTATTAATAGAGATGAGAGTGATGTCATGTGACCTCCCAGAATCCTCCTCACCTCTCCGGTCAGGTCTGTGTTTTATTAATAGAGGTAAGAGTGATGTCATGTGACCTCCCAGAATCCTCCTCACCTCTCCGGTCAGCAGGTAGATGATCTCCAGGGTGAGGTTTAGTATCTTCTCAGTCATGTGACTCCGGTCCTCCTCCATCCTCATTGGTGCCATCATGTGATCTATACAGGTCTCCTTGTAGACGGATAACTTTGGGAAATGAAAGTAAGAATGATTTGGATGGTATTGGTCACACAATAATAGGATGTGGATGTGAGGGGGGAATAGGAGGGTTGCTGGACATTGAAGGACTACTCCCCCCATGGGAAGACATTTAATCTGAACTGTTTAGTATTTGCTACATCATGGAGGTCCCGGGACCCTCTTGACCTTCCAGATCAGAAATCCCCTTTTCTCTGTTGGGTTTGTTTGGTCTCTGAACTGGATTTCATGAGTTTTAGATCTGCAGACAAGGAATGATAAATACGATCCTTCCTATGACTTGTTTGCTCTGAGGCAGTGCTGTGAGGTCAATGTCAGCTCATCATGAGGTCCAGGAAGGGGAACTTGATGACTTTTGGCTGGAGTTGCTGACTTTAATAGCCAGAACTCTGACTGCAAGGCTCCAATCTCTGGCAGCCTGCTGACTGACAGGAGTGATGTCACTGTCACTCTCTGCAATAAGAGAAGAGATTGGATTGGATAGCAGGAGGATGCTACTGGTGTAATAGAGAGCTCTGGGGGAGGAGTCTGTTCTCTTCCCTCCAAAGACAGCCCATCGTGGGTAGGAGGAGAACAACATAAGGGAAGGGTTAGTTCATTCATTGCCAAGTATACTGTGATATCCAGGACATTGTACAGAGTGGTGGTGGGTTCCTGGGGCTCTGAATTCCAGCACCGGGCACTGCCAGAGCCTGCATAATAGGATGCTATTGGAATGTCTCCTGAAGATGTTCAGCACTGACCCCTGACTACCTTTTAGTCGATAATACACCAACAGACCTCCTCTAAGAACAAGTACCCACCAAGGGGGGAAAGACTGCCCTTCTTCATTCCACTTGGTATACTGGAAAATAATGAGATGGTAAGAAGGTGAAGGTTGTCTTCCTTTCCTGATAGGAGTTCTGTAAGGAGGTCTGGAAAGTAAATACAGCAATGTAAGGGGCTCTATGCTCCATACTCCTGACCCCGGCACTCCATCATTGTGTTGGCTGCATAGTGTAATGATTGCCCATTGGCTGCCTGTGTAGTGTCATCATTGCCCTTTGTAGGCCATGTATGGTCAGGATGGTCCTTGTCTTGTCTATTTATTGTCAGTGCTGTTTGTTTAGAGGACCATATTACTAGAATTTATCTCCACAATGAGGAGAATGTTCCGGCCCCGGAAGTGGGGGAATGTTCTGCCCCTGAAGGGGTTCATCTGTGTTCCCACATTATATATGTGTGTATCATCATCTGCTGGAGATAAAAGACGTCACAGTGACTATGGAGGAAGAGGACGGACATGACTATGGAGGAAGAGGACGGACGTGACTGTGGAGGAAGAGGACGGACGTGACTGTGGAGGAAGAGGACGGACGTGACTGTGGAGGAAGAGGACGGACGTGACTGTGGAGGAAGAGGACGGACGTGACTGTGGAGGAAGAGGACGGACGTGACTGTGGAGGAAGAGGACGGACGTGACTGTGGAGGAAGAGGACGGACATGACTGTGGAGGAAGAGGACGGATGTGACTGTGGAGGAAGAGGACGGACGTGACTGTGCAGGAAGAGGACGGACGTGACTGTGGAGGAAGAGGACGGACATGACAGGGGGGTTACTGGGTGTAAATAGGAAATAACAACTTATTACCTCCTCTGCTGCCACGTCCACAAATGTCTCCGATCTGCTTCCTCCCAACTCACCTCTCGGAATGTCCTGCCTGTACCTGACATCACTTCCTCTCTGTACCTGACATCACTTCCTGTCTGTACCTGACATCACTTCCTGTCTGTATTCCATGGAGACTTCCTGTCTGGGGAGAAATGAGATCACCATCTTGTGGATTTCATAGGAACTGCAGCCCCAAGAAACATCCCTAATATCCATTCCTGCATTGTATCTACCTTACAGAGATACCAGGAAAGTGCCAAAATAACAAAAAAAAAGTAAGAAACAATAAACCTAACTCTTATGCAACCAACTGTTTATATAATATATTTTACTACAGATAGAAAAGTCTTAAAGACACAGAACACAAGATAAAAACAAAATACCTAATAAAACAGAAACCTCCAAAACAGATCTTTTTGGGTAAAAAAATTGCAAAAATACATCCTAAAGTATAAGAATATATCTCAATCCACTGATAATGAAGATGTTAGACATAAATGACAAGGATGTAATGGTCACAGAGGAATGGTGGTGGAGATCTCTCACAGTAAGAACACTTCCTTGAATGGTTCTATAAATAAAGAATGAATCCTGGAGGGAATAAAGCTGTAAAGCAATAAATAATATATAAACTGGGCCATCCACTTCATCCATAAAGACATTGTGATTGAAGATCTTCTAGATCACATAGAAGGAGGACTCATCCATGATTTCATACATTTGTTTGGAAGGATAGAACAATCCTCAGAAGGGAACATGTAGGATGACAGGAAAGGCTCCTGACTGGTGAGATCCTCCAAACATAATGATGACATCCATGAACTGGAGCGAGCTCGTTGGGGTGATAAAGCCAATCTGGAAACACTGTGTAGACGTTCTCCAAGAACTCAGCACACTCCAGGTGTGGAGAAAGTCTCCAGGTGGGTTTAGCCTGTCATTTATCATAGGTAGAAATGTCCACACATGGACTTCCACAGGGACCCCCAGACTACATATAGAACCTGTACAGTGTCCCCTGTAATGAACTGCTTCCCACCAGGCCTATAGCAGAATGACAGCTGAGCGGGATCTCTCCCATCCTGGGTGGACATCATATGAAGTCCTCCAAGTCTAGTGGCTCTGCTGTATCTTGATATGTCACCTGCTGTGTCCACCAGATGACAGATCATTGTACCAGGCCAGCCCAGTACCATGTGATTGCTATGACCAATCACAGTGATCACATGACAGTTGTACACAATGAATGGCTTTCATTCATAGCCATTCATTGTGTACTATTGTGATAATCTACTCTTTCAGTAAAATATTACTTTCTGAGATTAGTTGTGAACTTTCCTCAAGTTAGTTGGAGGTCATTTCCCCATGTTCTTCATTCATGTACTTCATAAATACCTTTATGTAAGTGAGATCTCCAGAACTGGACACAGTATTCTAAATGAGGTTGCTGGTGACCCCTCTTGTGATACAAAGATCTATATAGAGGAATCAGGACCTCCTTCCTCCTGCCGGTGACCCCTCTAGTGATATATAGATCTATATAGAGGAATCGGGACCTCCTTCCTCCTGCCGGTGACCCCTCTAGTGATATAAAGATCTATATGGAGGAATTGGGACCTCCTTCCTCCTGCCGGTGACCCCTCTAGTGATATAAAGATCTATATAGAGGAATCAGGACCTCCTTCCTCCTGCCGGTGACCCCTCTAGTGATATAAAGATCTATATAGAGGAATCAAGAACTCCTTCCTCCTTCCGGTGACCCCTCTAGTGATAGGATCTATATAGAGGAATCAGGAACTCCTTCCTCCTGCCGGTGACCCCTCTAGTGATATAAAGATCTATATAGAGGAATCGGGACCTCCTTCCTCCTGCCGGTGACCCCTCTCGTGATATAAAGATCTATATAGAGGAATCAGGAACTCCTTCCTCCTGCTGGTGACCCCTCTAGTGATATAAAGATCTATATAGGGGGAATCAGGACCTCCTTCCTCCTGCTGGTGACCCCTCTAGTGATATAAAGATCTATATAGAGGAATCAGGACCTCCTTCCTCCCACCGGTGATCCCTCTAGTGATATAAAGATCTATATAGAGGAATCGGGACCTCCTTCCTCCTGCCAGTGACCCCTCTAGTGATATAAAGATCTATATAGAGGAATCAGGACCTCCTTCCTCCTGCCGGTGACCCCTCTAGTGATATAAAGATCTATATAGAGGAATCGGGACCTCCTTCCTCCTACTGGTGACCCCTCTAGTGATATAAAGATCTATATAGAGGAATCAGGACCTCCTTCCTCCTGCCGGTGACCCCTCTAGTGATATAAAGATCTATATAGAGGAATCAGGACCTCCTTCCTCCTGCCGGTGACTCTTCTAATGATGCATCCTAGAATTCTATTCACTTTCCTTACTGCCTGGCCATGCTGTTTGCTCATTTTGCAATTGTCTGAAATAAGTACCCCCAAATCCTTTTCTTCTGAAGTGCTGGCCAACACTGTACCCCAATGTTGTACTCTCTCAAGGGATTGTTTTCCCTAGGTGCATTATTTTACATTTAGAAACATTGAACTGCAATTTCCACTTTTTTACCAATCTTCTAGCAATGCCAAATCCTGTTCCATGTTACAGACACCTCCAGGAATAGCAACCCTATTACACACCTTTGTATCATCAGCAAAGAGACATCCCCTTACCCTTTAGTTCTATCACTTACATATAGATTGCACAGAGCAGCTCCCAGTACAGAGCCTTGGGGTACACCACTAGTGACTGCTCTCTGTTCTGAGTGAACCCCATTTACAACCACACTCTGGTATCTCTCCTTTAGCCAACTGCACATCCACTGAACCCCCCAAGGGCTAAGTCCTAGCTTGTCCAACTTCTGTATTAGATCATTATGTGGAACTGTATCACATGCCTTGCTGGAATCAAGATATTCTATGTCCACAGCACCACCCTGGTCCAAAACATTGGTGATATAGTCAAAAAGTCCAATCAGATGAGTCTGCCATGATCTGCCCCCAGTAAAGCCATGCTGCTTTGGATCCAGCAAGTTGTGTGTTTCTAGATGATCAATGATCCTTCCTTTCAGGAGTGATTCCATTAACATGACTACCACCGATGTTAGACTCACTGGCCTGTAATTGCCGGCTTCTACCTTGCTGCCCTTCTTGGATGGAACACACTGTGCACTCCATTACATGAACAACATTGGGAGTGCTGCAATCATCATCTGATCAGGATACACAGGGGTATGAGCCAATCATAGATCAGCAGGTGCCTACAGGTTACCACCCCACAGGGTTATGAGCCAATCGTAGATCAGCAGGTGCCTACAGGATACAACCACACAGGATTATGAGCCAATCATAGATCTCCAGGTGCCTATAGGTTACCACCACACAGGGTTATGAGCCAATCGTAGATCAGCAGGTTGTCAGAACTGTTCTGGGCTCACAGAATGAAACAGGAAGGCTGAACTTATCATCTCTACATGGACATGCTGGAAGCCATTTTGTTCTGTATATTCTATTTCATGGTTTCTGAACACAGATTCTAAGAGCATTCCAAGGTGGTTACAGCTTATGTTCCCAGGTTATAAATCTGGGGGGGGGTATGGTGGTATCAGACGGCTACAAGATGAAGACTAGACATGACACCAAGTGGTAAGATAAATGGATGAGTCCATGTCTAGATGGAACAAAGGACACAAGAACTGGTCACAATGATTATTTCCCATGATCCTCTGGAAAGAGTGCATATTATACCTTACATTGTATATGGTGTTATTATTATGTGACAGGAATATCTGATCCAAAAATGTCACTTGTATTATTATTAGTATTACATGAAGTGAATGCTTGCTTACTTATGTCATCCAGGTTTATATTACTAGATTCCATTTCCACATACTTTTTTTATATTAAATGGTTTGTCAATAACTACATAAACTCCCATGGCTTTAAGTACCATCTCTATGCTGATGACACACAAGAAGAAGTCTCAGTAAAATGACCTCATCTTTTTGTAGAATGTATAGGTAGATTTTTCAGAATCACTTAATACATTATTTGCAGTGACGTTGGAAACCAAACCATCAGAAAAGCCGTTATCTGGTAATGCAGTGATGTCCTTACTAGCCAAGGTTAAAGGTCAACCCTTGTCATGTTCCAGAAGACCCAAATCCTTCCCAATCCTATACTGCCCCCTTCAGGTCATTGAAACCTTTACATAGAGAAATGACACCTAGTCTGAGGTCACTTTTAGGTGAAGATAAGCTTTGCCCGCCTAGGTTTATGTGGGGGATAAAAGTAAGGCTACGTTCACACTAGCCTTGTGTGCAGGCGGCAGAGAGGCGTTTGGGAAGCGTTTTTACCGCTTCCCAAACGCCTCTGCCAACTCTGCACATTACAGCACATGGTGCTGTTCTAACAGGAGCGTTTGCGTCGCGTCGCGGCAAAACGGACGCCTCTGGTCGAGTCAGGAGGCTTTGAAGCCTCCTATTCTCGTCTATGGTGCCGCTCCGCAAACGCCCGGCCGGCGTTTGCGGAGCGGTAACACCACTCAAATGCATTATAGGCGTTTGTGGGGCATTATTAACGCTCGGCAAACGCCTTGCAACCGCCGCTAAACCGCGCATGCGGCGTTTGCGGAGCGTTTGCCGAGCGTTAAAAACGCTCCGCAAACACCGGACCAACGCTTGCCAAACGCTATAGGGGCGTTTGGCAAGCGTTGGCAAAACAGCCTAGTGTGAACGAGCCCTAAGAGACGGATAGAGAGGAGACCACATCACCAAAGAGACCTCACAAGACAGGAGACAAGGGGCAACAGATTGATTTTACATATCCCTGAAGCTGATTCTGGCTTCTAGTCAATGGTTTATCCGGATGTATACAGTATATATATGACAAGGTAGACTACTTCATGTAACATTACATCTTCATCTCAGATTGTAAGCGGATTGGATTGGCCTGTGTATGGGATTCCAGATCAAGTCATGGCAAGGTACACGTTGAGCGTTGAATATCTGGGTGTAGAGAGATCACGGGGGGGATTTGTATATCTGTTGTCACATGTTGCTGAGTTACTGATTTCTTACACGACATTTCCAGACAGTTGGATGTAATTCATTAATATTTGGCAGTAATTACTGGCTTGTATTTCTCCCCATTATTGTGGATTAGATCATTGTACTGTTATCTTGTATTGTTTATTATTTATCATCACCTATTATATTTCATCCCCATTTTGTACTGATTTATATTATTAATAAATATATATTTTTGCACATTATTGCGTTTTATTTCGTCTTCCAATTATCACAAATACAGAACTGGGATGTCGGTTACTTTGTGAGAATTAGTAGGGAATCTCCTTCATTCCAGATCCCGCCTGTTTCCATGAATTGTATACGGATTATTTCCTCACAGATAAAGTTCTGATATATTTCGGAGATCCCGCTGAGATTTGCCTACATTTGAAACAGATAGAAAAATATAATGGTGCAAGTATAGATATTTTATAGTCATTTTCTTGGTTCTGAAAGCGCTGTTGTCAGTTACAAATACAGAAAATGTCTGATGTGAGAAGTGTTCCTAGTAGATGTAGCCATTCTGGTGCCGAATCTGAAGCTATTCTGAGTCAGAGAGATGTCAGAGAATTGGTGACATTTCAGGGGATGTCTTTTGTGAAAGATAAGTTGGACATTAAGCAGGATATGAATGATTGGGTAACTGAAATGTGGAGTAGGATTCCAGGGTATACAAATGATATCTGCTCTGATGATTCACGTGTTGCTGGCTATCTGTATATAATAGCTGAGGATAAAACAAAGAAAGAAAAAGAAACACGGCTGCATAAATCTCGGCCAGAACTTCTTGATGTCATTTTTGAATTGGCAGAACAATTAAATAAAGCAAATTGTATATCAGGCCAGAGGCTGAGAATGTTAAACACTTACAGAGAAAACTCCATGAGATAGAAACTCAATCTACAAACATTTCTGCTGAGATGGAACAATTGTCAGATAAAATGTTCAATTTTAAGAAAAAATATTTGCAAAATAAAGAATTGATCACTTCTTTAACCACTTCAAGTCCGGACACTTTCCTTCCTGTCCAGGCCAGTTTTCAGCTGTCAGCACTGTTACACTTTGAATGACAATTGCGCGGTCATGCAACACTGTACCCATATGAATTTTTTACCATTTTTTTTTGAGACAATAAAGCTTTATTTTGGTGGTCTTTATTCACCACTGGGATTTTTATTTTTTTTGCTATATAAATTAAAAAGTCCAAAAATTTTGAAAAAAGTGTTTTTCTTATAAAATTTTGCAAATAGAAAATATTTCATCATACATCTTTGCCAAAATGTATTCCATTATCTTTTTAGTAAAACAAAAACCCAAATTAGTGTATAACCAAAAATTATATTTTTTTTAAAAATGTTTTTTACATTATTATTTATGTTTTTTTTATCATACTGTCACCCTAGCAGTACAGTGTCACCATGGTGACACTGTACTACTTGTGGGGGATAATGAAGATTTTTTTTTTACACTGATTATGTTACACCCATAAAGGCTGTAAAAGCAATCATTTCTCCTTCACTCTGGCTGCATTCTTGCAGCCATTGATAAATACTGTGTAAGCTGTGATTGGTCACAGGTTGTCACATGGTACAAGGTTGTTGTAAATAGCCCTGTACCATGTGACCTCTGTGGTCATTCACAGATTTCACACATAGTAAGCAATGATGTCAGAAGTGACATCTTGCTTACTACTCTGCATGTGATCACTGATTGGCCAATCAGTTATCACATGATTGGGACCTCACACAGAGGTCCCGTAAGACGATCGGTGATCCACTGTGTCTGGAGGACACAGCAGGCACCGGATCGCATTGCTCCCAGGGAGCGTGCACAAGCAGGGGGTGGGGAGTCTGTTTATAAACAGCCACCTGCCCCTACACTACCTGTCTCTCCAATCTAAGCATTGATAGTGTGCTCTCTGTAACTTACAGTTGTGATGAGATAGCTATAACTTCAACCTCAGCTGGATACCACAGTCAGTGACTCAATCGATAAGACATCTTGTAGATCTTGTGAAGTTTATTCCATAAACTGAGAGAATCTTACAACAATGAACATTCGATAGGTCAAAAGATCATAATGTTTCCTGCTTCATACCATGAGGCTAGAGCTGCAATGCATTCCTGGGAAAGGGGGAGGGCTATCTATACAACATTAACTAAACCAAAGGAAAGGGGGGAGCAGAGAAAAAATATAGAAAACACTTAAAGGCATATGACAGTCATGTGAAACATGACACTGCCACCATCTGGCTGTTTATATACAACGGCTGGATGGGAGGTGGTTAAGAATCTAGATCAGATCTCTGAGGAGTTGTCTGACTGTAAAGGGATAAAATCAACTTTAGAAATGAGAATGTGAAAAGCTGAGCATTGCGAATACCCATCTCCAGCATGAGGTAGATGTCCAGAACCGCACATATCAGCAATTGGTACCGGAGACACAGGAGCTAAAAGCCAGCAGTACAAGGGTTACACCTTCTACTTGGCAGACTACAAATGTCATTGAACCCTTTAGCAGCTCACACCCAGACCATTCTATGAGGCCTAAAATTGTAATCCCATTAAAATCAGAGGCTTCAGAATCTGAAAGTAACTACAGTGACCCCCCAGATGAGGATGAAATGCCTTCCAGTAGGGAACATTATCTTCCTAAATTAAGACCCATCTCACTTCATAAACACCCCAAAAGTGAGAGAAAATCCCAGAGGGCTGTGTATGATACCACCAAAGTGATACCATTCCTAACAGAAACTGTGGGCCTCTTTACTAAGAAAGGATCCCTTCTATAATTGATCACACAGAAACCTACGAGGAGGCGATGATGACCCGAAGTTTGAATTCTGACAAACAGAAAACTGAATTTGTCCCATGGGTGTCTCAGCCAAAGCACAGGAATTTCTTGACTTGCCTCAGAGACACGGGTGTAATAAGATGGTCTGAAGTGGTATCAGAAATAAAAGCAGAATTTGGTCCCTACCGCTCAGCTACTGCTGATAAAAGAGACATTTTGACTTTAAAATGTCGGCCAAATCAAAGTCCCCGAGAGTTTTTGTCAGTTCTCAAGAATGCCTACAGCCTGGCTGAAAAAGATCCTGATTATGACAGCCCTGAATGTGTCCAATTGTTTTATGATGCTTTCCCAAATAAAAAAGAAATGATTTTGGCCCGGGATTGTAATCCCAGAAAAACTCTGGATTGGCTACTGACAGAGAGGACCGCCCTCTACGCTGGATTACAGCATGGGGAAGAGTCTCAGGGCAGGAGATTTACAAAGCCCACAGAAAACATAGCTGAGACTCAGATTAAAAAGGATCCCAGAAAGTTTGAATCCCCAAAAAGGAGTTCTGCTGAAGTTGTTGAAGCTCCAGACCACTCAGTCAGAAGAAGTCTAAACCCAATCTGGATTTCAAGAAGGTCCCCGTCACTGACAACTCAGACAAAAAGCAGCAATTTACTAAGCGACAGGAGAAATCAGGGAGGTTATTACCAGAATTATAGGTCCAACCAGAAAAAGGTCCAATCTGGTTCTGAAACAGAAAGTTCTGTCAGATCCCAGACATCCAATTCCAAAACTCCAAACCCAAAAGTCCATTGGAAAAGTAGAAGTAATCTATATGAAGCCTGGAGCAGATGCAGGTCAGTTCAGTGTATTAGCAGAACAAATGGGGGAAATAACCAATTTCTTCACTGCTAACACTAAGAATCCTTTTTTAGGGAATCCCAATCCTGCAGAAAATCGTCCTCAGTAGGAAGCAGGAATGAACAGGTTAAAGCATCAAACAATGATAATGCCTGTAATGTCCCGATAAACAAGAGAGCACAAATGAAGCCAAGTGTCTGTATGTCTGAGAAGGATTGAACCTGTCCTATGCCAAAAGGTAAGGGGGGGCAGAATGTTTGTGTTTCTGTATTACAGCCCACAGAATCCTCCGCAATGAAAACGTGACAAGCCATCCAAGGAGCTTCCATGTGAAGAAGAAGGGGGGGTCAGCGGATGAGACAAAGCATAAAGACACCTTCACTTCTCACCCAAGGTACCTCTGCCCATTACAGGACATTGACAAAAGGTATTCCATTGAAGTGGAATGACATCATCATTTACCAAAGATCACGGCTTTATTAGACACGGGGAGCCAAGCAACTATTAGAACTCAGAAAGATTTCCAACAAATCCAAGACTTCTCTTCAGGGAAATATAAAGGTGAAAAGTTTCCCAGCAAAACCTGTGAGTGTATCCGGTACAGCCATGAAGGTATCAGGTACGGCTTGGCTACATTTCATAGTGGGAAATAAAAGAATCTGCCATCCCACACTGCTAGTTGGTTTGCCCTATGACCCCTAATTATTGCTATAGATCTCCTTCAGAGATGAAACCCTGTCATTGATTTTATCAGTGAGGTTATATGGTCACAGGTCAATGTGCCAATTAATTATGAGCACTCCCAATCCTATCACAATCCGTGTAACTGCCACGTGATGGAGGAAAGACCGGACTCTATTGAGGTCCATTTCAGGAACAGCCAAATTCCAGATGTTTCCTTCTTACAGGCAACACCTACCTCCACCTTATGTGGACAGGAGGAGAACACCAGATGTGTGTCCCCTGAAAGAGTCAGAGATGTCTGCCTGGAAGGGGACGTTCTATTCACCTCCATAGAGAAGATACTGACTCTACTGGGTTCAGTAATCATACACAATTCCTAGCAAGGATTGGAAAGGTGAATGAGGATGTGTTCTTTCCCTTCAAAGTCAATGACCTGGGAAGAACTAAAAAGGCTAAACTGGCTTTACGCTGGGAAATAGTTACATTAGTAGAGATCTACTAACACAAATGTCTAATCCTAAAGTAGTCAGGTATCCCAACCCTCAGGATAACTGGATCCATGATCTGGATAATGACTCCAAAAGTCATAATATTATTGCCAAACGCATGTTATCCATTTCAGTTGGGGGTAAAACGGCCAATCATTTATTCCTGGTAATCAATGAGCCCCGGTATCAGATTTACATTGGCAACGATCTAGTGCATTGCTTTGCCATACACATGGATCTGATAAATTCCACATTGTGGACCAGATTAAAGGGGATGTATGTAAATTTATAGATGAACATGAAGCCCTTAAATCATCCCAGATAGTGCCATATGCAGGAAACATATTAGTACCACATGATGTACCTATACAGGTACAAAAAGGACAAAAAGAATCCTGATGCATTTATACAGTTATGTTCAAAATAATCGCAGTGTGTTGAAAAAAAGTGACTAAAGCTGAAAATCCTTCTAATAGCTTTTATTTCCATCCACACAAATGCATTGGGAACACGACACATTCTATTCCAAATCACAACATGAAGAAAAATACATCAAATTTGTGTTGTTCCTCTAAAAAAATGGAAGAAAAGTAAATATTAGACGGTTCAAAAAAAAATCGCAGTGTTTGTATTCTTCTTTACAAACTCCAACATTCACTATATAAACTGAGAAATGTTTGAAGATTTTCCTTTCCTTTGAATGACTTCATGAATATTTGGTTGTAGTCGCACTGTTTCTGAGAACTGCTGTACATCTGTGTTGCATGGAGTCCCCCAACTTCTGGCCCCTGTGATCAGGCCCAACACCCTAGTATGAGAAACATCCCCATATCATGATGCTTGCACCACCATGCTTCACGGTCTTCACAGTGTACTGTGGCTTGAATTCAGTGTTTGGGGGTCGTCTGACAAACTGTCTCCGCCCACTAGACCCAAAAAGAACAATCTTACTTTCATCAGTCCACAAAATGTTGCACCATTTCTCTTTAGGCCGGTCAATGTGCTCTTTGGCAGATTGTAACCTCTTCAGCACACGTCTTTCTCCCAACAGTGGGACTTTGCGGGGACTTCTTGCAGATAGCTTGGCTTCACATCGGCGTCTTCTAATTGTAACAGTCCTCACAGGGAACGTCACACCTTCTTTCATCTTCCTGGAGCTGATTGTTGGCTGAGTCCTCACAGGGAACGTCACACCTTCTTTCATCTTCCTGGAGCTGATTGTTGGCTGAGTCCGCGCCATTTTGGCTATTCTTCTATCCATTCCAATGGTAGTTTTTCGCTTTCTTCCACGTCTTTCAGGTTTTGGTTGCCATTTTAAAGCATTTGCCATCATTTTAGCTGAGCAGCCGATCATTTTCTGCACTTCTTTATATGTTTTCCCCTCCAATCAACTTTTTAATCAAGGTACGCTGTTCTTCTGAACAATGTCTGGAACAACCCATTTTCCTCAGAATTTCAGAGAGAAATGCACTGTAACCGGCATGTCCAACATTTGCTGCCTTCCTTCCTTAAATAAGGGCAATAATTGCCACCTGTTTATCAAAGAATGAATGACCTCACTAATAGAACTCCACACTGTGATTATTTTGAACACGCCCCTTTCAATGAGTGATTCAATGACACAGAATCAGCAGCATGCAATGCATGACTGTTGGGTCTGTTGGATTTCTATTACTCTACTACACCTGCTAGGAAATTATTTGCCATGTAGAAATATCATTTCTACCAAAAACAGAGATTGATCCGGTTAGTGATGTCTGACTGCTAGTATTTTCAATACAACTGTGTATAAAATGAATAATAATACTCTGCCAATTATAGGGAGTGTGACAACTGGGATTATAATATACAATGTATACATAACAACATGATGTCCTCAAACTAGATATAGCGTATTGCCATTCACCTGGAGGACCTCAACTGCCATAATGTCATAACAACAAAACAATTGGATTACAGAGCCATTATAATATTAAACATGTCTGATAAATATATACTTTATTATTACAAATATAAAAGATGAAGTGTGTGTATAGAAAAGACAATAAAAATGTGTAATATTCACAGCCAATTAAAAAATAAAATATTAAATTCCAAACATATGGAAATAGTAAAAGAAAAACCATCATTTTTATTCAGTGCTCTAAGTCAGGACTCCATTGTTATTCTTCTCCTGCCATCAATGGCCGACCTGGTCCCACACTTCATCCATGTCTTTGGGGACCTCTGATCTCCTTATGAACTGTTACTTCCATGATGAAGATCAGCCATGGAGTATATCTGAGGTGTATATCAGGGTGTGCTTCTTCCCCACATGAGAGCTGGGATGTCCAGCAACATTCATCTAGAAGACATTTCCCGCACTCAAGGCACTAATACACCTCCAGGGTTGTGTGGGATCCCTCATGTACAGGAAGACAGGACTTCAGTGAGGAACATTTCCCTCACTCAGGACAGGGAAGTGGCTTTTCCCCCGTGTGAGATCTCTGATGTTTAGAAAGATGGGACTTCTGTGAAAAACATTTCCCGCACTCAGGACAGGAATACGGCTTCTCCCCCGTGTGAGATCTCTTATGTCTATAAAGATTGGCCTTAGCTGAAAAATATTTTCCACACTCAGGACAGGAAAATGATTTCCCCCCCGTGTGACATTTCTGATGTTTATGAAGAATGGACTTCTCTGAAAAGCAGTTCCCGCACTCAGGACAGGAATACGGCTTCTCCCTCGTATGAGATCTATTATGTCTATAAAAATTGGACTTAACTGAAAAACATTTCCCACACTCAAGACAGGAATATGGCTTCTCCCCCGAGTGAGATCTCTGATGAATGGAAAGATTGAACTTCACTGAAAAAAATTTCCCGCACTCAGGACAGGAATATGGCTTCTCCCCCGAGTGAGATCTTTGATGTGTGTAAAGACTGGACTTCACTGAAAAACATTTCCCGCACTTAAGACAGGAATATGGCTTCTCCCCCGTGTGAGATCTTTTATGCACATTAAATTTGGATTTAGAAATGAAACCCTTCCCGCACTCAGTACAGGAGAAGCTCTTCCCTGTTGGAGGGTCGGCCCGGTCCCGCACAGTCTGAGGTTCCTCAGGATACGAGGAATCCGATGGTCCATCTACACTGGGTGGTGCCGGATGGACATTGGAGGGAGCCGGGTTTTCTCCTGGACTATACTGTGTGATGTCCTCATCATCTACTTTCCAGTCTGGAGACAAAGTGAGACAATCCTCGGAGGTTTTCCTCATCTCCCGGCCATGGACTAAAATACAAAGAGGATTACTAGACAGGAGCTGATTGGTTCCCCCAAACCAGGACTCCACCCACATCAGGCAGCTTGGGCTCTGAGGAGCTTACAATTCCACCCACAAGGGAACTAGGAAATGGCTCCTCTGATCTCCTACCAGGTCATTTCTTTATTCATGGACCTTAGTCAGAGAGTGAGGAAACAACCAGAACTGTCTTTTATAGGAGGGACAGTGATGAGGGGATTATAGGACGAGGGTCCCCACCCCCTCTATCACTCATCACCATCTTCCCAACACAAGAAGTACTGCACTTCCTTATTTAGTCCATGATTTAGTCATGAAGAACAGCGGGGCTGAGCCCCACCAGAGGTCAGAGAGTGAGGATGGGGGGAGAACAACCAAGATGAAGACTGGACTGATCCTGAAGACCACCATCATTGGGGTATTGGCTCCTCCCTCATTATCACTTTCTGTTTAAGGGTCCAAAGTTGGAGGATGTTATCACATTATTATCACCATGTAAAAGTCTGTGCTCCAATCACATCATCCGATATAAAATGTCCAGCTGGGAGGAAATGGGGGGAATAAAAGAGAATCTATATTATGTGAATATATAGCAGTCGGGGGAGGGGGAGAGCAGAAGTCAGGAGTATGTAATGTACAACATAGAGTATATAGTGCAGGGGTCAGGAGTATGTAATGTTCAACACAGAGTATATAGTGCAGGGGTCAGGAGTATGTATTGAACAACAGAGTATATAGTGCAGGGGTCAGGAGTATGTAATGTACAACAGAGTATATAGTGCAGGGGTCAGGAGTATGTAATGTACAACATAGAGTATATAGTGCAGGGGTCAGGAGGATGTAATGTACAACATAGAGTATATAGTGCAGGGGTCAGGAGTATGTAATGTACAGCATAGAGTTTATATTGCAGGGGTCAGGAGTATGTAATGTACAGCATAGAGTATATAGTGCAGGAGTCAGGAGTATGTAATGTAAAGCATAGAGTATAAAGTGCAGGGGTCAGGAGTATGTAATGTACAACATGGAGTATATAGTGCAAGGGACAGGAGTATGTAATGTACAAAATAGAGTATATAGTGCAGGGGTCAGGAGTATGCAATGTACAACATAGAGTATATAGTGCAGGGGTCAGGACTATGGAATGTACAACATAGAGTATATAGTGCAGGGATCAGGAGTATGTAATGTACAACATAGAGTACATAGTGCAGGGGTCAGGAGTATGTAATGTACAACAGAGTATATAGTGCAGGGGTCAGGAGTATGTAATGTACAAAAGAGTATATAGTGCAGTGGTCAGGAGTATGTAATGTACTAACGAGTATATAGTGCAGGGGTCAGGAGTATGTAATGTACTACAGAGTATATAGTACAGGGGTCAGGAGTATGTAATGTACAACAGAGTATATAGTGCAGGGGTCAGGAGTATGTAATGTACAAAAGAGTATATAGTGCAGTGGTCAGGAGTATGTAATGTACTAACGAGTATATAGTGCAGGGGTCAGGAGTATGTAATGTACTACAGAGTATATAGTACAGGGGTCAGGAGTATGTAATGTACAACATAGAGTATCTAGTGCAGGGGTCAGGAGTATGTAATGTACAGCATAGAGTATATAGTGCAGGGGTAAGGAGTATGTAATGTACAACATAGAGTATATAGTGCAGGGATTTAGTAGTATGTAATGAACAACAAAGAGTATATACTGCAGGGGTCAGGAGTATGTTATGTACAACACAGAGTATATAGTGCAGGGGTCAGGAGTATGTAATGTACAACATAGAGTATATAGTGCAGGGGTCAGGACTATGTAATGTACAGCATAGAGTATATAGTGCAGGGGTCAGGAGTATGTAATGTACAACATAGAGTATATAGTGCAAGGGTAAGGAGTATGTAATGTACAAAAAAAATATAGTGCAGGGGTCAGGAGTTTGTAATGTACAACAGAGTATATGGTGCAGGGGCCAGAAGTATGTAATGTACAACAAAGTACATAGTGCCGGGGTTTAGCAGTATGTAATGAACAACATAGAGTATATAGTGCAGGGGTCAGGAGTATGGAATGTACAACATAGAGTATATAGTGCAGGGGTCAGGAGTATGTAATGTACTACAGAGTATATAGTGCAGGGGTCAGGAGGATGTAATGTACAACATAGAGTATATAGTGCAGGGGTCAGGAGTATGTAATGTACAACAGAGTATATAGTGCAGGGGTCAGGAGTATGAAATGTACACCATAGATTATATAGTGCAGGGGTCAGGAGTATGGAATGTACAACAGAGAGTAAATAGTGCAGGGGTCAGGAGTATGGAATGTACAACAGAGAGTAAATAGTGCAGGGGTCAGGAGTATGTAATGTGCAGCATAGAGTATTTAGTGCAGGGGTAAGGATTATGTAATGTACAAAAGAGTATATAGCGCAGGGGTCAGGAGTATGTAATGTACAACATAGAGTATATAGTGCAGGGGTCAGGAGTATGTAATGTACAACATAGAGTATATAGTGCAGGGGTCAGGAGTATATAATGTACAACATAGAGTATATAGTGCAGGGGTCAGGAGTATGTAATGTACAACATAGAGTATATAGTGCAAGGGTCAGGAGTATGTAATGTACAACATAGAGTATATAGTGCAGGGGTCAGGAGTATGTAATGTCCAACAGAGTATATACTGCAGGGGTCAGGAGTATATAATGTACAACATAGAGTATATAATGCAGGGGTCAGGAGTACGTAATGTACAACATGGAGTATATAGTGCAGGGGTCAGGAGTATGTAATGTACAACATGGAGTATATAGTGCAGGGGTCAGGAGTATGTAATGTACAACATGGAGTATATAGTGCAGGGGTCAGGAGTATGTAATGTACAACATAGAGTATATAGTGCAGGGGTCAGGAGTATGTAATGTACAACAGAGTATATAGTGCAGGGGACAGGAGTATGTAATGAACAACATAGAGTATATAGTGCAGGGGCCAGGAGTATGTAATGTACAACACAGAGTATATAGTGCAGGGGTCAGGAGTATGTAATGTACAACATAGAGTATATAGTGCAGGGGTCAGGAGTATGTAATGTACAACATAGAGTATATAGTGCAGGGGTCAGGAGTATATAATTTACAACATAGATTATATAGTGCATGGGTCAGGAGTATGTAATGTACAACATAGAGTATATAGTGCAGGGGTCAGGAGGATGTAATGTACAACATGGAGTATATAGTGCAGGGGTCAGGAGAATGTAATGTACAATATAAATTATACAGTGTAAGGGTCAGGACTCATAATATTGGTATTCAGTAATCAGTGGAAGCTTAACCACTAGGGGACCACCCACAGTAAATATACTGCTACAAGGCGGCCCCTGTGTGCAGGATCACGTGTATATACATAATCCTGCATTCCGGGGTAGGGAGCGCGCGTGAGGTGTGTGACCGCCGTACCCGCGGCACTGATCATGACTGTGGATGTCAATCACTGGGTCCCGGCCGGTGATTACCCGCTGGAGCCTGGCGATTGCCAGAGAGGAAGGATGTATTGTATTCAATGGTGCTCTCCTCCCTGTCAGCTTTCAGCACACTGTTCCAGGATCACTGAGCTCAGCCTTCTGGGATAGTGTGTAACAGAGAGGTACACACACCCCGCCCCCTAGTAACAGATCCCGCCCCCTAGTAAAACACTCCCCTCACACAGTTAACCCTTTGTCTCCAGAGGTTAACCCCTTCCTCCCCAGTGCTATTAGTACAGTGTCAGTGGTTTTTTTTGCTCTGATCACTATATTAGTGTCACTGTGGATGTCAGTGACCCCAAGTCAGTTCCCCCCCAGTGTCAGAATGTCCACCTCAGTCCCGCCATGAGTCGCTGATCGCCGTCATAAATCGCTGATCGCCGTTATAAATCGCTGATTTCCACTATTATTAGTATATTTTAAAAAATCCAGTATCTATACCGCCATTTATAAACGCTATAACTGTCATGTAAACCAATTAATTTACACAAATTGGGATTTTTTTAGCAAAGACACAGAGCAGAATACATTTTGGACAAAATTTATGACTAAATTTGATTTTTACTTTTTTTACTGGACATGTTTTATAGCAAAAAGTCCAAAATATTGTTTTTTTCTCAAAATTGTTAGTCGTTTTTTATAGCGCAAAAAAATAAAAAATCCACAGTCGATCAAATACCACCAAACGAAAGCTCAATTTGTGGAGAAAAAGATATGTAAATTTAATTTTAGTTCAGCGTTGCATGACCGTGCAATTGTCAGGTAAAGTAACACAGCTCCATATCACAAACAGCTTCTGTAACCGCTTCCTGACCGCCCTATAGCAGAAATACTGCTACAGGGCGGTTCACAAAATCACATATATATATAAGTGATTGGCGCTCCCGTGGTTTTCACTCCCCTCCCAGATGGTGTCAGATTGCCCTTCAGTACACCAGTCATCACATTTAACCCCTCGATTGCCAGGAAGACTCTCATACACAATAAACCTCTATTGCTACTAGTATGGTGTCTAAACGGATCAATATCTTTGATCAGATCAGCACTATACCAGCGTTCACATTAGTATAGTAAATAAACAAATAATCCCCTGCGCTCCACTGGTATGAACAAAAACAACCCCAAATATTTGCAGCTGCTACCACCTATCCCCAATACCACAGGATGGATGACATAAAAAACAATATTGGTGAAGCGCTTCACATGAAAAACTAAATAAGTCGGTGCAATGATATAAAATACATATAAAGTGACCGCACTGTATTGAAAGGTATAACTAGTGCTAAATAATCCCCCCCAAAAAATATATAAGTGCCAAGTGTTGAAAGTGCAAAACAGGTCATCCGTCTGCTGACTAGATGGTGACAAAATACAATATATGCACAATAAACATAATACACCATAACATTGCACACTAACTGGAAGTGACAGGTGCTCAGTATGAGGATGAATATTGAGTGAAAGTGAAATCCACAATAAAGTGCAATAACAAGTGCTTGACATTTCATGTGCAAACAAACACCACAATGTCAGTGTTTCAATTCTTCACTCCAAACATGATGCGTGTTAGCATGCCACACGTGTATATCGTAATCCAAAAGTGGCTAAAGTGCCTCCTCACCTTAACCATGCGACCCCTAAGGGCCACAATGCTTTAGGTATTATAACTCCACCAGACTGGGGATCTCTGTAATAATACTCCTGTAGTAGCACTCCATCTCCTCTGCCAGGTCACTTATGCCCTCAGATGGTGACACCCCCGGGATAATCACAAGGCCATAGAGAGGCAGACAAAGAGCCTCCATAGTGAGATGCCGTTTATTCCATATAGCAGATGATAACAAGCCAAAAGAGAACACTCCCAGTATAGCAGATCTCATCCAGCTGGTCTCCCATGTGCTGTGGGTGTACTGCAAGGTGCTGGGTGTCCAAAGATGGCGTCTGCTGGATGTGCGTAACCGGAATTATGTCACCGCGCTCTACACGTTACTCCACGATGTCACGTGGCTTCATCAGGATCCTGACACCCACAGCACAAAACCAAAACAAAAACAAACCAAAAGAGAACACTCACAGTACAGCAGATCTCATCCAGCTGGTCTCCCATGTGCTGTGGGTGTCAGGATCCTGATGAAGCCACGTGACATCGTGGAGTAACGTGTAGAGCGCGGTGACATAATTCCTGTTACGCACATCCAGCAGACGCCATCTTTGGACACCCAGCACCTTGCAGTACACCCACAGCACATGGGAGACCAGCTGGATGAGATCTGCTATACTGTGAGTGTTCTCTTTTGGCTTGTTATCATCTGCTATATGGAATAAACGGCATCTCACTATGGAGGCTCTTTGTCTGCCTCTCTATGGCCTTGTGATTATCCCGGGGGTACTACCATCTCAGGGCATAAGTGACCTGGCAGAGGAGATGGAGTGCTACTACAGGAGTATTATTACAGAGATCCCCAGTCTGGTGGAGTTATAATACCTAAAGCATTGTGGCCCTTAGGGGTCGCATGGTTAAGGTGAGGAGGCACTTTAGCCACTTTTGGATTACGATATACACGTGTGGCATGCTAACACGCATCATGTTTGGAGTGAAGAATTGAAACACTGACATTGCGGTGTTTGTTTGCACATGAAATGTCAAGCACTTTGTTATTGCACTTTATTGTGGATTTTACTTTCAATGAATATTCATCCTCATACTGAGCACCTGTCACTTTCAGTTAGTGTGCAATGTTATGGTGTATTACGTATACTGTGCATGTATTAGATTTTGGCACGATCTAGTCAGCAGACGCATGACCTGTTTTGCACTTTATTGTGGATTTCACTTTCACTCAATATTCATCCTCATACTGAGCACTTTCTACTTTCAGTTAGAGTGTGCAATGTTATGGTGTATTATGTTTATTGTGCATATATTGTATTTTGGCGCGATCTAGTCAGCAGACGGATGACCTGTTTTGCACTTTCAACACTTGGCACTTATATATTTTTTGGGGGGGATTATTTAGCACTAGTTATCAATACCTTTCAATACAGTGTGGTCACTTTATATGTATTTTTATATCATTGTAAATACTTATTTAGTTTTCAATGTGCAGAGCTTCACCAATATTGTTTTTTTATCACATTAGTATAGTGTCCCCAAAAAAGCAGCGTTAGCAAGATCAGCCCCGGCACCTGCCAGCACCTGCGTTTAGCCCCTACGCTTACCCCCCCTTCTCCCCCAGCAAGTGCAGTGTCAGTAGGTCACAGTCACTTGATACATTGCACACAAAACTGTAGTGTTGGCAGAATCAGGCCTGATCTCTGCTAGCACTTGCTGGTAAATTTTGATGACTCTCATGTGCAGCAGAGTGCCAGTACTAGTGCCACGCTACCTTTTGGTGAACTGGCGAGCACCAGTGGCCTAGTACATCCTTTCACATTTCTCTTAGATTGTAAGTTCCCAGGATCAGGCCCTCCTATCCCTCTTGTATTGATCTGTATTGTAGCTGTATTGTCTCCTGTTATATTGTAAAGTGCTGAGCAAACTGTTGGCGCCATAAATATTGTATAATAATAATAATACCAGCACTGCAGTATGACTTGGTGACGTGGGGAGTCCCATAATTGCAGTACAAGCTGGTGAGGTGGCGAGCACAAGTATTGTCACGCAACCACCAAGAATTTGCACACAGGCCCATAGAACTGCCCAACCCAGAATTCAGGTGGAAATAGCAAATTTAACTCCTCCCCTTGATTTTTTGGAGCTGTTTTTCACGGAATATCTGTGTGCATTGATTGTGGATCAAAGCAATTTATATGCACAACAATTTATCGCCGCCAACCCAAATTCAAACCTTGCCAGACTATTCGCATGGAAACCCATTACGGTTTTTGACTTTATATTTTTTTGGGCCTAACCCTCAACATGGGCATTACTAAAAGAAATGAATTGCAGTTGTATTGGTCCGCAGGCCTGATTCATCATATGCCGTGTTCTCTGCTGCCATGGCCAGGCATAGATATGAGAGTATAATGTGTTTTATGCATTTCAATGACAATACACTCTGTCGTCCTTGTGGTGACCCTGAATTTGACCGGCTCCACAAAATTCAGCCCCTCGTAAATCAACTTAACCAAAAAATTGCAGATGTCTATACTCGCCAGCAAAACATCTGCGTTGATGAATCCCTCATTCATTTTTCTGGCCGCCTTGCATACAAACAATTTCTCCCCAGCAAGCGTGCCAGATATGGGGTCAAGATGTAGAAGACCTGTGAGAGGACAACAGGCTATACTTATAAGTTTTGGATTTACGAGGGAAAATATAGTCACGTGGAGCCCCCTGGATGCCCAGACTACATGGGGAGCAGTGGCAAGATAGTTTGGGACTTGGTGTCATCATTTCTCCATATGGGGTACCACTTATACGTGGACAATTTTTATTCAAGCGTGACACTATTTAGACATTTGTACAATCTTGGAACTGGGGCATGTGGCACCGTGCGACCTAATGTGTGCCCACCATTAGAAGTGGGTGGATGCAGGGCGGTATAATTTAATGGTGGGCATACCACACTTTTATGGGGGGGCAGAGATTCCTTCTCTTTTTTTCATTCAGTCCACAGGCTGCATACAAAAAAAAGAACATATCATATATACCCAACAAGGACCAGCAACGTACTGGTACATCACTGGACTTTGAATGGTTATACCAGGATGATGCCTACATCTGCAGGCATCATCCTGGTATCATTTTTTTCAGCTGGTGATCGGCTTTTATGTAAAAGCAATCCTAGTAGATAATTAGCTGCAGGATTGCTTTTACAAGCAGCAGGATATGATGCCCCCCTCCCCCACTGCCTTCCAAGGCTTTCTTGGGCAGTCCCGTGCCATCCGGGGAACCTGAGAATGCAGCCGGTGTTTCTGCCAGCTGACAATAGAGCCCAGAGACCAGAATGGTGCCAATAATCTCTATAGTCTAAGAAATCGGAATCTACGAGTATTTCATCACTTCAGTTTAGTAGGATATAAACAGCGCCATTTGTAAATTGGGAAAGCATCTGATCACCGATGTTGGTTTGATTAGATAATGTAAGGGCAGAGGAGATATCCAGAGTCTGATAGACCCCAGATTTCTCAAAAAAGAATATATGACAATACCCATTGAAGTTATTGGGGATATTTGCATTCCCTGTTATAGCATTAAAAGTGATAAAAAAAAAAAAAAAAAACGGTGTAAAAATAATTAAAAAAATCTAAATAACTTAAAAAAAGAAAAGAAAAAAAAAGTACCCTCACCCCCGCGTGCACACCTGAGTTTGTGAGCGTTGATCCTGTGCCGGTATGTAAACAGCGGTTGCACCATGCATGTGAGGTATCACCACGAACGTCAGATGAAGGGCAGTAATTCTAACACCAGACCTCCTCTGTAAATCTACAATGGTAGCTTGTAAAGGCTTTAAAACGTTACCTATAGATATTAAAAACATATGCAGTTTGTCGCCATTGCACGGGGCATGCACAGTTTTAAAGCATGTCAGGTTTGGTATTTTCTCGGCACACCATCATCTTTTATATTTTACAAAATAATTTGCCAATATATTGTGTTTTTGTGCATTAAAAGTAAAAAAAGTGTATTTTTTAAAAAAAAAATTGCGTTTGAAACATTGCTGCGCAAGTACTATGTGACAGAAAAAATTGCAGCACCCACCATTTTATTCACTAGGGTGTCCTTTAAAAAATATATAATGTTTGGGGTTTAAATTAATTTCCTAGCAAAAAATATTGATTTTTTTTCATGTGAACAAAAAGTGTCAGAGAAGGCTTGGTCTTCAGGTGGTTAGAAGAGTGAGTGATGTGTGGTATAAACTTCTAATGCTGGGCATAGAATGCCCCCACCCACCAAAATGACCCCTTTTTGGAAAGTAGACACCCCAAACTATTTGCTGAGAGGAATGTTGAATCAATAGAAGAATTAATTTTTTTACCACAAGTTTTTGGAAAATGACAAAAAAAAAAGTTTACACAAAATTGTCACTTAAATGATTTATTGCTCACACATGCCATGGGTATATGTGGAATTACTCCCCAAAATACATTCTGCTACTTCTCCCGAGTATGGGGGTACCACATGTGAGAGACATTTTGGCAGTTCAGCCAAGTACAGGACCCCAAAATCCAAAGACCACCTTACACTTCCTGACTACCTATCACAGATTCGGAGGACCTGAAATGCCAGTATAGCAAAAACCCCCCCCAAATGACCACTTTATTGCATGACTGCGCAATTGTCAGTTAAACTAGTGCAGCGCTGTATAGCAAAAAAATGGCGTAAATTGCATAGTTTGTAGACGCTATAACTGTCACACAAAGCAATCAATATACACTTATTGGGATTTTTTTTACCAAAAACATGGAGCAGAATACATTGTGGTCTAAATTTATAACTAACTTTGAGTTTACTATATATTTTTTATAGCCGAAAGTAAAAAATATTAATTTTCTTCAAAATGTTCAGTCTGTTTTGTATACAGCGGGAAAAATAAAAAGCGCACAGGTGATAAAATACCACCAAAAGAAAGCTCTATTTGTGTGAAAAAAAGGACGTACATTTTGTTTGGGTGCAGCATTGCATGACCGCGCAATTATCCGTTGAATTAGTGCAGCGCGGAGTAGCAAAAAGAGGCGTGGTCATTAACCACTTGCCTACCAGGCACTTATCCCTACTTATTTACCAGGCCAATTTTCAGCTTTCAGCGCTGCCGCACTTTGATTGACAACTGCGCGGTCATGCAACATTGTACCCATATGAAAATTTGATCATTTTTTTCTCACAAATAGAGCTTTCTTTTGGTGGTATTTAATCGCCACTGGGCGCTTTACTTTTTGCGCTATAAATAAAAAAATTGCAAAAAATTTGAAAAATAAAAAAAAAGTTTCTTTGTTTCTATTATAAAATTTTTCAAACATGTATTTTTTCTCCTTCACTGATTTGCGTTGATGAGGCAGCACTGATGGGCACTGATAGGCGGCACTAATGGGCACTGATAGGCAGCACTAAAGGGCACTGATAGGCAGTACTAATGAGGTGGCACGGATAGGCGGCACTGATAGACAGCACTAATGAGGTGTCACGGATAGGCGGCACTAATATGCAGCACTGATAGGCGGCACTGATAGGTGACACTGATGATGGGTACTGATAGACGGCACTGACTGGCATCACTGCTGGGCACTGACTGGCGGCACTGACTGGCACAACCCCTGGGCACTGACTGGTGGCACTGACTGGCAGCACTGGTGGGCAGCACTGGTGGGTGGGCACAGGTGGGTGGCACTGGTGGGCACAGGTGGGTGGCACTGCTGGGCACAGGTGGGTGGCACTGCTGGGCACAGGTAGGTGGCACTGCAGAGTGGCACAGGTGGGTGCACTGCTGGGCACAGGTGGGTGATCTGCTGGGCACAGGTGGGAGGAGCTAGTGGGCGCACTGCTGGGCACAGGTGGGCAGAACTTGCGGGGGTCACTGCTGGGCACCGATTATCAGGGCACTGATCATCAGTGCCCTGATGATCGGTGCCGATCCCCGCTCTGACAACTGCCGGTTCTCGGCAGTACTTTCCTCACGATCTGACAGTGTGAGGAAAGTGCAGCCGAGAACCGGCACTTGCATTTCCCTCTGATCAGCGTGTCATTGGACACCGCTGATCACGTGGTAAAAGGCCGCTGTGATTGGCCTTTTAGCACATCACGTGATCAGCTGTGTCCGTAGGACACAGCGATCACGGAGATCGCCGGGTGCGCGCCCCCTGGGGCGCGCAGGAGAGCGCGTTCTGGGAGGACGTCATATGACGTCCACTCAGAACTGGCCGGCCGCAGTGCAGCCATCATTCGGCTATCTGCGGTCGGCAGCTAGTTAAGGGGGGTAAATCCTCTGGAGGGAAAGTGGTTAAATGTTTACTGTAGACAAGTTGCAGAGATCCCACACCGCTGCCTCCCATCTCCTGAGACTGCACTCAGTGACTTGGGTCTGAGACACTACAGACATATCCCTCCACCCGGCACAGCCAGCAGACAACAGAGAAGGTCCCCTGGAAGAGTCAGGCACAAGGCAGGAGACCCCAGTCACATGTCCTGGGTGCTACATTATGCAATGCTTAGAGTAAAAATCAACATTTTGCTGCCAGCTGAACCCCAGAACCTCCATAAATCCAGTCTAGAGACATAAATTGTGTCTGCAGCACAGAGAAGGAAGATTATCCGAGAGAAATCCAGGAATACAGGACGGGGAACACAGCTCAGGAAAGTGACCAGGGGATTACAGGCTGATATCACCCAGTCCCCGCCCTACTCTGGACCAATCAGTGAGCAGTATGGGTGGAGGAATGGATTTAGTGTTCATGACCCACCTGTGCTGATCTCTGTAGGAGTGTCCTCCTCTATAAATGTCCCCGTTATTCCATCCTCCTTCATAGACTGCTGATCATCCCTCACATACGCCTCTTCTTCTTCTGCTTTCACCTCAAATTCTATATCGATTGGATCTCCACTCTAAATCAAGGAAATGAGAGAAAATATCACATAAAAATATCCACTTATCACCCCTACAAGTCCATGTTCTAGATTCTCCATCCCACCAACCTTGTAATGGTGAGGGATGGTGTGACCTTCCTGAGGGGAATACAGAGGATGAGGACATCTCTCTGGTGGGTTCCTGGTATTAGGTGGCTCCATCATATCCTTGTGTCCTTCTGAAAACTCCTCCATCACTCCATACTCCTCATCCTCCTCTTTATACTCTTCTTTAACATCAATATTATCATCCCCGAGGATTCCACTCTGAAAGATATAATAAAACATTCATTGTAACAAACATGCTGTGTATAAATCACAACTAACAATAATTGTCATCATCTACCTGATGATAGTGAGGGATGGTGTGACCTTCCTGTGTGGAATCCCGGGAATACAGAGGACGGGGACATCTCTCTGGTGGGTTCCCATGACTGGATCCATCTGTAGGAAACACACACACTGACTGAATCCATTGTTTCTATGTGTTTATCAGATGATGGGGGATCTAGGTGGATCCTCCGTACTGCTCTCTCCTTTACAATAAAGTCTCCTCTTACCCGGTGATGTGAGGGGCGGCTGATTGTCCATCATGACGTCCTTGTAGAGATCCTTGTGTCCTTCTAAATACTCCCACTCCTCCATGGAGAAATAGACAGTGACACCCTGACACCTTATAGGAACCTGACACACACAATGATACAGTCACCATCCAGACACATCCCTTGTCTGTTACTGGAGAATGTCCCAGAATTCCCGGCACCGCTCACCTCTCCTGTCAGCAGCTCCATCATCTTCTTGGTGACTTCTAGAATCTTCTGCATGTTGTGTCTCTCAGGGTTTAGGGAGTCACATGGAGGCACTGTGATGGTCATATGATCACCTGACTTCAGAAGAGGAAATCTCTGTATTAAGGAACCAATAGGAATATCATGTTAGAATCCCAGAATCCTCCTCACCTCTCTGGTCAGGTCTGTGTTTTATTAATAGAGATAAGAGAGATGTCATGTGACTTCCCAGAATCCTCCTCACCTCTCCGGTCAGGTCTGTGTTTTATTAATAGAGATAAGAGTGATGTCATGTGACCTCCCAGAATCCTCCTCACCTCTCCGGTCAGGTCTGTGTTTTATTAATAGAGATAAGAGTGATGTCATGTGACCTCCCAGAATCCTCCTCACCTCTCCGGTCAGGTTTGTGTTTTATTAATAGAGATAAGAGTGATGTCATGTGACCTCCCAGAATCCTCCTCACCTCTCCGGTCAGGTCTGTGTTTTATTAATAGAGATGAGAGTGATGTCATGTGACCTCCCAGAATCCTCCTCACCTCTCCGGTCAGGTCTGTGTTTTATTAATAGAGATAAGAGTGATGTCATGTGACCTCCCAGAATCCTCCTCACCTCTCCGGTCAGCAGGTAGATGATCTCCAGGGTGAGGTTTAGTATCTTCTCAGTCATGTGACTCCGGTCCTCCTCCATCCTCATTGGTGCCATCATGTGATCTATACAGGTCTCCTTGTAGACGGATAACTTTGGGAAATGAAAGTAAGAATGATTTGGATGGTATTGGTCACACAATAATAGGATGTGGATGTGAGGGGGGAATAGGAGGGTTGCTGGACATGTAAGGACTACTCCCCCCATGGGAAGACATTCAGTCTGGACTGTTTAGGGTTTACAAAATTTTCAAGGTCCCGGGACCCTCTTGACCTGCTGCATCAGAAATCCCCTTTTCTCTGTTGGGTTTGTTTGGTCTCTGAACTGGTTTTGATGAGTATTAGATCTGCAGACAAGGAATGATAAATACGATCCTTCCTATGACTTGTTTGCTCTGAGGCAGTGCTGTGAGGTCAATGTCGGCTCATCATGATGTCCAGGAAGGGGAACTTGCTGGCCAGAGTTGCTGGATAATCAGGATAATTGGCAGAACTCCGCCTGCAAGGCTCCAATCTCCAGCAGCCTGCTTACTGACAGGAGTGATGTCACTGTCACTCTCTGCAGTAAGAGAAGGGATTGGATTGGATAGCAGGAGGATGGTGCTGGTGGAGTAGAGAGCTGTGGGGGAGGAGACTGTTCTCATCTCTTCTATGTGTGGGTAGGAGGAGGACAGCAGGGGGAGGGTTTGATCTCTTAGTTGCCAAGTATTCTGAAATTTCCAGGACATTGTACAGAGTGGCAGTGGATTTTTCTGGCTCTGAATTCCAGCACTGGGCACTGCCAGATTCTGTGGTATGGGAAGGTATTGGACTGTCTGCCCATTAAGCATTAATGCTATGCATACAGACCTCCCCAAGGACCAAGTGTCCTTCTTTGTTCTATTTTGTATCTTGACCAGTGAGATGGAGAGGTGAAGACTTCCTACACGTGCTGGCAGGAGATCTTTAAGGAGGTCAGAAAAGTAAGTGAAGGTGGGGTGGGAGGACCATCAGAGACCAAGAGTTCCTATGAGCCCTAAAGCCCCCTCTTACCTCAGAGCCTTGCAGCCTGAATACCCCCTCAGAGGCCTCCACAGTCCTTCAGCCCCACTAACCTCTCAGAGTTGTTCAGCCCTATTACTTCCTAACAGACTCCAAAAGTTCTTCAGCTACTCCTCCACCTCAGAGGTCCCAGAGTCCTTCAGATGCAGGAAACCTTCAGAGGATCCAGAGTTCTTTAGACCCACTACTTCCTCAGAGACCCCTCAGCTCCTCTTCTTACCTCAGTATTTTCCTCCCTCTGACACCAATGATGGAACATATTCTTCATGGCTGGCTGGGGAATGTTTCCTTCCTCCTGAGCAGCAATGTAAGGGGCTCTATGCTCCATACTCCTGACCCCGGCACTCCATCATTGTGTTGGCTGCATAGTGTAATGATTGCCCATTGGCTGCCTGTGTAGTGTCATCATTGCCCTTTGTAGGCCATGTATGGTCAGGATGGTCCTTGTCTTGTCTATTTATTGTCAGTGCTGTTTGTTTAGAGGACCATATTACTAGAATTTATCTCCACAATGAGGAGAATGTTCCGGCCCCGGAAGTGGGGGAATGTTCTGCCCCTGAAGGGGTTCATCTGGGTTCCCACACTATATATGTGTGTATCATCATCTGCTGGAGATAAAAGACGTCACAGTGACTGTGGAGGAAGAGGACGGACGTGACTATGGAGGAAGAGGACGGACGTGACTGTGGAGGAAGAGGACGGACGTGACTGTGGAGGAAGAGGACGGACGTGACTGTGGAGGAAGAGGACGTACGTGACTGTGGAGGAAGAGGACGTACGTGACTGTGGAGGAAGAGGATGGACGTGACTATGGAGGAAGAGGACGGACGTGACTATGGAGGAAGAGGACGGACATGACGGGGGTTACTGGGTGTAAATAGGAAATAACATCTTATTACCTCCTCTGCTAACGTCTCTTTTCTACTTCAAAGCCACTTCGAACTTCCTGTCTGACATCACTTCCTGTCTGTCTTCCATAGAGGCTTTTTGTCTGGACAGAAGTGAGATCCCCACCTTGTGGAGCTCAGATGAACTGCAGCCCAAGAAACATCTGTAAGGCTCCATTCACACCTTGGCAGTTTGCTTTTTGTTTGTTTTGCAGTGCTTTTCGCAGTTCATTTTGAGTTTGTGATATGTTTGTAAGGGAGAATGTCACCAGCACACCGAGGATCACCAATATGGGTCCAAAAGTTTTAATGAAAGATCACATACTTACAGCAAGGCAACATTTCGGAGTCTCACAGGACCCCTTCATCAGGCATGTGACAAAGGGTCCTGCGAGTCTCCAAAACATTGCCTTGCTGTAACTATGTGAACGTTTAGTAAAACTTTTGGCCCCATATTGGTGATCCTCGGTGTGCTGGTGACATTCTCCCTCGCTGATTCTGTTCTGTTCCAGCCGACGGTCGCTGCATCACCCACTTATACACACCACCATTTATACACAGAACATGTGCGTTTGGATTGTACACTTGCATGTTGATACGTTTGTGATGCGTTTTTACTGAGTTTTGCGTTTTGTTCAGCTCTTTTTTTTTTCAAAGTGCATTTTTTTTTTTTTGCTGGGCAGAATAAAAATGCAAAAACACACTACCATACATTTCAGCAGATTCTCCATTGAACTCTATTGTAGCAAAATGCTGCTTTTTGCTTTTAAAAAAGTCCCTGACCCTTTTCAAAAACACAGCAACTCAAAAAAGCCTAGATGTGAACGTGTCCCATAGGAAGCCATGTTAAGTTGTGCGATTCTGAAAATAAAAAGTACTAACATACACGTTGGTGTGAATGGAGCCTGAATAATCATTCCTGTAAATTATCTACCTTACACGGCTACCAGGGAAATTCATATATAACACAAGGTAAGGAAGAACAAATCATTCTAGTTCTTATGGAACCAACACTTTAACAAAGATATTTTATTACATATAGAAAACAAATTAAAACACATTCCCTCTGAAATCAAATCTTTTTAGTGAAGAAAATGTAAAAATATTCTTTAAAGTATAAAAATATCTATCAATCCACTGATAATGAAGATGTTAGACATAAATGACAAGGATGTAATGGTCACAGAGGAATGGTGGTGGAGATCTCTCAAAGTAAGAACACTTCCTTGAATGGTTCTATAAATAAAGAATGAATCCTGGAGGGAATAAAGCTGTAAAGCAATAAATAATATATAAACTGGGCCATCCACTTCATCCATAAAGACATTGTGATTGAAGATCTTCTAGATCACATAGAAGGAGGACTCATCCATGATTTCATACATTTGTTTGGAAGGATAGAACAATCCTCAGAAGGGAACATGTAGGATGACAGGAAAGGCTCCTGACTGGTGAGATCCTCCAAACATAATGATGACATCCATGAACTGGAGCGAGCTCGTTGGGGTGATAAAGCCAATCTGGAAACACTGTGTAGACGTTCTCCAAGAACTCAGCACACTCCAGGTGTGGAGAAAGTCTCCAGGTGGGTTTAGCCTGTCATTTATCATAGATACAAACACACTGTAACTGGGATGGATCACTATGCCATTTGCTTTCTTTTTTAGTCTGCTGGCATAGCTCTGTCCAAATTCGATAGATCTGTACCTATGATCCGCTGTGCTTTATTTCTCCTCCCGAGACCGACACTTCCTATCCTCCATCCTACAGCCATCATACTACACTGCAGTGTGGATGGGAAGAATACTCTCCATGGTGCAATGATAGAAACTGACCAGAATTCCTGGACACCAAAACACCAATCATATGAATGTGGAACTCTTTGGCGTAATCCTCTTTGGACATACTGCAAAACGTTCTGCAATGTCTTCTCTTCTCACCTTGGAACTCCTATCTGAAGATATCCACCTGTAAACTTGTACACAAAGGGCATTTACTCTGTCAAAGATCTGCTGAACAACACTTACATAAGAACGTTTCAGGATCCCAGCCTCACTTATTTTCTGGACCAGAAAGACTTCTACAAATTCCTCAGAATTAGACATATGCTACCTCACCTGCACTGGTGTGAGAACACTCAGCCCATGGGCCTCATAACACTCTTCAACAGCTCTACACCTTCCAGCTCCCATCTCTCTACCTTCTACCACCTACTCCAAAAACAAACTCATACAACCAAACTCCCAACGATGGGATTCTGGAAAATCGGAACGCTAATTCTCTATTTGTGAAAAAAAAAAACAATAATTTCTTATTTCTGTTATAAAAAATATCCAATAAACTCAAATTTTGTCAGAAATTTAGGCTAACATGTTTTTTGCTATATGTCTTTGGTAAAAGAAAAATCCCAATAACTGCATAATAATTGCTTTGTGTGAAAGTTATATCATCTACAAACTATGGGATAGATAATGGAATTTACACAGCTTTTACTTTCTGACTGCCTTCACATTTCTTGAGGTGCTAAAATACCAGGATAGTACAAACACACCCAAATGAGCCCTTTTTGGAAAGAAGACACCCTAAGATATCTGCTGAGAGGCATGTTGAGTCCATGAAAGATTTATTTTTTTCCACAAGTTTTTTTTTGTACACAAAATTGTCACTTAAATGACATATTGCTCACACAAGCCATGGGTATATGTGGAATTACACCCCAAAATACATTCTGCTACTTCTACCAAGTATGGGGGTACCACATGTGAGAGACTTTTTGGGAGCCTAGCTACATACAGGAACCTGAAATCCAATGACCACTTTGAAAGGTGCATAACTTCCTCATTTCACTTCCTCACTACCTATCACAGTTTTGGATGCCCTGAAATACCAGGATAGCACCAACCCCCCTCCCCAAATCACAGTTCTGATATACATATCTGGCCAGCTTATTGGGGAAAAATAGTTTGAATGTAAGGTGGCCTAAAAATGAATGAGGGACTCATCAACGCAGATTTTTTTGGTGGGGAGTATAGACATCTGCACATTTTTGGTTAAGCTGATTTACAAGGGGACGAATTTTGTGGAGCCGGTCAAATTCGTCAACCCGAGGATGACAGATTGTATTGTCATTGAAATGCATAAACACATTATACTCTCATATCTATGCCTGGCCATGGCAGCAGAGAACACGGCATATGATGAATCGGGTCTGTGGACCAATACAACTGCAGTTCATTTTTCTTAGTAATGCCCATGTTGAGGGTTAGGCCCAAAAAACCTTAAATTCAGAAAGCATAATAGGTTTCCATGCGAACAGTCTGGCAAGGTTTGAATTCGGGTTGGTGGTGATAAACTGTTGTGCATATAAAATGCTTTTATCCGCAATCAATTCATACAGATCTTCCGTGAAAAACAGCTCCAAAAAATCAAGGGGAGGAGTTAAATTTGCTGTGTCCACCTGAATTCTGGGTTGGGCAGTGAATGGGGGAAGTACAGGTGCTGCAGAATTTGTGGGCTGCCAATCGGCAAGCATACCCAGAAGGATACTAGGGGCTCTATGGACCTGTGTGTGAAGTTTTGGTGGCTTCGGGACACTACTTGTACTCACCACTGCACCAGCTTGTACTGCACTTATGGGACTCACCATGTCACCAAGTCATACTGCAGTGCTGGTATGTAAAAGACCAGGATGTACTAGGCCGCTGGTGATCGCCATTCATGCGGCACTCTGCTGCATATGAGAGTCATCATGCGATTGTAACACCTCATCACCCTGGGAATGGGGTCGGGTACGCCTGACCTTAGCAGGGACCTCTTCTCCATCATCTGAGCAATCTGTCAGGGTGCCGCTGTTGTCTACAGGTTCATATTCTGAGGCTGATTGTGTCAGTGAGTCTTCCCATTCACTCTCACCTGACATGCTCAGAAGCCTGTAGGCCTCTTCACTGGAGTACCTTTCGCTGGACACTAAATATATAGGTACCTAGTGCAATTCATAGGAAAAAGAGTGCCTGGCTGTCAGGGACTGCTTGAACCACTCAAAAAAATGTACTTGCAAGTGCTAGCAGAGATCAGGCCTGATTCTGCCAACACTGCGGTTTTGTGTACAATGTATCAGTGACAGTGACCTACTGACACTGCACTTGCTGGGGGAGAAGGGGGGGGAAGCGTAGGGGCTAAACACAGGTGCTGGCAGGTGCCGAGGCTGATCCCGCTAACGCTGCATTTTTGGGGACGCTATACTAATGTGAACGCTGGCATATTTCTGATCTGATCAAAGATATTGATCCGCTCAGACACTATACTAGCAATGGAGGTTTATTGTGTATGTGAGCATGTTCCTGGCAATCAAGGGGTTAAATGTGATGACTGATGTACTGACGGACAATCTGATGCTATCTGGGAGGGATGCTAACTGACACTAATGCTATCTGAAGTCGCTGGTGACACTAATACAGTAATCAGCAAAAAATCTGTACACTGTACTAATGACACTGGTGACAGGGCAGTGAAGGGGTTAACTGGGGGGATCAGGGGGTTAAATGTGTCCTAAATGTGGTTTTACTGTGTGTGTGTATTGCGTGGATCTGCTTTCTTCTCTCTCTGGGACAGAATGCGCTCAGAGAGAGAAGATGTCATCATTTCCTGTATCTGTATAATGGAAACACATCTACAGGAAGATCTCTGATAGGGCAGGGATCGATCATCAGATCCGAACATCACTGGCCTGAACATGATGATTGATCGGTCAGGAACTGAATCACGGCAACGGCAGGTTGGCGTGTGCACATGTGCCCCCCTGGCAACTGCGGGAGCGCAAATCACATACATATATATACATATACACATAATTTTGTGCAGGGAGTCCGCACTGTAGCAGTATTTCTGCTATAGGGGGGACTTAAAGTGGTTAAAGAAAGTGCGGCGCTGTATTTCTATTTATTGACATTTTTGCACATTTATATGAGTATGTTTAGGTGTGGGCAGCGTTTTTTCAGTTGAATTCACTGTTAAGTTGGTTTATTGATTATTGATCACCTTTTTTAGCTGCTTGTGGGAATACTTTGTATTATTTGTGTTCCTCTTCACTAGTGTACCTTTCCAGTTCCTGTGTTTATAAATATGGACACAGAATGATCTCTGATTCTGTACAGGTGATCAGCAGGTCCAGGTGATCAGCAGGTCCAGGTGATCAGCAGGTCCAGGCCAGAAATCATTGGCCTGGACCTGATAATCGGCTTGTGGTGTACTGAATGACAGCACAGTCAGGGCGGTGGGCTCACACGTGTACATGTACATGTATGTGATCTGGAACAGAGGGGCTGCCCTGCCGCAGTATAAGTGTGGTGGTCGGTCCTGAACTGGGTAAAGTCAGATTGTTTGCCGATGATCTTTTACTTACTTTGGTCCAACCCAACACCTCCCTGCCAGTCCTATTCTCTGTACTCCATACATTTCCCTTTCCTCTGCAAAACAGAATGATAGTTTCCTTGGCCCACCTCCTACCTGGATTATTTGGGCATTCATCTCCCTCCCTCCTACAACACACTCCATGAGGCCAACTACATCCCCACTTTCAAATACTTGAGAGTCCTACTTCTGTCCTGGACTCATCTTCACCTCTCCTGGATAGGGAGGATCAGTGATGGAAAATTGGCAATTTTACCAAAACTCCTTTACTTGTTCTGTACTCTTCCCCATCCCCACCCCCACCGATCCCCATCTCCTCCTATACTCTGAAATCTTTTTAAAATCAGGTCTTGTGATTCAACTGAGCAGACAAAGGGCCACGAATCCCAAGACATGCTATGTATATACATAAGGAACAAGGAGGTTTGGGTGTTCCAAATGTTACTAAATATTTCTTGGTGCCCAGATTACCCCACTAACCCCCCTTTACACCACAATACATGGCTCCTTATGGGCTGACTTAGAAGCATTGCTCTGTTCTCAGACTTCTCACCATTCACTCCCATGGAGTCCTCCTAAATCCAGACCTACGTCTATCAGCCTCTTGATGGGTCACACACTCTGCACCAGGAACTCTGATAAATATTCCAGCAACTTCATATCCCCTCACTTGCCTCTCTGTCCTCTTTTGGGAGATCCTAAAACGGTTACAAACGTTACTAATCTGCGCTCTCCCCGGAACCCTCGGTACATCTTAATGCATTTGCAGCCTCCAGGCCTCACAAGTTCCCAATATAAATTGTCACACATTCCATACCCTGGACTTTGTCTGCCCTTGTACTACATAGCTGGGGGGAGATCTAGAGGAGATTGTCCAATCAGATTGTATAGGAAGGTATTATAATGAGGGAGGTGTGGTCCCGAGCGGTGAACACGCCCTGTCACACCCCCTTCTGTGATGCAACAAGGAAGTAAAGGCTTCTGGGAAGTAGCCTACAGGAAGTGGACAGGAAATGATGCAATCTGAAAATCTGTTCCAACGTTCCAATAAACTGACAGACAAGTGATGGTCCTGTGGGTGAGGGGAGTGGAAAGCCCATCGGGACGGCCGGGCCAGAGATGGCATCAGAGAACGCTTCTGTGTATTATGGGAGGGAAATTCTGCCCGAAAACGGGAACTTCTCCTTCAAGTATGGACCAGACTGGTAACGTCTGAGTGAATGACGGTCCATTCATTCAACAATTTATAGACTCAGCCAATCACAGGGCAGGACTCCATTGTTATTCTTCTCCTGCCATCAATAGCCAACCCGGTCCCACACTTCACCCATGTCTTTGGGGGCCTCTGATCTCCTTATGAACTGTTCCTTCCATGATGAAGATCAGCCATGGAGTATATCTGAGGTGTATATCAGGGTGTGCTTCTTCCCCACATGAGAGCTGGGATGTCCAGCAACATTCATCTAGAAGACATTTCCCGCACTCAAGGCACTAATACACCTCCAGGGTTGTGTGGGACCCCTGATGTACAAGAAGACAGGACTTCAGTGAGGAACATTTCCCTCACTCAGGACAGGAAAGTGGCTTCTCCTCCGTGTGAGATTTCTTATGCCTGGAAAGATTGAAGCTCCTTGAAAAACATTTCCCAAACTCAGGATAGGAATACGGCTTCTCCCCCGTGTGAGATCTCTGATGTGTAACAAGTGCTGATTTATATATGAAACATTTCCCGCACACAGGACAGGAATACAGCTTTTCCCCCATGTGAGATCTCTGATGTGTGTACAGATCAGACTTCTGTGAAAAACATTTCCCACACTGAGAACAGGAAAGTGGCTTCTCCCCCATGTGAGATCTCTGATGTTTGGAAAGACTGGACTTCTCTGAAAAACATTTCCCGCACTCAGGACAGGAATATGGCTTCTCTCCCGTGTGAAATTTCTGATGGCTGTAAAGATGAGACTTCACTAAAAAACATTTCCCGCACTCAGGACAGGAATACGGCTTATCCCCCATGTGAGATCTCTGATGTTTGTAAAGACTAGACTTGTCTGAAAAACATTTCCCACACTCAGGACAGGAATACGGCTTCTCCCCTGTGTGAGATCTCTGATGTACATAAAGATTAGACTTCTGTGTAAAACATTTCCCGCACTCAGGACAGGAAAATGGCTTTTCACCCGTGTGAGATCTCTGATGTCTGGAAAGAATGGACTTGCATGAAAAGCATTTCCAGCACTGAGGACAGGAATACGGCTTCTCCCCCGTGTGAGATCTCTGATGTCTGTAAAGACTGGATTTTTGTGAAAAACATTTCCCACACTCAGGACAGGAATATGGCTTTTCCCCCGTGTGAGATCTCTGATGTGTGTAAAGATTGGGTTTCTGTGAAAAACATTTCCCGCACTCATGACAGGAATATATTTTTTCTCCTGTGTGCAGCCTTTGATGTGTGACAAGATGTGATTTTAATACAAAACATTTCCCGCACTCAGCACAGGAATATGGCTTCTCACCTGTGTGACATCTTTTATGCCTATTAAGATTGGATTTATAACGGAAACATTTCCCGCACTCAGTACAGGAGAACCTCTTCCCTGTTGGAAGGCCGGCCCGGTCCCGCACAGTCCAAGGTTCCTCAGGATACGAGGAATACGATGGTCCATCTACACTGGGTGGTGCCGGATGGACATTGGAGGGAGCCGGGTTTTCTCCTGGACTATACTGTGTGATGTCCTCATCTTCTACTTTCCAGTCTGGAGACAAAGTGAGACAATCCTCGGAGGTTTTCCTCATCTCCCGGCCATGGACTAAAATACAAAGACAAAGAGGATTACTAGACAGGAGCTGATTGGTTCCCCCAAACCAGGACTCCACCCACATCAGGCAGCTTGGTCTCTGAGGAGCTTACAATTCCACCCTCAAGGGAACTAGGAAATGGCTCCTCTGATCTCCTACCAGGTCATTTCTTTATTCATGGACCTTAGTCAGAGAGTGAGGAAACAACCAGAATTGTCTTTTATAGGAGGGACAGTGATGAGGGGATTATAGGACGAGGGTCCCCACCCCCTCTATCACTCATCGCCATCTTCCCAACACAAGAAGTACTGCACTTCCTTATTTACTCCATGATTTAGTCATGAAGAACAGCGGGGCTGAGCCCCACCAGAGGTCAGAGAGTGAGGATGGGGGGAGAACAACCAAGATGAAGACTGGACTGATCCTGAAGACCACCATCATTGGGGTATTGACTCCTCCCTCATTATCACTTTCTGTTTAAGGGTCCAAAGTTGGAGGATGTTATCACATTATTATCACCATGTAAAAGTCTGTGCTCCAATCACATCATCCGATATAAAATGTCCAGCTGGGAGGAAATGGGGGAACAAAAGAGAATCCATATTATGTGTATATATAGCAGTGGGGGAGGGGGGAGAGCAGAAGTCAGGAGTATGTAATGTACAACATAGAGTATATAGTGCAGGGGTCAGGAGTATGTAATGTACAACATAAAGTATATAGTGCAGGGGTCAGGAGTATGTAATGTACAACAAAGAGTATATAGTGCAGGGGTCAGGAGTATGTAATGTACAACAAAGAGTATATAGTGCAGGGGTCAGGACTATGGAATGTACAACATAGAGTATATAGTGCAGGGGTCAGGAGGATGTAATGTACAACATAGAGTATATAGTGCAGGGGTCAGGAGTATGTAATGTACAACATAGAGTATATAGTGCAGGGGTCAGGAGTATGTAATGTACAACATAGAGTATATAGTGCAGGGGTCAGGAGTATGTAATGTACAACAGAGTATATAGTGCAGGGGTCAGGAGTATGTAATGTACAACATAGAGTATATAGTGCAGGGGTCAGGAGTATGTAATGTACAACATAGAGTATATAGTGCAGGGGTCAGGAGTATGTGATGTACAACATAGAGTATATAGTGCAGGGGTCAGGAGTATGTAATGTACAACATGGAGTATATAGTGCAGGGGTCAGGAGTATGTAATGTACAACATAGAGTATATAGTGCAGGGGTCAGGAGTATGTAATGTACAACATAGAGTATATAGTGCAGGGGTCAGGAGTATGTAATGTACAACATAGAGTATATAGTGCAGAGGGCAGGAGGATGTAATGTACAACAGAGTATATAGTGCAGGGGTCAGGAGTATGTAATGTACAACATAGAGTATATAGTGCAGAGGGCAGTAGTATGTAATGTACAACATGGAGTATATAGTGCAGGGGTCAGGAGGATGTAATGTACAACATAGAATATATAGTGCAGGAGTCAGGAGTATGTAATGTACAACACAGAGTATATAGTGCAGAGGGCAGGAGGATGTAATGTACAACACAGAGTATATAGTGCAGGGGTCAGGAGTATGTAATGCACAACATAGAGTATATAGTGCAGAGGTCAGGAGTATGTAATGCACAACATAGAGTATATAGTGCAGGGGTCAGGAGTATGTAATGTACAACATAGAGTATATAGTGCAGGGGTCAGGAGTATGTAATGCACAACATAGAGTATATAGTGCAGGGGTCAGGAGTATGTAATGTACAACACAGAGTATATAGTGCAGGGATCAGGAGTATGTAATGTACAACATAGAGTATATAGTGCAGGGGTCAGGAGTATGTAATGTACAACATAGAGTATATAGTGCAGGGGTCAGGAGTATGTAATGTACAACAGAGTATATAGTGCAGGGGTCAGGAGTATGTAATGTATAACACAGAGTATAAAGCGTAAGGGTGATGATTGTCCATTTGAAGGCCAGGCCTTTTTTGAAGTAAAAATCAGTATTTTTTGCTGTGAAATTACTTAGAAGCATAAAACATATCAAAGACGCCGCTTTAAAAGCCTTTCCAGGTTACCAGTTTGGAGTTACAGAGGAGGTCTGGTGCTGGAATTCTCTCCCTCTGATGATTGTGGCAATACCTCAAGTGTGGGACAATCTCTGTATACGTACCAATGCAGGACTGATGCCTGGCTTTGCCTTTGCACACAAGAACGGTGGGACGGGAACTTTACATTTTGTTTCCTAATTTTTAACCTATTTCTTTAATTTTGAATCACTTAATTGCTGACACTAGGAATGTAAACATCCTTTGTGACAGCAATAGACAGTGACAGGTACTCTTTATGGAGAGATCTGGGGTCTATTAGACCCTGGATGTTTCCTCTGCCCTGGCAAGCATTGGTGAGGTCAGATACTTTCCAAATTTCAAAATGGCGCCATTTACAAGTGAGATAATGTAAGAGTGAGGACTACATAATGTACAATAAAATCATATAATAAAGGGTCAGAACTCATAATATTAGTATTCAGTAATCAGTGGAAGATTAAATGTTTACTGGAGACAAGTTGCAGAGATCCCACACCGCTGCCTCCCATCTCCTGAGACTGCACTCAGTGACTTGGGTCTGAGACACTACAGACATATCCCTCCACCCGGCACAGCCAGCAGATAACAGAGAAGGTCCCCTGGAGGAGTCAGGCACAAGGCAGGAGACCCCAGTCACATGTCCCAGGTGCCTACATTATGCAATGCTTATAGGAAAAATCAACATTTTGCTGCCAGCTGATCCCCAGAACCTCCATAAATCCAGTCTAGAGACATAAATTGTGTCTGCAGCACAGAGAAGGAAGATTATCCGAGAGAAATCCAGGAATACAGGACGGGGAACACAGCTCAGGAAAGTGACCAGGGGATTACAGGCTGATATCACCCAGTCCCCGCCCTACTCTGGACCAATCAGTGAGCAGTATGGGTGGAGGAATGGATTTAGTGTTCATGACCCACCTGTGCTGATCTCTGTAGGAGTGTCCTCCTCTATAAATGTCCCCGTTATTCCATCCTCCTCCATAGACTGCTGATCATCCCTCACATACGCCTCTTCTTCTTCTGCTTTCACCTCAAATTCTATATCGATTGGATCTCCACTCTAAATCAAGGAAATGGGAGAAAATATCATCTGTAAAATATAAGATTTATGATTGTGACATCACACACAAAATCCACACATTGTCTCCACAAGTCCATGTTCTAGATGCTCCATCCCACCACCCAGGCCCAGACTGGGCCAATAAAATTGTCCCAGGCATTTTAGACTGAGCAGCCCAGTGTAATCCTCCGCAGAATGTAGAAAAAGAAAACTTTCCACCCACATATCTCCATCTCTGAGGCACAACACTGCCGGGGGGTGTAGGTGAGGCAGGCACAGGAGGAGAGGGAGGGAGGAGGAGGAACAGAACCAGCTCTCTCTCTCAACTGTCCATGCGGGAAAAGGGGTGGAATGTCATTGATGGCTCTGGGCTGTAAGAGAGAGGCTCTCTCAGCTCAGAGCCCTGCAGCCACTGGGCAGCCACAGTCCAGCCTCCTGGGGCCACTAACAATGGCATCAGAGCAGCAAGGCTACCCTGCCCCCTGGCTCAGTCCCCCATGGCTCCGGGGCTCCAGAGCTCTCTGCCTCACTCCCTCCCCAAACATCACAGGGTACTAAGGAAATGCAGCAGAGTTCCCAGAGTTCTGGCCCTGTCCGGAAGCCCCTGTCCACCAGGAAAATACCCAGTGTGCCCTATGGCCAGTCTGGACCTGACACAAACCTTGTAATGGTGAGGGATGGTGTGACCCCTCTGTGAGGAATCCCGAGAATACAGAGGACAGGGACATCTCTCTGGTAGATTTTTGTAGCTGGATGACTCCACCATGGTGTCCTGGTACAGATCTTTGTGTTTTTCTGGAATCTCTGACTCCTCCATCCCCCCATCCTCATCCTCCTCTTCTTCTATTTCTTCTTTTTCCTCAACTTTAGAATCTCTCAGGTTTCCACTCTGAATATATAATAAAAATGCCATCAATGGTAACAATGCAGATAATGTACAGATCCTAATGATACTATCAGTGATTGTTCCTCATCTACCTGATGATGGTGAGGGATGGTGTGACCTTCCTGTGTGGAATCCCGGGAATACAGAGGACGGGGACATCTCTCTGGTGGGTTCCCATGACTGGATCCATCTGTAGGAAACACACACACTGACTGAATCCATTGTTTCTATGTGTTTATCAGATGATGGGGGATCTAGGTGGATCCTCCGTACTGCTCTCTCCTTTACAATAAAGTCTCCTCTTACCCGGTGATGTGAGGGGCGGCTGATTGTCCATCATGACGTCCTTGTAGAGATCCTTGTGTCCTTCTAAATACTCCCACTCCTCCATGGAGAAATAGACAGTGACACCCTGACACCTTATAGGAACCTGACACACACAATGATACAGTCACCATCCAGACACATCCCTTGTCTGTTACTGGAGAATGTCCCAGAATTCCCGGCACCGCTCACCTCTCCTGTCAGCAGCTCCATCATCTTCTTGGTGACTTCTAGAATCTTCTGCATGTTGTGTCTCTCAGGGTTTAGGGAGTCACATGGAGGCACTGTGATGGTCATATGATCACCTGACTTCAGAGGAGGAAATCTCTGTATTGAGGAACCAATAGGAATATCATGTTAGACTCCCAGAATCCTCCTCACCTCTCCGGTCAGGTCTGTGTATTATTAATAGAGATGAGAGTGATGTCATGTGACCTCCCAGAATCCTCCTCACCTCTCCGGTCAGGTCTGTGTTTTATTAATAGAGATAAGAGTGATGTCATGTGACCTCCCAGAATCCTCCTCACCTCTCCGGTCAGGTCTGTGTTTTATTAATAGAGATGAGAGTGATGTCATGTGACCTCCCAGAATCCTCCTCACCTCTCCGGTCAGGTCTGTGTTTAATAATAGAGATGAGTGATGTCATGTGACCTCCCAGAATCCTCCTCACCTCTCCGGTCAGCAGGTAGATGATCTCCAGGGTGAGGTTTAGTATCTTCTCAGTCATGTGACTCCGGTCCTCCTCCATCCTCATTGGTGCCATCATGTGATCTATACAGGTCTCCTTGTAGACAGATAACTTTGGGAAATGAAAGTAAGAATTACACTCACCGGCCACTTTATTAGGTCCACCTTGCTAGTGCCAATAATATCTCCCCCCCACCATGACACCACCACCAGCCTGAACCGTGGATACAAGGCAGGATGGATCCATGCTTTCATGTTGTTTATGCCAAATTCTGACCCCACCATCTGAATGGCACAGCAACCAATCTGCCCATTCTCCTCTGACATCAACAAGGCATTTTCCTCCACACAACTGCCACTCACTGGATATTTTCTCTTTTTCGGACCATTCTCTGGAAACCCTAGAGATGGTTGTGGGTGAAAATGCCAGGAGATCAGCAGTTTTTGAAATACAAGTATGCCACATTCAAAGTCACTTAAATCCTTGATACCTGATAGGGTGGCCAGTGAGTGTATTTGGATGGTATTGGTCACACAATAGGATGTGGATGTGAGGGGGGAATAGGAGGGTTGCTGGACATCTAACCACCTCAATACCGGACACTTCCACCCCTTCCTGACCAGAACACTTTTCAGATGTCAGTGCTGTCGCAGTTTGGATGACAATTGTGCGGTCATATACAGTACTATTCTAGGCTCTGCCTAGTCTGTGCAAAAAGTGTGTCCCATTCCCAACGTGTCCAATTGCATGAAAATCCATCCAAATTCAATATAAATCCCTCATAAATACTGAATAGAAAAATAAAATCATCAATATTAATAGTTCTTTATATCAGTTGATGTGCTTGTGCCTCTCCAATCACACTGCGCCAACCGACCGTGCGGAATAAAGTGCCTTGTGCTCCTCCAATCACACTGCGCCAACCGACCGTGCGGAATAAAGTGCCTTGTGCTTCTCCTTTCACCAAAGTGCAGATCTCATGCTCCCCCTCCAGTGCTCCCCTCAGTGCTCCCCTCCCGTGCTCCCCCTCAGTGCTACCCTTCCAGTGCTTCCCTTCAGTGTGCACCCTCCAGTGCTCCCCCTCAGTGCCCCCCTCCAGTGCTCCTCTCCAGTACTCTCCCTCAGTGCTCCCCTCCAGTGCCCCCCTCCTCCACCACAGGATGTGGACTCTTACACTGGAATAAGAGTCCTATGTGCTGTGTCATGGTCCTGGTTAGTCTGGAGCTTGTAGTCCTCCTGGATGATTGTGTACAATTCCCCCCCCAATATATCATACAACTGATGGTTCATCTCATGATGTATGCAGGGAGGAGATAACAACAATCACCCACATGGTGTCATTCCATTTATTACAAACTTCCTTTACAGCAAACCATATACACTGACATTTGTATATAATATACAAGCAAAATGTCCGACCGAAAGTGTCCCATCCACATGAGTCTCACCATTCGGGAATTACATCACCGCAGCTGTCACTGACGCATTTCCCCTCCTCTAGGGGGCTGTAAGAGGATTGGCTGCTGGTGGTAGATGGTCTTATTTATACTGTGTGTCTCCATATCTCCGAGCCCACTTCCCCTTCCTGTCCTAACCCGGTGTCACCTCCGTGTCCTCCCGCGGCCTTGCGTGGTCATGCAACACTGAACCCAAATGACATTTGTATCATTTTTTAGACAGATAGAGCTTTCTTTGGGTGGTACAGTATTAATTCATCACTGGGGGGGGGGTCATTTATTGCTACACAAACAAAAAAAGACCAACAATTTTGAAAAATAAAAGCTTTTTTCTTCGTTTGTTTGCAAAAAAAGCAGTTTTTCTCCTTCACTGAACGGCACTGAAAAAGCTGCATTGATGAAGAGGCACTGATATGCTGCACTATTGGGCACTGATATGCTGCACTGATGGGGCTGCACTAATGGGCACCGATATGCTGCACTGATGGGGCTGCACTGATGGGCACTGATATGCTACACTGATGGGGATGCAATGATGGGCACTGATATGCTGCACTGATGGGGATGCAATGATGGGCACTGATATGCTGCACTGATGGGGCTGCACTGGTGGGCACTAATAATCACAGTAAATGTCCCCTGTCACAGGAAAGCCGGTTATCGGTTTCCTTTCCTCAGACAGTGACAGCGCTGAGGACAGGAAATTTCAATAACCAGCTTTTGTTTACATGTGATCAGCTGTGATTGGATACAGCTGATCACATGGTAAACAGACAACATCATTGGATCTTCACCCTGATCAGGGATGTGTTGACTACGAGGGACACAGCTCCCCACCAATCACCATGCTGCGTCCCCCTCCACCTGCACAGCAAGAGTGGGAGGACATCATACAACATCCTTCCAGGAGAGAGGTCCTGTCCGCCATCATTGTACAATAGGCCGGGTGGGAACCAGTTCAGGACTTCTGTCCTCCTGGAAACACATTTAGTTTGGAGTGTTTAGTGTTTGATGCATATTTGAGGTCCCGGGACCCTCTTGTCCATCCAGATCAGAAATCCAATTTTCTCTGTTGGGTTTGTTTGGTCTCTGAACTGGTTTTGATGAGTTTTAGATCTGCAGACAAGGAATGATAAATCTGATCCTTCCTATGACTTGTTTGCTCTGAGGCAGTGCTGTGAGGTCAATGTCGGCTCATCATGAGGTCCAGGAAGGGGAACTTGATGACTTTTGGCTGGAGTTTCCTGTTAATCAGGATAATTGGCAGAACTCCGGCTGCAAGGCTCCAATCTCCAGCAGCCTGCTGACTGACAGGAGTGATGTCACTGTCACTCTCTGCAGTAAGATAAGAGATTGGATGGGATAGCAGGAGGATGGTGCTGGTGGAGTAGAGAGCTGTGGGGGAGGAGTCTGTTCTCTTCCCTCCAATGGCAGCCCAGTGTGAGTAGGAGGACAGTAGGGGGTTCTCTTGGTTGCCAAGTATTTTCTGGAATCCAGGACATTGTACAGAGTGGTGGTGGGTTCCTGGGGCTCTGAATTCCAGCACCGGGCACTGCCAGAGCCTGTGTCATGGGAAGGTATTGGAGTGTCTCCTGAAGATGTATAGCACTGACCCCTGACTACCTTTTAGGCAATGTTGCAGAAACAGACGTCCTCTAAGAAAAGTGCCCACCAAGGGCCCAGAGTCCTTCAACTACTCTTCCTCCTTAAGGCCCCGAGCTCCACTACCCTTCAGGGGCCCCAAAGTTCCTTATCTGTAGTACCCCCTGAGACCCCTCAGCTCCTCTACTTCCCTCAGACCCCTCAGTATTTCCCTCCCTCTGACACCAATGATGGAACATATTCTTCATGGCCGGCTGGGCAATGTTTCCTTCCTCCTGAGCAGCAATGTAAGGGGCTCTATGCTCCATACTCCTGACCCCGGCACTCCATCATTGTGTTGGCTGCATAGTGTAATGATTGCCCATTGGCTGCCTGTGTAGTGTCATCATTGTCCTTTGTAGGCCATGTATGGTCAGGATGGTCCTTGTCTTGTCTATTTATTGTCAGTGCTGTTTGTTTAGAGGACCATATTACTAGAATTTATCTCCACAATGAGGAGAATGTTCCGGCCCCGGAAGTGGGGGAATGTTCTGCCCCTGAAGGGGTTCATCTGGGTTCCCACACTATATATGTGTGTATCATCATCTGCTGGAGATAAAAGACGTCACAGTGACTATGGAGGAAGAGGACGGACATGACTACGGAGGAAGAGGACGGACATGACTATGGAGGAAGAGGACGGACATGACTATGGAGGAAGAGGACGGACATGACTATGGAGGAAGAGGACGGGCGTGACTATGGAGGAAGAGGACGGACGTGACAATGGAGGAAGAGGACGGACGTGACTATGGAGGAAGAGGACAGATGTGACTATGGAGGAAGAGGACGGACGTGACGATGGAGGAAGAGGACGGATGTGACGATGGAGGAAGAGGACGGACGTGACGATGGAGGAAGAGGACGGATGTGACGATGGAGGAAGAGGACGGACGTGACTATGGAGGAAGAGGACGGACGTGACTGTGGAGGAAGAGGACGGACGTGACTGTGGAGGAAGAGGACGGACGTGACGATGGAGGAAGAGGACAGACATGACAGGGGGTTACTGGGTGTAAATAGGAAATAACATGTTATTACCTCCTCTGCTGCCACTTCCAGCAATGTCTCCTCTCTACTTCCTGTCTGTGCCTGACATCACTTCCTGTCTGTACCTGACATCACTTCCTGTCTTCCATAGAGACTTCCTGTCTGGGTAGAAGTGAGATCCCCACCTTGTGGAGCTCAGAGGAACTGCAGCCCTGAGAAGCGTCTGGTAGTGTGACCCCGGCCTTGTGGTGGGTGTGTATGGACTGTAGATCCTTATAGAGGGGTCACCTCCACTCCCACCAAGGGGGACAGAAATATATGACTCCTCGGGGGAGGGATTTTGGCCCCTTTGATTTAGCAGTAACATTGATGGCAGATTTAGTCCTGTAGAACATCTGGTATATGGATACAAAGCCCCCCAGCCCAGAGTAAAGGGTGGAAATGGCTGGTGACCCCCAGATTTGGGCAATGATGTCATCACTATAAATGGATAAAACCCGCGCTATGTGTAACAACTCCAAACCTACAAAAACCTTCTAGCGGACTGCTGCTGTAACAAAGGGAAGGATTCCCTGTCATCTAGAAGAGCATTATGTGTCACAGCGCTGTCCTATTGTGTGTGCACAGAAATCATCACAAATACACTACAAATATGTGGAGACATTCAGAGATAAAGAGCTCGGGGCTCCAAATCCTATTCTCTGCACATCCACTGCTTCCACTTTACACCCACTTCATTGGTCTTATGGGGTTTATCAATAAATGAAGGAAACTGAACCGTGTGCAAATCCATCCACAACATAAAGTGCTTTGTGCTCAAGATGCTGCTCCCTGCACATCCACTGCTTCCACTTTACACCCACTTCATTCATCTCATCAGATTTGCTGCTATAGGAAATCATCTCAAATCCTGTGCAAATCCATGGAGACAGACAATATTGTGTGCTCAGTATAGTGTTCTCTGCAAGTCCACCGCTTCCACTTTGCATCTACTTCAATCCACTTATTTTACTCCGAAAATCCACCAATCAGTGAAAAGTTGATAAGCTGTCTCCTATTCAGCCTCCAAATGCTTCCTCCTCTGCCTTTTATAAGGCTACTCTGTAGGGTATATTACTCACAATCCCAGTGAGTGATAAAAAGATCCTCCATAGTGTAGTATTATTAATAATGCAGTCTTTATTTAAACATAGGAAGTACAGTCACATGAACCTGCAGTCCCTTCCTCCTGCTATATGTGGGTATGCTGCATCCATCTGGTACTTCCTGGGTGTACTAAGATGGCGTCCTCTACCAGAAGTGCGTCACTCGTACCGGAAGCTGCGTATCGGCGTTACCTACGCGTTACATCACGTGGTCTCGTGACTTCCTCGGGGTATCGCCAAGGAGACGCAGCTGCTCCTTTTATATTGGCATTGGCGCATATCCCGCCTCCCAAGCTGATAACAGACACGAGGCCATTTTCTAGAAGCCTAAAAATGTAGATATGGCGCATACCTGGCCTCCCAGGCTAATAATTAGCCGCGACCATTGGATGGAAGCCAAAACGGTATTTTATACAGTGGGGATGGAAAGTTTGGGCACCCCAGCTAAAAATTTGTATTAATGTGCATAAAGAAGCCAAGGAAAGATGGAAAAATCTCCAAAAGGCATCAAATTACAGATTAGACATTCTTATAATATGTCAACAAAAGTTAGATTTTATTTCCATCATTTACACTTTCAAAATAACAGAAAACAAAAAAATGGCATCTGCAAAAGTTTGGGCACCCTGCAGAGTTAATATCTTGTACTGCCCCCTTTGGCAAGTATCACAGCTTGTAAACACTTTTTGTAGCCAGCCAAGAGTCTTTCAATTCTTGTTTGAGGTATCTTTGCCCATTCTTCCTTACAAAAGTCTTCCAGTTCTTTGAGATTTCTGGGCTGTCTGTCACGCACGGCTCTTTTAAGGTCTATCCATAGATTTTCAATTATGTTGAGGTCAGGAGATTGTGAAGGCCATGGCAAAACCTTCAGTTTACGCCTCTTGATGTAATCCCCCGTGGATTTCGAGGTGTGTTTAGGATCATTATCCATTTGTAGAAGCCATCCTCTCTTTAACTTCAGCTTTTTCACAGATGGCATCAAGTTACCATCCAAAATTTGCTGAAATTTTATTGAATCCATTTTTCCTTCTACTCGTGAGATGTTCCCTGTGCCACTGGCTGCAACACAACCCCAAAGCATGATTGATCCAACCCCATGCTTAACAGTTGGACAGAGGTTCTTTTCATTCAATTCTGTGCCCCTTCTTCTCCAAACGTACCTTTGCTCATTCCGGCCAAAAAGTTCAATTTTAACCTCATCGGTCCACAGAACTTGTTTCCAAAATGCATCAGGCTTGTCTATATGTTCATTTGCAAAGTTCAAACGATGATTTTTGTGTTGAGGACGTAGAAGAGGTTTTCTTCTGATGACTCTTCCATGAAGACCATATTTGTACAAGTATCTCTTTATAGTGGAATAGTGTACCACAACTCCAGTGTCTGCCAGATCTTTCTGGAGGGATCGTGCAGTCAAACGTGGGTTTTGAATTGTTTTTCTCACAATCCTGCGAGCTGTTCTGTCTGATATTTTTCTTGGTCTTCCAGATCTTGCTTTAACTTCCACTGTTCCTGATGACTGCCATTTCTTAATTACAATCCGAACAGAGGATATTGACATCTGAAAACGCTTTGCTATCTTCTTATAGCCTTCTCCAGCTTTGTGAGCGTCAACTATTTTCAGTTTCAGTTTTCTAGACAACTGCTTAGAAGAAGCCATGGTGCTGATTGTTGGGGCAAGGTCAGATGAGTCTGGGCATTTAAAACCTTTGAGATTGACATCACCTGGTCTTCGCAGACGATGATTGAGAACAATCCATGACACTGGCAGGTCTCAGCTTGGCAAAGGGGGCAGTGCATGCTATAAATTCTGCAGGGTGCCCAAACTTTTGCAGACGCCATTTTTTGGTTTTATGTTATTTTGAAAGTGTAAATGATGGAAATAAAATCTAACTTTTGTTGACATATTATAAGAATGTCTAATCTGTAATTTGATGCCTTTTGGAGATTTTTCCATCTTTTCTTGGCTTCTTTATGCACATTAATACACATTTTTAGCTGGGGTGCCCAAACTTTCAATCCCCACTGTACATAGACGGCGTCTAGACACATTTCCACCCCAAAATTATAATATAATATTATAATAGCCATTCCTTTGGCTACTACGAAAGATTGAAGAAATTTTAAAAAAGTTAGAAAAAATAAATGTAGCTTTTATGTAACCTACTAATATAAATGATGTATTACATATAGAAAAGTCTTGAGGACATAGGACACAAGTTAGAAACAAAGGTATACCTAATGAAACTGATAACCCCTTAAATTTATCTTTTTGGTGAAGAAAATCCCAAATGAATCCTAAAGCATAAAAATATCTATCTATCCGGAGGCGCATGCACAAGGCCCTCTGGACCAGACATGTCTACATGAGGCTCCGCACCGCTCAGTGATCACTCAGCCGCTCACATCTATTGCTTGTCTTGGCACAGCTCACCGGCTGCCTCCTGACACCCCAGAGCTGGTGTAACAGACCGCCTGACAGCACCTCTATCAGTCCCCCGGTAGAGCCTCCCCAGAGTGCGGAGTCTAAGCACCGGAGCACTTGTTCACCAGGGCCCCTGATGGTGGGGATGGACTTGGAGCGCTCTGGTACCAGGTCGCAACTACCAGGTATCTCCAACAGGGGTAGAGGAGTCTGACAGGGGCTCCAGAGAGCTAGGAGTCTGATGTGAGGGAGCCTAGTGATCCCTGCGGGGTGGGTGGATGGATGAGCTAAATCAGAGTCATGCAGGCCGGGTCGGTAACTAGCAGATCGGTAAGGTACAAAACGATAGGCAAAGGATAGTTGGGTCACACGCAGGGTCAATACCAGGAGGTCAGATCTAAACGGGAACATCCAGGAGCAGAGTCAGGTAAGCCAAGGGGTTCGGATGGGAGAAGGCAACAAGGTCAAAACAATCCAGATCATAAGTACTCACACACAGGTAACAGGATACAAAGACCATTCGGCAACAAGTGTCTGTGCAGGGCTAGTTTAATAGCCCGCCCTGCACCTGACAGGCGTAGCCTGGGTCCCAGTGCCTGCCTAGTACTGTCCAGACAACGGGTGCGCCTGGGTCCTAGTGCCCTGCCACCTATACGTCTCTGCAGACACCTACGCATGTGTAGACCCATGCGTCGCGATGGTTCCTGACAGCTGGTGTCAGACAATCCAGGATGGTGTACGCCGCCTTCACACAGAAACCCAAGTTGAAATCCATCTGGGAGGTTCTCACAAAGATCTATTCCAAGAGTCTGATACTGATCTGGGAACCTCTCCCCTGGCTTTTCAATCAGATCCCACTCACCCTGACTTGCTTAAGCAACTTGTGCAGATGCTCACAAAGGCTCTGAAGGCAACCTCAGAACAAATTACAGACTGGCTATCCTGGGAAATCAGAGAGCTAGGACAGGGCACAGCTGAACTCCAGATACGGGTTGATGATCTGGACACCCTTGTTCACAACCATACAGATGAGCTTGAGGCCCTCAGAGAGGAAAATCTCATCCTACAGTCTTGCCTGGAGGACTTCAAGAATAGGGCCTGGTGCTCTAACCTTCTCATCCACAGGATGCTAGAGACCATCATGGATCTGGGCACCCTTTGTTCACAACCATACAGATGAGCTTGAGGCCCTCAGAGAGGAAAATCTTATCCTACAGTCTTGCCTGGAGGACATCAAGAATAGGGCCTGGTGCTCTAACCTTCTCATCCACAGGATGCTAGAGACCATCACAGATGTACAGTCCAAGGTAGCTGCTCCTTTTCAAGATCTGGCACCCTCCATCCCAACTGAGCATCTGGAAATGGACAGGGTCTACAGGGACCCGGCTCCTCATCAATTCAATGGTCCCCCCTTGGGAGATAATTGCAAAACTGCACTATTACCATTCTAAAGAACAGCTCCTTTCTGCCTCACGTGGCAAGGAATCCCTTGTGGCTCTGTGATGGATTTGGTAAAATGCCTATTTCGTTTCCTATTGAATATATATATATATATACGCTATTTCTATAAGTTTTATAAATATTTACTTTTATACTTTAATATATATGTTGTGTGAATATTTTCTGCCTGCTGGGCTTTGTGGTACTATAAGAAATCCTTGCTTAAGAAATGTCTGCTCACACACACAGACCCCCTCCCACCGTGTGATTTGGAAGACAAAGGAATGTTTTTCTTCTCTATAAGATAAGGCCTGGAAGAAGATCACACCTATACCATGACGGAGATTGTTTTCGTGTAAAGTGACCAATCAAAGACTAATATAATGCTTATGCTGTTGTCACATGACTCTCGCATCATTCTGCATATATAAGCTCACTTTCTCATTATAATAAACTAGAAGTGTTCATAGACTGAACTTGTGTGTCAGCGTGAGTCTCTTCCAATGTGCGCACATTCCAAAGCTAGCGTCATAAATTAGGACAGGAACAGATAAGCACCGGACATATTTAGTCCTTAAATCACTTATACTTCTCTGTTTGTGAGGAGATTTTCACTTCCAATAAAATCACATTTTACTGAGGTAATGCGCAAGGTTGGTGCGCTTTTTGTTTCACTTTGCAGTATTGGTCGGACTTCCCCAGCCTTGTTTAGAGCCGCACAACCTTTGATGCCTTGGTGGGGAATTTCTTCAAGTTCCGGGTCCATCTATCCACCCTTGTTCTGGGCCACAGAAGGCAGGAGGGGTTGTTTTGTGTTTACACCCGCAGTACCATTACTCCAGTCACTTTCCGGATCGTTACCATCCCCCATTATTATCACTGTCCCAGCCCTTTCCATCTGTGGGAGGAGCTGAGTCTCCACCTCCTCATTAACACTGGGAGGCCTATAACAAACTCCAATGATGACCTTTGTAGTACCGCCCCCCATGTGCAGCTCCACCCATAATACTTCAGCCTCATCACACTCTCCATCAACTAGGTCCTCTTTCACACTCACTCTGAGATCACTTCTCACATAGAGACAGACTCCACCCCCCTTTCCTGTTCCAGACTCCACCCCCTTTCCTATTCCAGACAGACACCACCCCCTTTCCTATTTCCCCCCGTCTCTCCGAAAGAGAACCTAGCCAGGAATATGAATGGCCCAGTCATGTGAGGAATGAAGCCAAGATTCAGCAATACCAATCCAATCCTAGTTCTCTTCATGCACCAAACCTTCCAACTCACCTATTGTGCTGGGCACACTTCTGGCATTGGGGAACAAACACTTCATTCACTGATACCTTGTCCATTCACTGACACCTTGTTCATTCACCGACACCTTGTCCATTCACCGACACCTTGTCCATTCACCGACACCTTGTCCATTCACCGGCTCCTTGTTCATTCACTGACACCTCGTTCATTCACTGACACCTTGTTCATTCACATACGCCTTATTCATACGGATTTTGTGTATTTTTTATTTTCATACAAATGGTACCAATTCCACTGGTTGTTTGTAACATGGGAACCTTCTTATCATCTGTCATAGCCCTCCCCCCATCTTTCCCCATTCCACCACCAATAAGTACTGACCCCGGTCTGATCTGTCTACCCCGTTATAATCAAATTCTCCCTCCCCATCCATCCTAGTTTATATACTCCTCCAGCCTTTCCATAACCCCTCCCCCAGCACAGCAGACCCCCTTCCATTTACGTGCAAACCATCTCTAACATATAGGCTGCACCCCAATGAAAAGTCAGCCCAGTGCTCTAGGTCAGGACTCTATTGTTATTCTTCTGCTGCCATCAATGGCCATGCCAGTCCCACACTTCATCCATGTCTTTGGGGGCCTCTGATCTCCTTATGAACTGTTTCTTCCATGATGAAGATCAGCCATGGAGTATATCTGAGGTGAATATCAGGGTGTGCTTCTTCCCCACATGAGAGCTGGGATGTCCAGCAACATTCATCTAGAAGACATTTCCCACACTCAAGGCACTAATATACCTCCAGGGTTGTGTGGGACCCCTGATGTACAGGAAGACAGGACTTCAGTGAGGAACATTTCCCTCACTCAGGACAGGAATACGGCTTCTCCCCCATGTGAGATCGCTGATGTTTGGAAAGATTGGACTTCTGTGAAAAACATTTCCCACACTCAGGACAGGAATACGGCTTCTCCCCCATGTGAGATCTCTGATGTCTGTAAAAACTGGACTTCAATGAAAAACATTTCCCACACTCAGAGCAAGAATACGGCTTCTCCCCCGTGTGAGATCTCTGATGTTTGGAAAGATGGGACTTCTGTGAAAAACATTTCCCACACTCAGGACAGGAATATGGCTTCTCCCCTGTGTGAGATCTCTGATGTTTGGAAAGAATGGGCTTCAATGAAAAACATTTCCCACACTGAGAGCAGGAATACGGCTTCTCCCCCGTGTGAGATCTCTGATGTTTAGAAAGACCGGACTTATCTAAAAAACATTTCCCGCACTCAGAACAGAAATATGGCTTCTCTCCCGTGTGAGATCTCTGATGTTTGGAAAGACCGGACTTATCTAAAAAACATTTCCCGTACTCAGAGCAAGAATACGGCTTCTCTCCCGTATGACATCTCTTATGAGTATGAAGATTGGAAATCGCCAAAAAGCATTTCCCACACTCAGGACAGGAATACGGCTTCTCCCCTGTGTGCGATCTCTGATGTGTGTTAAGACTGGATTTCACTGAAAAACATTTCCCGCACTCAGGACAGGAATATGGCTTCTCGCCTGTGTGAAATCTCTGATGTTTGTAAAGATAGGATTTCACTGAAAAACATTTCCCACACTCAAGACAGGAATACGGCTTCTCCCCCGTGTGAGATCTCTGATGTATGTAAAGCATTGACTTTAGTGAAAAACATTTCCCACACTCAGAACAGGAATACGGCTTCTCCCCTGTGTGAGATGTCTGATGTTTGTAAAGATTGCACTTATATGTAAAACATTTCCCGCACTCAGGACAGGAATGCGGCTTCCCCTCCCTGTGAGATCTTTTATGCCTATTAAGACTGCATTTATAACGTAAACTCTTCCCGCACTCAGGACAGGAATATGGTTTTTCACCTGAGTGAGATCTGTTATGCTCATCAAGATGGAATTTACAATGGAAACATTTCCCGCACTCAGTACAGGAGAATCTCTTCTCTGTTAGAAGGCCAGCCTGGTCCCGCACAGTCTGAGGTTCCTCAGGATACGAGGAAACCGATGGTCCATCTACACTGGGTGGTGCCGGATGGACATTGGAGGGAGCCGGGTTTTCTCCTGGACTATACTGTGTGATGTCCTCATCTTCTACTTTCCAGTCTGGAGACAAAGTGAGACAATCCTCGGAGGTTTTCCTCATCTCCCGGCCATGGACTAAAATACAAAGACAAAGAGGATTACTAGACAGGAGTTGATTGGTTCCCCCAAACCAGGACTCCGCCCACATCAGGCAGCTTGGTCTCTGAGGAGCTTACAATTCCACCCTCAAGGAACTAGGAAATGTCTCCTCTGATCTCCTACCAGGTCATTTCTTTATTCATGGACCTTAGTCAGAGAGTGAGGAAACAACCAGAACTGTCTTTTATTGGAGGGAGAGTGATGAGGGGATTATAGGACGAGGGTCCCCACCCCCTCTATCACTCATCACCATCTTCCCAACACAAGAAGTACTGCACTTCCTTATTTACTCCATGATTTAGTCATGAAGAACAGCGGGGCTGAGCCCCACCAGAGGTCAGAGAGTGAGGATGGGGGGAGAACAACCAAGATGAAGACTGGACTGATCCTGAAGACCACCATCATTGGGGTATTGACTCCTCCCTCATTATCACTTTCTGTTTAAGGGTCCAAAGTTGGAGGATGTTATCACATTATTATCACCATGTAAAAGTCTGTGCTCCAATCACATCATCCGATATAAAATGTCCAGCTGGTAGGAAATATAGTGCAGGAGTCAGGAGTATGTAATGTACAACATAGAGTATATAGTGCAGGGGTCAGGAGTATGTAATGTACAACATAGAGTATATAGTGCAGGGGTCAGGGGTATGGAATGTACAACATAGAGTATATAGTGCAGGGGTCAGGAGTATGGAATGTACAACACAGAGTATATAGTGCAGAGGTCAGGAGCATGTAATGTACAACACAGAGTATATAGTGCAGGGGTCAAGAGGATGTAATGTACAACAAAGAGTATATAGTGCAGGGGTCAGGAGTATGTAATGTACAACAGAGTATATAGTGCAGGGGTCAGGAGTATGTAATGTACAACATAGAGTATATAGTGCAGGGGGGGATATGATCTCCATGTATAATACATAAGGGGGATATGATCTCCATGTATAATACATAAGGGGGGGATATGATCTCCATGTATAATACATAAGGGGGGATATGATCTCCATGTATAATACATAAGGGGGGGATATGATCTCCATGTATAATACATAAGGGGGATATGATCCCCATGTATAATACATAAGGGGGGATATGATCTCCATGTATAATACATAAGGGGGGATATGATCACCATGTATAATACATAAGGGGGGATATGATCACCATGTATAATACATAAGGGGGGATATGATCTCCATGTATAATACATAAGGGGGGATATGATCACCGTGTATAATACATAAGGGGGGGATATGATCTCCGTGTATAATACATAGGGGGGATATGATCTCCATGTATAATACATAAGGGGGGGATATGATCTCCATGTATAATACATAAGGGGGGATATGATCTCCATGTATAATACATAAGGGGGGATATGATCACCATGTATAATACATGAGGGGGGGATATGATCTCCATGTATAATACATAAGGGGGATATGATCTCCATGTATAATACATAAGGGGGGATATGATCTCCGTGTATAATACATAAGGGGGATATGATCTCCGTGTATAATACATAAGGGGGGATATGATCTCCGTGTATAATACATAAGGGGAGATATGATCTCCGTGTATAATACATAAGGGGGGATATGATCTCCGTGTATAATACATAAGGGGAGATATGATCTCCGTGTATAATACATAAGGGGGGGATATGATCTCCGTGTATAATACATAGGGGGGATATGATCTCCGTGTATAATACATAAGGGGGATATGATCTCCATGTATAATACATAAGGGGGGGATATGATCTCCATGTATAATACATAAGGGGGGATATGATCACCGTGTATAATACATAAGGGGGGATATGATCTCCGTGTATAATACATAAGGGGGGATATGATCTCCGTGTATAATACATAAAGGGAGATATGATCTCCGTGTATAATACATAAGGGGGGGATATGATCTCCGTGTATAATACATAAGGGGGGGATATGATCTCCGTGTATAATACATAAGGGGGGATATGATCTCCGTGTATAATACATAAGGGAGGATATTATCTCCGTGTATAATACATAAGGGGGAATATGATCTCCGTGTATAATACATAAGGGGGAATATGATCTCCATGTATAATACATAAGGGGGATATGATCTCCATGTATAATACATAAGGGGGGATATGATTTCCATGTATAATACATAAGGGGGATATGATCTTCATGTATAATACATAAGGGATGATATGATCTCCATGTATAATACATAGGGGGGGATATGATCTCCATGTATAATACATAAGGGGGATATGATCTCCATGTATAATACATAAGGGGGGATATGATCTCCATGTATAATACATAAGGGGGGATATGATCTCCATGTATAATACATAAGGGGGATATGATCTCCATGTATAATACATAAGGGGGGATATGATCTCCATGTATAATACATAAGGGGGATATGATCTCCGTGTATAATACATAAGGGGGGATATGATCTCCGTGTATAATACATAAGGGGGATATGATCTCCGTGTATAATACATAAGGGGGGATATGATCTCCATGTATAATACATAAGGGGGGATATGATCTCCATGTATAATACATAAGGGGGGGATATGATCACCATGTATAATACATAAGGGGGATATGATCTCCATGTATAATACATAAGGGGGATATGATCTCCATGTATAATACATAAGGGGGATATGATCTCCATGTATAATACATAAGGGGGATATGATCACCATGTATAATACATAAGGGGGATATGATCTCCATGTATAATACATAAGGGGGATATGATCTCCATGTATAATACATAAGGGGGGATATGATCTCCATGTATAATACATAAGGGGGGGGGATATGATCTCCATGTATAATACATAAGGGGGGGGATATGATCTCCATGTATAATACATAAGGGGGGATATGATCTCCATGTATAATACATAAGGGGGGATATGATCTCCATGTATAATACATAAGGGGGGGATATGATCTCCGTGTATAATACATAAGGGGGGGATATGATCTCCGTGTATATTACATAAGGGGGGGATATGATCTCCGTGTATAATACATAAGGGGAGATATGATCTCCGTGTATAATACATAAGGGGGGGATATGATCTCCGTGTATAATACATAAGGGGGGATATGATCTCCGTGTATAATACATAAGGGGGGATATTATCTCCATGTATAATACATAAGGGGGAATATGATCTCCGTGTATAATACATAAGGGGGGGGGATATGATCTCCATGTATAATACATAAGGGGGGATATGATCTCCATGTATAATACATAAGGGGGATATGATCTCCATGTATAATACATAAGGGGGGATATGATCTCCATGTATAATACATAAGGGGGGATATGATCTCCATGTATAATGCATAAGGGGGGATATGATCTCCATGTATAATACATAAGGGGGGATATGATCTCCATGTATTATACATAAGGGGGGATATGATCTCCATGTATAATACATAAGGGGGGATATGATCTCCATGTATAATACATAAGGGGGGATTTGATCTCCATGTATAATACATAAGGGGGGATATGATCTCCATGTATAATACATAAGGGGGGGATATGATCTCCATGTATATTACATAAGGGGGGGATATGATCTCCATGTATAATACATAAGGGGGGATATGATCTCCATGTATAATACATAAGGGGGGTGTGACGGAGGAAAGGCAGGACAGAACACACAGAGTGGATATCAGACACACAAAGCTTTATTGAGACAAACAGACGGCAGTCCTTCAATACGTTGGGTGGCAGAGAGGGTGGATTTGCCACTAAATGGTAACGAGGGGGTCCCACCCACTTATAGTCCACTAGGAGAGCCAAGGGGGTGTCCCTGTAACAGGGGTATTCCGACACAGGAGAGGGGTGCGAGGGGTCACCACTGCAACGGTCCAGGTAACACAGTGGGGAAGCAGGTGCTCACGGATCCAACAGGGTGCCTGGTCTCCCAGGGGTAGAAGCAGAATGCAGGTACCTGTGGATTCTGGATCAGGCAGGTGGCCTCTGGCTTTGGCAGACGGGCTGTGGTAGTCTCTCCCCCTTCTGTGGGGTCTCTCACAATCGTAGGCAAGCTTTCTCTGGCCGCCTCTTCCTTCCTGTGGGGTCTCTGTGAGGCTGGGGTAGGCTTGCAGAGTCTATTCGCAAGGGTCTCGCCGAAGCTTGAGATCCCTTGCAGACTACACAACAGAATGGATAGGAGCTCCCAGCATCCACCTCTTAAACTGCTGCAGGACGCTTCCCGGTCGCCTTGGAACCGGGAGGGGGAAGGGAACACTAGACCCCAGGGAGAATCAGGCTGGTGACAGGGTCATCCTGGGGGGGCAGGGATGCTGTCTGCATAGATGAAAAGCAAGTTGGGAGGTGTGCAGAGAGCTCCCAGCCAGCTGGCCAGGAGGGAGGGGGCCCAGTGTAATTTGATTTGGCCATTTGGCCTAGTGACACAGGGGACACTTGGAACAATACAGAGCAGGACACTGAGGGCATGTGATACAAGGCATTAATAAGGGGATTAATAACTGGCAGGCTCCCATACCGCAACACTCCTCCCCCCTCCTTTTCATAAGTGCCGATAAGGGGGACCCAACCGGGTTCCCTGGAAGGCACTTGTGGGGCCTAGCCTAGCTACTGTGGGTCTTGTTGGCGGGAAAGGCCATCTGCGTTTTGGTGCTGGCTTCCCCGCCTGTAGCGAATGGTAAAGTTGTAGGGCTGGAGGGCCAGGCTCCACCTAAGGAGGCGCCCATTGTCCCCAGACACCCGCTTCAGCCATGTCAGGGGGTTGTGGTCGGTAACGATGGTGAACTCCCGGCCGTACAGGTAGGGCTGTAGCTTCTTCAGGGCCCAGACTATGGCCAGACACTCTTCCACTGTAGCATAGGCAACTTCCCGATCCAGTAGTTTGCGGCTGAGGAAGGCAACGGGGTGTTCCTCCCCAGCCTCGTTGACTTGGCTGAGGACAGCCCCTAGGCCATACGTGGAGGCATCTGTCTGCACGAGAAAGCATCTGTTGTGGTCAGGGGCTGCCAGGATGGGGTTGCTCACCATGACGGATTTGAGGGCACGGAAGGCGGATTCACAGGCCGAGGTCAAGGTCACCATCTGGGAACTGTTCTTCCGGGTCAGGTAGGTCAGGGGCATGGCCATGAAGCTGAAATTAGGTACAAATTTACGGTAATAGCCGGCAGTGCCGAGGAATGCCATCACTTGCTTCTTGGTCTGGGGAGTGGGCCAGTCATAAATGGCCTGAACCTTGGCTGGCTCAGGTTTCAGTGTCCCCCCCTACTCGGTGCCCGAGGTACTGTACCTCCGCCATTCCCAGCTGGCACTTGCCTGGTCTCACTGTCAGCCCTGCCCTGCAGATGCGGTCTAAGATGGCCCCCACGTGGGCCAGGTGCTCCTCCCACATGTCGCTAAAGATAGCTATGTCATCTAGGTAAGCGCATGCGAACGCTTGGCATCCCTCCAGTAGCTGGTCCACGACCCGTTGAAAGGTGGCGGGGGCGTTTTTCATGCCGAAGGGCATGACAAAGAATTCATACAGGCCGAACGGGGTAATGAAGGCGGAGCGCTCAATGCCCTCTTTTGTGAGGGCGATTTGCCAATAGCCCTTGCTGAGGTCTAGGGTGCTAACGTAGCGGGCTCCGGCCAGACGGTCCACCAGGTCGTCTATGCGGGGCATGGGGTAGGCATCACTGACAGTGTAGTCATTCAACCTCCGGTAATCCACGCAAAAGCGGGTGGTCCCATCCTTCTTTGGCACGAGCACCACCGGGGAGGCCCAAGGACTGCGGGAGGGTCGGATGATACCCAGCTGGAGCATCTCGGAGAGTTCTGCCCGAATGGCCGCCTTCACGGATTCGAGGACTCGAATGGGGCCTGCTGGATGGGTTTCTGACTGTGGGTCTCCACGTGGTGGAGGGCTAACCTGGTGCGGCCTGGGGTGGCCGAGAAGGCGACAGCCTGGTCCGCTATCATGGCCCGCATCTGGGCCGTCTGGCGGGGGTTCAGCCGAGCCCCCGTGGGAATCTGATCTAGGGGAGTGGTGACTTTGGTGGCTTGCAAGAGATTGGGCAAGGCTCCCTCGTCTGCTCCGCCCGTGGAGGCGGGGCAGACAGCGAGCACTGGCAGAGCCCGGTCATGGTACTCTTTCAACATGTTGATGTGGACCGTGCACTGTTGGCGGTTGCGGGAGTCGAGACCAATGACGTAACTAGTCTCATCTATCTTGCAGAGGACCTTGTAGGGTCCTTCCCAGATGTGCTGGAGTTTGTTCTGTGGGTTGGGGACGATCTTGAGCACCTGCTGCCCTTCAGTGAACTCACGGCCGCGTGCCTTGTTGTCGTACCAGACCTTCTGACGTGTCTGGGCTGCCTGGAGGTGGCTGTGGGCCATGGTGGCTAGGCGGGTCAGCCTTTCCCGTAGCTCGAGAATGTAGGGAATGACGGGGGTACCTGTGTCCTCTATCTGCCCTTCCCAATGTTCCCAGAGCAGGGATAGGGGACCGCGGACCTTCCGCCCGTACAGAAGTTCGAAGGGGGAGAACCCCGTTGACTCTTGCGGTACCTCCCAATATGCAAACAGCAGGTGTGGAAGGAGCTTCTCCCAGTCCACCTCCCCATCAACGAAGGACCTCAGCATGCTCTTCAGTGTGCCATTGAAGCACTCGCAGAGGCCATTGGTTTGGGGGTGATAAGGACTGGTCCGGATCGCCCTTACCCCGCATGTGTGCCAGAGGGATTGGACCACCTCGGACATGAACTGGGTACCCTGGTCCGTCAGGATCTCGCTGGGGAAACCCACCCGGGAGAAAACGGTGACTAGGGCCTCGGCTACTTTAGGGGCGGAGATGCTGGACAGGGGGACAGCCTCTGGGTAGCGGGTGGCATAATCCACTACCGTGAGGATGTACCGCTTGCCGGCCTTACTGGGCCGGGTCAGGGGCCCCAGGATGTCTACAGCTACCCGCTGAAAGGGCTCGTCAATGATGGGTAAGGGGCGGAGCCGGGCCTTTGGGTGGTCCCCTGGGCATCCCCTCCTCTGACAGATGTCACAGGTCTAACAGAAGTGGGATAAGTCCTGGGTAATACCTGGTCAGTAGAAGGCTTGGGTCAGCCGAAGCCCCGTTTTCTTCTTGCCCAGGTGGCCAGCTACTGGAATATCGTGTGCTATCTGGAGTAGCGGGAACCGGAACCGTCTGGGCACTATCAGTTGTGTGGGGCTAGCAGAGGGTTGACCCGGGCGGCTTGGGCCTGCTGTGTGGTACAACAACCCCTGCTCCCACCAAAGCTGGCCCCATCCCCCTCCTGCCACCCTGCGGCAGCCTGGGTCCTAAACTTAGCCAAGGTTGGGTCTGTGGCAACCTCCCGCTTAAAGGTCTCCCGATCCCAGGTCAGGAGAAGGTCTGCGTCAGGTAGGGGTTCACTCACCGAGTCCATGCTGGGGGAAGATCCCGTGGTGGCTTCATCTGGAGGAGGACCTCGACCTGCTTGGCGCCGGGTCACCGCCCCGACGTACTGGCATCGTAGCTCCCCTAGGTCAATGCCGAGTAGGACATCAGCCGGGAGGCCACCCATGACGCCGATCTGGCACTGTTGCTCCCCGAACCCATAATCGAGCTGAACGGATGCCCTGGGGATGTGATGTCTGGCTCCTCCCGCCAGCTCGATGGTGAATCCAGGGCCGGGTTGGATGGCTTCCGGCCGGATCACTCGGGGATCAGCAATGGTCAGGAAGGCCCCTGTATCCCGAAAACTGGTGGCGGGTTGCCCGTCTACCTGCACGGCCTGCAGGTGGCGTTGCTTCTGGGTGGAGTATGTAGCCCCCGGGGGGTGTACACTGTAAACCCCCCAGGGTTGGTTGGCGTCTTGGGGGCTCATCCATTCACTGGGAGGCGGGGGCAGTGGTTCTTCTGCGGGATGGAGATCCAGGTACTGAACCGGACGGGTAAAGCGCCGGCTTCAAGAGGTGGGGCAGTTGGCTTGGAGGTGCCCTGGCTGGTTGCATCCGTAGCAGTGGCGCTCCATGGGGGCCCTGTGAACCGGGCTCTGGGGGGTGGCCCTGTGGGATTGGCAGTGGTAGGTGGGGGGCCCGTTTTGGCAGAGGTGGCGGGGGGCAGGGCCCTTGATGGCTCAGGGGCCCGCCGTTTCCAGTGTGGCTTGATGGCCAGGATCTCATCAGCCAGGGCAGCGGCCTTTGCAAGGGTGGTAGGGGCTTTCTCTCTTACCCATCTGCGCACCTCAGCCGGGCATTGGTTTTAGAATTGCTCCTTCAGAAATGCTTGGATGATTTCTTCTGCGGTGCGAGCCTGTTCCCCCTCTAGCCACCTCCGACAGGACTGCAACATCTTGTGCGCATACATCCTATAGGACGGTTCCGCATGGCAGGGAAGGTCACGGAAGCGCGCCCGGTGCACTTCTGGGGTCACCGCATAATATTCCAACACAGTCTGTTTGACCCGGGCGTAATCCCGGCCATCCACATAGTCCAGAGTGCAGTAGGCCGCAGCTGCACCCCCTTCTAGCAGACCCACGAGGTGCTGTACCCAATCCATGCTTGGCACCTCCATGAGCTGGCACTGCTGCTCAAAGTCCTGAAAGAACCCCTCTAAATCCCCGGCAGCTTCATTGAAGGGTTTAAAGTCCTTGAGGCTGACCCGGGGAGGGGGGTATCCCGCGGCCCTGGGGCTGGACGGGCAGCTTAGGTCACGGTGGCTCCCTTGGCTCTCTCTTTCATGTGCCCTCTGGATAGCCTCCCGCTTGTCCTCTGCTGTGGCGTCTGACCCCAGGAGGGCCATCTCTTCCTCCACCTGAGTAAGCCAGGGGCTCTTGGACCCTGGATCCTTGCGTGCTGGGGAGGCTGGGGTTGATCTGTTTTTTCCTGGGGTATCTTGGGGGTCCGCCTCCTTAATGGCGGTGATCAGATCCTCTTTGGTTAGGCCCCTCCAGGAAAGGGCCAGCTCCTCAGCCCTCTCCTGCAGACATGCCACAGTCCACTTCCTGTATTCGCTGGGCCGGGTCTGTTCCTGCATCCGCTGGCTTTCACTGTTTGCCATCTCCTCAGTGTCCTGATCCCACCGCTGCCAACCAGTATGTGACGGAGGAAAGGCTGGACAGAACACACAGAGAGGATGGCGGACGCACAAAGCTTTATTGAGACAAACAGACGGCAGTCCTTCAATACGTTGGGTGGCAGACAGGGTGGATTTGCCACTAAAGGGTAACGAAGGGGCCCCACCCACTTATAGTCCACTAGGAGAGCCAAGGGGGTGTCCCTGTAACAGGGGTAGTCCGACACAGGAGAGGGGTGCGAGGAGTCACCACCGCAACAGTTCAGGTAACACAGTGGGGAAGCAGGTACTCCCGGATCCAACGGGGTGCCTGGTCTCCCAGGGGTAGAAGCAGATCGCAGGTACCTGTGGAGTCCGGATCAGGAGGGTGGCCTCTGGCTCTGGCAAACGGGCTGTGGTAGTCTCTCCTCCTTCTGTGGGGTCTCTCGCAATCGCAGGCAAGCTTTCTCTGGTTGTCTCTTCCCTCCTGTGGGGTCTCTGTGAGGCTGGGGTAGGCTTGCAGAGTCTAGGCACAAAGGTCTCGCCGAAGCTTGAGATCCCTGGCAGACTACACACCAGAATGGATAGGAGCTCCCAGCATCCACCTCTTAAACTGCTGCAGGACGCTCCCCGGTTGTCTTGGCAACCGGGAGGGGGAAGGGAACACTAGACCCCAGGGAGAATCAGGCTGGTGACAGGGAAATCCTGGGGAGGCAGGGATGCTGTCTGCATAGATGAAAAGCAGGTTGGGAGGTGTGCAGAGAGCTCCCAGCCAGCTGGCCAGGAGGGAGGGGGGCCCAGGGTGATTTGATATGGCCATTTGGCCTAGTGACACAGGGGACAATTGGAACAATACAGAGCAGGACGCTGAGGGCATGTGATACAAGGCATTAATAAGGGGATTAATAATTGGCAGGCTCCCATACCGTGACAGGGGGATATGATCACCATGTATAATACATAAGGGGGGATATGATCTCCATGTATAATACATAAGGGGGATATGATCTCCATGTATAATACATAAGGGGGGATATGATCTCCATGTATAATACATAAGGGGGATATGATCTCCATGTATAATACATAAGGGGGGATATGATCACCATGTATAATACATAAGGGGGGATATGATCTCCATGTATAATACATAAGGGGGATATGATCTCCATGTATAATACATAAGGGGGGATATGATATCCATGTATAATACATAAGGGGGGATATGATATCCATGTATAATACATAAGGGGGGATATGATATCCATGTATAATACATAAGGGGGATATGATCTCCATGTATAATACATAAGGGGGGATATGATCTCCATGTATAATACATAAGGGGGATATGATCTCCATGTATAATACATAAGGGGGGATATGATCTCCATGTATAATACATAAGGGGGGGATATGATCTCCATGTATAATACATAAGGGGGGATATGATCTCCATGTATAATACATAAGGGGGATATGATCTCCATGTATAATACATAAGGGGGGATATGATCTCCATGTATAATACATAAGGGGGATATGATCTCCATGTATAATACATAAGGGGGGATATGATCACCATGTATAATACATAAGGGGGGATATGATCTCCATGTATAATACATAAGGGGGGATATGATATCCATGTATAATACATAAGGGGGATATGATCTCCATGTATAATACATAAGGGGGGATATGATCTCCATGTATAATACATAAGGGGGGATATGATCTCCATGTATAATACATAAGGGGGATATGATCTCCATGTATAATACATAAGGGGGGATATGATCTCCATGTATAATACATAAGGGGGATATGATCTCCATGTATAATACATAAGGGGGGATATGATCTCCATGTATAATACATAAGGGGGGATATGATCTCCATGTATAATACATAAGGGGGGATATGATCTCCATGTATAATACATAAGGGGGGATATGATCTCCATGTATAATACATAAGGGGGGATATGATCTCCATGTATGATACATAAGGGGGGATATGATCTCCATGTAGGATACATAAGGGGGATATGATCACCATGTATAATACATAAGGGGGATATGATCTCCATGTATAATACATAAGGGGGGGATGTGATCTCCATGTATAATACATAAGGGGGGATATGATCTCCATGTATAATACATAAGGGGGGATATGATCTCCATGTATAATACATAAGGGGGGATATGATCTCCATGTATAATACATAAGGGGGATATGATCTCCATGTATAATACATAAGGGGGGATATGATCACCATGTATAATACATAAGGGGGGATATGATCACCATGTATAATACATAAGGGGGATATGATCTCCATGTATAATACATAAGGGGGGGATATGATCTCCATGTATAATACATAAGGGGGATATGATCTCCATGTATAATACATAAGGGGGGATATTTTCTCCATGTATAATACATAAGGGGGATATGATCAACATGTATAATACATAAGGGGGATATGATCTCCATGTATAATACATAAGGGGGATATGATCTCCATGTATAATACATAAGGGGGGATATGATCTCCATGTATAATACATAGGGGGGGGGGATATGATCTCCATGTATAATACATAAGGGGGATATGATCTCCATGTATAATACATAAAGGGGGATATGATCTCCATGTATAATACATAAGGGGGAATATGATCTCCATGTATAATACATAAGGGGGATATGATCACCATGTATAATACATAAGGGGGGATATGATCTCCATGTATAATACATAAGGGGGATATGATCACCATGTATAATACATAAGGGGGATATGATCTCCATGTATAATACATAAGGGGGGATATGATCACCATGTATAATACATAAGGGGGGATATGATCTCCATGTATAATACATAAGGGGGATATGATCTCCATGTATAATACATAAGGGGGATATGATCTCTATGTATAATACATAAGGGGGGGATATGATCTCCATGTATAATACATAAGGGGGGATATGATCTCCGTGTAGAATACATAAGGGGGGATATGATCTCCATGTATAATACATAAGAGGGATATGATCTCCGTGTAGAATACATAAGGGGGGATATGATCTCCATGTATAATACATAAGGGGGGATATGATCACCATGTATAATACATAAGGGGGGATATGATCACCATATATAATACATAAGGGGGGATATGATCTCCATGTATAATACATAAGGGGGGGATATGATCTCCATGTATAATACATAAGGGGGGGATATGATCACCATGTATAATACATAAGGGGGGATATGATCTCCATGTATAATACATAAGGGGAGGTATGATCTCCATGTATAATACATAAGGGGGGATATGATCTCCATGTATAATACATAAGGGGGGATATGATCTCCATGTATAATACATAAGGGGAGGTATGATCTCCATGTATAATACATAAGGGGGGATATGATCACCATGTATAATACATAAGGGGGGGATATGATCTCCATATATAATACATAAGGGGGATATGATCTCCGTGTAGAATACATAAGGGGGGATATGATCTCCATGTATAATACATAAGGGGGGGTATGATCTCCATGTATAATACATAAGGGGGGATATGATCTCCATGTATAATACATAAGGGGGGATATGATCACCATGTATAATAAATAAGGGGGGATATGATCACCATATATAATACATAAGGGGGGATATGATCTCCATGTATAATACATAAAGGGGGATATGATCTCCATGTATAATACATAAGGGGGGATATGATCTCCATGTATAATACATAAGGGGGATATGATCTCCATGTATAATACATAAAGGGGATATGATCTCCATGTATAATACATAAGGGGAGGTATGATCTCCATGTATAATACATAAGGGGGGGTATGATCTCCATGTATAATACATAAGGGGGGATATGATCTCCATGTATAATACATAAGGGGGATATGATCTCCATGTATAATACATAAGGGGGGATATGATCTCCATGTATAATACATAAGGGGGGATATGATCTCCATGTATAATACATGAGGGGGATATGATCTCCATGTATAATACATAAGGGGGGATATGATCTCCATGTATAATACATAAGGGGGGATATGATCACCATGTATAATACATAAGCGGGAGGATATGATCTCCATGTATAATACATAAGGGGGGATATGATCTCCATGTATAATACATAAGGGGGGATATGATCTCCATGTATAATACATAAGGGGGGGATATGATCTCCATGTATAATACATAAGGGGGATATGATCTCCATGTATAATACATAAGGGGGGATATGATCTCCATGTATAATACATAAGGGGGATATGATCTCCATGTATAATACATAAGGGGGGGATATGATCTCCATGTATAATACATAAGGGGGATATGATCTCCGTGTATAATACATGAGGGGGGGATATGATCTCCATGTATAATACATAAGGGGGTATATGATCTCCATGTATAATACATAAGGGGGGATTGCTGTAGGAAAGTCCTGGATTCTTTCTTGGATACACAGAATATAACTGGATATAACATTTATAGGGAAAGTTGATCCAGAGAATATCCGATTGCCTCTCGGGGGATCAGGAAGGAATTTTTTTCCCTGCAGGAGCAGATTGGATCGTGCTTTGCTGGGTTTTGCCTTCTGGTGGATCAGCTGTGGGTGTCGGATTATAACTTTTATTTTTAATGGTACAACTAGATGGAATGTCTTTTTTCAGCCAGACTAACTATGTAACTATGTAGGTCCCACACCGCTGCCTCCCATCTCCTGAGACTGCACTCAGTGACTTGGGTCTGAGACACTACAGACATATCCCTCCACCCGGCACAGCCAGCAGACTACAGAGCAAGGAACCCTGGGAGAAATGATCGGTCAGATATCTTACTAGACCCGGGAATGGGGAAGGAGACCCAAATCACATACCTCTGGTACTTACATCTAGTAATGTCTATGGTGACATGAACATTTTGCTGCCAGCTGAACCCCAGAACCTCCATAAATCCAGTCTAGAGACATAAATTGTGTCTGCAGCACAGAGAAGGAAGATTATCCGAGAGAAATCCAGGAATACAGGACGGGGAACACAGCTCAGGAAAGTGACCAGGGGATTACAGGCTGATATCACCCAGTCCCCGCCCTACTCTGGACCAATCAGTGAGCAGTATGGGTGGAGGAATGGATTTAGTGTTCATGACCCACCTGTGCTGATCTCTGTAGGAGTGTCCTCCTCTATAAATGTCCCCGTTATTCCATCCTCCTCCATAGACTGCTGATCATCCCTCACATACGCCTCTTCTTCTTCTGCTTTCACCTCAAATTCTATATCGATTGGATCTCCACTCTAAATCAAGGAAATGAGAGAAAATATCATCTGTAAAATGTAAGGTCACATAAAAGAACTCCACACATTGTCTCCATGAATCCATGTTCTAGATTCTCCATCCCACCAACCTTGTAATAGTGAGGGATGGTGTGGCCTTCCTGTGTTGAATCCTGGGAATACAGAGGACGGGGACATCTCTCTGGTGGGTTCCTGGTATTAGGTGGCTCCATCATATCCTTGTGTCCTTCTGAAAACTCCTCCATCACTCCATACTCCTCATCCTCCTCTTTATACTCTTCTTTAACATCAATATTATCATCCCCGAGGATTCCACTCTGAAAGATATAATAAAACATTCATTGTAACAAACATGCTGTGTATAAATCACAACTACCAATAATTGTCATCATCTACCTGATGATGGTGAGGGATGGTGTGACCTTCCTGTGTGGAATCCCAGGAATACAGAGGACGGGGACATCTCTCTGGTGGGTTCCCATGATTGGATCCATCTGTAGGAAACACACACACTGACTGAATCCATTGTTTCTATGTGTTTATCAGATGATGGGGGATCTAGGTGGATCCTCCGTACTGCTCTCTCCTTTACAATAAAGTCTCCTCTTACCCGGTGATGTGAGGGGCGGCTGATTGTCCATCATGACGTCCTTGTAGAGATCCTTGTGTCCTTCTAAATATTGATGTGTATCATCATCTGCTGGAGATAAAAGACGTCACAGTGACTATGGAGGAAGAGGACAGACATGACTATGGAGTAAGAGGACGGACAGGGCTATGGAGGAAGAGGACGGACAGGACTATGGAGGAAGAGGACGGACAGGACTATGGAGGAAGAGGACGGACGTGACTATGGAGGAAGAGGACGGACAGGGCTATGGAGGAAGAGGACGGACAGGGCTATGGAGGAAGAGGACGGACAGGGCTATGGAGGAAGAGGACGGACAGGGCGATGGAGGAAGAGGACGGACAGGGCTATGGAGGAAGAGGACGGACAGGGCTATGGAGGAAGAGGATGGACAGGGCTATGGAGGAAGAGAACGGACATGACGAGGGGTTACTGGGTGTAAATAGAACATAACATCTTATTACCGTTTTATGACTGTGGTCTGTGTCTGGTCTGTTTGAGAATCATCCCCCCCATTCATGTGATCCTTATCAGTTCCTAATTGGGGCGGAGATGAGTGCTCATTTGGCCATCTCCCTATAAATTTAGCACAGCTGATGGGAGGAGATCACTGATGGGGGGGCACAGTCACTGATGGGGGGAGATCACTGATGGGGGGGCACAGTCACTGATGGGGTGCAGCTTTTCAGTGAGTGCTGCATTGAACTAAAGCAGGAGAACTCAAGCAGCAGGAAGATACAACAAGAAACTCTCCTGCATGCTGGACAGACTGCAAGCAAACACCCCGGGAAACATCTCCTACAAGTCTGAGTCCCACTCCGTGTACCTTTCATATGTCCTCTCTACTCCTCCTTCTCAGATTACTTTCCTGCATTCCCAAAATCTCACTTCTTTACCCCTCTGCTCAGCCCCAAAACTTGTACATCTCCCCCTCACTGCTTCCATCTCCCTACTACTGCTCTCATCACCTCCTGCTGACCCAAACACCAGGACTGGAAGGCATGTGCGCTCGTGTACATCTCGCCCCATCTTACTTTCCTCACCCTTCTTCTCCTAACCTCTGGGGGTATCTCCCCAAACCCTGGTCCTCCACTATCTCGCCCCCACACCAGGCATCCTCCTTCTCCTAACCTCTGGGGATATCTCCCCAAACCCTGGTCCTCCACTATCTCACCCCCACACCAAGCATCCTCCTTCTCCTAACCTCTGGGGGTATCTCCCCAAACCCTGATCCGCCACTATCTCACCCCCACACCAAGCATCCTCCTTCTCCTATCCTCTGGGGATATCTCCCCAAACCCTGGTCCTCCACTATCTCACCCCCACACCAGGCATCCTTCTTCTCCTAACCTCTGGGGGTATCTCCCCAAACCCTGGTCCTCCACTATCTCACCCCCACACCAGGCATCCTCCTTCTCCTAACCTCTGGGGATATCTCCCCAAACCCTGGTCCTCCACTATCTCACCCCCACACCAGGCATCCTCCTTCTCCTAACCTCTGGGGGTATCTCCCCAAACCCTGGTCCTCCACTATCTCACCCCCACACCAGGCATCCTCCTTCTCCTAACCTCTGGGGGTATCTCCCCAAACCCTGGTCCTCCACTATCTCACCCCCACACCAGGCATCCTCCTCTTAACCTCTGGGGATATCTCCCCAAACCCTGGTCCTCCACTATCTCACCCCCACACCAAGCATCCTCCTTCTCCTAACCTCTGGGGGTATCTCCCGAAACCCTGATCCACCACTATCTCACCCCCACACCAGGCATCCTCCTTCTCCTAACCTCTGGGGATATCTCCCCAAACCCTGGTCCTCCACTATCTCACCCCCACACCAGGCATCCTCCTTCTCCTAACCTCTGGGGGTATCTCCCCAAACCCTGGTCCTCCACTATCTCACCCCCACACCAAGCATCCTCCTTCTCCTAACCTCTGGGGGTATCTCCCCAAACCCTGATCCGCCACTATCTCACCCCCACACCAAGCATCCTCCTTCTCCTATCCTCTGGGGATATCTCCCCAAACCCTGGTCCTCCACTATCTCACCCCCACACCAGGCATCCTTCTTCTCCTAACCTCTGGGGGTATCTCCCCAAACCCTGGTCCTCCACTATCTCACCCCCACACCAGGCATCCTCCTTCTCCTAACCTCTGGGGATATCTCCCCAAACCCTGGTCCTCCACTATCTCACCCCCACACCAGGCATCCTCCTTCTCCTAACCTCTGGGGGTATCTCCCCAAACCCTGGTCCTCCACTATCTCACCCCCACACCAGGCATCCTCCTTCTCCTAACCTCTGGGGGTATCTCCCCAAACCCTGGTCCTCCACTATCTCACCCCCACACCAGGCATCCTCCTCTTAACCTCTGGGGATATCTCCCCAAACCCTGGTCCTCCACTATCTCACCCCCACACCAAGCATCCTCCTTCTCCTAACCTCTGGGGGTATCTCCCGAAACCCTGATCCACCACTATCTCACCCCCACACCAAGCATCCTCCTTCTCCTATCCTCTGGGGATATCACCCCAAACCCTGGTCCTCCGCTATCTCACCCCCACACCAGGCATCCTTCTTCTCCTAACCTCTGGGGGTATCTCCCCAAACCCTGCTCCTCCACTATCTCACCCCCACACCAGGCATCCTCGTTCTCCTAACCTCTGGGGGTATCTCCCCAAACCCTGGTCTTCCACTATCTCACCCCCACACCAGGCACTGTTTCCTCCATGAATAGCCGCAATCCCCTCAATATAATATCAGTCCCCCGTGCTCCCAAAAACCACCCTCCCTTTTTCATGTGTGCTCTGGAATGCCCGCTCTGTCTGTACCAAGCTCACCTCTGTCCATGGCCTTTTTGTCTCCCGCTCCCTTAACCTACTAGCAATTACTCTTCTTTCAAGACTCACTGAATCCGGCTGTTCTCTCCGATCTCTCTGAAGATTGCAGTGATCTATCGGCCTCCAGGACCTGTGTCCCGCTTTCTTGATGATTTCTCCACCTGGACACCCTACTTTCTCTTCTCTGATATACCCGCCATCATTCTCAGAGATTTTACCATCCCCATTAATGTCAACAACCCGGCTACATCCCAACTCTTCAACATAACCTCATCTTTTACATTAACACAATGGACGCCATCCTCCGCTCACTCTGACCGACGCCGTCCTCCGCTCACTCTGACCGACGCCGTCCTCCGCTCACTCTGACCGACGCCGTCCTCCGCTCACTCTGACCGACGCCGTCCTCCGCTCACTCTGACCGACGCCATCCTCCGCTCACTCTGATGGGAATACATTAGACCTTGTTTTCTCCCATCTTTGCACTCCCTACAACCTCACAAACACCCCCTTTCCTCTCTCTGATCACAATCTCATCACCTTCACAGTCTCCTCGTCTTCAAACACCTATCCCTCCAAGCAGCAAACAATTACCCACAGAAACCTTCACAACTTGAACCCGGCTCCTTTCCACTCTGCAACTGACCAACTCTATGACAGAATCTCTCCCCTGTCCTGCCCTAACCTGGCCACTGCTGTCTACAACAGTTCACTATAATCCACACTGGACTCACTTGCTCCTCTAACAACAGGAAGCATCACGCCCCGACCATTAGAACCTTGGCAGACTGACCACACCAGACATCTTAAACGACATAGTCGTGCGCTGGAGCAATTGTGCCGTAAAACCAAATCCCAGCAAGCATTCACCTTATATAAATCTGCTTTCTTCACATACAATTCCTCCCTCCATGCTGCCAAACAAGTCGACTTTGTCACTCTTATTAATAGCTTGTCATCCAGTCCTCATCGTCTCTTCTCTACTTTTAACTCTCTACTTTCTCCACCTCCACCCAGCACCTCACTCACTGCTCACGAGATTGCAAATCATTTCAAAAACAAGATTGATGCAATTCGTAGGGACATCTCCACTGCACAGACATCCATCCCACTTAGCATACCTTATACTAAACCTCCCTCAACACTTTCCTCTTCTGACCTCACTACTACTGAAGAGGTCACTAAGGTTTTCTCAGAAGCCCGTCTCACTACCTGCCCCCTGGATCCTGTCCCCTCACAACTACTACGGTCATCCTCTTCTTCCATCCTATGCTCCCTCACTCACATCTTCAACCTCTCCCTCGCTACTGGTGCCTTCCCCTCCCCTCTAAAGCACATCACTCCCATACTTAACAAGCCCTCCCTGGACCCCACCAACCTGAACAACTTAAGACCCATCTCCCTGCTGCCATTTACATCTAAACTCCTAGAACGCTTAGTCTACAATCACCTGAGCTCCCACCTCACCGACAACAACCTTCTTCACCCTTTACAGTCTGGCTTTCACTCACTACACTCCACTGACACCGCCCTACTAAACCTCACTAATGATCTACTAACTGCTAAAACCAATGGCCACTACTCCGTACTCATCCCAACCAATGGCCACTACTCCGTACTCCTCCCAACCAATGGCAACTACTCCGTACTCATCCCAACCAATGATCACTACTCCGTACTCATCTCAACCAATGGTCACTACTCCGTACTCATCCCAACCAATGGCCACTACTCCGTACTCATCCCAACCAATGGCCACTACTCCGTACTCATCCCAACCAATGGCCACTACTCCGTACTCATCCCAACCAATGGCAACTACTCCTTACTCATCCCAACTAATGGCCACTATTCCATACTCATCCCAACCAATGGCCACTACTCCATACTAATCCCAACCAATGGCCACTACTCCATACTCATCCCAACCAATGGCCACTACTCCATACTCATCCCAACCAATGGCCACTACTCCATACTCATCCCAACCAATGGCCACTACTCCATACTCATCCCAACCAATGGCCACTACTCTATACTCATCCCAACCAATGGCCACTATTCCATACTCATCCCAACCAATGGCCATTACTCCATACTCATCCCAACCAATGGCCACTATTCCATACTCATCCCAACCAATGGCCACTACTCCGTACTCATCCCAACCAATGGCCACTACTCCATACTCATCCCAACCAATGGCCACTACTCCATACTAATCCCAACCAATGGCCATTACTCCATACTCATCCCAACCAATGGCCACTACTCCGTACTCATCCCAACCAATGGCCACTACTCCATACTCATCCCAACCAATGGCCACTACTCCATACTCATCCCAACCAATGGCCACTACTCCATACTCATCCTAACCAATGGCCACTATTCCATACTCATCCCAACCAATGGCCATTACTCCATACTCATCCCAACCAATGGCCACTATTCCATACTCATCCCATCCAATGGCCACTACTCCGTACTCATCCCAACCAATGGCCCCTATTCCATACACTTACTACTTGAACTCTCTGCGGCTTTTTAAATGGTTGACCATCCCCTCCTCCTCAAAAAACACCACTCTCTTGGCCTCAGAGACTCTGTTCTCTCCTGGTTCTCCTCCTACCTATCGCAGCGCTCCTTCAGTGTTACCTATAACTCTGCCTCCTCCTCTTCACTCCCTCTCTCTGTTGGGGTCCCTCCATGTTCTGTCCTTGGACCCCTTCTCTTCTCCATCTACACCTCCTACCTTGGTCACTTGATAAACTCCCATGGCTTTAAGTACCATCTCTATGCTGATGACACACAAATCTATCTTTCTACTCCTCACCTCACCCCTTCAGTCTCCTCCACACCTCGCCCCTTCAGTCTCCTCCACACCTCACCCCTTCAGTCTCCTCCACACCTCGCCCCTTCAGTCTCCTCCTCACCTCGCCCCTTCAGTCTCCTCCTCACCTCGCCGCTTCAGTCTCCTCCACACCTCGCCGCTTCAGTCTCCTCCACACCTCGCCCCTTCAGTCTCCTCCACACCTCGCCCCTTCAGTCTCCTCCACACCTCGCCCCTTCAGTCTCCTCCACACCTCGCCCCTTCAGTCTCCTCCACACCTCGCCCCTTCAGTCTCCTCCTCACCTCGCCCCTTCAGTCTCCTCCTCACCTCGCCCCTTCAGTCTCCTCCTCACCTCGCCCCTTCAGTCTCCTCCTCACCTCGCCCCTTCAGTCTCCTCCTCACCTCGCCCCTTCAGTCTCCTCCACACCTCGCCCCTTCAGTCTCCTCCACACCTCGCCCCTTCAGTCTCCTCCACACCTCGCCCCTTCAGTCTCCTCCACACCTCGCCCCTTCAGTCTCCTCCACACCTCGCCCCTTCTGTCTCCTCCTCACCTCACCCCTTCAGTCTCCTCCACACCTCGCCCCTTCAGTCTCCTCCTCACCCCACCCCTTCAGTCTCCTCCTCACCTCACCCCTTCAGTCTCCTCTCCCATTACTAACCTACTAAGTGACATATCGGCATGGATGTCACTCCACTTCCTCAAACTCAATCTTTCCAAAATCCAATCCCTCCACTGGCCTCCATTCAGTGTCCTCCACCCCTCTTTGCCAATCCCTCCACTGGCTTCCCGTTGCCCAACGGGTAAAATTTAAAACATTAACAATAACATATAAAGCCATTTATAACTCCGCCCCAAATTACATCACCGATCTTGTCTCCTTGGCTCCTCACAAGACCTCCTGCTCTCTAGCTCCCTTGTCTCCTCCTCCCATGCTCGTCTCCAGGACTTCTCCAGAGCTTCCCCCATCCTCTGGAACTCTCTACTCCAATTTATCAGACTATCGCCTACACTGCTCACTTTTAGGCGATCTCTGAAAACCGATCTCTTCAGGGAAGCCTATCCTGCCCTCAGCTAATACTGGAATCTTCTACTCCTCCTACCAGTCCATCCCCCACAGTTACTACCTTTTGTACCACTAGCCCCTCCCTCCTAGATTGTAAGCTCCCAGGATCAGGCCCTCCTATCCCTCTTGTATTGATCTGTATTGTTGCTGTATTGTCTCCCGTTATATTGTAAAGCACTGAGAAAACTGTTGGCGCCATAAATCCTGTATAATAATAATTACCTCCTCTACTGCCGTGTCCAGCAACCTCTCCGATCTCCTTCAGACCGCAGGGAACGTCTTATCTTTATTCCAGATCACTTCCTGTCTGTTCCTGACATCACTTCCTGTCTGTTCCTAACATCACTTCCTGTCTGTTCCTGACATCACTTCCTGTCTGTCCTGTCCTTATTCCATAGAGAAGTCCTGTCTGGGTAGTAAAAATTAGATAATCATCTTGTGGACTTCAGAGGAACTGCAGCCCCCCAAAAAATCCCCTAATACCCATTCCTGCATTGTATTACCTTACAGAGATATCAGGGAAGTTCCAAAATACCTAAAAAAAACAGTATGAAACAATAAACCTAACTCTTATGCAACCGTTTAAAAAAGATATTTTATTACAGATAGAAAAGTCTTAAAGACATAGAATACAAGATAAAAATAAAGGTATACATAATAAAACAGAGACCTCCAAAATCAGACAGACTACCCAGAATTTTTAATTCTTTTATTTAAAATTTGCAAGTAAAAACATAAAAACATAAATTCCAAAATATATATCAAATGAAAATATCATAATACATAGTAAACAAAAGGCAATCTTCACATCAGATACAAAACAGCATTTACATATCCCCTTCCACAAAAACCCTCCCCTTTATTACATACAAAAACCACCCACAACAATCAAAACCCATCACCATATATCACATCATCACATCCCCTATTCCCCCCCCCCCTCCTCCCTCTCCCTTACATATAATACAAACTAACCATATACCAACAACCCATAAGTAACCCAAAGAAAATACATTTACATAATCCCAGCTATACCATCCTCCCCCTTATTACATATGCAATTCCACCCACCAAGCCTAACCATACAAAACCAATATTCAAAAAATCCACAAAACCCACACTCACCCCCATTTTTTACATAACTTCCCTCCCTCCTCCCTTCCTCCCTCCATATCCAACAGAACCCCCACACAAAATCAAAAATAATTATATACAAGAACCAAGAAAAACAACTGTACAAAAACACTTCAGAAAAGTATCCTATGTACACCAGTTCTTCCACTCTTGAGTTTTCCAGATGGCTTTTGCTTCCGTTTCTCCTCGTTTTTTAAAATCGAAATATGCGTAGTTATAGATCCTTCCACGGACCATGGCCGCACAATTTTTAACGTCCACTCTTTCTTGTCTGAAAACCAAAATATTACGCACATCCCACAAGCATTCTTTCACACAATTCACAATTATCCACAACACTCTTTCCTCCTCCCTCCCTACATTACTCACCCCATACAAAACCATTTCATATGTCACTCTTACCACCCCAGTCAGCCCTTCCACCATTTTTTCTATTTTCTTCCATACCTTTCTAGCAAAACTACATTCCCAAAAAACATGCACCACCCTTTCAATCCTACCACACCCCTCTCTCGGACATACTTCACTGTCAACCAATCTTCTTCTCCTCTGAAACTCTCTTGTGGGTAAACATCCATGCACACTCATCCATGCAATATCTTTCTGTCTATTATCCAACCATTTACATGCTACCTTCTTCCATACCTTTTCACTCTGCACTACATTCAACCCACTAATCCCTTCCAATTCTTCCCTCTCATCCAACACTTTCATCACTTTTCTACTCTCACACCACTTTCCACGCGTTACCTCTTGTAATTCATACCTTCTTACACACCTCTCAATCCTCACATAAAACCACGGCGCATTGAAACATACTGGCTTCCTCAGATCCACCTCCCACAACTTACATCTTCTTAACACTCCCCCCCAGCATACCTTACCATACATCCTGCCAAATTCTCTTTCCCACTCAACCTTACACACATACTTACATACTTTATCACCAGAAATCTCTCAATATTTATCATTCCTTTACCACCATTCATCACACTCTTCATCACTTTCACTCTCCACAATTTCTCCATCTTTGACGACCAAAAAAACACATAACACATTCTTATCACTCGCTTCAACACTCGATCCGGGGCTGGAAACACATAACACATTCTTATCACTCGCTTCAACACTCTATCCGGGGCTGGAAACACATAATACAAAAACAATAGCATGGGCATCACAACCGATCTCACAATCAACACCTTCCCTTCCAAAGTTAGAGTCCTCATAGACCAAAAATTAATTTTTTTCTTCATTCTTACCAACACATCTTGCCAACTCTCTCCCATACAAATCTCCATCAAACTTAACACCCAACACCCTTACCCCCCCTTCACATAACTTCCATCCACATTTTTCACGCTCCCTCCATTCACCAAACAACTTACTTTTCTCCATATTCACACTGAAACCACTTGCCATACAAAAAATCCCTATCAACAATCTCACCCTCTTTAAACTTGCTACATTTCTACACACCACCATCACATCATCCATATATCCAATCACCTTCAAACTCTTCCCACTACTTCCAGGCACCTCCACCCCTCTCACACATTTATCTTTAACCAACATCCTTATTAACGGCTCTATCACACAGACAAACAGCACGGGCGACAATGGGCAGCCCTGCCTTACACCAGATTCAATACCTATCTCCTTCGTCAAACATCCATTCACCAAAACCTTGCTCACCATCCCTCTATATAAAGACTTCACCCATCCTATCAATCTTTCAGGCATCCCCATTTTCTCCAAAACCTTAAACATAAATTCATGCGAAACTCTATCATACGCCTTTTCAAAATCTACTGCTAACACAGCCACCTCTTGCTTCCTTTCCTTACATAACCACAACACATCTCGCAAACTTACCAAGCTCTCACCAATCGACCTTTCTGGCACCGCACACACCTGCTCTTCCCCAACCAACTTCTCCACCACCATACGTATCCTATTCGCCAACATTTTTGCCACAATCTTATAATCGACATTCAACAACGATATCGGTCTCCAGTTTTTTAGGTCTTTTTTATTCCCCTTCTTATATAATAATACAATCACACTTTCTGCCATTGATCTCGCCATTCTTCCTTCCACCAAAACTCTCTCAATCACCTCATACACACACTCTCCAATCGCTTTCCAAAACATACTATAAAATTCAACAGGCAGTCCATCACTCCCAGGCGTCTTCCCTTTCTTCATACCTTTCATGCACTCTTCCACCTCCTCCTTCCTCACATCCTCAACTAACCATTCCTTATCTTCCACCTCTAAACATCCCTTCACCTCATTCAGTACTTCACTTTCAATTCTTTCATCCCTCTTCTTCTCAGTAAACAGATTCTTATAAAACTTCCAAACCTCTCCACTCATCTTCTCATTTTCTTTCACCTCACACCCATTCTCATCCAACACTCCAGACATCTCCACTTTCCCACCATACACCTTCTTAAAGAAAAAACTTGTACACTTCTCATCCTTCTCTTTCAACACCATTCTTGCTTGTGACACAATCTCTCTTCCCCTCCGCTCCAAAAACATCCTCAATTTCTCCCTTGCTTCCACCAATTCAGTCCCTACATTCTCTCCCCACTCTCTCAATTCTTCCAAATACCTCAATCGTTTTTGCCACCATTCATACGTCTCTCTTTCTTTCTTTACTTTCTCACACCCTTTTTTTATGAAAAATACTTTCGTCCTCACCTTCACCCATTCCCACCATTCAACCACATTCTTAAAATCATTCCTCCTTCTTTTCAGTTTTTCAAACAACACCACATATTCATTCTGAATCCTTTCATCCTCCAATAACTCTACATTCAATTTCCATACTCCCTTCCCAGACATTACCTCAGACTTCATACTTACAACACATTCAATCCGGCCATGGTCCGTGAAGGCCTCCCTCTGAATCGCATAGGACCCCACTCCTAAATTTTTAGACAATTTCCCCCTATCCGAAAAATATTTACACCCCCCTCCCTCACCTACATCCCTTAATCCAAAACTTTTTAGAATATCCCCTAAATCCTTCCCCGATTTATCTACACCGCCACCACTTCCACCCCCACACCTATCATCCGCATGCAATATACAATTAAAATCCCCCAAAATTATAGTCGGGTCCCTCCCTCCCAAAAACAACTTCATTTTACAGAATAACTCCACCCTCCCTTTCCCATCAGTAGGTGCATAAACACAAAAAATTTTAAACATAACCCCCCCATATTCACAGAAAACTACTAAACACCTTCCCACCTCCACCTCCACCTTCCTTAGAATTTTTAGTTTTGAATTTTTAAACAAAATCCCAACACCACTAGATTTTTTTTGATCCAAGGACCATATAGCTTCCCCATAGTTCCATTTTGCAACCGACGGCTCCTCTTGCATGTTGCAGTCCTGCACGCAACGGATATCTGTATGGTACCTGGCAAAAATTTGAAAAATTGCCACTCTCCTGTGTACCGATCCGATGCTTCTCACGTTCAAAGAGGATAGCCGTAGTTGCATGTCTTATGTGTGGAAAGGATCATACTTCTTGTCATCTCTTGCTTGCTTTCCCTCTGGCTTTTGCGCTTCGAGTCCTGGGCCCCTCCTCCGACCTAACACCGGGCATGTCTAATCTCTCAGCCTCTGTTTTTTGACCTTCTCCTTAGGCTCCGTCTTCCCATACCCCATTACCTCCTGCAAACAGGCTACCTGACCAGTGCTAGCATAGGCCTGCGATGAGTCGGACTCGATCGCCATCTCTGACACTCCTGAGGCCGGGCTATCTGGAAATTCCTCAATCTCCTGAGAAGGAGCGACAGGCCCCGCGGCCTCCATTTTCCTTTTTAAGGAGAGTTGCTCCACCTCCATCTTGGCGACCTCCTCCTCATCCGTCTCCTCCACATCCTTCAACACTTCCCCCTCCGCCATCAAGCTCTCAGGGACATCCTCCTCTATCCCAGGAGAAGCCCCCTCTAAGCCTCCGGCCTCCACAGGGGGGGGACCTGGCTCACCCTCCGTAGGTAGGCAAACATCAGTTCGCCCCACCTCTTGCTCAGGCAGCCTTTCGGTCCCCTCTAGGATGGTTTGATTTTGTCAAGGGGCCGCCCCCTTTGTCACATCCGCATAAGACAGTGTCTCCGGCTCAGTTCTTCTGCCCTCTACCTCAACCACCTCCGCTGTGGTTTTTGGCACCTTGGGACACTGCCTTGCCAAGTGGTCACAACTGCCACATAAGTGGCATTTCCTTCTCTCCGTACAATCGGATGTCCTGTGTCCCTGTTTAAAGCAATTGCGACACACCAGCCCGGCCTCGCACTGGTCCTTGGTATGACCGAAGGCAAAGCACTGCCTGCAGAATCAGGGTTGCCCTGGATACCATAAGTATCCCCTATTACTGCCAATGGAGAAGGTCTGAGGGGGGTGGCACACGCCTCCTGCACCCCCCAAGTCAGGCTTAAAGATCACCCAGAACTTCCAATGCCCATTAAATGTGCCCAGCACATTAGTCTGTTTCACACCTGCTGACACAGACACGCAGTAACGCATGAGGAAAGCCCGAATCTCCTCATCTCTCACAAAGGGGATAAACATATGAACAGTTATTGGCACCCGTACCTTTGTCTCACTGCTCATGACCATGATACCTTCCAGTATGTCCTCACCTTCCTTCTCGCCCATCCGTAGCAACACTGTCTGCAAATCTTCCCTCTTCCAGAATGTAACATCATACAAGCCAGTACTGGGGAAACATTGCACGCAAAAGATAGATTCTCTCGCCATACCTAGACAGTCTTCAATCAATTCCTTCTGAATGAAGTACAAACCGACATTCCGTCTTCTAGGCTCGGCCACCACCAGCCTCAAGGTATTAGGTGCATCCGGAGCACCTGACGCCATACCTGCAGTCCGCCTACCGCCAACCCACCACCAGTCACCCTAGGGAGACTGGTGGGGGCAATCGCAACTCGTTGCCTGGGGACTAAGCCTTAGGCCAATAGCAGCAAGGGGGGGGCCTCCAAAAAGGGACGCTCCCCCCAAGGCCGACCTTCGGGTACCCCAGGCACCTTCTGGCCAAGAATCAAGGAGCCGAAACTGCACTTGATCTTAGCCAAAAGGCCGAGAAGCGATCCTTCATATCAGAGACAGAGACAGACTACCCAGAATGTCCCGTCCTTCATATCAGAGAGAGACAGACTACCCAGAATGTCCCGTCCTTCATATCAGAGACAGAGACAGACTACCCAGAATATCCCGTCCTTCCTATCAGAGAGAGAAAGACTACCCAGAATGTACCACCCTTCATATCAGAGACAGAGACAGACTACCCAGAATGTCCCATCCTTCATATCAGAGAGAGACAGACTACCCGGAATGTCCTGTCCTTCATATCAGACAGAGACAGACTACCCAGAATGTCCCACCCTTCATATCAGAGAGAGACAAACTACCTAGAATGTCCCATCCTTCATATCAGAGAGAGACAGACTACCCAGAATGTCCTGTCCATCATATCAGAGAGACAGACTACCCAGAATGTCCCGTCCTTCATATCAGAGAGAGGCAGACTACGCAGAATGTCACACCCTTCATATCAGAGAGAGAGACAGACTACCCAGAATGTCCCGTCCTTCATATCAGAGAGAGGCAGACTACGCAGAATGTCCCGTCCTACATATCAGAGTGAGAGACAGACTACCCAGAGTGTCCCGTCCTTCATATCAGAGACCAAGAGAGACAGACTACCCAGAATGTCCCCTCCTTCATATCAGAGAGAGAGAGACAGACTACCCAGAATGTCCCCTCCTTCATATCAGAGAGAGAGACAGACTACCCAGAATGTCCCGTCCTTCATGTCAGAGAGAGACAGACTACCCAGAATGTCCCATCCTTCATATCAGAGAGAGACAGACTACCCAGAATGTCCCGTCCTTCATATCAGAGAGAGACAGACTACCCAGAATGTCCCGTCCTTCTTGTCAGAGAGAGACAGACTACCCAGAATGTCCCATCCTTCATATTGATTTAGTAGAGGACTAAATATGTCCAGTGCTTATCTGTTCCTGTCCTAATTTATGACGCTAGCTTTGGAATGTGCGCACACTGGAAGAGACTCACGCTGACACACAAGTTCAGTCTATGAATACTTCTAGTTTATTATAATGAGAAAGTGAACTTATATATGCAGAATTATGCAAGAGTCATGTGACAACAGCATAAGCATTATATTAGTCTTTGATTGGTCATTTCCACACGAAAACAATCTCCGTCATGGTATAGGTGTGATCTTCTTCAGTCTTATCTTATAGGAAAACATTCTTTTGTCTTCCAAATCACACGGTGGGAGGGGGTCTGTGTGTGTGAGCAGACATTTCTTAAGCAAGGATTTCTTATAGTACCACAAAGCCCAGCAGGCAGAAAATATTCACACAACATATGTATTAAAGTATAAAAGTAAATATTTATAAAACTTATAGAAATAGCGTATATATATATATATATTCAGTAGGAAACGAAATAGGCATTTTACCAAATCCATCACAAGGTCATGCTGCCTTATGCTGAAGAGGAAATGCCCTTGAAATGGGTGTTCCAACAAGACAACGACCCCAAACACACCAGTAAACATGCAACATCTTGGTTCCAGACCAACAAGATGGACGTTATGGAGTGGCCAGCCCAATCCCCGGATCTTCATCCAATAGAAAACTTGTGGGGTGACATCAAAAATGCCGTTTCTGAGGCCAAACCAAGAAATAGAGAAGAACTGTGGAATGTGGTCCAATCATCCTGGGCTGGAATACCTGATCACAGGGGCCAGAAGTTGGGGGACTCCATGCAACACAGATGTACAGCAGTTCTCAGAAACAGTGCGACTACAACCAAATATTCATGAAGTCATTCAAAGGAAAGCAAAATCTTCAAACATTTCTCAGTTTATATAGTGAATGTTGGAGTTTGTAAAGAAGAATACAAACACGGCCATTTTTTTGAACAGTCTAATATTCACTTTTCTTCCATTTTTTTAGAGGAACAACACAAATTTGATGTATTTTTCTTCATGTTGCGATTTGGAATAGAATGTGTCGTGTTCCCAATGCATTTGTGTGGATGGAAATAAAAGGATTAGAAGGATTTGCAGCTTTAGTCACTTTTTTCATCACACTGCTATTATTGTGAACGCAACTGTATATATTTTGTTTAGCCAAATTAGTGACCAAACATGGATGGAAATCACAAATGCTGGAATGTTTCAGATGAATAAATCTATTTACATTGTTATTATTAAGGTAATGATTATTTTTCTCCTTCCGAAGTAACAGAAAAGCTGTCCAAATATGAATGATTAACCTATTAAACTGGGGAGAAAAAAACTAATATGAAAAGTTGTTATTCTAAAAATCTTCATCTACTTGTATATTAAAGTTATACCAGAAGAATTAGTCTTTATGTAGAAAACTAGGATTTACAAATGCACCAAACCTTCCAACTCACCTATTGTGCTGGGCACACTTCTGGCATTGGGGAACAAACACTTCCATTCACTGACACCTTGTTCGTTCACTGACGCCTCGTCCATTCACCGACGCCTTGTCTGTTCACTGATGCCTTTTCTGTTCACCAACACCTTGTCCATTCACTGACACCTTGTTCACTCACTGACACCTTGTTCACTCACTGACACCTTGTTCATTCACCGACACCTTGTTCACTCACTGACACCTTATTCATTCACCGACACCTTGTTAATTCACCAACACCTTGTTCATTCACCGACACCTTGTTCATTCACCGACACCTTGTTAATTCACCAACACCTTCTCCATTCACTGACACCTTGTCCATTCTCTGACACCTTGTTCACATGGATTTTGTGTATTTTTTATTTTCATACAAATGGTACCAATTCCACTGGTTGTAACATGGGAACCTTCTTATCATCTGTCATAGCCCTCCCCCATCTTTCCCCATTCCACCCCCCAATAAGTACTGACCTGTCTGATCTGTCTACCCCGTTATAATTGAATTCTCCCTCCCCTCCATCCTAGTTTATATACTCCTCCAGTCTTCCAATAAACCCCTCCCCCAGCACAGCAGACCCCCTTCCATATAGGTGCAAATCATCTCTAGTATATAGGCTGCACCCCAATGAGAAGTCAGCCCAGTGCTCTAGGGAAGGACTCTTTTTTTATTTTCTAGGGAAGGACTATTTTTATTCTTCTCCTGCTATCAATTGCCAACCCGGTCCCACACTTCATCCATGTCTTTGGGGACCTCTGATCTCCTCATGAACTGTTTCTTCCATGATGAAGATCAGCCATGGAGTATATCTGAGGTGTATATCAGGGTGTGCTTCTTCCCCACACGAGAGCTGGGATGTCCAGCAACGTTCATCTAGAAGACATTTCCCGCACTCAGGGCACTAATACACCTCCAGGGTTGTGTGGGACCCCTTATGTACAGGAAGACAGGACTTCACTGAGGAACATTTCCCTCACTCAGGACAGGAAAGTGGCTTCTCCCCCATGTGAGATTTCTGATGTTTGGAAAGATGAGAATTCTGTGAAAAACATTTCCAACACTCAGGACAGGAATATGGCTTCTCCCACGTGTGAGATCTCTGATGTTTGGAAAGACTGGACTTCTGTGAAAAACATTTCCCACACTCAGGACAGGAATATGGCTTCTCCCCTGTGTGAGATCTCTGATGTCTGAAAAGATGGGACTTCTGTGAAAAACATTTCCCACACTCAGGGCAGGAATACGGCTTCTTCCCCGTGTGAGATCTCTGATGTCTGAAAAGATGGGACTTTTGTGAAAAACATTTCCCACACTCAGGACAGGAATACGGCTGTTCCCCCATGACAGATCTCTGATGTGTGTGCAGACTAGACTTATCTGAAAAACATTTCCGGCACTCAGGACAGGAATACGGCTTTTCCCCCGTGTGAGATCTCTGATGTTTGGAAAGACTGGATTTCACTGAAAAACATTTCCCACACTCAGGACAGGAATATGGCTTCTCCCCCGTGTGAGATCTCTGATGTCTGTAAAGATCGGACTTCTGTGAAAAACATTTCCCACACTCAGAGCAGGAATACGGCTTCTCCCCCGTGTGAGATCTCTGATGACTATGAAGATTAGACTTCTGTGAAAAACATTTCCTACACTCAGGACAGGAAAACGGCTTTTCCCCCGTGTGAGATCTCTGATGTGTGTGCAGACTGGACTTATCTGAAAAACATTTCCCACACTCAGGACAGGAACACGGCTTTTCCCCCATGTGAGATCTCTGATGTGTGCGCAGACTGTACTTATCTGAAAAACATTTCCCACACTCAGGACAGGAATATGGCTTCTCCCCCGTGTGAGATCTTTTATGCCTACTAAGATTGGATTTAAAGTTGAAACATTTCCCACACTCAGTACAGGAGAAGCGCTTCCCTGTTGGAAGGCCGGCCCGGTCCCGCACAGTCTGAGGTTCCTCAGGATACGAGGAATCCGATGGTCCATCTACACTGGGTGGTGCCGGATGGACATTGGAGGGAGCCGGGTTTTCTCCTGGACTATACTGTGTGACGTCCTCATCTTCTACTTTCCAGTCTGGAGACAAAGTGAGACAATCCTCGGAGGTTTTCCTCATCTCCCGGCCATGGACTAAAATACAAAGACAAAGAGGATTACTAGACAGGAGCTGATTGGTTCCCCCAAACCAGGACACCGCCCACATCAGGCAGCTTGGTCTCTGAGGAGCTTACAATTCCACCCTCAAGGGAACTAGGAAATGGCTCCTCTGATCTCCTACCAGGTCATTTCTTTATTCATGGACCTTAGTCAGAGAGTGAGGAAACAACCAGAACTGTCTTTTATAGGAGGGACAGTGATGAGGGGATTATAGGACGAGGGTCCCCACCCCCTCTATCACTCATCGCCATCTTCCCAACACAAGACGTACTGCACTTCCTTATTTAGTCCATGATTTAGTCATGAAGAACAGCGGGGCTGAGCCCCACCAGAGGTCAGAGAGTGAGGATGGGGGGGAGAACAACCAAGATGAAGACTGGACTGATCCTGAAGACCACCATCATTGTGGTATTGACTCCTCCCTCATTATCACTTTCTGTTTAAGGGTCCAAAGTTGGAGGATGTTATCACATTATTATCACCATGTAAAAGTCTGTGCTCCAATCACATCATCCGATATAAAATGTCCAGCTGGGAGGAAATGGGTGCAACAAAAGAGGATCCGTATTATGTGTATATATAGCAGTGGGGGGAGGGGGGAGAGCAGAAGTCAGGACTATGTAATGTACAACACAGAGTATATAGTGCAGGGGTCAGGAGTATGTAATGTACAACATAGAGTATATAGTGCAGGGGTCAGGAGTATGTAATGTACAACATAGAGTATATAGTGCAGGGATCAGGAGTATGTAATGTACAACAGAGTATATAGTGCAGGGGTCAGGACTATGGAATGTACAACATAGAGTATATAGGGCAGGGGTCAGGAGTATGTAATGTACAACACAGAGTATATAGTGCAGGGGTCAGGAGTATGTAATGTACAACATGGAGTATATAGTGCAGGGGTCAGGAGTATGTAATGTACAACATAGAGTATATAGTGCAGGGGTCAGGAGTATGGAATGTACAACATAGAGTATATAGTGCAGGGGTCAGGAGGATGTAATGTACAACATGGAGTATATAGTGCGGGGGTCAGGAGTATGGAATGTACAACATAGAGTATATAGTGCAGGGGTCAGGAGTATGTAATGTACAACATAGAGTATATAGTGCAGGGGTCAGGAGTATGTAATGTACAACATAGAGTATATAGTGCAGGGGTCAGGAGTATATAATGTACAGCACAGAGTATATAGTGCAGGGGTCAGGAGTATGTAATGTACAATATAAATTATACAGTGTAAGGGTCAGGACTCATAATATTGGTATTCAGTAATCAGAGGAACATTAAATGTTTACTGTAGACAAGTTGCAGAGATCCCACACCGCTGCCTCCCATCTCCTGAGACTGCACTCAGTGACTTGGGGCTGAGACTATACAGACATATCCCTCCACCCGGCACAGCCAGGAAATAACAGAGCAAGGAACCCTGGGAGAATTGTGTGGTCAGAGATCTTACTAGACCCGGAAATGGCGCAGAAGACCCAAATCACATGTCCCAGGTGCCTAGGTCTAGTAACGTCTATGGTAAAAATCATCATTTTGCTGCCAGCTGAACCCCAGAACCTCCATAAATCCAGTCTAGATACATAAATTGTGTCTGCAGCACAGAGAAGGAAGATTATCCGAGAGAAATCCAGGAATACAGGACGGGGAACACAGCTCAGGAAAGTGACCAGGGGATTACAGGCTGATATCACCCAGTCCCCGCCCTACTCTGGACCAATCAGTGAGCAGTATGGGTGGAGGAATGGATTTAGTGTTCATGACCCACCTGTGCTGATCTCTGTAGGAGTGTCCTCCTCTATAAATGTCCCCGTTATTCCATCCTCCTCCATAGACTGCTGATCATCCCTCACATACGCCTCTTCTTCTTCTGCTTTAACCTCAAATTCTATATCGATTGGATCTCCACTCTAAATCAAGGAAATGAGAGAAAATATCATCTGTAAAATGTAAGGTCACATAAACATCCACACATTGTCTTCATGAGTCCATGTTCTAGATGCTCCATCCCACCAACCTTGTAATAGTGAGGGATGGTGTGACCTTCCTGTGTGGAATCCCGGGAATACAGAGGACGGGGACATCTCTCTGGTGGGTTCCTGGTATTAGGTGGCTCCATCATATCCTTGTGTCCTTCTGAAAACTCCTCCATCACTCCATACTCCTCATCCTCCTCTTTATACTCTTCTTTAACATCAATATTATCATCCCCGAGGATTCCACTCTGAAAGATATAATAAAACATTCATTGTAACAAACATGCTGTGTATAAATCACATGAAAAGGAGTTATTAGACAACAAACTGATAATAAAAGTTCAATATAAATGACAGTCTATGTGACTATAAGGTGCCAGGTGACTGGTTATAATTTGTGGTGGTGCTCTGAGAAATATGGCAGCATTACGCACTCACCAGATTTGTAATAGTTATACGCAGTATCATATTCAGGGTGTCCTCATCAGATAAAGGTGTGGTCAGGGCTTAGATGGTCCTCCCTCAGGGTTGTGGTCAGCAATGCCCAGTAACAGATTACATGGATCCAGGTAACCATAGGTCCCTTTAAGGGATAGGTAGGAGAGGCTGCCTACTTACAGGATAACTTCCTTCTCTGGATAAGGATGGGAAGGCAACTGGATCACACAAGTGGGCTCTGCAAATAAATACTCCTCAAAAGGAGTCAGGGAAGGGTGCCCATAGTGTAGTAATTCAAATATAATATTTATTGCAGAGATGAACTAACCCTCCAGAGTCACAGATGGCCGCCGGGCCTCCACGTGGCTCCGGCGGCGTAGCGTCATGACGTCCTGGCTCCTCCTTACGAGTTACATGTGCACGCACTTCATCAGAGGAAGATACCATTGACGCCATGACGTGACATAGGGCTTTATATAGGCAAAATGCTGCATGCGTATTAACGACTTGCTGACCGCAGATAGCCGAATGATGGGTACACTGCGACTGGACAGTTCTGGGTGGGCATCATATGACGTCCTCCCTGATCGCGCTCTCCTGCGTGCCCCCGGCAACCTCCGTGATTGCTGTTTTATACTGATAACAAGTTCAAACAGGTGCCATTGATACAGGTAATGAGTGCAGGACAGAGGAGCCTCTTAAACAAGAAGGTACAGGTCTGTGAGAGCCAGAAATCTTGCTTGTTTGTAGGTGACCAAATACTTATTTTCCACCATAATTTGCAAATAAATTCTTTCCAGATCAGCCAATGTAATTGTCTGGATTTGTTTTCTCATTTTGTCTCTCATAGTTGAGGTCTCCCTATGATGCCAATTACAGGCCTCTCTCATCTTTGTAAGTGGGAGAACTTGCACAATTGGTGGCTGAATAAATACTTTTTTGCCCCACTGTAAGTCCTCAAAGGGACTAAGGATAAAAGCAGCCTGCAGGAGTCCTATCAGAGGAGTGGACACTCAGGGAACAGAAGCTCTGATGATGAAGGTTTGCCCTTCGAAACGCATCAGCTGTTCCTGAGTGTCCACTCCTCTGATGGGACTCGCGCAGGCTGCTTTTATCCTTAGTCCCTTTGAGGACTTACATGATATACTTCCGTGTTTGTGAGTATTATTCTGTAATTAATACATTTTGGCTTACTGAGGTAATGCGCAAGGTTGGTGCGCTCTTTGTATTCACTTCACAGTATAAATAACAACTACCAATAATTGTCAATCATCTACCTGATGATGGTGAGGGATGGTGTGACCTTCCTGTGTGGAATCCCGGGAATACAGAGGACGGGGACATCTCTCTGGTGGGTTCCTGGTATTAGGTGGCTCCATCATATCCTTGTGTCCTTCTGAAAACTCCTCCATCACTCCATACTCCTCATCCTCCTCTTTATACTCTTCTTTAACATCAATATTCTCATCCCCGAGGATTCCACTCTGAAAGATATAATAAAACATTCATTGTAACAAACATGCTGTGTATAAATCACAACTACCAATAATTGTCATCATCTACCTGATGATGGTGAGGGATGGTGTGACCTTCCTGTGTGGAATCCCGGGAATACAGAGGACGGGGACATCTCTCTGGTGGGTTCCCATGACTGGATCCATCTGTAGGAAACACACACACTGACTGAATCCATTGTTTCTATGTGTTTATCAGATGATGGGGGATCTAGGTGGATCCTCCGTACTGCTCTCTCCTTTACAATAAAGTCTCCTCTTACCCGGTGATGTGAGGGGCGGCTGATTGTCCATCATGACGTCCTTGTAGAGATCCTTGTGTCCTTCTAAATACTCCCACTCCTCCATGGAGAAATAGACAGTGACACCCTGACACCTTATAGGAACCTGACACACACAATGATACAGTCACCATCCAGACACATCCCTTGTCTGTTACAGGAGAATGTCCCAGAATTCCCGGCACCGCTCACCTCTCCTGTCAGCAGCTCAGTGATCTCTCTGGTGACTTCTAGAATCTTCTTCTTCTTTCTCTCTTCTATCAGGGAGGGAGGTGGAGGCAATGTGATGTCATATGATCTCCAGACTTCACAGGAGGAAAACTCTACATCTGAACACAAATAGTCACATTAAATGATATTCCCAGAATCCTCCTCACCTCTCCATTCAGGTCTCCATTTTATTAAAGCCCCACTTCAGGCTGAGGTATAATTCCCCCCACAGGACCCCCACACTACGCAGGGTATAGGCTTGTTGCAGCATTCTGATGTCATTACATACAACGCAGGACCAACAGTCCCACTTTACATGTGAGGATACCAAGGGGCCCCACATCCTAAGAGCATCAGAAAAATGTCAGATGGAGGGACATTGGGAGGAGGAGCTGTGAGGTCAGTGTGATGTCATAGGATTCTCTGACTCTGGATGGAGGACATTGGGGGAGGAGCTGTGAGGTCGGTGTGATGTCATAGGATTCTCTGACTTTGGATGGAGGGACATTGGGAGGAGGAGCTGTGAGGTCGGTGTGATGTCATAGGATTCTCTGACTCTAGATGGAGGGACATTGGGAGGAGGAGCTGTGAGGTCAGTGTGATGTCATAGGACATATAGACTCTGGATGGAGGGACATTGGGGGGAGGAGCTGTGAGCTCAGTGTGATGTCATAGGATTCTCTGACTCTGGATGGAGGGACATTGGGAGGAGGAGCTGTGAGGTCAGTGTGATGTCATAGGACATATAGACTCTGGATGGAGGGACATTGGGGGGAGGAGCTGTGAGGTCAGTGTGATGTCATAGGGTTCTCTGACTCTGGATGGAGGGAAATTGGGAGGAGGAGCTGTGAGGTCAGTGTGACGTCATAGGATTCTCTGACTCTGGATGGAGGGACATTGGGAGGAGGAGCTGTGAGGTCAGTGTGATGTCATTGGATTCTCTGATTCCGGATGGAGGAACATTGGGAGGAGGAGCTGTGAGGTCAGTGTGATGTCATAGGATTCTGACTCTGGATGGAGGGACATTGGGGGGAGGAGCTGTGAGGTCAGTGTGATGTTTCCACCCCCCAGGGTCACTGCAGGTGTGGAGAAAAGCTGTGTAAGAGGATATGGAGGAGAGATGAGGAGGAGATCCAGGAATCAGGAGAAAGGTCAGGGCAAGCAACAGACGAGCGCATCCAAGAGACCAAGCCGGGGTCACTACACAGAAAATCAATCCAAGGAAACAACAGGCAGGACGAGGAATAGCAAGAAGGAGCTGAGAGACAAATGAGAATATTGCTCAGCCAATGGGAGATGATCTCAGCATGACTTCCATCATGAAGGAGATGAGGGGGAGGGGAGGAAGTCCCTGAAGGTGACCATAGATCCATGGAAATTCAGCTGGTTCAGCAGGGATCGCTCACATTTCCATCCATGTGTGGCCACTGCCGGATAAAAGCCACTCCCCCATCGGCTGCAGCCAATAGCTTCAGTGCTGATCCGTGTATTCTGAGAGCAGAGGAGTCCCCCCATTTTCAGAATACAAGAGTGCAGCGGGGAGGATTCCCCCATTCACCTCCAATGTGTGGATGGGGGAATCACTTCAGTTTTTATGGTCATCCCGCTGGCTGAACGATAAAACTGAACCATGTAGGCCAGCTTTGGGGGCAAATATATTATCACCAACTCCTCCCCCTGAAGGGGTTAATCTACATATTACCTCCTCTGCTGCCAGATCCAGGAATGTCTCCTCTCTACTTCCTCATTCATGGAACTTCCTGTCTGTACTTGACATCACTTCCTGTCTGTACCTGACATCACTTCCTGTCTGTGCCTGACATCACTTCCTGTCTGACATCACATCTGTCTGTCTTCCATAGAGACTTCCTGTCTGTACCTTACATAACTTCCTGTCTGCACCTGACATCACTTCCTGTCTGTACCTGACATCACTTCCTGTCTTCCATAGAGACTTCCTGTCTGGGTAGAAGTGAGATCCCCACCTTGTGGAGCTCAGAGGAACTGCAGCCCCGAGAAGCGTCTGGTAGTGTGACCCCGGCCTTGTGCTGGGTGTGTATGGACTGTAGATCCTTATAGAGGGGTCACCTCCACTCCCACCAAGGGGGACAGAAATATATGACTGCTCGGGGGAGGGGTTTTGGCCCCTTTGATTTTGCAGTAACATTGATTGCAGATTTAGTCCTGTAGAACATCTGGTATATGGATACAAAGCCCCCCAGCTGGGAGTAAAGGGTGGAAATGGCTGGTGACCCCCAGATTTGGGCAATGATGTCATCACTATAAATGGATAAAACCCGCGCTATGTGTAACAACTCCAAACCTACAAAAACCTTCTAGCGGACTGCTGCTGTAACAAAGGGAAGGATTCCCTGTCATCTAGAAGAGCATTATGTGTCACAGCGCTGTCCTATTGTGTGTGCACAGAAATCATCACAAATACACTACAAATATGTGGAGACATTCAGAGATAAAGAGCTCGGGGCTCCAAATCCTATTCTCTGCACATCCACTGCTTCCACTTTACACCACTTCATGAATGTAGCGCCCCCTCCTGGTCAGGTCTAGGATGTGTAGAGTCAGGTAAAGCATAGCTGTGTTTCTCTGCTCATCAGAGAGGCTGTCAGGTAAATTCAGTCGGTATTCTGATTTACAGAGAGCTGTGATTGATTAGTCAGGTCTGCTCACGCTGCTCTGGTTCTGTTGGAGTTTGTCTGAGTTCTTCCTGCCTTCAGGAAGCTATGAGAGTCTTCCAGAACATGGGAATTGGCTAGACAAATGACCAGCATGAATATGGATACAGTCCTGGCCAATTGCAGAGGAGGGTGGCCCCATTGCATGCTGGGAGTGGTATTTATACTCTGAGATCACATGGGTTCAGTGTCTTTCCTCGGAGAGGATTGCACCAGCCAGGCTGGAGGCAGGCTGCCTCGCCTGGCACTTGCTGTTATGTGGCCTCGGGTGGGTGACCTGAGGGCCTGAAGTTAGAGAGAGTGACCCCGATTCTACAGTAAGCTGACTGAGGGGAGCTGTCTGCCAAAGCTCTGTCTGGTATCACTGGAGAGAGTGGCTTGGAAGATTGGAAGGAGGCAACCATTCTGTCCTTGGACCTGTGAGTGCAAACTCTGAGAGATCTGGGGGGCTCTGTGTGCTTGTTACCCCTCTGGTGCTTGATAGTCAGCCTGGGTCTGAGAAAGGGAGCCCTGCCTAGTGTTCTGCAGAGCTTGTCCAAGTATTGCTACTGCTAATGGGACTTCGCTCTCCTACAACTACTTGCTGCTATTTGTTACTGAGAAGTCTGCTATCTACTGTCAGCCGAGACTTCACAAGTGTTCTACTAAGAGATCAGCTAGATGTCCTCAGTGTGAAGAGTTCTGATTCTGGAGGATCCGACTACATTCCCCATCCCTATCCCCAGTTCTACAATAAACTCCAAACACAAAACATCCCCTAGACTGGTCATTGGAGACAACGAGCAGAAGTGTGTGTGTTTGCCTTGCTGTGGGGCAAAGCAAAGGGAAACCAGGGGCAACATTCAGCTCCTTCTGAGGTAGTGCTACATGAAGTCAGTGTAAAGTGGAAGCAGTAGATCTGCAGGGAACTGCATCTTGAGCACAGAGCTCTTTTTTTATATGGATTTGCACATGGTTCAGTATTCTTAATTTACTGGCAAACACCTCAAGATCAATTAAGTAGGTGTAAAGTGGAAGCAGTAGATCTGCAGGGAACTGCATCTTGAGCACAAAACACTTTGTTTATATGGATTTGCACATGGTTCAGTATTCTTAATTTACTGGCAAACAACACAAGATCAATGAAGTAGGTGTAAAGTGGAAGCAGTAGATCCGCAGAAAATAATATTTTGAGTAGGGATGGGCTGACGGTTTGAGTCAAACATAAGTTTAACTTGAACATTAGCCGTTTGAGTGTTCACCATTATGCAGGAAGTTCACCTGCGCGCCCAAACAATGTAAAACATGCTTTCTGATTGGCCAAAGCATTGCACCTGACCACAGGTCAGGTGCAATGCTTTGGCCAATAACAGCTTAGTTCTCAGGAAGAGCCATGATTGGCCAAAGTGCTGGCCATATTATTGAACCACAACATGCAGAAGAGGTGGTGGAGTGGATAAGTCAGTCATCCTCATCCTCTGTCATCCAGGCTCATACTATTTTGCCTTCCACCACAGCTGCCAAAGTGTCCTGTTCCTCCGGCTCCTTGTCCACCACAGCTGCTCCTTCCGTAGCCCCACCATCATGCATGGAGGAGTCACCAGAATGATTGGATCACAGTGTCAGTCCCATGCTGCTGGAGGATGTGCAGCAATCTGAATGCTGTGATGTTGGTTCCCAGGATGAGGAAAGGAGTGACGTGAGCCTAGAGAGAGGGGGCGCCAGTGAGGGAAAAGAAATTGTCAGTCCTGTTCCCCCAGCCACAGCACACTGCCAAGTTGGCTCCATTGATGAGGAGGATGGGGATGATGAGGTCACTGACCATACTTGGGTGCCTGAGAGAACAGAGGAGGACAGTGAGGAGGAGGCAGAACTCCAACAAGGCAGGATGTCCTCCAGGGACAGGCATAAGGGCAGCCAACCAATGGCATCCCACGACAGAGCTCCACAGGTGGGGGGCGCTGCTGACTCCATGCAGACTTCCACAAGTTCTCTGGTGTGGGCTTTCTTCAACACATGTGCAGCATTGCTGTTTGCAGTCTTTGACTGAAGCAGACCAAGCGTGGCCAATACACCAGCCACTTGGGCACCACATGATTGACAAGACGTAGGATGAGCTGCCATGCAGCCCGCTGGTAACAGCACCTGAAAGACCCAGAAAAAGTGCAGACTTCTCCTTGCTCCTCATCTGGGATCTCTACTGTAAAACGTCAGGTCTTCTCAACAGCCTCCACTGAGAGGAGTGATGGTACAGCAGTGGGTGGCCCATCTGACAGCAGGACACCACCTGTTCATTTCAGCAGGAACATTTCACTACCCCATTTGCTGAACCATGAAAAATAGACTGTCCCACCCATCCACATTCTATCCTGGCCAAATTGCTGCGTTACAACTGCTGCCTTTCCATCTGGTGGACTCTTCCCCCTTCCGGGAATTTGCAGAATGTTCTGTATCACAGTGACAGGTTCCGAAAAGACAATTTGTTTCATGCAAGGCCATTCCAGCTCTGTACCATCATGTGGAAGGTCATGTTTTGGCCTTGTTGGACAAGGCGGTCAGCAGCAAGGTCCACATTACTGACACGTGGTCCAGCAGGCACAGTCAGGGATGTTACATATCCGTCACGGCACACTGGGTGACTCTGCTAGCAGCTGGGAAGGATGCAGGACAGGGTTCAGTTCTGGAGCTTGTTCCACCACCATGCCTCCAAAAACCTGGTGGTGATTCTGCCACATCTGTCTGCTCCACCCCCTCCCCTTCCTCTTCCTCTATGGCCTCTTCTGCTGAATTGTCATCTCCACTGGCTTCCGCTCACCCAATGAATCAAATTCAAAATATTATCAACTTACAAAACCGAGGGGGAGGAGCCTAACTATGGCGGTGTAGGAGAGCGTGATGTGGAAGCTCTCCGTCCTTTCCCACCACCTCGGATACAGATACTGGAGAGCAGGGACTGGGGGGACCTACCAGAGTATGGTGGGTTCCGTGCTATAGCCGTGGCTCCGGGCGCTATGAGTAGGAAGTGAACGGTGCCGTCGGATTGAAGACAGGCTGGAGACCCGTCCTAGGGGAGAGAGAGCAGGGTTGCCGAGGAAACGAGCAGGCTCGGCTTGACCACGTGTCAGCCGCAGAGAACTACTGGGTAGGGGAAAAGCCGGCTGGTCTTTAGAGCTGAGAGGGGAGAGGAAGACGTCAGATTGCTCCCCTCCCAGTACATGAGACATTCTTATGGGAGAAGTATGCAGCAAGATGCCTCCCTCCCCCCCCCCCCGGAATGGAGGTGACTTTGTTACAGAGGAGTGAAAACGAAGAAACCTGGAGGAAACCCCCCCCCCTCCTGAAGAGAGCTATGGAATGTGACAACCGAGGAACTTGCTAGAGCTGCAGCTGTGAAGGGTGAGTGAGAGCAGCCTGGATGGATTATTGTGATACATAAATGACTGTTTCTGTTGTCTAAAGGCAAAGGAGGAGTTGTGAGAGAGGGGGTTTTCCTGGGGGGTCTGACGGAGAGAGAGGAGGAGATTAAAGTAGCCTGGAAGGAATACTAAGTAGAGAACTTGAAGAAGAAAAAAAAGTCCCTGGTATATATTGTTATCAATCTTTGTGTTCCCCCTATTGAAGAAAGAAAAAGAACGCATAGAAGAGATGAAAAATAAAAATGTTAAAAATAGTGGCCCAAAGGGGTCTCAAACTGGCACGATAAAAAAATATACATCTCAAGGAAACGTGACTCCAGATAGATCTCAAAGCGTTGGTGATAAATGTGAAATGGAAATGAGTATAGAAGGTAGCCCTAGACTCTCCTTGGGAAAAGAATATAACAGTCAACATCTTACAGAAAAATTGGAAAGTGAAAGTGAATTACAAATTCCAAACAAGAAAGAGATGGCAGATATGTTCAAGAACTTAGAAAAAACATTAAAACATGAAATGACAAGTATACAAAATGATTTGGGCCGGATGCTATCGAGGGTGGAGGAGACAGAGGAAAGAGTTAAAAGCCATGCTCAATATATTTCTGATCTGGAGAAAAGGAAAATGGAAATTAAGAAAGATCAAAAAAAGCTGTTATATAGAATGAAAGTACAAGAAAATAGGGAAAGGAGAAACAACATTAGGGTGAGAGGAGTTCCGGAAGTGGTAAAAGGAGAAGAAACAAGAGGCCTTATCTGTAAAATATTAAACTCCATTATGGACAGATCAGAAACAGAAAAGATTAACCTGGAAGGTGTTTTCAGGAATAGAAAAAATCAACAAGGAAGTGGAAAAGAGAAACCAAGAGATATAATAGTCCTATTTCAGAAATGGGAGGATAAAGAAGAAGTATGGAGAAAGATCAAGGGAAGATCAAGTATTAATTATGGAGAAATGAATATACAGATTTTTGCAGATTTAACACCAGAGACATTGTGGAGGAGAAGAACTCTAAAACCCCTGTTAGAGCAGATGATAAAGCAAAAGGTGCACTATAGATGGGGTATGCCAGAGTGCCTAATTGGATGGAAGAATGGAGTTACAGCCCAGTTGAGATTTCCTGAGGACTTAAGAAACTTCTGTGATAGACTTGAATTACAAAGGATGGAAGTCCCTGGTTGGGAGGTGGAAGAGGGTGGTTTGGGAGGTGGAGAGAGAGAGGAGTGGCAGTTTGCTAGAAGAGGGAGATAGAGAATTGAAGGAGAGGAGAGAGAAAGAGAAGGGGAAAGAATTTTTTTTTTTTCTCTCCTCTTATCACGCTTGACACCACCCTCTCTCTCTCTTTTCTCCGTTGGGACCTTAAGAAAGGTGGAACCCCTTGAATTGATGATGGAAATACTTTTGGGGTATCTGAGGTGGTGGGAGGTGTGGGGATCTGTCCATGGTTGGAGTTCAACCCCAAGGAGGTAATCTATGGTGGGTTTGGCCCCGCAAAAGATGTATAGGCAAAACGTAAGCCTAAAGGATGGGAAGGGTGGGAGGGAGGGGAGAGGTGGACAGGGGGGTAGAGGGATAAGGGAGGGATGGAGGAAAGATAAGAGGCTGTATAGTTTGGAGGAAGAGAAGAGTAATTGGGGCAGAGAGAGAGAGGATAAGATAGAGAGAAGGGAAAAGATATAAAGGAAATGAAAGATCTAAGATTTATAACTTATAATGTAAACGGGTTGTGTTGTCCAGGAAAAAGATTTAAATTATATAAGGAACTACAACATAGAGCAGTATCAGTGGCTTTCCTACAGGAAACGCATTTTGAACTAAAGTCAAATGTAAAGTTGAATTCTAGATATTACCCATTATGGTACTATGCAGATTCCCCGGTTAAGAGAGCAAAGGGGGTAGCTATAAGATTTGCAAAAGATATAAGGTTTGAGTTGGAAGAGAGAGAGACAGACCCGGAGGGGAGGTTTTTATTTCTAAGAGGTAAAATAGAAGACATTGAATGTACAGTTGCTAATATTTATTGTCCTAATAAGAAGCCGGAAAGATTCTTGAAAATAATTTTAAAAAGATTGATGGATTTTAGAAAGGGGTATTTGATAGTAGCTGGGGACCTCAATTTATGTATGGACCCACAAATGGATACTACTTCATCTATACAAAGAGAGGGTAGTAAGTCCCTAAGAGTACTAAAGAAAGAGATAAGGGAGTATCAGTTAGTGGATGGTTGGAGAATTATGCACATGAACAATAGAGACTATTCCTTCTTCTCAAGGGCCCATGAGATGTATTCTAGACTGGATTACATACTGATAGATCATCGATTAATAGAGTCTTTGGTTAGAGTGACAATAGAGATAAGGTCACTCTCAGACCATGCCCCAGTTGTAATGAAAATAGGATGGGGAAGAAAGCCTCCAGGTGGTTTGATGTGGCGGTTGAATGAGTCTCTCCTAATGGATCCAGAGACTGAGCGAAAGGTTGGAGAGGAAATTAAGAGATATTTTGAGGAAAATGAAACGGGAGAGATATCTGAGGCTACAGTGTGGGAGGCCTATAAGGTCTACATAAGGGGAATTCTTATTGCAATAGGGGCTAGAAAGAAAAGGGAAAGGAGAGAGAAGATCAGTAGGCTCCTAAAAGAACTGGCGGATGTTGAACAATTGCATAAAAAGAATATAACGAAAGAGATAATGCAGAAGGTAAAGGAAAAGAAAGAGGAATTAGAGATTATGATGGAGGAAGAGAAGAAGAGAGTCTTTAACAAAGTATTATGCGAAAGATATAGATGGGGTGATAAATCAGGAAAGCTTTTGATGAGAGCTTTGAGGAAAAAGAATAATAGGAATTACATAGAGAAAATAAAAAACCCCAAGGGAGAACTGGTGCACTCAACTAAAGATATTGCGAAGGTGTTTAGGGATTATTATAGCAAACTTTATAATATTGCCCCTCAAGATTCAACACGTAAAGATGGAATAATAAACGTAGAAAAAAGAAGAATATATTTAAAAAACACAGGACTACCGAAATTAAATGAAGATCTTTTGAATTCCTTAGAATCTGAAATTACCTATGAAGAAATAAAGATAGCATTAAAAACATCTATGATAGGTAAAAGCCCAGGACCAGATGGATATACTGTTAGATATTATAAAAAATATAGTGAACTGTTAATACCTAAATTGAAGTCCTATGTTAACGCCTTGGGAGAAGAGATGGATATGAGACGAGAATCACTGCAGGCTCAGGCGGTCCTCATATACAAGGAAGGAAAAGATCCCACCCAATGTTCAAGCTATAGACCAATATCTTTGCTGAATATAGATACGAAGATTTATGCAAAGATTTTGGCAAATAGATTGAAAGATTTAATGCCCGAATGGATACATGAAGATCAGGTGGGTTTTGTTCAGGGGCGAGAGGGTAGAGATCACTGTTGCTTATCCAGAAAAGTAGAAAGGGAAGGTCGCCAGCGGTGGCTCTTTCAGTGGATGCAGAGAAGGCATTTGATAGAGTCAAATGGGGATATATGATGGACACATTGGAGATCTTAGGAGTGGGCGATAGAATGAGAACTTGGATAGGAAAGTTATATAAGAACCCCTCTACAGTGGTAATGGTAAATGGGGAGCTATCGGAATCTTTTGAGTTGACAAATGGAACAAGACAGGGCTGTCCACTGTCCCCATTGTTATATGTTCTATCTTTGGAATCATTATTAGCAACAATAAGGAAAAATGTAGACATAAAAGGAATACGGGTGGGAAATATAGAACATAAGGTTGCCGCATTTGCAGATGATTTACTGTTTTATGTAGAAAATCCTAGGATAACGCTCCCTAATTTAATGAGGGCTTTGAAGGAATATGGAGAGATGTCAAACTTAAAAATAAACCCGTCTAAAACAGAGATATTAAATATAAACCTTTCAAATAAAGAAAAAAGGGGGATACAAGGGGAGTTTCCCTTTGTGTGGAGAGAGAGAGAATTGAAGTATTTAGGTATTTAACTCACTTCGGCCTATAAAAACTTGTATCAAGCAAATTATATAGTAATGTTAAATGAAATTAGAGAGGAACTAAAGAGATTAGGGGGAGGAAATCGGTCCTGGTTGGGACGTATAAATTTGATAAAAATGGTTGTAGTTCCCAAAATCCTATATAAATTTCAAATGGTCCCTATTAAGTTGCCTGAGATATATTTTAAGATACTGAAAAAGATGATGACAAGATTTATTTGGAGTAATAAAAAACCTAGAGTATCTTATGAAGTGATAACTAGAAATAAAGAGAATGGCGGATTGGGAGTCCCTGATTTTAAGAGATATTATAATGCAGTTATTTTGGCTAGAATATTTGATTGGACATATAATGCAAAAGGGAAAAGTTGGGTCACAGTGGAAAACTCACTTAGTGGTAATGATTTAAGTAGGAGTATATGGATGCCTACAGAGTATAGAGGACTAAAAGAAAGCACACGTGTGTATACTTTAAATGTGTTAAGAGTGTGGGATAAAATGCACAGACAGTTAAAGTGGGAATTTAATTCATTATTGATGCCATTGAAAAATTCAGGGTTCTTCCCACTAGGTAGGGAGGAGGTTTCAGGAAAATGTATCACAAATGAGAGTGCCCAATTGAGAGATATAATGAAAGGAGTAGAACTGAGAACACTTAAAGATTTGAAAAAGGAAGAGGGAAAGATTTTCACTAGGATAGATGGTTGGAGATATAATCAATTAAAATGTTTTGTGGGGAAATTGCCTAAGGCTTTTTAGAGCGAGTATAGATTGGAACTTGTTTGAGAAGCTGTTGGGAGCACGAGGTGATGGGAGACACGGTACGGCAAGGATATATAAAATTCTCACTGAGTTAGATAAAGGTGGAAAAAAACTAATGTATATAGAAAAATGGGAAAGAGATTTGGGTGTGGAGATAGATGAGGTTAAACAAAAAAGAATATTTAGGTTGGTTCACGAGAATATAAGTTCACGGGAGGTGGAAATGAATTTTAAATGTTTCATAGGCTTTTTTGAGTTTGGGCAAGGACACAGGGGCCCCATGATCCCCTATTGCCCAGGGGCCCCATGAGTTGTCAGTCCGCCCCTGTTCGGAACACAAAGATACCAAACATAGCGTACCCTTGTCACCCAGGAGGAAAGAGACTGCTTCTTCTCTCTTGTAGGCACTAACATAGTAATGTAAGGTCTTGTGTGACTCATAATAAAATGATTCATCTGTATATATACTTCATATTAATGTGCCCAGTTCCTGCTGAAGTTTATAAATTGTATGAAAAATGACTCTTGTGGAATGTACGTTTTATGGCATGCTCTGCCCTAATAGCCTAACAGGTCATGACTGACTGAGTTATTGTTTTACAACCGGGCAGAGGGAAGTGGTTTTCCAGCAAACCCCCTGGAACCAGACTAATTAGAGGTTTACAGCCCTGGAGCTGATCTATCTGTGTTTTATTTAGGATAAGAGATCCTGTTGACCTCCGTCAACTTGTAGCTATGCATTCCATGGACAAAGGGAGGAGGGAGGACAGAAGGGAACATGGCTGAAACCTAACAAGATGGCTGTCATGTACAATGTCTATGCCTCTATTGCACACAATCATCACAGAAGGAGGTCCTGATTCCTCTATATAGATCTTTATATTGCTAGAGGGGTCACCGGCAGGAGGAAGGAGGTCCCGATTCCTCTATATAGATCTTTCTATCACTAGAGGGGTCACTGGCAGGAGGAAGGAGGTCCTCATTATTCTATATAGATCTTTATATCACTAGAGGGGTCACCGGCAGGAGGAAGGAGGTCCTGATTCCTCTATATAGATCTTAATATCACTAGAGGGGTCACCGGCAGGAGGAAGGAGATCATGATTCCTCTAGATAGATCTTTATATCACTAGAGGGGTCACCGGCAGGAGGAAGGACGTCCCGATTCCTCTATATAGATCTTTATATCACTTGAGGGGTCACCGGCAGGAGGAAGGAGGTCCCGATTACTCTATATAGATCTTTATATCACTTGAGGGGTCACCAGCAGGAGGAAGGAGGTCCCGATTACTCTATATAGATATTTATATCACTAGAGGGGTCACCAGCAGGAGGAGGAAGGTCCTGATTCCTCTATATAGATCTTTATATCACTAGAGGGGTCATGAATCATGCTGAGCCCTCTCTGGGTAGTTATGTCTGAGACTGCAGAAGGACCCATGGCTGTTGAGACATCTGACTTGGTTGGTAATTGGTTTTCCATGTGCTCAAGGATTCTTTTGCAACCTCTGCACCATGTAAGACAAGGCAGAGATTGATTGACAGATGTCCCCTATTGCAGAGGCCTCCCTTTCAGACTCCATCATTGGCTGACTGGTACTGTCATGTACCTGATGGGGGACTGAAATGACGAGGTCGGCCTTACTTGTGTCACTAGCCCTGACCCCACTGGAAGAGGAACAGAGGGTGTCTAGGGACCAGGGGGACAAGAGCACCAGCAGATGTTGTTTTCAGCTCTTGCAGCTGGAGACTTTGGAAGACTGATGAACCTCCAATTGAGGCACAGTAGTGATATGCAGAGCTGGTATGGTAGATCACCAGGTGTGCACCAGAGCAAGGCAGGAAGCAGGCATGGGAGACAGGAGCAATGTCATAGGAATAGCCGGGGTCATTAATGGGCGGACAGCAAGGTACCAAATCATAAGCAAGCCAAAGTCAGGAGCAGAGCCGAAGTCAGGAACCAGTATCAAGCAGGGGAGTAATCAGAGTCAGGTCAGGAACAAGCCAGGTCAGCAACAAGGAAATCACACACAGGAACGAGCAGGAAACAGGGAACAGCTGAAGACCAGTCAGCACTCAGCACAGGCAAAGGCACCTTTTAAATAGTCCACCTGGAGCCAATCTTCACCGTGCATGATCGTGCATTTCTGTGCACATGCGCACGTCTAATCAGCAGCCGTCTCACGGGAATTCCCTTACAGAGGGGTCACCGGCGAGAGGAAGGAGGTCCTGATTCCTCTATATAGATCTTTATATCACTAGAGGGGTCAACGGCAGGAGGAAGGAGGTCCTGATTCCTCTATATAGATCTATCACTAGAGGGGTCACCAGCAACCTCATTTAGAATACTGTGTCCAGTTCTGGAGACCTCACTTACATAAAGGTGATAAGATAGAACGAGTCCAGAGACGGGGAATACAAATAGTGATATCAGGAGAGACTTCAGGAACGTAACATGTCCAGTCTGGAGGAGAGAAGGGAAAGGGGAGACATGACTGAAACCTTTACATACAACAAGGGAGTGAATAAGGTTCAGGAGGGCAGGATTTTCAATATGAAACCAAAATGAAGAACACAGGACATGACCTCCAACTAACTGGAGGAAAGTTCACAACTAATCTCAGAAAGTATTATTTTACTGAAAGAGTAGTAGATGCTTGGAATAAATTTCCAGTAGAGGTAGTGAGCCAGTGACAAATCACAGAGATCATCACAATAGTACACAATGAATGGCTATGAATGAAAGCCATTCATTGTGTACAACTGTCATGTGATCACTGTGATTGGTCATAGCAATCACATGGTACTGGGCTGGCCAGATAAAATGATCTGTCATTTGGTGGACACAGCAGGTGACATATCAAGATATAGCAGAGCCACTAGACTTGGAGGACTTCATATGATGTCCACCCAGGATGGGAGAGATCCCGCTCAGCTGTCATTCTGCTATAGGCCGATGGGGAAGCAATTCATTACAGGGGACACTGTACAAGATCTATATGTAGTCTCGGGGTCCCTGTGGAAGTCCATGTGTGGACATTTCTACCTATGAGAAATGACAGGCTAAACCCACCTGGAGACTTTCTCCACACTTGGAGTGTGCTGAGTTCTTGGAGAACGTCTACACAGTGTTTCCAGATTGGCTTTATCACCCCAACGAGCTCGCTCCAGTTCATGGATGTCATCATTATGTTTGGAGGATCTCACCAGTCAGGAGCCTTTCCTGTCATCCTACATGTTCCCTTCTGAGGATTGTTCTATCCTTCCAAACAAATGTATGAAATCATGGATGAGTCCTCCTTCTATGTGATCTAGAAGATCTTCAATCACAATGTCTTTATGGATGAAGTGGATGGCCCAGTTTATATATTATTTATTGCTTTACAGCTTTATTCCCTCCAGGATTCATTCTTTATTTATAGAACCATTCAAGGAAGTGTTCTTACTTTGAGAGATCTCCACCACCATTCCTCTGTGACCATTACATCCTTGTCATTTATGTCTAACATCTTCATTATCAGTGGATTGATAGATATTCTTATACTTTAGGATGTATTTTTGCATTTTTTTTACCCAAAAAGATCTGTTTTGGAGGTCTCTGTTTTATTATGTATTTTGTTTTTATCTTGTGTTCTGTGTCTTTAAGTCTTTTCTATCTGTAGTAAAATATATTATTTAAACAGTTGGTTGCATAAGAGTTAGGTTTATTGTTTCTTACTTTTTTTAGTTCTTTTTGATCTTCCCTGGTATCTCTGTAAGGTAGATACAATGCAGGAATGGTTATTAGGGGATGTTTCTTGGGGCTGCAGTTCCTCTGAACTCCACAAGATGGTGATCTCATTTCTCCCCAGACAGGACTTCTCTATGGGATACAGATAGGAAGTGATGTCAGGTACAGACAGGAAGTGATGTCAGGTACAGACAGGAAGTGATGTCAGGTACAGACAGGAAGTGATGTCAGGTAGACAGAGAGGTGAGTTGGGAGGAAGCAGATCAGAGACATTGGTGGACGTGGCAGCAGAGGAGGTAATAAGATGTTATTTCCTATTTACACCCAGTAACCTCACCGTCATGTCCATCCTCTTCCTCCATAGCCCTGTCCGTCCTCTTCCTCCATAGTCACGTCCGTCCTCTTCCTCCATAGTCGTGTCCGTCCTCTTCCTCCATAGTCCTGTCCGTCCTCTTCCTCCATAGTCCTGTCCGTCCTCTTCCTCCATAGTCCTGTCCGTCCTCTTCCTCCATAGTCCTGTCCGTCCTCTTCCTCCATAGTCATGTCCGTCCTCTTCCTCCATAGTCCTGTCCGTCCTCTTCCTCCATAGTCCTGTCCGTCCTCTTCCTCCATAGTCACGTCCGTCCTCTTCCTCCATAGTCACGTCCGTCCTCTTCCTCCATAGTCACGTCCGTCCTCTTCTTCCATAGTCACGTCCGTCCTCTTCTTCCATAGTCACGTCCGTCCTCTTCCTCCATAGTCACGTCCGTCCTCTTCCTCCATAGTCACTGTCAGGGCTCCGGGGTATGACCAGAGGTATGTGACTGACGCAGGGAAACGCAGGCTTCAGATAAGTTATAAACAATATAATTTATTAAAGACTAACAATACAAACATAAATGCAGTGCAATACTAAAACATAACACAGTGCAAACAAACCAAACCACCCACAGATAACAGTACATACAATGCAAGCGTCGTCAGGCAGGCCGGGTCAATAACAATCGGGCAGGTAGGAACAGGAGGAGCAAGCGGAGAATGGTCGGGGTCACAAGCCAGGGATGAAACAGGAGAAGTCAGCAGAGGTCCGGAATCAGGCAGGGTCAGCAACGAATCAGACAGGAACAGGGATGCAGGTAACAAGATACAGGGCCCAGGAAAAACACACACCAAGGCAGAGACTGCAGGTCTGGCCATCCCTTGAATACACCTCCATAATCAGCTTCAGGTGTTTGGCTGGATGCAAGGTTGAGTCTCTGATTGCCGGGAGCACCCGCTGGCCAGCCCTGGTACTGCAGCCCACAAGGCAGGTGAGTCCCACCATTACTGGCAAGTCCATTCCTGACAGTCACTGTGATGTCTTTTATCTCCAGCAGATGATGATACACACATATATAGTGTGGGAACCCAGATGAACCCCTTCAGGGGCAGAACATTCCCCCACTTCCGGGGCCGGAACATTCTCCTCATTGTGGAGATAAATTCTAGTAATATGGTCCTCTAAACAAACAGCACTGACAATAAATAGACAAGACAAGGACCATCCTGACCATACATGGCCTACAAAGGGCAATGATGACACTACACAGGCAGCCAATGGGCAATCATGACACTATGCAGCCAACACAATGATGGAGTGCCGGGGTCAGGAGTATGGAGCATAGAGCCCCTTACATTGCTGCTCAGGAGGAAGGAAACATTCCTTTGTAACAGAAAATGTATATAAATCTGAGGCTCTTTTAGGAATATCTGGGGGTTAAAAAATAAATGGGGCTTTATAGCGACTAAAACATTTAATATGTGTAACATTGAGCTGTTTATCTCCTCCTCCCCTCCCCCGCCTGTCTCCAGCACCGCACCCGGGGACTAGCAGGGAGGGGAGATTCCTTACAGTGTAATGAGAACCGATTGGCTGCTCCTCAGGAAAGGGGAGTGTCCTGCTTATCCTTTTTCCCTTTCACTCCCAGAGCCATTTTTGCATTTTTGCACGTTTAAAAAATCATTTTATCCTGAAGTTGACACAAAACCCCCAAAATATCGATTTTCTGAAAGTAGAGACTTTAGAGAATAAAATAGTGGCAGTTCCAATTTTTTATGTCACAAAATATTATCACAAAGTCTAGGAAATGCCAAATTTCAGTAAAAAATACACTTAAGTTAATTTCAGGGCACAAAAAAGCAATAAATGACCCATTTATGTGTAAAAATATAAAAGCCGAGGTTGCAGCGAGTAAATAGATATTCAACATGTCAAACCTTAAGTTGTGTGTGCTGAAATGGTGACAACCTTTAGTCCCGGTATTATCTATAGGGGACACATTTATAGCCCCTTCTAGGTCATCAGTATAGAGTACGGAGGAGGTCTGCTCCTAGAATTATCCTCTCATTCTGGTGTGACCGGCGATATGTAACGTGTATCACAATCAATGTTATCACGTGTAGGCGCTCCGGCATGTGCTCTTACGTTTGGGTGTGCATATATGTGGGGGAGGGGGGCCTTAAAATTTTTTAAAGGGAGGAGTTATGTACTTGGTTATAACTTTAATTCTTTGCATTTAAAAAAAACATTTTTACTTAAGGGGACAAAGTCCTCTATGAGATGACGTTTGATGACAGGTTCTCTTTATTGAGACATCCAGGGTCTAAAAGACCCCCAATGTCTCCCCTGTACTCCATTGGATGTAATGTAGAGCACATCGCACCGCATTACATTCTTTGCCGGCCTCGATGGTCGGGAAATCTGTCATAACGTCACTTCTGGGTCAGGACAAGAAGGGAGTGAACATGTCCGCTCTCCTCCATCCCCTCTACCCTCCGACACCCGCTGACCCGGGCCCACAGATGGGCAAGCAGAGCCGGGGAAGCATAGCAGGTACAGGAGAGGTTCACACACACGGGGTGGCAGAGGCTGGCACCTGAAAGGAGAGCCCTGCGGCTTGTCCTCAGCAGGGATAAAGATTAAAAACAATACTTGCCCGGCCCCCAGAACTACATGTCCCGGGCGTCGGGTGATGTAAAGTGACCATCCCTGCATGATGAGCCGACATTGACCTCACAGCACTGCCTCAGAGCAAACTAGTCATAGGAAGGATCAGATTTATCATTCCTTGTCTGCAGATCTAAAACTCATCAAAACCAGTTCAGAGACCAAACAAACCCAACAGAGAAAAGGGGCCCCGGACCTCAAAATTGTAGTAAACACTAAACAGTCCAAACAAAATGTCTTCCCATGGGGGGAGTAGTTCTTCAATGTCCAGCAACCCTCCTATTCCCCCCTCACATCCACATCCTATTATTGTGTGACCAATACCATCCAAATCATTCTTACTTTCATTTCCCAAAGTTATCCGTCTACAAGGAGACCTGTATAGATCACATGATGGCACCAATGAGGATGGAGGAGGACCGGAGTCACATGACTGAGAAGATACTAAACCTCACCCTGGAGATCATCTACCTGCTGACCGGAGAGGTGAGGAGGATTCTGGGAGGTCACATGACATCACTCTTATCTCTATTAATAAAACACAGACCTGACCGGAGAGGTGAGGAGGATTCTGGGAGGTCACATGACATCACTCTTATCTCTATTAATAAAACACAGACCTGACCGGAGAGGTGAGGAGGATTCTGGGAGGTCACATGACATCACTCTCATCTCTATTAATAATACACAGACCTGACCGGAGAGGTGAGGAGGATTCTGGGAGGTCACATGACGTCACTCTCATCTCTATTAATAACACACAGACCTGACCGGAGAGGTGAGGAGGATTCTGGGAGGTCACATGACATCACTCTCATCTCTATTAATAAAACACAGACCTGACCGGAGAGGTGAGGAGGATTCTGGGAGGTCACATGATATCACTCTCATCTCTATTAATAAAACACAGACCTGACCGGAGAGGTGAGGAGGATTCTGGGAGGTCACATGACATCACTTATCTCTATTAATAAAAAACAGACCTGACCGGAGAGGTGAGGTGGATTCTGGGAGGTCACATGACATCACTCTCATCTCTATTAATAACACACAGACCTGAACGGAGAGGTGAGGAGGATTCTGGGAGGTCACATGACATCACTCTGATCTCTATTAATAAAACACAGACCTGACCGGAGAGGTGAGGAGGATTCTGGGAGGTCACATGACATCACTCTTGTCTATTCTGGTCAATAGACCATTTTATTTTTGCACACATTTAGATGATGTCAGGTGGTTGATATTGTTTTATTTGTCTCCTGATCTGTAGGATTATGTTGTAAAGAAGAAGTCTAGTGGGGAGCCAATCTCAGGAGGATGGAGCAGAACCCGGAGCCTCACCATGGTGCCTCCATCTCATTCTCTAATACCTGAGAGGGAGAAAGAGCAGAAGATTCTGGAACTGACCACCATGATGGTCCATCTGCTGACAGGAGAGGTGAGCGGTGCCGGGAATTCTGGGACATTCTCCAGTAACAGACAAGGGATGTGTCTGGATGGTGACTGTATCATTGTGTGTGTCAGGTTCCTATAAGGTGTCAGGGTGTCACTGTCTATTTCTCCATGGAGGAGTGGGAGTATTTAGAAGGACACAAGGACCTCTACAAGGACGTCATGATGGACAATCAGCAGACTTTGGGTTTTGTGAAGATTGTAAGGAAGGAATTTCCCCGGAATGAGACGATATTGAAGCTCACCCTGGAGATCCTCAGCCTGCTGACTGGAGAGGTGAGTGTAATGAAGGGGTTAAATCTGACTCAGCTGTACACTGGGAGGGATTCAGAGTCACTTGAAGTCTTCTGATGTTCTGTAATCAATAACGACATCCACACAAGTACTATGAATACATAAAGTGTCCGGACTCTATGAGATTTGGTTATAGCACAAGATGGCGGCATTGGTAATAGAAGAGAACAATCTCAGCTTTAGTCCAATCAGAGAGACCCATGATTACCAGCATGCCACGCCCACTGACCACTAAATCCATGGGTGACATTTCCTGGTGGGTCAGTGAGCCTTACTAGTAAACCATTAGTGACTCTATTATATGACTTCTAGAAGGAGCTATAAATCTGACCCCATTGTCATCATATCATTGGATGGAGATGTCTGTCCTTTGCTGAGTCGCACATTGTGGCCAATCCCTGGAGAATAAATCTAGAGCTGACCATAGAAGTGAGGGATTATGGGAGAGTGAGACTTATCTTTGTATCACACAGAACTGTACAGGAGTCATGAAGAAATCTACCGACAATGACACCAGAAGGAGATCTCATCGTATGACCACAAGATCCCTGAGAATCCAGAATCCCATCACAATCCCCCCACCTCCATCCCTGATCCCTACAAGACAGAAGACACAGAAGATTCTAGAAGTCACCAAGAAGATGATGGAGCTGCTGACAGGAGAGGTGAGCGGTGCCGGGAATTCTGGGACATTCTCCAGTAACAGACGAGGGATGTGTCTGGATGGTGACTGTATCATTGTGTGTGTCAGGTTCCTATAAGGTGTCAGGGTGTCACTGTCTATTTCTCCATGGAGGAGTGGGAGTATTTAGAAGGACACAAGGACCTCTACAAGGACGTCATGATGGACAATCAGCCGCCCCTCACATCACCGGGTAAGAGGAGACTTTATTGTAAAGGAGAGAGCAGTACGGAGGATCCACCTAGATCCCCCATCATCTGATAAACACATAGAAACAATGGATTCAGTCAGTGTGTGTGTTTCCTACAGATGGATCCAGTCATGGGAACCCACCAGAGAGATGTCCCCGTCCTCTGTATTCCCGGGATTCCACCCAGGAAGGTCACACCATCCCTCATTGTTGCAAGGTTGGTGGGATTGAGCATCTAGAACATGGACTTGTGGAGATGATATGTGGAATTTGTATGTGATCTTAAATTTTACAGATGATATTTTCTCTCATTTCCTTGATTTAGAGTGGAGATCCAATCGATATAGAATTTGAGGTGAAAGCAGAAGAAGAAGAGGCGTATGTGAGGGATGATCAGCAGTCTATGGAGGAGGATGGAATAACGGGGACATTTATAGAGGAGGACACTCCTACAGAGATCAGCACAGGTGGGTCATGAACACTAAATCCATTCCTCCACCCATACTGCTCACTGATTGGTCCAGAGTAGGGCGGGGACTGGGTGATATCAGCCTGTAATCCCCTGGTCACTTTCCTGAGCTGTGTTCCCCGTCCTGTATTCCTGGATTTCTCTCGGATAATCTTCCTTCTCTGTGCTGCAGACACAATTTATGTTTCTAGACTGGATTTATGGAGGTTCTGGGGTTCAGCTGGCAGCAAAATGTTGATTTTTACTCTAAGCATTGCATAATGTAGGCACCCAGGACATGTGACTGGGGTCTCCTGCCTTGTGCCTGACTCTTCCAGGGGACCTTCTCTGTTATCTGCTGGCTGTGCCGGGTGGAGGGATATGTCTGTAGTGTCTCAGACCCAAGTCACTGAGTGCAGTCTCAGGAGATGGGAGGCAGCGGTGTGGGACCTACATAGTTACATAGTTAGTCTGGCTGAAAAAAGACATTCCATCTAGTTGAACCATTAAAAATAAAAGCCATAATCCTACACCCACAGCTGATCCACCAGAAGGCAAAAACCCAGCAAAGCACGATCCGATCTCCTCCTGCCGGGGAAAAATTCCTTCCTGACCCCCCGAGAGGCAATCGGATATTCCCTGGATCAACTTTCCCTATAAATGTTATATCCAGTTATATTCTGTGTATCCAAGAAAGAATCCAGGACTTTCCTACAGCAATCCCCCCTTATGTATTATACATGGAGATCATATCCCCCCTTATGTATTATACATGGAGATCATGTCCCCCCTTATGTATTATACATGGAGATCATATCCCCCCTTATGTATTATATATGGAGATCATATTCCCCTTATGTATTATACATGGAGATCATATCCCACCCTTATGTATTATACATGGAGATCATATCCCCCCCTTATGTATTATACATGGAGATCATATCCCCCCTTATGTATTATACATGGAGATCATATCCCCCCTTATGTATTATACATGGAGATCATATCCCCCCTTATGTATTATACATGGAGATCATATCCCCCTTATGTATTATACATGGAGATCATATCCCCCCCCCCCCTTATGTATTATACATGGAGATCATATCCCCCCTTATGTATTATACATGGAGATCATATCCCCCTTATGTATTCTACATGGAGATCATATCCCCCTTATGTATTATACATGGAGATCATATCCCCCCTTATGTATTATACATGGAGATCATACCCCCCCCTATGTATTATACATGGAGATCATATCCCCCTTATGTATTATACATGGTGATCATATCCCCCTTATGTATTATACATGGAGATCATATCCCCCCTTATGTATTATACATGGAGATCATATCCCCCTTATGTATTATACATGGAGATCATATCCCCCCTTATGTATTATACATGGAGATCATATCCCCCCCCCCCCTTATGTATTATACATGGAGATCATATCCCCCCTTATGTATTATACATGGAGATCATATCCCCCTTATGTATTATACATGGAGATCATATCCCCCCTTATGTATTATACATGGAGATCATATCCCCCCTTATGTATTATACATGGAGATCATATCCCCCCTTATGTATTATACATGGTGATCATATCCCCCTTATGTATTATACATGGAGATCATATCCCCCCTTATGTATTATACATGGAGATCATACCCCCCCCTATGTATTATACATGGAGATCATATCCCCCTTATGTATTATACATGGTGATCATATCCCCCTTATGTATTATACATGGAGATCATATCCCCCCTTATGTATTATACATGGAGATCATATCCCCCTTATGTATTATACATGGAGATCATATCCCCCCTTATGTATTATACATGGAGATCATATCCCCCCCCCCCCCTTATGTATTATACATGGAGATCATATCCCCCCTTATGTATTATACATGGAGATCATATCCCCCCTTATGTATTATACATGGTGATCATATCCCCCTTATGTATTATACATGGAGATCATATCCCCCCCTTATGTATTATACATGGTGATCATATCCCCCCTTATGTATTATACATGGTGATCATATCCCCCCTTATGTATTATACATGGAGATCATATCCCCCTTATGTATTATACATGGAGATCATATCCCCCCTTATGAATTATACATGGAGATCATATCCCCCCTTATGTATTATACATGGAGATCATATCCCCCCTTATGTATTATACATGGCGATCATATCCCCCCTTATGTATTATACATGGAGATCATATCCCCCCTTATGTATTATACATGGAGATCATATCCCCCCTTGTGTATTATACATGGAGATCATATCCCCCCTTGTGTATTATACATGGAGATCATATCCCCCTTATGTATTATACATGGAGATCATATCCCCCTTATGTATTATACATGGAGATCATATCCCCCCCTTATGTATTATACATGGAGATCATATCCCCCCTTATGTATTATACATGGAGATCATATCCCCCCTTATGTATTATACATGGTGATCATATCCCCCTTATGTATTATACATGGAGATCATATCCCCCCTTATGTATTATACATGGAGATCATATCCCCCCTTATGTATTATACATGGTGATCATATCCCCCTTATGTATTATACATGGAGATCATATCCCCCCCTTATGTATTATACATGGAGATCATATCCCCCCCTTATGTATTATACATGGAGATCATATCCCCCCCTTATGTATTATACATGGAGATCACATCCCCCCTTATGTATTATACATGGAGATCATATCCCCTCTTATGTATTATACATGGAGATCATATCCCCTCTTATGTATTATACATGGAGATCATATCCCCCCTTATGTATTATACATGGAGATCATATCCCCCTTATGTATTATACATGGAGATCATATCCCCCCCTTATGTATTATACATGGTGATCATATCCCCCCTTATGTATTATACATGGAGATCATATCCCCCCTTATGTATTATACATGGAGATCATATCCCCCCTTATGTATTATACATGGAGATCATATCCCCCCTTATGTATTATACATGGTGATCATATCCCCCCTTATGTATTATACATGGAGATCATATCCCCCCTTATGTATTATACATGGAGATCACATCCCCCCTATGTATTATACATGGAGATCATATCCCCCCTTATGTATTATACATGGAGATCATATCCCCTCTTATGTATTATACATGGAGATCATATCCCCCCTTATGTATTATACATGGAGATCATATCCTCCTTATGTATTATACATGGAGATCATATCCCCCCTTATGTATTATACATGGAGATCATATCCCCCTTATGTATTATACATGGAGATCATATCCCCCCTTATGTATTATACATGGAGATCATATCCCCCCCTTATGTATTATACATGGAGATCATATCCCCCCTTATGTATTATACATGGTGATCATATCCCCCCTTATGTATTATACATGGAGATCATATCCCCCCTTATGTATTATACATGGAGATCATATCCCCCCTTATGTATTATACATGGAGATCATATCCCCCCTTATGTATTATACATGGAGATCATATCCCCCTTATGTATTATACATGGAGATCATATCCCCCTTATGTATTATACATGGAGATCATATCCCCCCTTATGTATTATACATGGAGATCATATCCCCCCTTATGTATTATACATGGAGATCATATCCCCCCTTATGTATTATACATGGAGATCATATCCCCCCTTATGTATTATACATGGAGATCATATCCCCCCCTTATGTATTATACATGGAGATCATATCCCCCTTAATCTCCTCTTCTCAGTAGAGAATACATTCAGTTCCTCTAATCTCTCCTCATAGCTGATCTCCTCCATGCCTCCTATCAGTTTACTGAATAATATAGCAGACTTGAATAAATAAATAAAATGAATAAACTTAAAGTCCACAAATAGTGCAAACAGTCATCCAAATACTCCAAGCAGATCCAAATAGCTTAGATTCCAGAAAGGGTCGGTGATGGATTCCAGATATTCCTCATAGACCTCCAATAAACAAAACCTAAACATAGTGTATTATCTCAGGATAACATAAATGTGCCCCTCCTGCCACATACAAGGTAACTCAGTGCCACAGCAATCGTGACAATAAAACTAAAATAGACCCCCTGACCGCAGTAACAATGCATGATTACCCGAAGGTAAATATAACCAGCATTGAACCCATAAGTGGGGTGGAGCTGCATCAAAATGGCATATCCTTCTCTGGAAACATTCCACAGACCTCATAGACAGACCAAGGGCCAGTATTATGATCAAATAAAACACAATTTTATTGTAGCAACTTACATATAAAAAGGCTGAAATCTGCATCCATAATGGGAGAAATACAACCGGCATCCACAATCGGCAGTATCTCCAATACAATTGGCGTCTACATAGAAAAGGAGAGTCTCAGAGCCACCTCCATTGGTGGTAAACGGAAGTCCTTAGGGATAGGAACAACCGCGTGTACCAGAAACCAAAATGGCCACTGAAGCATTTCCGGAAACGTCAGTGCATCACTACGTCACGTGCCCCGGACGCGTTTCGTCACATCCGGACTTTTTCAATAGGGATACGGACGTGTGTGCTCATAGACCTTAAATACCGGCTGACAAAAGGGCAAAATGCCGGCAGCGGCCATTTTAAGACATGGAAACCTCTAAAACCTTCTAAAACATATAAAATAAACATGCAGAACAACAAATGTGACAAAAACATAGAAGATATAAATCATTGGTGACTGAGTCAAACTATGTTATTGATAGAATGTAAATGGCCGTCTGTGATTGTCTCAGTCTATAGCAGTAATAAAACATATAGTAAATAAATGAAGGCACTGAGGCGTTTGGCACAATAGAGTTGTGGGAAACATCCCAAGTTGGCGTTTCAAGGTGCAAAGAGTGAAGAAATATTCAGTGAAGGTGTATTCAGTGGGGATCCATGATGGTGGTATTAGAATATATGGCTGTAGATTGTACTCACCAGAGAGCGCAAATCAATGGGCATTTGAGATCATTAGGACAACTCCTGGTCATCAGCATCAGGTTACTGGAACACCGGGACATCTGCATCAGGTTACTGGAACGCTGGGACATCTGCATCAGGTTACTGGAACGCTGGGACATCTGCATCAGGTTACTGGAACGCCGGGACATCTGCATCAGGTTACTGGAACACCGGGACATCTGCATCAGGTTACTGGAACACCGGGACATCTGCATCAGGTTACTGGAACACCGGGACATCTGCATCAGGTTACTGGAACACCGGGACATCTGCATCAGGTTACTGGAACGCTGGGACATCTGCATCAGGTTACTGGAACGCCGGGACATCTGCATCAGGTTACTGGAACACCGGGACATCTGCATCAGGTTACTGGACCACCGGGACATCTGCATCAGGTTACTGGAACACCGGGACATCAGCATCAGGTTACTGGAACGCCGGGACATCTGCATCAGGTTACTGGAACACCGGGACATCTGCATCAGGTTACTGGAACACCGGGACATCTGCATCAGGTTACTGGAACGCCGGGTCATCAGCATCAGGTTACTGGAACGCCGGGACATCTGCATGAGGTTACTGGAACACCGGGACATCTGCATGAGGTTACTGGAACACCGGGACATCTGCATCAGGTTACTGGAACAACGGGTCATCAGCATCAGGTTACTGGAACGCCGGGACATCAGAATCAGGTTACTGGAACAACGGGTCATCTGCATCAGGTTACTGGAACGCCGGGTCATCGGCATCAGGTTACTGGAACGCCGGGACATCGGCATCAGGTTACTGGAACGCCGGGACATCGGCATCAGGTTACTGGAACGCCGGGACATCGGCATCAGGTTACTGGAACGCCGGGACATCGGCATCAGGTTACTGGAACGCCGGGACATCTGCATCAGGTTACTGGAACGCCGGGACATCTGCATCAGGTTACTGGAACGCCGGGACATCTGCATCAGGTTACTGGAACGCCGGGACATCGGCATCAGGTTACTGGAACGCCGGGACATCTGCATCAGGTTACTGGAACGCCGGGACATCGGCATCAGGTTACTGGAACGCCGGGACATCGGCATCAGGTTACTGGAACGCCGGGACATCTGCATCAGGTTACTGGAACGCCGGGACATCGGCATCAGGTTACTGGAACGCCGGGACATCTGCATCAGGTTACTGGAACGCCGGGACATCTGCATCAGGTTACTGGAACATTGGGACATCTGCATCAGGTTACTGGAACACCGGGACATCTGGTGGGCATCAGTAGGATAAGCAGCACACCATCAGGGCATCCAGGCACCAGGATTGCACTTAATCAGCCACCAGGGGGAGCCACACTTGTAGGTAAAGCCAAGTCACCATGGATATCCTTGTAGGGACGGCTCATGACAAAGGAATCAGAGCAAAAAGAATTTCCATAGTGTAGTAACTATTAAATAAAGGGGTAACAGAAGGAGATGCAATGTAACTCACATTAAAATCAAAGTGACAGTGGTTTAAAGATGGCCGCCAGCCGTCCACATGGGCCGTGCCGTGTGATGTCTATGAGGTAGCCTCCTTACATGTTTTGTGCTCCTGCATGTTATCAAAGGAAACGTGCCTCTCCTCATGACAGTGAGGAGATGGCTGGATATTATCCCCAACGGACAGTTTCTGCATATATGCCGGAATTGTGATAAAATTGAAGACTATATCACACAATCAGAAACTCTTAAAAAATGTTTTTTGGAAAAAGGCTTCAATGCCGCTACTCTGGAAACAGAAATGATAGAAGTGAGCAACCTCAATAGAGAAGACCTTCTTGTTCCGATAAATAGCAATAAGAGTGATAGATTTTGTCCATTCATCACAAACTTCTCTGTTCAATATAAACAAGTGGCTGGAATTATTAAGACAAACTGGTCAATCCTTAAAAACGACCCAGTTTTAGGCACTGTTACCTGGTCTGCCTTAGATCACGTATCGGAAGGCTCTCGCCTTGAGGAATATCCTGGCCCCCAACACTGTCAACCCACCTAAACAGCCTTCTCTATGCCTCAACCAAAAAGGATTTTCCCCATGCAACAGATGCATGTTATGTGTTAATAATGGATCCATAAGAAAGCAGTGAAAAGCTTCCGTTCCAACATCACCGGCAAGGTGTATGACATCCAAACGGTTATGACGTGCAATAGTACACACGTTGTATATCTCCTTGAGTGTCCATGTGGAAAGCAGTATATAGGCAGGACTACCAGGAGATTGGGAGATAGGCTTAGAGAACACCCGAGCAACATTAAGAAGGGCTTCAAGGAATACTCAGTATCTTTGCACTTCCGAGAGTCGCATAACAGGAACCCGCATTGCCTCAAATTCATAGGCATAGATACTATGAAGAAGCATTGGAGAGGCACTTTCAAACGCCGAGCAGTTTCAAGGCTTGAGACCAAATGGATTTATTTATTACATACTCATACCCCTTTGGGCCTCAATATCGACCTTGATATAAAGTGCTTTATCGGCACCAGGTAATTTATTTCTGTCCTACATGTATCATTTCTTTACATACCACCTTTATATTTTCATTGTACCTAGTATTTATACTCTTGATATCCGTTTTACATTTGTCATATCTATTTATTATCTTAAAATAGATTTAAAATATTTTATGTCATTTTTTATTTTATTTTATTTTTTTACGTGACTCATTATTTTTATTAATATACCGTATTTTCCGGCGTATAAGACGACCCCCTACTTTTCATGTTAAAATGTAGTGTTTGGGCTATACTCGCCATATAAGACTACCCCTCTTCCAATGCACACCAGTGGGAGGAATAGTGCCCCATCATTGGTGTCAGTGGGAGGAATAGTGCCCCATCATTGGTGTCAGTGGGAGGAATAGTGCCCCATCATTGGTGTCAGTGGGAGGAATAGTGCCCCATCATTGGTATCAGTAGGAGGAATAGTGCCCCATCATTGGTGTCAGTGGGAGGAATAGTGCCCCATCATTGGTGTCATTGGGAGGAATAGTGCCCCATTATTGGTGTCAGTGGGAGGAATAGTGCCCCATCATTGGTATTAGTGGGAGGAATAGTGCCCCATCATTGGTGTCAGTGGGAGGAATAGTGCCCCATCATTGGTGTCAGTGGGAGGAATAGTGCCCCATCATTGGTATTAGTGAGAGGAATAGTGCCCCATCATTGGTATTAGTGGGAGGAATAGTGCCCCATCATTGGTGTCAGTGGGAGGAATAGTGCCCCATCATTGGTATCAGTGGGAGGAATAGTGCCCCATCATTGGTGTCAGTGGGAGGAATGGTGCCCCATCATTGGTGTCAGTGGGAGGAATAGTGCCCCCTCATTGGTGTCAGTGGGAGGAATAGTGCCCCATCATTGGTGTCAGTGGGAGGAATAGTGCCCCATCATTGGTATCAGTAGGAGGAATAGTGCCCCATCATTGGTATCAGTGGGAGGAATAGTGTCCCATCATTGGTGTCAGTGGGAGGAATAGTACCCCATCATTGGTGTCAGTGGGAGGAATAGTGTCCCATCATTGGTGTCAGTGGGAGGAATAGTGCCCCATCATTGGTATCAGTGGGAGGAATAGTGCCCCATCATTGGTATCAGTGGGAGGAATAGTGTCCCATCATTGGTGTCAGTGGGAGGACTAGTGCCCCATCATTGGTATCAGTGGGAGGAATGGTGCCCCATCATTGGTGTCAGTGGGAGGAATGGTGCCCCATCATTGGTGTCAGTGGGAGGAATCGTGCCCCATCATTGGTGTCAGTGGGAGGAATAGTGCCCCATCATTGGTATCAGTGGGGGGGGAGGAATAGTGCCCCATCGTTGGTGTCAGTGGGGGGGAGGAATAGTGCCCCTTCATTGGTGTCAGTGGGGGGGAGGAAAAGTGTCCCTTCATTGGTGTCAGTGGGGGGGAGGAAAAGTGCCCCATCGTTGGTGTCAGTGAGAGGAATAATGCCCCAATGATGGGGCACTATTTCTCCCACTGACACCAATGACACTTGCTGACTCCTGTTCCAGTATGGTGCTGCTGCAGTCAGCATATGTGGTTGTAGCAGCATCTCTGTACGGCAAACTTACCGGCCGCTCCTTCACTCGATTTTCACGGAGCTGCTCGACTCCGCCTCCTTGCCGGTGATTGGCCGCCTGTGTGCCTGGCGGCCAATTACTGGTGAGGAGGCGGAGCTGAGCAGCCACACGAGCATCCAGTAGCCGAACCGAATGAAGGAGCAGCTGCGCTTCCTGGACCGGATCGTCGTGGGACCGGAGCCAGGTAAGAAACAGCAGCCCCTGCCCACCCCTGTACTTGGTGTCCCTTGGAAGGAAGGGGGGGGGGCGGTGGCGGCACCGCGCCGCCCCCCTAAAAAGTGTCAGCATGCCGTATACCGGCGTATAAGACGACCCCCGACTTTTGAGAAGATTTTCAAGGGGTAAAAAGTCGTCTTATACGCCGGAAAATACGGTAAATGTTTATATTAATATAGTCACGTCTCTATCTGATCTTCAGGTGTATTTCTGATCTCGCTGTATACTTTATGATGTCACATCAGAGATCCTACTATTGACTTGTCATATTCTAAGGATGGGAACATCCCTTCCCTGCTTTATGGTAACATATATATTTATTATATCATGTAATATAGTCACGTCTCTATCTGATCTTCAGGTTTATTTCTGATCTCTCTGTATACTTTATTATGTCACATCAGAGATCCTACTATTGACTTGTCATATTCTAAGGATGGGAACATCCCTTTCCCTGCTTTATCAGTAACATATATAATTATTATATCATGTAATATAGTCACGTCTCTATCTGATCTTCAGGTTTATGTCTGATCTCTGTATACTTTATTATGTCACATCAGAGATCCTACTATTGACTTGTCATATTCTGAGGATGGGAACATCCCTTCCCTGCTTTTATCAGTAACATCCAGTAACTAACATTTGATGATTATTTTCTATTTAATTACTTTTAGTATACGATTTAATCCATTTGTTATTTTTATGATCATACTACCATTTGTTTATTCTATCAGTCACATTTGATTATGTTTTGATGACTATTATTTATCTATGAATTATTAATATGACAGAATTTGGTTACTGTAATACCAGTTGTCTCCTGTATCTAGATTTGACTTTATATATTTATTGCCCATTTTACTGATGCACATCTGCACATGATGCCACAGCAACATTGTAGGAATCTCCTATATCCACTCTTCCCTGGCACTTGTAGTCCCACAGACTATATGGTATGGAACTCTTCCTGTTTTCTATTTGGGCATTTTATATTAATACCTGAGGATTGTCCTCCTTTGTATCTATTTAGCCTGATATCTATCGTTCTATTCGGCTGTTTTCATTAAGATTGTTGTCCATAATAGCAACGAGAGTGGAGACCATCTCTCTCCTCTGTCTTCTCGTAATGGGGATTTCTCCTATATGTTGCCTGGCATATTGAGCTACAATAAAATGGCCGCCGCTCGCATGCTTCGCTCATGCACAAATGGCGGTAGCGGACGGTACTGCGCAAGTGCGCATTCTACTATATAAGAACTGTCATGAGGTGAGGCACGCTTCCTTTGATAACATGCAGGAGCACGAAACATGTAAGGAAGCTGCCTCATAGACATCACACCGCACGGCCCATGTGGACGGCTGGCGGCCATCTTTAAACCACTGTCACTTTGATTTTAATGTGAGTTACATTGCATCTCCTTCTGTTACCCCTTTATTTAATAAGTTACTACACTATGGACATTCTTTTTGCTCTGATTCCTTTGTCATGAGCCGTCCCTACAAGGATATCCATGGGGACTTGGCTTTACCTACAAGTGTGGCTCCCCCTGGTGGCTGATTAAGTGTAATCCTGGTGCCTGGATGCCCTGATGGTGTGCTGCTCATCCTACTGATGCCCACCAGATGTCCCGGTGTTCCAGTAACCTGATGCAGATGTCCCGGCGTTCCAGTAACCTGATGCAGATGTCCCGGTGTTCCAGTAACCTGATGCAGATGTCCCGGTGTTCCAGTAACCTGATGCAGATGTCCCGGCGTTCCAGTAACCTGATGCAGATGTCCCGGTGTTCCAGTAACCTGATGCAGATGTCCCGGCGTTCCAGTAACCTGATGCAGATGTCCCGGTGTTCCAGTAACCTGATGCGGATGTCCCGGCGTTCCAGTAACCTAATGCAGATGTCCCGGCGTTCCAGTAACCTGATGTAGATGACCCGGCGTTCCAGTAACCTGATGCAGATGTCCCGGTGTTCCAGTAACCTGATGCAGATGTCCCGGTGTTCCAGTAACCTGATGCAGATGTCCCGGCGTTCCAGTAACCTGATGTAGATGACCCGGCGTTCCAGTAACCTGATGTAGATGTCCCGGCGTTCCAGTAACCTGATGTAGATGACCCGGCGTTCCAGTAACCTGATGTAGATGTCCCGGCGTTCCAGTAACCTGATGCAGATGACCCGGCGTTCCAGTAACCTGATGCCGATGTCCCGGTGTTCCAGTAACCTGATGCTGATGACCAGGAGTTGTCCTAATGATCTCAAATGCCCATTGATTTGCGCTCTCTGGTGAGCACAATCTACAGCCATATATTCTAATACACCATCATGGATCCCCACTGAATACACCTTCACTGAATATTTCTTCACTCTTTGCACCTTGAAACACCAACTTGGGATGTTTCCCACAACTCTATTGTGCCAAACGCCTCAGTGCCTTCATTTATTTACTATATGTATTATTACTGCTATAGACTGAGACAATCACAGACGGCCATTTACATTCTATCAATAACATAGTTTGACTCAGTCACCAATGATTTATATGTTCTATGTTTTTTTTTCACATTTTTTAGTGCTGCATGTTTATTTTATATGTTTTAGAAGGTTTTAGAGGTTTTTACATTTCATTCTAGCAGCTCCTTTCAGATTATATCCAGCGCTCATTTTTCGACTTTTTATATACTCTATGTTGTACATGACATACTCCTGACCCCTGCACTATATACTCTGTGTTGTACATTACATACTCCTGACCCCTGCACTATATACTCTGTGTTGTACATTACATACTCCTGACCCCTGCACTATATACTCTGTGTTGTACATTACATACTCCTGACCCCTGCACTATATACTCTGTTTTACATGACATACTCCTGACCCCTGCACTATATACTCTATTGTACATTACATACTCCTGACCCCTACACTATATACTCTATTGTACATTACATACTCCTGACCCCTGCACTATATACTCTGTGTTGTACATTACATACTCCTGACCCCTGCACTATATACTATGTTGTACATTCCATACTCCTGACCCCTGCACTATATACTCTATGTTGTACATTACATACTCCTGACCCCTGCACTATATACTCTATGTTGTACATTACATACTCCTGACCCCTGCACTATATACTCTATGTTGTACATTACATACTCCTGACCCCTGTACTATATACTCTATGTTGTACATTACATACTACTGACCCCTGCACTATATACTCTGTTGTACATTACATACTCCTGACCCCTGCACTATATACTTTATGTTGTACATTACATACTCCTGACCCCTGCACTATATACTCTATGTTGTACATTACATACTCCTGACCCCTGCACTATATACTCTATGTTGTACATTACATACTCCTGACCCCTGCACTATATACGCTATGATGTACATTACATCCTCCTGACCCCTGCACTATATACTCTATGTTGTACATTACATACTCCTGACCCCTGCACTATATACTCTATGTTGTACATTACATCCTCCTGACCCCTGCATTATATACTCTATGTTGTACATTACATACTCCTGACCCCTGCACTATATACTCTATGTTGTACATTACATCCTCCTGACCCCTGCATTATATACTCTATGTTGTACATTACATACTCCTGACCCCTGCACTATATACTCTATGCTGTACATTACATACTCCTGACCCCTGCACTATATACTCTATGTTATACATTACATCCTCCTGACCCCTGCACTATATACTCTATGTTGTACATTACATACTCCTGACCCCTGCACTATATACTCTATGTTGTACATTACATCCTCCTGACCCCTGCACTATATACTCTATGTTGTACATTACATACTCCTGACCCCTGCACTATATACTCCATGTTGTACATTACATACTCCTGACCCTTGCACTATATACTCTATGTTGTACATTACATACTCCTGACCCCTGCACTATATACTCCATGTTGTACATTATATACTCCTGACCCCTGCACTATATACTCCATGTTGTACATTACATCCTCCTGACCCCTGCACTATATACTCTGTGCTGTACATTACATACTCCTGACCCCTGCACTATATACTCTATGTTGTACATTCCATAGTCCTGACTTCTGCTCTCCCCCTCCCCCCACTGCTATATATACACATAATATGGATTCTCTTTTGTTACACCCATTTCCTCCCAGCTGGACATTTTATATCGGATGATGTGATTGGAGCACAGACTTTTACATGGTGATAATAATGTGATAACATCCTCCAACTTTGGACCCTTAAACAGAAAGTGATAATGAGGGAGGAGTCAATACCCCAATGATGGTGGTCTTCAGGATCAGTCCAGTCTTCATCTTGGTTGTACTCCCCCCATCCTCACTCTCTGACCTCTGGTGGGGCTCAGCCCCGCTGTTCTTCATGACTAAATCATGGACTAAATAAGGAAGTGCAGTACTTCTTGTGTTGGGAAGATGGTGATGAGTGATGGAGGGGGTGGGGACTCTCGTCCTATAATCCCCTCATCACTGTCCCTCCTATAAAAGACAGTTCTGGTTGTTTCCTCACTCTCTGACTAAGGTCCATGAATAAAGAAATGACCTGGTAGGAGATCAGAGGAGCCATTTCCTAGTTCCCTTGAGGGTGGAATTGTAAGCTCCTCAGAGACCAAGCTGCCTGATGTGGGCGGAGTCCTGGTTTGGGGGAACCAATCAGCTCCTGTCTAGTAATCCTCTTTGTCTTTGTATTTTAGTCCATGGCCGGGAGATGAGGAAAACCTCCGAGGATTGTCTCACTTTGTCTCCAGACTGGAAAGTAGAAGATGAGGACATCACACAGTGTAGTCCAGGAGAAAACCCGGCTCCCTCCAATGTCCATCCGGCACCACCCAGTGTAGATGGACCATCGGATTCCTCCAATCCTGAGGAACCTCAGACTGTGCGGGACCGGGCCGGCCTTGTAACAGGGAAGAGGTTCTCCTGTACTGAGTGTGGGAAGGGGTTCCTTTATAAATCTGGTCTTAATAGGCATAAAAGATCTCACACAGGGGAGAAGCCGTATTCCTGTCCTGAGTGCGGGAAATGTTTTTCAGTGAAGTCCAATCTTCACACACATCAGAGATCTCACACGGGGGAGAAGCTATTTTTCTGTTCTGAGTGTGGGAAGGGTTTCCGGCATAAATCAGAGCTTAATGTGCATGAAAGATCTCACAGGGGGGAGAAGCCGTATTCCTGTCCTGAGTGCGGGAAATGTTTTTCACAGAAGTCCAAACTTCATAGTCATCAGAGATCTCACACGGGTGAGAAGCCGTATTCCTGTCCTGTGTGTGGGAAATGTTTTTCAGTGAAGTTCAATCTTTACACACATCAAAGATCCCACAAGGGGGAGAAGCTGTATTCCTGTACTGAGTGTGGGAAGGGTTTTTGGTATAAATCAGAGCTTAATGTGCATGAAAGATCTCACACAGTGGAGAAGCCGTATTCCTGTCCTGAGTGCGGGAAATGTTTTTCAGTGAAGTCCAATCTTTACACACATAAAAGATCTCACACGGGGGAGAAGCCACATTCCTGTCCTGAGTGTGGGAAGGGTTTTTGGCAAAAATCAGAGCTTAATGTGCATGAAAGATCTCACACGGGGGAGAAGCCGTATTCTTGTCCTGAGTGTGGGAAATGTTTTTCAGTGAAGTCCAGTCTTTGCAGACATCAGAGATCTCACACGGGGGAGAAGTTATTTTTCTGTTCTGAGTGTGGGAAATGTTTTTTAGAGAAGTACAAACTTCATAATCATCAGAGATCTCACACGGGGGAGAAGCCGTATTCCTGTCCTGAGTGCAGGAAATGCTTTTCAGTGAAGTCCCATCTTCACACACATCAGAGATCACACACAATGGAGAAGCCATATTCCTGTCCTGAGTGCGGGAAATGTTTTGTGCGGCAGTCCCTTCTTCATAAACATGAGAGATATCACAAGGTGGAGAAGCCATATTCTTGTCCTGAGTGCAGGAAATGCTTTTCAGTGAAGTCCCGTCTTCACACACATCAGAGGTCTCACACCGGGGAGAAGCCATATTCCTGTTCTGAGTGCGGGAAATGTTTTTCACAGAAGGGCGATCTTTACAAACATCAGAGATGTCATACAGGGGAGAAGCCATATTCCTGTTCTGAGTGTGGGAAATGTTTTTCACAGAACTCCAATCTTTACACACATCAGAGGTCTCACACGGGGGAAAAGTCACTTTCCTGTCCTGAGTGAGGGAAGTGTTCCTCACTGAAGTCCTGTCTTCCTGTACATCAGGGGTCCCACACAACCCTGGAGGCGTATTAGTGTCTTGAGTGCGGGAAATGTCTTCTAGATGAATGTTGCTGGACATCCCAGCTCTCATGTGGGGAAGAAGCACACCCTGATATACACCTCAGATATACTCCATGGCTGATCTTCATCATGGAAGAAACAGTCCATAAGGAGATCAGAGGTCCCCAAAGACATGGATGAAGTGTGGGACCGGGTTGGCCATTGATATCAGGAGAAGAAGTTTTCAATGTATTTTCCATCAATGGAAGACATTCCAGCAGCTCAGATGTGATCCTAATAACATTGGTTCCCCCATTCACACAGGAGGAATGGACATGAACTCTCACTGAGGGAATTGCTATACAAACATTCTATGAATAGACCCCCAAATGTCAGGAGACGTTTCTATAAAGACGGGAAGTATGGAGCAGAGAAATGAATAGACCTCCCAGCAATGTTATTATCAGGCTGCAGCTAGGGGGAGCTCTAATGTCACCCCAGCAGAGGGATCCCATCTAGCCCACATTAACCCTCTCACTGCCAGAGCTGTTTCTGCATGATTTTGCACACATGGGAAAATGCAGATTTTGGTCCTGAAGATGAGATAAACCCCCAAACATCTATTCTGTGACATCAGAGGCCCTGGAGAATAAAATGGTGGTGATTGTTAAGGTGTTCCCCGTACACAGATTCCCCTTCATATCCGCCTTTATTTCCTCCTTTCCCCCATTTTCTATGTTGGGATCTTTTCTACAATACTTTGTTATAATAATGGAACACGTTGTGTATTGTATTGTACACCAATAATAATGACTCCGCCCCCACATTCCAGACAAGGGATCTTCCTGACCAATCGGATTCCTTCCTTTACTATTTCCTGATTCTATGATTACAATCTTGTTAAAAATATAATTGCAATAAAACGTTTATTGAATGAAAAAACAAAATTGTGTTGTGAGTGACAAACGTCTTCATCATAAATTGTTCATAGATGACACATTGAGAGCCTTCCCAGGTCATCAGCATAGAGTGCAGTGGTCAGGAGTGTGTCCTATACAGCCCTGTGTATAGAGTGCAGTGGTCAGGAGTATATCATATACAGCCCTGTGTATAGAGTGCAGTGGTCAGGAGTATGTCCTATACAGCCCTGTGTATAGAGTGCAGTGGTCAGGAATATGTTATATACAGCCCAGTGTATAGAGTGCAGTGGTCAGGAATATGTCCTATACAGCCCTGTGCATAGAGTGCAGTGGTCAGGAGTATGTCATATACAGCCCTGTGTATAGAGTGCAGTGGTCAGGAACATGTCATATACAGCCCTGTGTATAGAGTGCAGTGGTCAGGAGTATGTCATATACAGCCCTGTGTATAGAGTGCAGTGGTCAGGAACATGTCATATACAGCCCTGTGTATAGAGTGCAGTGGTCAGGAGTATGTCATATACAGCCCTGTGTATAGAGTGCAGTGGTCAGGAGTATATCATATACATCCCTGTGTATAGGGTGCAGTGGTCAGGAGTATTTCCTATACAGCCCTGTGTATAGATTGCAGTGGTCAGGAGTATGTCATATACAGCCCTGTGTATAGAGTGCAGTGGTCAGGAGTATGTCATATACAGCCCTGTGTATAGAGTGCAGTGGTCAGGAGTATGTCATATACAGCCCTGTGTATAGAGTGCAGTGGTCAGGAGTATGTCCTATACAGCCCTGTGTATAGAGTGCAGTGGTCAGGAATACGTCAGATACAGCCCTGTGTATAGAGTGCAGTGGTCAGGAACATGTCATATACAGCCCTGTGTATAGAGTGCAGTGGTCAGGAATACGTCAGATACAGCCCTGTGTATAGAGTGCAGGGTTAAAGAGTATATCTTAGGCCCGTGCACAGAGTGCAGTGGTCAGGAGTATATCATATACAGCCCTGAATACAGAGTGCAGTGGTCAGGAGTATATCATATACAGCCCTGAATACAGAGTGCAGTGGTCAGGAGTATATCATATACCAAGGCGTTCCTCTCTGCCTGGCAGTCAAGGAACTTCAGGTATGCCCCAGGATCTGTCTCCATGATGCATTTCAGGGCTTCCTGCATCTGAGGAGAGTCTCTACTGGTTACAGGCTCTCTGGTGCTGGCCCACTCAGGTGGTGGTGTGAAGATAACATTTGATGATACTCCAGTGTCAGTCTCTGCATGCCCATCCTGCGAGGCCATCTCTGAGCCCCTGGGATCTGGGGTAGCAGGAACCCCTTCATGGTCAAGTTCCCCCGAGTTCTGATCTGCTCGGCTATCATGATCCTGTAGGTCCCGAATCAAATCTTCACGAGTTTTGCGACCGATGTCCATTCCTCGTGAGGTACATTCCGCACTCAAATCACTTTTGCTCATTTTCCTGTATTCTGCGTCACCAGGCATGATTGCAAGCAAAGATAGAATAGGAAGCAGAAAAAGGAAGGAGCTGTTGCTATATGTCTTTCTCTCTCTATATATAAAACATGTGCACCGCTTGTCTCTAAGGACTGTTTCCACAAAGGTTACAATCCTTCAGTGCAGAGCTAATTCCTAACACTTCACCAAAGCTCTTACTGCAACTATCCCACATACGCTGCCAGCCAATATGTGACGGGTGTGGCGTCAGACCCCTGACCTTCTCACCAGACTCATGACCAAAGGACTAGCCAATCTAAAACCGCGCTGTCACGTGCGTAACAATGCCACACCCTGCTGCACCCCGCACAAAGATTTTCCAGCTAACAGACCACAATTGATGTACCAGCAGCCTGAGAGCGATTGTTACTGGGTCAGGTTTATTACACAATTAACCCTTCACACTGCCACCACCTCCTTTTTGTACAGAGAAAGAGAAAACTCAGCAATACACTAGGATGGTTGAATAATCATCTATACACCACTGTCACCACAGGCAGGTTATACAGAGGGTTAAACACACACAGTAGCGCACTTCAGAGGCAGGAATGCATAGTTTGCATTAAAGAGCTTTAGAAACAGTTCAACACTTTCAGAAAGTAAGATTTATTACTAAAAGGTCAAAAGGGTGCAATAAAAATATTTACAGAAAAAGATGTAGCCAATATATATATATAAATATACAGAGAACAATAACACAGCAAAGAGATAACGGAAAGGAGTTTAGAGGGATAAAGTACTTGCCAAAAGCCTTGGGTTAAGCAACTTCAAGTTTTCTGAGCAAAAGGGCGTTTTTCCCAAAGTTTGTTCTGATGTTAAAGGGAGAATCTTCAACTCTCACCCACCTCAACTCAGCCTAGCTTATCTTTTTCTAGCAACTCCACAGGGTGTCTGACTGGAGCAGTAAACCAATCGCCTCATTTGGGGAGGGAGTTGTAGGTGGAGACCTCAGGCTATGACCAAAGCCTGCAAAAATTATATTATGCTTCATAACTTATTCACATAACATACAATATACATATTATTCATATACATATCCACGAGTAGATTATTACGCAGAATCTTTGGCTGAACGGATAGATATGAAATATGAAATTTCCGCTTGAATGGTTAAGAAGATGTAATTTTCAGCTCTCCTGTATATGCCAGCTAGGGGGTGTAATATACCAGAATGGTCTTAAATTGAGCCGTCCGAATATGGGCTCCATATTTAGGTAATTATGTCCTATTTGAAGATATAAATTTATATGAAAAGTGAGTTTTTAAATGTAAGTCTATTTTTACGACTCCTTGGAATGTCTTTTGAACTCAGTGAAGGACTTGGTTTATGGCTTTATGAGCCCAGATTGCAAAGTTAACAGACATCTAGGCCCCAGCTCAGTTGTGGGATTTATAGCCATGGCGCCCTCCCATGGAGTTTGCTGCCTGTGATCTGCATCAAACAGACCACATGTCACTCAACAGAGAGGGAGGGGGGATGAGGAAAGCTGATTTGGGAGTAGAGATGATACAGCTTGGAAGATTCTTAAGAAGATGGATGACCGTGTCCATCTCGGTGTGCACAATTGCTACAATGTGAAGTCATTTTACCTGCAGTATAAATTATTTTCGTTTCACTCTGGGGAAGATTTATTTTATCCACCTCCCGCCCGCCATATAGTCCAATGATGGGCGCAAAGTGGTTCTCTCATTCTGGGAGGACGTCATATGATGTCCTCCCATTGTCACTGCACATGTGTGGCTCTAGGAGCGCGCAGTGCGACGATTGGCGGTGCGCTGTGTCCCTTGGAAAGAGCCGAAGATGTCGGCTTGGTCATGTGATCAGCTGTGTTCAATCACAGATGATCACATGTAAACAGGGAAATGTCAGTTATCAGCATTTCTCCTCACGAGCTGTCACGCTGACAGAGGATAGGAGAGCCAGTAATCATCATTCCGCAGAGGGGACATGTACACTGATCATCAGGGCACTGATGATCAGTGTGCCCTGATGATCAGTGTGGCCCCAGAAGTGCCACCTGTCCATCAGTGCAGGCTGTCAGTTCTGAACAGTGTCACGTGCCAGTGCCACATCAATGCCACATATTTGCCTACCAATGCACATCAATGCCACATATCAGTGCCCATTTTAGCTGCCTTTCAGTGTCACCTATCAGTGCCAGTCAGTGCCACCTATCAATGCCAATCAGTGCCGCCTATCAGTGCCAGTCAGTGCTGCCTATCAGTGTGCATCAGTGCCGCCTATCAGTGCCAGTCATTGCTGCCTATCAGTGCCATATATGAGTGCTGCCTTTCAGTGCCCATCAGTGCCACCTAGCAGTGCCTCCTCATCAGTGCCCATCAGTGCAGCCTCATTAGCGCACATCAGTGAAGGAGAAAAATCACTTATTTACAAAATTTTATAACAAAAACTAAGAAAAAAAAAATTTTTTTTTCAAAATGTTCAGTAGTTTTTGGTTTGTTTAAGAAAAAATAAAAAACCTCAAGGTGATTAAATACCATCAAAATAAAGCTCTATCTATCAGAAAAAAATGATAAAAATTTCATATGGGTACAGTGTTATATGACTGCGCAATTGTCAAAGTGCGACAGCGCTGAAAGCTAGAAATTGGCCTGGGCAGGAAGGGGGTAGAAGTGCTCTGTAGGCTGATTCTGGCTTCTAGTCAATGGTTTATCCGGATGTATACAGTATATACAACGGGGCAAAAAAGTATTTAGTCAGCCACCAATTGTACAAGTTCTCCCACTTAAAAAGATGAAAGAGGCCTGTAATTGGCATCATAGGTAGACCTCAACTATGAGAGACAAAATGATAAAACAAATCCAGACAATCACATTGGCTGATCTGGAAAGAATTTATTTGCAAATTTTGGTGGAAAATAAGTATTTGGTCACCTACAAACAAGCAAGATTTCTGGCTCTCACAGACCTGGACCTTCTTCTTTAAGAGGCTCCTCTGTCCTGCACTCATTACCTGTATCAATGGCACCTGTTTGAACTTGTTATCAGTATAAAAGACACCTGTCCACAACCTCAAACAGTCACACTCCAAACTCCACTATGGTGAAGACCAAGGAGCTGTCGAAGGACACCAGAAACAAAATTGTAGACCTGCACCAGGCTGGGAAGACTGAATCTGCAATAGGCAAGCAGCTTGGTGTGAACAAATCAACTGTGGGAGCAATAATTAGAAAATGGAAGACATACAAGACCACTGATTATCTCCCTCGATCTGGGGCTCCACACAAGATCTCACCCCGTGGGGTCAAAATGATCACAAGAATGGTGAGCAAAAATCCCAGGACCACACAGGGGGACCTAGTGAATGACCTGCAGAGAGCTGGGACCAACGTAACAAAGGCTACCATCAGTAACACACTACCCCGCCAGGGACTCAGATCCTGCAGTGCCAGACTTGTCCCCCTGCTTAAGCCAGTACATGTCCGGGCCCGTCTGAAGTTTGCTAGAGAGCATATGGATGATCCAGAAGAGGATTGGGAGAATGTCATATGGTCAGATGAAACCAAAATAGAACTGTTTGGTAGAAACACAACTCGTCGTGTTTGGAGGAGAGAGAATGCTGAGTTGCATCCAAAGAACACCATACCTACTGTGAAGCATGGGGGTGGCAACATCATGCTTTGGGGCTGTTTCTCCGCAAAGGGACCAGGACGACTGATCCATGTACAGGACAGAATGAATGGGGCCACGTATCGTGAGATTTTGAGTGCAAACCTCCTTCCATCAGCAAGGGCATTGAAGATGAAACGTGGCTGGGTCTTCCAACATGACAATGATCCCAAACATACCGCCCGGGCAACGAAGGAGTGGCTTCGTAAGAAGCATTTCAAGGTCCTGGAGTGGCCTAGCCAGTCTCCAGATCTCAACCCCATAGAAAACCTTTGGAGGGAGTTGAAAGTCTGTGTTGCCCAGCGACAGCCCCACAAAATCACTGCTCTAGAGGAGATCTGCATGGAGGATGGGCCAACATACCAGCAACAGTGTGTGCCAACCTTGTGAAGACTTCCAGGAAACGTCTGACCTCTGTCATTGCCAACAAAGGATATATAACAAAGTATTGACATGAACTTTTCATATTCACCAAATACTTATTTTCCACCATAATTTGCAAATAAATTCTTTCCAAATCAGCCAATGTGATTGTCTGGATTTGTTTTCTCATTTTGTCTCTCATAGTTGAGGTCTCCCTATGATGCCAATTACAGGCCTCTCTCATCTTTGTAAGTGGGAGAACTTGCACAATTGGTGGCTGACTAAATACTTTTTTGCCCCACTGTATATGACAAGGTAGACTACTTCGTGTAACATTACATCTTCATCTCAGATTGTAAGCGGATTGGATTGGCCTGTGTATGGGATTCCAGATCAAGTCATGGCAAGGTACATGTTGAGCGTTGAATATCTGGCTGTAGAGATCACGGGGGGATTTGTATATCTGTTGTCACATGTTGCTGAGTTACTGATTTCTTACACGACATTTCCAGACAGTTGGATGTAATTCATTAATATTTGGAAGTAATTGCTGGCTTGTATTTCTCCCCATTATTGTGGATTAGATCATTGTACTGTTATCTTGTATTGTTTATTATTTATCATCACCTATTATATTTCATCCCCATTTTGTACTGATTTATATTATTAATAAATATATATTTTTGCACATTATTGTGTTTTATTTTGTCTTCCAATTATCACAAATACAGAACTGGGATGTCGGTTACTTTGTGAGAATTAGTAGGGAATCTCCTTCATTCCAGATCCCGCCTGTTTCCATGAATTGTATACGGATTATTTCCTCACAGATAAAGTTCTGACAATTTGTACCGTTCTGGTGTTTTTGATCCTCAGAAATGAGATCTGCCGTCATCAGACATGATGGATTTTCAGACATCTATCCCATAGTTTGTAGACTCTATAACTCTCCTACACACTGAATCATAGACACTGATTGGGGTTATTGTACCCAAGAAATGGCGCAGAATACACCTTTGTCTACATTTATAAGGAAAGACCATTTATTTGTAAAAACAAGAAACAAGAAAAATGATAAAAAGTGGTGTTTAATACCACCAAAATAAATATCTATTTGTGTGAAAAAAATTACAAAAATATAATTTGGGTACAATGTTGCATGACGGTGTAATTGTCATTCAAAGTTTGAGAGCGCTGATAGTTACCAGTCAGCCTGGGCAGGAAGGGGGGGGAAGTGTCCGGTATACAGGAGTTAGAACCATTTATTTTTAAAAAGACCTCCAAGTGTTTGTGAAATCTCCCACCACAAACTGTACTCAGCCAATCACAGGGCAGGACTCCATTTTTATTCTTCTCCTGATATCAATGGCCGACCAGGTCCCACACTTCATCCATGTCTTTGGGGGCCTCTGATCTCCTTATGAACTGTTTCTTCCATGATGAAGATCAGCCATGGAGTATATCTCAGGTGTATATCAGGGTGTGCTTCTTCCACACATGAGAGCTGGGATGTCCAGCAACATTCATCTAGAAGACATTTCCCGCACTCAAGGCACTAATACACCTCCAAGGTTGCGTGGGACCACTGATGTACAGGAAGACAGGACTTCAGTGAGAAACATTTCCCTCACTCAGGACAGGAAAGTGGCTTCTCCCTGTGTGTGATCGCTGATGTCTGGAAAGATGTGAATTCCGTGAAAAACATTTCCCACACTCAGGACAAGAATACGGCTTCTCCCCCGTGTGAGATCTCTGATGTCTGTAAAGACTGGACTTCAGTGAAAAACATTTCCCGCACTCAGAACAGGTATATGGCTTCTCTCCTTTGTGAGATCTCTGATGTGTGTAAAGATTGGACTTCCGTGAAAAACATTTCCCACACTCAGGACAGGAATATGGCTTCTCTCCTGTGTGACATCTCTGATGTCTGTAAAGATCGGACTTCTGTGAAAAACATTTCCCACACACAGGACAGGAAAATGGCTTATCCCCCTTGTGAGATCGCTGATGTGTGTAAAGATTGGACTTATCAGAAAAAGATTTCCCGCACTCAAGACAGGAATACGGCTTCTCCCCCGTGTGAGATCTCTGATGTATGGAAAGATGAGACTTGCATGAAAAACATTTCTCGCACGCAGGACAGGAAAACAGCTTCTTCCCTGTGTGAGATATTTTATGTACATTAAGATGGGATTTATAACAGGAACATTTCCCGCACTCAGTACAGGAGAAGCTCTTCCCTATTGGAAGGACGGCCCGGTCCCGCACAGTCTGAGGTTCCTCAGGATATGAGGAATCCGATGGTCCATCTACACTGGGTGGTGCCGGATGGACATTGGATGGAGCCGGGTTTTCTCCTGGACTATACTGTGTGATGTCCTCATCTTCTACTTTCCAGTCTGGAGACAAAGTGAGACAATCCTCGGAGGTTTTCCTCATCTCCCGGCCATGGACTAAAATACAAAGACAAAGAGAATTACTAGACAGGAGCTGATTGGTTCCCCCAAACCAGGACTCCGCCCACATCAGGCAGCTTGGTCTCTGAGGAGCTTACAATTCCACCCTCAAGGGAACTAGGAAATGGCTCCTCTGATCTCCTACCAGGTCATTTCTTTATTCATGGACCTTAGTCAGAGAGTGAGGAAACAACCAGAACTGTCTTTTATAGGAGGGACAGTGATGAGGGGATTATAGGACGAGGGTCCCCACCCCCTCTATCACTCATCGCCATCTTCCCAACACAAGAAGTACTGCACTTCCTTATTTAGTCCATGATTTAGTCATGAAGAACAGTGGGGCTGAGCCCCACCAGAGGTCAGAGAGTGAGGATGGGGGGAGAACAACCAAGATGAAGACTGGACTGATCCTGAAAACCACCATCATTGGGGTATTGACTCCTCCCTCATTTTCACTTTCTGTTTAAGGGTCCAAAGTTGGAGGATGTTATCACATTATTATCACCATGTAAAAGTCTGTGCTCCAATCACATCATCCAATATGTCCAGCTGGGAGGAAATGGGAGGGAACAGAAGTAAGGCCGATGTAATGTACAACTTATATAGGATGCCTAAGGTTTGAACTATATATCAGAATGATGCAACGTACAAGAGTATATAGTGCAGGGGTCAGGAGTATGTAATGTACAGCATAGAGTATATAGTGCAGGGGTCAGGAGTATGTAATGTACAACATAGAGTATATAGTTTAGGGGTCAGGAGTATGTAATGTACAACATGGAGTATATAGTGCAGGGGTCAGGAGTATGTAATGTACAACATAGAGTATATAGTGCAGGGGTCAGGGGTATGTAATGTACAACATAGAGTATATAGTGCAGGGGTCAGGAGTATGCAATGTACAACAGAGTATATAGTGCAGGGGTCAGGAGTATGCAATGTACAACATAGAGTATATAGTGCAGGGGTCAGGAGTATGTAATGTACAACATAGAGTATATAGTGCAGGGGTCAGGAGTATGTAATGTACAACATAGAGTATATAGTGCAGGGGTCAGGAGTATGTAATGTACAACAGTCAGTATATAGTGCAGGGGTCAGGAGTATGTAATGTACAACATAGAGTATATAGTGCAGGGGTCAGGAGTATGTAATGTACAACATAGAGTATATAGTGCAGAGGTCAGGAGTATGTAATGTACAACATAGAGTATATAGTGCAGGGGTCAGGAGGATGTAATGTATAACAGAGTATATAGTGCAGGGCTCAGGAGTATGTGATGTACAACACAGAGTATATAGTGCAGGGGTCAGGAGGATGTAATGTATAACAGAGTATATAGTGCAGGGGTCAGGAGTATGTAATGTACAATATAAATTATATAGTGTAAGAGTCAAAAGTTAGGAGTGTATTATCCTGTGCCTCTAATTAATGAAGAGTGCAGACATATACCATACAATGTGATAAGTTATATACTATTAAAACTAGTTAAAATATGTAAATATTAAACATTATTTCCGGCGTCTATGGAAGTCACAATTAGACACCGCTATATACAGAGACAGACAATTTAACTGGGTGGGGTAAGTGGTACAAAAGGTAATAAGTGTGGGGGATGAGCTGATGGAAGAATTAAAAGTTTAGTTGTTAGTTGGAGGTGTGATAGACTTCCCTGAAGAGATGAGTCTACCTATGATATATTACAGACTAAATCCACCTGATACAAGTTATATACGTAGTCTTAGGGGTCACTGAGGAAGTCCATGTGTGGGCATTTCTACCTATGATACACTATATTGCCCCAAGTATTGGGCGGCCTGCCATTCCACACGCATGACCTTTAATGGCCTCCCAGTCTTAGTCCGTAGGGTTCAATATTGAGAGTTGGCCCCACCCTTTCCACGCACATGACCTTTAATGTCCTCCCAGTCTTAGTCCGTAGGGTTCAATATTGAGTTGGCCCCGCCCTTTGCAGCTATAACAGCTTCAACTCTTCTGGGAAGTCCGTCCACAAGGTTTAGGAGGGTGTCTATGGGAAGGTTGGACCATTCTTCCAGAAGCACATTTGTCAGGTCAGGCACTGATGTCGGGGGAGGAGGCCTGGCTCACAGTCTCCACTCTAATTCATCCCAAAGGTGTTCTATGGGGTTGAGGTCAGGACTCTGTGCAGGTCAGTCAAGTTCCTCCACCCCAAACCGGCTCCTCCATGTCTTTATGGACCTTGCTTTGTGCACTGGTGCACAGTCATGTTTGAACAGGAAGGGGCCATCCCCAAACTCTTCTCACAAAGTTGGGGGCATGAAATTGTCCAAAATGTTGCCTTAAAAGTTCCCTTCACTGGCACTAGGGGGCCAAGCCCAACCCCTAAAAAAACAACTCCACACCATAATCCCCCTCCAACAAATTTTACTCTTGGCCCAATGCAGTCAGGCAAGTACCATTCTCCTGGCAACCACCATACCCAGACACATCCATTGGATTGCCAGACACAGAAGCGTGGTTGGTCCCTCCAGAGAACACGTCTCCACTGCTCTAGAGTCCAGTTGTGGCGTGCTTTACACCACAAAATATGATGCTTTCCATTGCACTTGGTGATGGAAGGTTTGGATGGAGCTGCTCGGCCATGGAAACCCATTCCATGAAGCTCTCTACACACTGTTTTTGGGCTCATCTGAAGGCCACACCAAGTTTGGAGGTCTTTCGCTATTGACTCTGCACAGTTGGCGACTTCTGTGCACTGTGTGCTTAAGACCATGCTCTGTCATGTGACGTGGCCTACCACTTGGTGGCTTAATTGCTGTTGTTCCCAGTTGCTTCCACTTTGTTATAACAGTTGAGAGTAGCATATTAAGTAGCCAGGAAATGTCACAGATGGACTTATTGCCCAGGTGACCACCTATCACGGGACCACGCTTGGAGTCACTGAGCTCCTGAGAGCGACCCATTCTTTCACAAATGTTTGTAGAAGCAATCTGCATGCCTAGGGGATGATTGTATACACCTGTGTCCATGGAGGGGATTGGAACACCTGAATCACATGATTGGGAGGGGATTGGAACGCCTGAATCACATGATTGGGAGGGGATTGGAACACCTGAATCACGATTGGGAGGGCGGGGAAAATACTTTTGGCAATATACTGTAGTATATTTGCAAGAAATTTGCACTTTTAGCACTTATTGATAAAGATGTAGGTGTAGCATTTTTTCTTTAGTATATTTATAGTGTAAGATTCAGGACTCATAATGTTGGTATTCAGTAATCAGTGGAAGATTAAATGTTTCCTGTAGACAAGATGCAGAGATCCCACACCGCTGCCTCCCATCTCCTGAGACTGCACTCAGTGACTTGGGTCTGAGACACTACAGACATATCCCTCCACCCGGCACAGCCAGCAGATAACAGAGCAAGGAACCCTGGGAGAAATGTTCTGTCAGAGATCCTGTTAGCCCCAGGATAAGGGGTAGAAGACCCAAATCACATGTCCCAGGTCAATCAACACCTATTGTGAACATCAACATTTTGCTGCCAGCTGAACCCCAGAACCTCCATAAATCCAGTCTAGATACATAAATTGTGTCTGCAGCACAGAGAAGGAAGATTATCCGAGAGAAATCCAGGAATACAGGACGGGGAACACAGCTCAGGAAAGTGACCAGGGGATTACAGGCTGATATCACCCAGTCCCCGCCCTACTCTGGACCAATCAGTGAGCAGTATGGGTGGAGGAATGGATTTAGTGTTCATGACCCACCTGTGCTGATCTCTGTAGGAGTGTCCTCCTCTATAAATGTCCCCGTTATTCCATCCTCCTCCATAGACTGCTGATCATCCCTCACATACGCCTCTTCTTCTTCTGCTTTCACCTCAAATTCTATATCGATTGGATCTCCACTCTAAATCAAGGAAATGAGAGAGAATATCATCTGTAAAATAGAAGGTCTTACAAAAAAATCCACACATTGTCTCTATGAGTCCATGTTCTTGATTCTCCATCCACCAACCTTGCAATGGTGAGGGATGGTGTGACCTTCCTGTGTGGAATACCGGGAATACAGAGGACGGGGACATCTCTCTGGTGGGTTCCTGTAGCTGGATGACTCCACCATGATGTCCTGGTACAGATCTTTTTGTTCTTTTAGAAGCTCTGACTCCTCCATCCCCCCATCCTCATCCTCCTCTTTTATCTCTTCTTTAACCTCAACTTTAGGATCTCTCAGGTTTCCACTCTGAATATATAATAAAAATGCCATCAATGGTAACAATGCAGATAATGTACAGATCCTAATGATACTATCAGTGATTGTTCCTCATCTACCTGATGATGGTGAGGGATGGTGTGACCTTCCTGTGTGGAATCCCGGGAATACAGAGGACGGGGACATCTCTCTGGTGGGTTCCCATGACTGGATCCATCTGTAGGAAACACACACACTGACTGAATCCATTGTTTCTATGTGTTTATCAGATGATGGGGGATCTAGGTGGATCCTCCGTACTGCTCTCTCCTTTACAATAAAGTCTCCTCTTACCCGGTGATGTGAGGGGCGGCTGATTGTCCATCATGACGTCCTTGTAGAGATCCTTGTGTCCTTCTAAATACTCCCACTCCTCCATGGAGAAATAGACAGTGACACCCTGACACCTTATAGGAACCTGACACACACAATGATACAGTCACCATCCAGACACATCCCTTGTCTGTTACTGGAGAATGTCCCAGAATTCCCGGCACCGCTCACCTCTCCTGTCAGCAGCTCCATCATCTTCTTGGTGACTTCTAGAATCTTCTGCATGTTGTGTCTCTCAGGGTTTAGGGAGTCACATGGAGGCACTGTGATGGTCATATGATCACCTGACTTCAGAAAAGGAAATCTCTGTATTGAGGAACCAATAGGAATATCATGTTAGACTCCCAGAATCCTCCTCACCTCTCCGGTCAGGTCTGTGTTTTATTAATAGAGATGAGAGTGATGTCATGTGACCTCCCAGAATCCTCCTCACCTCTCCGGTCAGGTCTGTGTTTTATTAATAGAGATAAGAGTGATGTCATGTGACCTCCCAGAATCCTCCTCACCTCTCCGGTCAGGTCTGTGTTTTATTAATAGAGATAAGAGTGAGGTCATGTGACCTCCCAGAATCCTCCTCACCTCTCCGGTCAGGTCTGTGTTTTATTAATAGAGATGAGAGTGATGTCATGTGACCTCCCAGAATCCTCCTCACCTCTCCGGTCAGCAGGTAGATGATCTCCAGGGTGAGGTTTAGTATCTTCTCAGTCATGTGACTCTGGTCCTCCTCCATCCTCATTGGTGGGGTCATGTGGTTTTCTCTGTAGATGGATAGCGGTGAATTATCTGGACTGTATTGGTTGTACAATATCAGGATGGGGATATAAGGGGGTAATAGACGGGCTGCTCCCAATGGGAATTGGAACATCTAGATCGGCTTACTTAGTGTTTGTTGTGTTTCTTGCAAGCCTGTAGAAGCCCCCAAAATATTTTTTAAACCACTTGCCTACCGGGCACTTTCACATTTTCCTTCCCAGGCCAGTTTTCAGTACTGTCGCACTTTGAATGACAATTGCGCGGTCATTCAAACACTGTACCCATATAAAATTTTATCATTTTCTTCACATAACTAGAGCTTTCTTTTGATGGTATTTAATCACTGTTGGGGTTTTTATTTTCTGCTAAATTAACAAAAAAAGACCAAAAATTTTGAAAAAAAAATACGTTTTTATTTGTTTCTGTTATTAAGGTTTGCAAATGAATAATTGTTCTTCATAAATTTAGGCCGAGATGTATTCTGCTACATGTCTTTGGTGACAATAACCCATTTTTTGAGACAGATGGAGCTTTCTTTTGGTGGTATTTAATCACCTCTGGGTTTATTTTTTGCTAAACAAACCAAAAACTGAAAATGTAGAAAAAATAAGTTTTTTTCTCAGTTTCTGCTATAAAATTTTGTAAATGTGTAATTTTTCTCCTTCACTGATGTGCGCTAATTAGGCTGCAGTGATGGGCATTGACAGGCATCACTGTGGGCACTGAAAGGCAGCACTTATATATGTCACTGATAGGTGGCACTGACTTGAACTGTTAGGTGGCACTGGTAGGTGGCACTGTTGGGCATTGACAGGCATCACTGGTGGGCACTGAAAGGCAGCACTTATATATGCACTGATAGGTGGCACTGACAGGCGGCACTAATAGTTGGCACTGAAAGGCAGCTCAGATGGGCACTGATATGTGGCATTGATGTGCTCTGGTAGGTACTGATATGTGGCATTGATGGGCACTGACAGGTGGCACTGGTGGGGCTACACTGATGATCAGTGCCCTGATGATCAGTGTAGATGTCCCCTCTGAGGATTGCCGATTACCGGCTCTCCTCTCCTCACGAGCAGTCAGTGTGACCGGCGTTTTCTTATTTACATGCGATCAACTGTGATTGGACACAGCTGATCACACGACAGAGCCAAAGTCATCGACTCTTTCCACTGATCATGATCCGTGTCCCAGCGCTGCGGTTAGAGTTAGACATCATGGGGTTTATTTACTAAAGCTGGAAAGTCCAAAATCAGACTCCCTTCTGCATAGAAACCAATCAGCTTCCAGGTTTCATTGCCAAAGCTTCATTGAACAAGCTGAGGTTAGAAGCTGATTGGTTTCTATGCAGAAGGGAGTCTGATTTTGGACTCTCCAGCTGTAGTAAATAAACCCCCATATGACATCCTCCCAGAATGAGAGAACCTCCGCATGGCTGTCATTTCCTTATATGGAGGGCAGGAGATGGTTAATATAAGAAAAAAAAAGCTCATCTCTTGTCCTTTGACTGGAGACAGATACAGTGGGGCAAAAAAGTATTTAGTCCGCCACCAATTGTACAAGTTCTCCCACTTACAAAGATGAGAGAGGCCTGTAATTGGCATCATAGGGAGACCTCAACTATGAGAGACAAAATGAGAAAACAAATCCAGACAATCACATTGGCTGATCTGGAAAGAATTTATTTGCAAATTATGGTGGAAAATAAGTATTTGGTCACCTACAAACAAACAAGATTTCTGGCTCTCACAGACCTGTACCTTCTTCTTTAAGAGGCTCCTCTGTCCTGCACTCATTACCTGTATCAATGGCACCTGTTTGAACTTGTTATCAGTATAAAAGACACCTGTCCACAACCTCAAACAGTCACACTCCAAACTCCACTATGGTGAAGACCAAAGAGCTGTCGAAGGACTAGTCCTTTATTAATAAACATGACTAGTCCTTTATTAATAAAAAAGATTTCCCCAATGTAAATGTCACGGATAAGGCACGCCCATGGTGACTAGCCTACCAAAGCGTGGTCCGTGACTGGGGTAAAGAGGGAGTGAGGGGGACTTACTTTGAGCATATAAGACTGGTCATGATACACTTTCACAGCCCGCACTACCTCTGACCACCACTAGAGGGAGAATCCAATCCAATCTGGCTGATCACACACAGGCAGATATGAATCTTACATACAATCTGGTGCACTCTAAGGGTGGGGGTAGCAGTCTAGCAATTGGCACACCCTTCTAGGATTCCTCTAGCTATCCTAAAAGCTAGAACCCCGGCGTTAATCACTGTTCCTACTGTCTACACACCCCCTCACCAGATCCACACTTGGTACCTTGCCACGACCCAACAGTTTGTCCACAGACTAGTCTGCTTGGCCACCACACACACACAGATCTCTGTCCGGCCAGATATGAGCCCAAGCTTAGTACCCAGAAGTCACTTATTATTTGTATGACTTAATATCCTGAAAATGGGCAGGGTAAAAAATATGTACAAAGAAAAAAAGAGTTACAAAGAATACAAAAATACACACAATTGGTTATTCACTATAAAATAAAAGGGAATAAAAACAGAAATAAAACTTTTGCCAAGATTTATCCTGTGACTGGAGCAAGTCAATGAAAGTCTGTGATTCGCCAGCCAAATAGACTCGGCTCCATACGAATCACACTGTCCATATCTCAGGGTACACGGTTTATTGAAAAACGGATGGTGGGTGGAACTTTAACCCTTGGCCAATCAACCCTCAGGGGTGTTGTTGTACCAGCCCACAGGACGTTCTGTGTTTTGAAGTGCCCAATCTTGAATGGACCAGGAACGGTTCAGATCACTGAGTCAGGGATAGAATTTCCAACACCAGCGCTTCAGTCCAATTGCGACAGTACCAATCACTGTTCAGCTAAATCAGGCACCATATAACCATTCTGTGTGTTTCTCTGGGATTCTACAGAGGCTACATATACAGTTTTACATGTAGATGGATCCTACGGTGTGTCCAATCAGAAGGAAGTATTTCCATCTCTCTGCAACTAATATTTTAGTGAAACAGATTCCTCTTATCTGTGAATATAAATCAAAGCTGGCAGACATTTCAGAAGCTTCTCCTGGTCCACTGCTGTTTCTAGCCAAAAAGGCTAAAGCTCTTCTTTTAAAATTCAAGGTGAGAACGGCTTGTCTACTTAGATAGCAAAGCTCCATTGGCATCCAGGTGACACCACTAGCCTAGAAGCTACTCTGTCCTTCCAGATGCTGATTGGTGAATACTGTATATGTCTGTGACTGAATACTGAACACTTATCTGTAATAACATGGAATGAGACAAGATCTACAAATTACATATTTCTACTGATCACATCTTACTGATACAATGATTCTACTCTTACATTTACGTTACAGTAAATCCCTCGTCAATCATCCAATAATGCAGATCTACATCATAAACCAGTTGCCATCCAGCCAATAGCACAAAGGCGCGTGGCGTGCAGCTCATCCCTCTGGGTGGATGCCATATGGCATCCTTTCAGTCATGCGCAGTTTTCCTGCCCGCAAAGCCGTGCAGCAGCGCAAGCTGTCACCGGCCGTGTACTTCGGCCAGTACCATGTGACCTGCCAGTACCATGTGACCTGCTGTGACCAATCACAGCAGGTCACATGACAGTTGTATACAATGGATGGCTTCCTTTCATACCGTCCATTGTATACTAGTGTGTCTAGCTGTGAATGGTCGCAGTGATCACATGCGCAAACTGGGCCAATCAAAGCCCAACTGTGTCATGTGATTAGCCGTGGCCAAATCACAGTTAAGCATAAAAAACCCATGAATGAATCGATTTCATTCAGGTAAATGCTTGCTTATAGCAAAGTAATTCTTTGCTATAAGAAAATTGTGTAAAAAAAATAAATAAACACTGATCACTTTCCCAAAGTAGTACAATGTTACTATGGTAACATTATACTACTTTGGTCATAGTGAAATATGAAAAAACATCTTAAAAATAGAGAAAAAAAATTTAATAAAAAATAATTTAAAAAATCATTTTTTTCCCATACTATTACCAGTCAGTGTCCCTGATCACCACCATGCCAGTTATATGATGACGCTGTACTGCACTGGTGACAGGATGTAACAAAATAGTGAAAATCATTTTTTTTATTTCTTCATTTCCGAAAAATTATGACAAAAAAATTACAACTTCAAAAAACTCGCCATGACTGTTATAAAATACGTCGGACTGTCTACTTTTCAAAAAGGGGTAATTTGGGGGATGTCTGTACCGTTCTGACATTTGGAGGGGGATATCTGTACCGTTCTGACATTTGGAGGGGGATATCTGTACCGTTCTGACATTTTGGGGGGATATCTGTACCGTTCTGACATTTGGGGGGGGGATATCTGTACCGTTCTGACATTTGGGGGGGATATCTGTACCGTTCTGACATTTATGGGGGGGGATATCTGTACCGTCCTGACATTTGGGGGAGGGGGGATATCTGTACCGTCCTGACATGTGGGGGAGGGGGGATATCTGTACCGTCCTGACATGTGGGGGAGGGGGGATATCTGTACCGTCCTGACATGTGGGGGAGGGGGATATCTGTACCGTTCTGACATTTGGGGGGGGGGATATCTGTACCGTTCTGACATTTGGGGGGGGGGGATATCTGTACCGTTCTGACATTTGGGGGATATCTGTACCGTTCTGACATTTGGGGGGATATCTGTACCGTTCTGACATTTGGGGGGGATATCTGTACTGTTCTGACATTGGGGGGATATCTGTACTGTTCTGACATTTGGGGGGGGGGTATCTGTACCGTTCTGACATTTGGGGGGGGGTATCTGTACTGTTCTGACATTTGGGGGGGATATCTGTACCGTCCTTACATTTGGGGGATATCTGTACTGTTCTGACATTCTTGGACCTCAAGAAATGAGATTGGCCGTCAGTACTTCAGGATTGATCAATTTTCGGATATCTCCCATAGTTTGTGAACTCTATAACTTCCCTACAGACTAAATAATACATCCTAATTTGGGTTATTTTCACCAAAGACATGTAGCAGAATACATCTCGGCCTAAATTTATGAAGAACAATTATTTATTTGCAAACTTTTATAACAGAAACAAAGAATAACGTGTTTTTTTTTTCAAAATGTTTAGTCTTTTTTTGTTAATTTAGCAAAAGATAAAAGCCCCGGCGGTGATTAAATACCACCAAAAGAAAGCTCTAGTTGTGTGAAGAAAATGATAAAATTTTAGTTTGGGTACAATGTTGTATGACCGCGCAATTGTCATTCAAAGTGTGAGAGCGCTGAAACCTGAAAAATGGCCTGGGCAGGAAGGGGGTAAAAGTGCCCGGTATGGAAGCGGATAATAATGAACAATGCCCAATGAAAAAACACATGCTGACCACCAACACGATCCGTTTCCAGCGACTACTCACCATGATTGATAACTCACAGTGACTAAGGATGGACATGACATTGGGATACTGGGTGTAAATAGAAAATAACATCTTTTTACCTCCTCTGCTGCCACTTCCACCAATGCCTTCTCTCTACTTCCTACCACATGGAACTTCCTCTCTATATCTGTCTGTACCTGACATCACTTCCTGTCTTCCATAGAGACTTCCGTTTTGGGTATAAGTGAGATCACCACCTTGTGGAGCTCAGAGGAAATGCAATATGAGCGATCCCTGCTGAACCAGCTGAATTTCCATGGATCTATGGCAGGGGTGGGCAAACTTTTTGACTTGAGGGCCGCAATGGGTTCATATATTGGACCCGGGGGCCGGACCAAGAGTAGATGAATGATGTGTATGTGTCATCCATAGTAAGTATAGTAATATTCCCCCATAGTAAGCATAGTAATTAATCCCCCATATAGTAATTCATCCCCCATAGTAATTCATCCCCCATATAGTAATTCATCCCCCATAGTAATTCATCCCCCATATAGTAATTCATCCCCCATATAGTAATTTGTCCCCCATATAGTAATTAGTCCCACATAGTAATTCATCCCCCATATAGCAATTCATCCCCCATATAGCAATTCATCCCCCATATAGTAATTCATCCCCCATATAGTAATTCATCCCCCATAGTAATTCATCCCCCACATAGTAATTCATCCCCCACATAGTAATTCATCCCCCATATTAATTCATCCCCCATATTAATTCATCCCCCATATAGTAAGTCCCCCATATAGTAAGTCCCCCATATAGTAATTCATTCCCCATATAGTAAGTCCCCCATATAGTAAGTCCCCCATATAGTAATTCATTCCCCATATAGTAAGTTCTCCATAGTAATTCATTCCCCATATAGTAAGTCCCCCATATAGTAATTCATTCCCCATATAGTAAGTCCCCCATATAGTAATTCATTCCCCATATAGTAAGTCCTCCATATAGTAATTCATTCCCCATATAGTAAGTCCCCCCTATAGTAATTCATTCCCCATATAGTAAGTCCCCCATATAGTAATTCATTCCCCATATAGTAAGTCCCCCATAGTAATTCATTCCCCATATAGTAAGTCCCCCATATAGTAATTCATTCCCCATATAGTAAGTCCCCCATATAGTAATTCATCCCCCATATAGTAAGTCCTCCATATAGTAATTCATTCCCCATATAGTAAGTCTTCCATATAGTAATTCATTCCCCATATAGTAAGTCTTCCATATAGTAATTCATTCCCCATATAGTAAGTCCCCCATATAGTAATTCATTCCCCATATAGTAAGTCCCCCATATAGTAATTCATTCCCCATATAGTAAGTCCCCCATACAGTAATTCATTCCCCATATAGTAAGTCCCCCATATAGTAATTCATTCCCCATATAGTAAGTCCCCCATATAGTAATTCATTCCCCATATAGTAAGTCCCCCATACAGTAATTCATTCCCCATATAGTAAGTCCCCCATATAGTAATTCATTCCCCATATAGTAAGTCTTCCATACAGTAATTCATTCCCCATATAGTAAATCCCCCATATAGTAATTCATTCCCCATATAGTAAGTCCCCCATATAGTAATTCATTCCCCATATAGTAAGTCCCCCATACAGTAATTCATTCCCCATATAGTAAGTCCCCCATATAGTAATTCATTCCCCATATAGTAAGTCCCCCATATAGTAATTCATTCCCCATATAGTAAGTCCCCCATACAGTAATTCATTCCCCATATAGTAAGTCCCCCATATAGTAATTCATCCCCCATATAGTAAGTCCTCCATATAGTAATTCATTCCCCATATAGCAAGTCCCCCATACAGTAATTCATTCCCCATATAGTAAGTCCCCCATACAGTAATTCATTCCCCATACAGTAATTCATTCCCCATATAGTAAGTCCCCCATATAGTAAGTCCCCCATATAGTAAGTCCCCCATATAGTAAGTCCCCCCTGTGTCAATTCACTTACCTTTGCTCCGCGCGTTCCTCTCGTATTCCCGCGCCGTTCTGGTCTTCAGGGAGGACTGTAGAGGAGAAGAGTTCGTCACGCTGCCCCGCCTACATCCTGGCTGCCCCGCCTACATCCTGACAGCTGCAGAGTCCTGACGCCCGAGAGGAGGGAGGGGGCGGCCATCCGAGAGGAGGGGAGAGGAGGAGAGGAGGAGAGGAGGGAGGGGAGCGGGCGCCCGGCACACAGGAGAGCCGCATCTAAGTTTGTAAAGAGCCGCGGCTTGCCGACCACTGGCCTTGCGGGAGCCTAGCTCCGTGGGCCGGATTAAAAGGTCCGCCGGGCCGTAGTTTGCCCATTGCTGATCTATGGTCACCTTCAGTGACTTCCTCCCCTCCCCCTCATCTCCTTCATGATGGAAGTCATGCTGAGATCATCTCCCATTGGCTGAGCAATATTCTCATTGGTCTCTCAGCTCCTTCTTGCTATTCCTCGTCCTGCCTGTTGTTTCCTTGGATTGATTTTCTGTGTAGTGACCCCGCCTTGGTCTCTTGGATGCGCTCGTCTGTTGCTTGCCCTGACCTTTCTCCTGATTCCTGGATCTCCTCCTCATCTCTCCTCCATATCCTCTTACACAGCTTTTCTCCACACCTGCAGTGACCCTGGGGGGAGGAAACTTGGCACCAGCACGCCGCCAAATCCATCCCCACCATTAGGGGCTCTGGAGACAATTGTCTGCTATTTACACTCCGTTCCTCCGCACGTCACCTGATCACATGACAGCTTACTTCCACAGATTCCGGACAGATTTCTGGATGGTAAAGGTCACTCTTCAGTTTAGGAGAGGTAGGATGCACCCAGAAACTATGATTTGGTTTGCATGGGAGTCCCATACAGAGGATCCCTCAAAGCTCCCCATCAAAATGTTCCTCCATCCAGAGTCTATATGTCCTATGACATCACACTGACCTCACAGCTCCTCCTCCCAATGTCCCTCCATCCAGAGTCAGAGAATCCTATGACATCACACTGACCTCACAGCTCCTCCCCCCAATGTCCCTCCATCCAGAGTCAGAGAATCCTATGACATCACACTGACCTCACAGCTCCTCCCCCCAATGTCCCTCCATCCAGAGTCAGAGAATCCTATGACATCACACTGACCTCACAGCTCCTCCTCCCAATGTCCCTCCATCCAGAGTCAGAGAATCCTATGACATCACACTGACCTCACAGCTCCTCCTCCCAATGTCCCTCCATCCAGAGTCAGAGAATCCTATGACATCACACTGACCTCACAGCTCCTCCTCCCAATGTCCTTCCATCAAGGATCAGAGAATCCTATGACATCACACTGACCTCACAGCTCCTCCTCCCAATGTCCCTCCATCTGGAGTCAGAGAGTCCTATGACTGTCTCTGTGCTGCAGACACAATTTATGTATCAGTTTTCATTGTTTCTTCATTCTCTGACTAAGGTCCATGAATAAAGAAATGACCTGGTAGGAGATCAGAGGAGCCATTTCCTAGTTCCCTTGAGGGTGGAATTGCAAGATCCTCAGAGACCAAGCTGCCTGATGTGGGCGGAGTCCTGGTTTGGGGGAACCAATCAGCTCCTGTCTAGTAATCCTCTTTGTCTTTGTATTTTAGTCCATGGCCGGGAGATGAGGAAAACCTCCGAGGATTGTCTCACTTTGTCTCCAGACTGGAAAGTAGAAGATGAGGACATCACACAGTATAGTCCAGGAGAAAACCCGGCTCCCTCCAATGTCCATCTGGCACCACCCAGTGTAGATGGACCATCGGATTCCTCGTATCCTGAGGAACCTCAGACTGTGCGGGACCGGGCCGGCCTTCCAACAGGGAAGAGCTTCTCCTGTACTGAGTGCGGGAAGGGTTTCCATTTTAAATCAGATCCTATTGTGCATAAAAGATCTCACATAGGGGAAAAACCATATTCCTGCCTGAATGTGAGAAATATTTTTCATTAAAGTCCAGTCTTTACAGACATCAGAGACTGCATACGGGGCAAAATCCATATTCCTGTCCTAAGTGCGAGAAATGTTTTTCAGACAAGTCCAGTTTTTACAGTGGTCAGAGATTGCACACAGGGGAGAAGCCATATTCCTGTTCTGAGTGCGGGAAATGTTTTTTCATATATGTCCAGCCTTTACTCACATCAGAGATCACACACGGGGCAGAAGACACATTCTTGTCCTGAGTGTGGGAAATGTTTTTCACAGAAGTCCCATCTTAACCGACATCATAGATTGCACACAGGCGAGAAGCCATATTCCTGTCTTAAGTGTGGGAAATGTTTTTCTCGGAAGTCCCATCTTTATACACATCAAATTTCACACACAGGGGAGAGGCCATATCCCTGTCCTGAGTGCGGGAAATTTTTTCACAGACGTCCAGTCTTTATACACATCAAAGATCTCACATGGGGGAGAAGCCATATTCCTGTCCTGAGTGCGGGATATGTTTTTCACGGAAATCCCATCTTTACACACATCAGAGATATCACATGGGGGAGAGGTCATATTCCTGCCCTGAGTGTGGTAAATGTTTTTCAGACAAGTCCAGTGTTTCCAGGCATCAGAAGTCTCACACAGTGAGAAGCCACTTTCCTGTCCAGAGTGAGGGAAATGTTCCTCACTGAAGTCCTGTTTTTTTGTACTTCAGGGATTCCACACAACCCTTGAGGTATATTAGAGCCTTGAGTGCGGGAAATGTTCTAACCTGTCCCTCCCTTTCACAGAAACCACTGTGAGTTGAGCTTCTGGAGGGGCCTGGGGGCCATCCTCCTTCCCACTGACTATGGGCCCGGGGGTTCCATCACTTCCCTGGGTACCTGACTGGCCATGAATGATACCAGCTACCCTTTCCATGTAATCAGGGCTGGAGGGACTGTTTCTGGGACTCCTCAGCATACTGCGAAAGTGGAACTGTTATCCTGGAGTGATGGATTAGGTGCCGGGAGTTAGTTCCAGCATATATGGGGTTAAGAAACGTTATTTTCTGTTCTAGGTTTCCTGGCATCTACTATTGTTTGTTGTCATTAGATTTAGGTGAGAAGATCTCACTTTGTTTAATCCCCTCCAGAGTCCAGATGGCTCTGTGCCGAGAAGGAATCCATTGATTTCTTGGTTGTTTATTTGTGTATAGAATGTCATTTTCTCCTGTGATGTGTAATGTGGCCATTCCTGTAGAAATGCTGTTTGTTAATAAAGTCAGTCCTGTTTTCCTCCAACATTGGTTCTATCTGATGTTTGGAGTCAATTTGCTGTATTCTGGTTCAGAGTGGAGGAAGCTGGAGTTTGGCAGAGATACCCAGTCGGGGTGTCAGGCAGTCTGTCACACTCCCCTTTCAGCTGCTGGAGGTATGGAGATGGATTATTGGTCGTCTTGCTCTTCTTTGTGGTGGGGACCTGCAGGTCACATCTGGCCCGGAGCTGGTAAGTCAACACTACACCAGGGTACAGGGCCAGGACAGGGGGTGGGGGGGGGGGGGCGTCCAGGAGGGGCAGCTGCCCTGTGCACAGTGTTTTATTGCGGTCGAAGGGTGACGTGTCACATGACCATGTTGGTGATTGCCTGTGCAGAGAGAAGGATGGGGGTGCTGGGGAGGTGATATCTTCATCTGATGTCACAGACTCCTCCCCGTCCTGCCAGTCTATGGCGCCCTCTGCAGCTGTACAGGAGCTACCACTGGAGATGGGAGGAGGGAACTCACCAGCAGATGGTGGACTGTGGGGACTCCCCAGCAGATGGTGGACTGTGGGGACTCCCCAGCAGATGGTGGACTGTGGGGAACTCACCAGCAGATGGTGGACTGTGGGGAACTCACCAGCAGATGGTGGACTGTGGGGACTCACCAGCAGATGGTAGACTGTGGGGACTCACCAGCAGATGGTAGACTGTGGGGAACTCACCAGCAGATGGTGGACTGTGGGGACTCACCAGCAGATGGTGGACTGTGGGGACTTACCAGCAGATGGTGGACTGTGGGGAACTCACAAGCAATGCCATGCCAAGGTCTGATGAGTACAATTCAGGGAGGGGTGATTTGTGCTAGGGATGGTTTTGTCATGGAAGTTGGGGGAGGGGATTGGTGCTGGGGGTTGTTTTGTCATGGAGGTTGGGGGAGGGGATTGGTGCTGGGGGTTGTTTTGTCATGGAGTTTGGGGGAGGGGATTGGTGCTGGGGGTTGTTTTGTCATGGAGATTGGGGGAGGGGATTGGTTTGTCATGGAGGTTGGGGGAGGGGATTGGTGCTGGGGGTTGTTTTGTCATGGAGGTTGGGGGAGGGGATTGGTGCTGGGGGTTGTTTTGTCATGGAGATTAGGGGAGGGGATTGGTTTGTCATGGAGGTTGGGGGAGGGGATTGGTGCTGGGGGTTGTTTTGTCATGGAGTTTGGGGGAGGGGATTGGTGCTGAGGGTTGTTTTGTCATGGAGATTGGGGGAGGGGATTGGTTTGTCATGGAGGTTGGGGGAGGGGATTGGTGCTGGGGGTTGTTTTGTCATGGAGGTTGGGGGAGGGGATTGGTGCTGGGGGTTGTTTTGTCATGGAGATTAGGGGAGGGGATTGGTTTGTCATGGAGGTTGGGGGAGGGGATTGGTGCTGGGGGTTGTTTTGTCATGGAGGTTGGGGGAGAGGGATTTATGTTTGGGGGCACAATGTACTTTACTTACTTTTGGCCTCTACACTCTGTGAGCCATGCACTCTTGGCCCAGATAAAGGTAGGCTCAAGTGTTATTAAACTATACCTCTTTAAGCCCCTCCCACTGTGAGCACATTTTAGCCACACCCAGTATTTGGTGTAGAGTGCTTTGAGTGCTGCTATAATCCCCGCCCCCTCCACAGCTGCTCCAACTCCAATAAAAGTGGACATGGTCAGTAGGGTGTCCCTGGATTTTATGTTGAAAATCTGGTCACCTTCCAGTCCCGTTCTCTCCAGGACATATCATAGAATGAAGCCGTATTGTTCTTTCAGTGACATCATCCCGTGTTCTGTCCATTTCCACACTGACACCAACAGCTCCTCCACCATCCTGGAGTATTTGTTGTCACCATGTTTCCAATGATGGAGATCCAGAGACTGACCAGAGTCTTCTTCTCAATGTCACCAGACCACCTCTTCCTCTACTATTGGGGTGCTGGGCCTTTCTATGACTACTCTGGACCCCAACCTCTTCTATATGATTGTGAAGATTTCTATTTACTAAGAAGAGAAAGAAGCTGCAGAAAATGTCCATGATGGAGATGAGGATTCCATATAGTATGATCAGCATCACCCTTCACTCTGTAACCAAGACCTAGTCTGGCAATGCCCAGAATGACACCAATGAGTCTCTGACCAATCTGATGGTTTGGATGGACTTTCTCCTTTTGATTATCTCCAGGCAGTGGCGTATTTAGGTTTTGTGCTGCCCTAGGCAACACCAAAATCATTTGCCCCCCATGGACACCGACCAAAACAACCCCCCCTTCTTCCTCCTGTTGTGGTGGTTTATGTAAGGATATATATTATTTATAAAGGGCGTGTCCCTTTCCCTTAGATGAAATATTACAGTGCCTCCAGCCGTTAAAATACGGCAAATATTTAGTAAACCAATAATTTGGACACCTTGATAATTTGATCACCACTTATTATTATACCTTGAATTCTTTTAGCCAATATGATTTCGTACCATACACACAAAATTTGCCTTATATTAGATAAATATAAAAATTTATTTATGTACAAAAATTATATATATATTAACACAAAACGCAAAAGACTGGTGATAAATGAATATTGGTACACACAATCAAAAATATATCCTACCAATGTAAGACACACTAATAAGGTCTCTAACTAATTACATCGATCACAAATTTAAATGATATGATATTTATTAAATTTATTAATAATTAATAATTTCGAATATCTCAAAGGTTATATTCTTACACGCCGTGGCCATAGGCTTGCAAGAAGTAAGCCCTTGATATATGATACTCTGGTTATTAATATTCAATAAATTATGAAATATGGAAAAATTTATAATATGGCAATCAACAATTTTTTTTTTAACAGTAACACAGTATCTGACTACATATATCTAACTATCCAATATTGTTGTAATACACTACGGTAATTTTTATGATTCTACACAACAGAGAAAGTAATTAATACAAATCAAATAAACATCTCACCACACCCGGACGTCAGACTAGGCAACTCTCCCGTGGATTTAGCTGGCAGTGGAACGCCTTTAGACTGATATATAGGCAAGTGATAGATTCAATAGGGGAGAATGTAGGAAGTTATAAGTTTTGAGGTTTAAAGTTTTAGGAAGTTTGAAAAGATGGAAGAGTAGTTATTCAGCAGAGATCTTCTTCAGATGTCAGGTCTTTCCATGAGGTCTTTATGAGGGTTTTTTTTTTTTTCATGAGGTCTTTCTTTTAAAGCACATGGGCTTTTTATATCCACTAGTCCATTGTTCTAAGATACCTTCCCACCAGGCTTCCTGATTGGCTAGTTGAGAAATGTGTGTGCATAAGCTATTTCTCACCTGCCCGCCAGGTGGCGGTCATGTATCACAGAACAATGTGAGTATTTGAGATGACTCATATCTTGGGTGGAATCTTCAGGTAATTTCAGGAATAAAATATACGGCTCTTTCCAGATATAGCAGTGATCATACCTATATTATTCTAAATAGGGACCATGGAATATAGGTGTATATTCAGTTATTCCTATTTGAAATACCATCCTGTTTGTTTCCTGATAAGACATGTAACTAATGCTAGTTTATAATACATCTTACTTCCCATCATCTCAATACTCAAGTTAGTGATATATATAGTTCCCATTGCTGAGTATTTAATGGTGTTTTAAAGTCTATGACATCTTATTTATAATCTGTTTCTGTAGTACATTTTTGTAATGATATACAGTGAACTTTTAGACTTAAATGTCCTGAATTTCACCTCTTGGTTTCAGCATCAACATTTCCTCTGTGTAGGGGAAAAAAAATTCTCTGTTTGCCTAGCCCTTGTATTGGACTCATGGTAAACAATTGTTAATGCTTTCACCCTTGGTGAACAATAGTAGATGGTAATAGTTTCAGAGGTTTGTTGGTTCATCACACTCTACAGGTTTTGGTTAAGCTTTCAAACAGTTGAGTTCCCGTCTCATTATTGTTGAAATGTTTACAAGTCAGAGTCCTATGTGTTTGACTTTCTGTAGGTGCAATCTTCTCACTTCCATATACAAATAGTCCTTGTTGACAGTTTAAACAGTCCCATTGTCTTGGAAAAGTCTTAATTCCCTGTTCTCTTCAGTTCTTTAACTAGAATTCTTGAAGGTTCAACCAAGACAAAATTAACTCTTAACATACGGTTCTGCTGAGCTGTTTGCTATATAACATTATGTCTTGATAAAAGTCATATTCTTGAGACATGATTCAAAAGCCCACAACAAAATCCCCCTTTGTTTTTGGGGTATAGGCACGCGTAGAGGGGTGTCTGTATCGAAAAACATGAGTGAGGCTTTTGGCTAGAGTGATTGTTCGTCTTCTCCGGTGAAGGGAATGAAATAATAAAAAAAAATTTCGATAATAAAATGGCAGCGGTCATGCTGGTTGTTCCTCAACTTGACTCGGCGTCTTTAGATGGACACTTCCGATGACGATCCTGGTCTTGTGATGAGGCCGGCCTGGCCTGACACATCCACCTTGGGGTCCATGGGTCCTCCGCACGACAGGTCTCTTAGACGGTCTCCTAGGCGGGTCTTTTCCTCTGGACTGGCCCTTGGTGGCCTGGGACATCAGGTTATCGTCTCCGGATCGATCTCTGGCATCTGGTCTTTCCCACAGGACATTATAGCTTCCTTCTAGGGTCTGGTCATTGACACCTCCGATCGCCGGTCTGGTCATAGTCTGGGCCTTCCTTTCTAAATTATTAAAATGAACAGTTTGAGTAATGGATAACATAAAATTATATTACTGGATCCTGTAAGGCAAAAGATGAATTATATGTTTAAAGGAAATTTAATAATGATCTCAATATCTCCAGATAGGAATTGGTGGGTTAGTCTTCCAACAACTGCAATTGAGACTTCGGATGGCAAGCACGTAATTGGTTGATGTGCACCCATCTATCACTGATTTCACCATACCGGGTAACCTGCAATTTATATGCGACCGGAGAGATTTTATCAATGATAGAGAACGGACCTTTCCAAGATGGAAGGAATTTCCGTTCCTTGATCTGGTCTCTTGCAAAGTTGTATAGATAGACCTTGTCACCAATCTCATATTCCTTCTTGGAGGTTTTGAGATCATAGTATGTCTTAGCACTAGTTGCAGCTCTTTCCAAATTTCGCTGGGCAAAGGCAAAAGCATATTGCAGATGTTTACGTAAATCCTCTATGTACTGGTGTGTGGTGGTAGCATTGATCAAATTTTGATCTGTAGTGCGATACAATAAGTGCTGGGGCAGTACCATCCGTCTACCTGTCATCAGTTCAAAAGATGACATTTTTGTAACTGTATTCGGAGTAGCCCTCAACGCCATCAGGACCAGCGGGAGTTTGACATCCCAATCTTTACCTGTTTCCTTAACAAATTTCTTAAGGACATTAACGATGGTCTGATTGTATCGTTCTACACCACCACTAGAGGCTGGCCGATAGGCGATATGCAATTTCCTTTTAACCCCCAAAATTTTCCACAATTTGGCCATCACTTCGCTAGTGAAGTGCGATCCTCTATCAGACTCTATCCTCTGAGGTAAACCAAAACGAGAAAATACATGATTTATTAGCAATGCAGCACATGTCTCGGAGCTATTATTTGGTGCTGGTATACATTCGACATACTTGGTGAATAATCATGTAACTGTTAACATATACCGATTTCCTCGTGAAGATTTTGTTACTGGCCCAATAAAATCCATCTGAAGGTCTGACCAAGGCATACATATCCCCCTCTTCTGGAGAGGTGCTCTGTGAGTTGGCTTGGTAGGTTGAAATTGGGGACATATTAGGCAACCTTGGCAGTATTCCTTCACATCACGTAACATATGAGGCCAGTAGGCATAATCCCGCAGGATCTCATACGTGATCTTCTCTCCACGATGACCGGAAGTGGGAGCATCATGGGCATGCTGTAGCATCAAACCTCTAAATTTAAGTGGGACGACCCATTGTTGTACGCCACCCTTTGAGGTTCGTATCAACAATCCCTGGTATAAAGAGAATTGGGATTTGGATTTCATTAAGATACGTAAATCCTCCTTCCCACTACATACTTCCTTATTTATGGGATTTTGGTTGGGATCTTCTATATGACTATAAAACAAGCCTATTATTGGGTCTTCTTTTTGGGCAGTAATTAAATCCTCACTAGGAGAATCGTGACTCCACTGTAATGCATTCGGATCACCAGCTGTTCTGGCCTGTTGCCTGGTGACAGCTTCAACCTGTACGGTACCTAGAAATTGATCAATGTCTAACAATTCACCGGTGATTGCCCCTTCCTTGGCTAGAGAATCGGCCAGATCGTTCCCTTCTTTCTCGGCACCTAGAACCTTGGAGTGGCCTTTGGTCTTCTTGAAGTGCAGGGTGAGATCATTGGACCTTACCAGTTCATCGATGTGACAAAAGAGCTTACCATGTTTCACGGGTTTGTGATTACTCTTGTTCATGTTGTTTCGCTTCCACCTAGGGAAATACTCCACAAAACTATTCCTGACATAATTGGAATCGGTTATGATGGCACACTCTCTGATGTTGAACTCTATAGCCATCTCAACTGCTCTAAGAATTGCAGTAAGTTCAGCAACCTGACTGCTTTTTGGTCCAAGTTTGTATCCCACAGAAATTGGGGTGACACCTTGGGTCCAAACGATTCCAATACCTGCCACTAGTTGGAGCTGTTCCCCATCCTTGTGATGAAAAGCACAACCATCCACATATACACACGGCAGCTGTTTACAGTATTCTTCATCGTAAACCTTGTAGGGAGAGAACAGTTGTTCTTCCAGAAAGTCAGTGTCCGGGCCATCCATAACAGGCGTAGTTGCGGAACAATCATGGAGCTCGGCTAGGCCCTGGGCTACTGGACTTTCCTTGTTCTGTTTGTACCGAATTTCAAGAGGCCACCCTTGCAAAGACAAAGTCCAAGCAGTGATGCGGCTATTAGACACATTTCCTCCCTTGATACGTTCACTCTTTAAATACTGTAAAGGCTGGTGTGCCGTTTCAACAATGATTCTCTCTCCCTGAATGTAACTGCGAAAATTCTGTAATGCCCACACGGTGGACAATAGAGCTTTTTCACAGTCACTGAACTTTACTTCAACCGGGGACAAAGTTTTACTGGCATAGGCAATCACCTTACTGACATCATCACGTTTCTGGTAAAGAACAGAACTCATACTTACCTGCGTAAACCCTGTCTCTAGATAGAAATTTTTACCCCCTTCGGGATATCCGAGACACGGAGCTTGTGTGAGACGTTCCTTTAATTCCTTCATGGCGTCCTCCTGTTTCTTACCCCACGACCATTCGACATCCTTCTTCAGTAGGTGAAGCAGTGGCTTGCTTATCTCGGCGTAATTATCAATAAACTTACGCGAGTAGTTTACCATACCTAGGAATGATCTCAATTCTTTAAGGTTAGTAGGGACTTTACAATTCAGAACCGCCTCAACTTTCTTCTTTTGTGGGTTCAAACCTTCAGCAGTAACTTCATGGCCTAGGAAGTTTACCTTCGTGCGACACCACTGGGCTTTTTGTAAGGACAGTTTTACTCCTGCTGCTTTTAATTGGCCCAGGACATGCCGAAGTTCTGTAATGTGTTTGGCCATATCAGTACTTTTGATCAGGATATCGTCCACATATGCCAACGTCCCCCTTTCGAAGGCGTCTGGCATGGCCTTGTGCATGAACACAGCAAATTCATGTCCGGAATTTATGAATCCGAAAGGCATTCGTACCCAACAATATTGTCGATTCCCAAAACTGAAGGCCAGTTTGTATTGGTCTTCCTCACTCACCTTTATGGTCCAATACCCCTGTGCACAATCCAAAGCTGTGAAAACTTGGGATCCTTGGAGCTGGGCGAGACACTGGTCTATGTATGGGACAGGCCATCCTGACATGTACACACGTTTGTTTAGCTGACGGAGATCAGCGCACAAACGCCATTGTCCATTGGGTTTTAAGATACCCAGGATCGGGTGGTTGTAGGAGCTGTGGATGGGCCTAATTATACCCCTTTCATGTAACTTCCTGATAATCTCAGCTAGAGATTCATAGGAAGCTAATGGTAACCTATACTGTCTTACGAATACTGGTGGGGCATCTGGATCTGTTTGGATCCTAGCGATGTGTAGGTCAGTAGTCCCACAATCGTAAGAATCCTTGGCAAAGATCTCTTGGAATTCAAGGAGAAGCTCTCGGAGCAATTGTCGGTCGAGATCACTGGCACACGCGTCGGCGAGGGCCACCATCTCTTCCACTAACTCCTTGAATCCAGGAAAGCTTTCCGGCTGACCTATCTCATATGCCTCTTCAAGTTTCGTGGTGAGGTCATTGGGTATGTGATGTGTGTGTGTGTTCTCCTGCCATCCAGGTTCTTTGGGGTACTCTTGTTCTTTGATTGGGTGATCAAAGACAATTGATGTCTCTTCGATTCGACAGGTGCCATCTTTAGAATCGAATGGATAAATGGACTCTATGGTGAAAATACCCTCTGGTAATGAATGGAATGTTTGTTCAATTAATTGTTCCTCCGACAAATATTCATCGGGGATGAGTCCAATCACCTGGTTAGTGACCCCAAAGGTGTAATATTCAGTCTCTACCGCTAGACCAATAAGGGTCTCTTTGGGTAAGACGATGTCCTGATTGGACAGATTATGTACGTAAATGTACATCGGGGATTGATGTGTGTTGACTAGGGGCGTGTGTGTAATGTTCAGTCCCTCCCCCTGCATTTTATGGGAGAGGCATACTAATGCATCTGACCCCTTCAGTCTATGTCCCTTTTTAACTTGGATGGGGAGTATGAAATTATTTATGCCCTTAGGAATTGTAATCTTTTGGGCTACCTGGACTTCAACAGCATAAGGCATCTGTTGCTGGGATTTTAAAGCTAAGTCCAGATTTTGGTATTTTTCGGGGTCCCCCTTTAGTCGACTCCATAAACAGTCATTAATTAGGTCGACTTGCATTGCAAAGCGATGTAATACATCGTTGCCAAAATAAATTTTAGTTTGGGGATTATCCAAGACTAGGAACACATGGGTGGCTGTTTTGTTTCCTACAGTGACGTTTAAGAGACACCTAGCCATTGAATTGTGATCATCAGAGTCATCAAGGGAGTCTGAAATCCAATGACGCTGAGGTGTGGAGAAACGGATCATTTCCATTTCGGTCAGGTGTTTTATCAACCCATGGCTTACAAAGCTGTGTTCCTGTCTCAAATCTAGTTTGGCATATTTTGACCTATTAAGACCATTTATCCGGATGGGGATAAACAAGTCGCTGTTAACCCTTTCAATACCTGTCAAGAATTGGGTATGATCTCCCCCTTTTCTTGGTTTATCCTCCTGATGAAAAGATATCGTAAGGATGTCATCTTGGAGGGAGATATCTTTTATTTTATCTTGGGGAATTCTATAAATGTGTTCCTCATCTCTTCTGATAGGGTTATAGTCATCAGGTTTGATAACCGTTACATCAGGAAGTTGGCTGTTCCTGAAATGGATTTCTAATGATCCAGGCCTTTCTTCCACCAGGTGGCAGTGTTGTCGGGAATGGGGAGTTTTAAGTTTCCCATATTTAATTGGGGTATTTACCTGTGACCACAGGACTTGGTTCACACAATCAACTATGGTGTTCAGCCTTTTTAGGAAGTCCATCCCAATTATCATGTGGTGCTGTGATATGCTAGCAATGATGATGGGGTGTCTCAGTTCCTTATTACCCAGTTTCAGTTTAAGCCAGGCGGTACCCATGACTTGTAACGGGTCTCCACCTACACCAATCAATGAGCTGTCAAAACTTTTAAGTCTTGGCTTGGTGGGCATGACATTCGCCACTTTGTCAAAATGCTCCTGTGACATGATGGTTGCTTGGGATCCAGTGTCTATTAAGCCGACAATCGAAAGATCACTGGCATCCTGCACCTGCACCGTGGCATAATATCTCCCATCAGATTCAGTCAGCTCACACATGAAATTAGTGTGGTTGAAGATCTGTGGGCCCTTCAATAACATATGACTGGCTCTTATCTCACCGCATGTGGTGGACACATCACCCTTATCCTCCCTGGTGGGATTCTTGGACTGTCTCAAGACAGAAGCACAACTAGAAGTTGGTGCTCCGTCTGGCTTGTCAATCCCGACGACTTCCGATGCCGCGACTATATTAGGGGCAATAGATGGACACTGAAAAACAGGAGAATCATTAATAACCAACAACTGGTCCCCCTTTGCCTGAGAACTAGCTTCTCCATTAGTAGGCGTGTCAGGGACGGGGCACACATCTCCTGTCATTTGACTCAGTGTCCTCCCCTGTTGGTTTAAGGCTTGGTTGCCTGTTAATTCTGTGACCCTTGGTTGGTCACAGGAGCTGCTCCTAAAAAAGGATTGGATGGAAATTGAGTGACAAGCCTGTCCATCTGTTCAGCCATTTTGCTGACCTGTGCCTCTATTTGTCCAATACGCTCAGAGGAGTCATTCTGTTGATTCTCCCTCTTCTTATACTTGCGCTTGTATTTTGGACGAGACTGGTAATGAGACTCAGAGTCAGAACTACTGCTCTGGTCCCGACGCCATTGTTCTCTCTGAGGTTTTGGGGTCTCCCTGTTATTAAAGGGAGCCTGGGGTACTGTATCCCCCCTTTGAGCCTGAGGGTGTTCTTGGCGTGGAGGAAATCTTTGGAAATCGGAGTTTTTATTAAAATTGGGATTCTTATTGTAATTATGGTTCCTGTTGAAATTGGGGTTCCCATAAAAATTCCCATGTTGGTTTTGGCGAGGATAATAGAACCTCTGAGGATACCATTGCCTCCTTTGATTTTCATCACTGTACTGGCCCTTACCATACTTTTTATTCTTCTCACTTCCACTACCGTAGTTCCCTGGCTTTTGCCTATCCTTTCTCACCCACTGGTTTTGGGGTGCAAAGTTATGGACCTCCTTCACTTGCTGGGTTTGAGGTGCAAATCTAGGGGAACCATTGGTTTTACCCCCACGGACTACTTCCGCATATGATTTCTTCTCTGCCTGCACATTTGGATTTGGAGGGGAAACGGTAGTGGCTGCTACTATCTTGGGGCTACTTTTAGGTTCTCTTTTTATCCCGCCCTCACTGGACTGTTGGATCGAGAATAAATAGTCACTCTCTCTCACCAACCAATCAAGAGAGCATCCCTTTCTGTAATCCTTTGCAAGTCCCAATTTTATGTAAGCAGGTAATGCTTCATAGAATAGTGTCTTGAATTCTGGCTGGTTAGGATTGGGATCCTTTTCAGCCAGGAAATAGGCATTTCTGAGGACAGCCAGAAATTCTGCAGGGCTTTGGTGAGGACCACACTTTAAATTGTAGGCCGCAGCCTTGGCAGAGGTTACAGTTTTATAAGGCCCAAATTCCATGTGGCACTTATGTTTAACCTCTCTCCAGGACTGATTGGAATAGGCCCTCAAGGTCTCAAAGAATTGCCGGTATTTCTCCTCAAACACCCATGGCAGCAATTCTATTTTGGTGTGGTCATCTCTAATGCCCAGAATCTCTAACGTCTGTTCATATGTTTTCATGTGTTCGGTGATTTCAAGGGACCCTTTCTTAGAAAACCTAGGAACAGTGTCCTTCAGGAACTTAATGACCTTTGGGGTGTCATATCTCCTGAATGACCCCTGGGATTTCCCTTCCTGCCTATATGAAACCTCATATTTTTCTTCAGAGCGCTCTGGAGTGTATCTTGACAGCTTAGGAGGTGACCTATATTCTGACCCTGCCTCACTATCAGATACTTCGCTGTGATGCGGGTATCTCCGCTCATCAGCCTCCTGCTTGCCTGGGTTGGTCCGGTTTCGGACCCCAGAATTTATTTGGGCCGTCAACCTCATGATCTGCTCCTCCAGAGTTTTCTGCTCAGATTTTATCAAGGTAAGTTCTGACTGGTCATGCTTATCCCCTGGGTGAACTTTAATTTTGACAGGAGATAACCTCTCTGATCTGAAGTATTCCACCTCATCTTTTAAGTCCTGATACTTCTCTTGAAGTTGTTTTAACTCCTGAAAGTTTCTTTCATACAGGTCCTGAGCACTTCGAAAGTCTCCGACCAATCTATCATAATGTTTCTCGGATTCGTCTAAACGAATACCGGCATGACCAAGCTTCCCTTTCAAAGACTCAATGTCCTGATTTTTGCTTTCTAACAAGAGGCGGGCCTCTGACAACTCTTCCCTTAGAGTCATGGTCCGCTGGGCAGCTCCAGCGGTCATGAACCATAACATGGGCCAAGCTTCTAGGAGAAGTCTGTCACGGCCTCTATCACTTTCTGTTCCAGCAAATGCCATTAAAAACCCAACAACCTGGCCCTTTTGGTTAAACAGGTCCTCAAAGGTGCTCATGGCCTGCTCTTTCTCTTCATCCACAAATTCATTATTACTATCCCCCAAATTCAATCTCTTGCGGAGATAATTTATTACTTCATTTTCAACATACTTCTGCCAAGCACCGGCAGCTTTCCGAGCTGGCTTCATAACTTCCTGCTCAATGCCTTGAGCCGCCATATTTTCCTCGTTATGCTTGGAAGAGGTGGATCCGTGATTACTGGATGCCATTTTGATACAAAATATATGTTTGATAACGTGTACAAATATACAATCACCAGTGCGTTTTGTGTTATGGTACGATTTCTTATGGCTCTCAGCAGCGCCTCCAAATTTATGTTGTGGTGGTTTATGTAAGGATATATATTATTTATAAAGGGCGTGTCCCTTTCCCTTAGATGAAATATTACAGTGCCTCCAGCCGTTAAAATACGGCAAATATTTAGTAAACCAATAATTTGGACACCTTGATAATTTGATCACCACTTATTATTATACCTTGAATTCTTTTAGCCAATATGATTTCGTACCATACACACAAAATTTGCCTTATAATAGATAAATATAAAAATTTATTTATGTACAAAAATTATATATATATTAACACAAAACACAAAAGACTGGTGATAAATGAATATTGGTACACACAATCAAAAATATATCCTACCAATGTAAGACACACTAATAATGTCTCTAACTAATTACATCGATCACAAATTTAAATGATATGATATTTATTAAATTTATTAATAATTAATAATTTCGAATATCTCAAAGGTTATATTCTTACACGCCGTGGCCATAGGCTTGCAAGAAGTAAGCCCTTGATATATGATACTCTGGTTATTAATATTCAATAAATTATGAAATATGGAAAAATTTATAATATGGCAATCAACAATTTTTTTTTTAACAGTAACACAGTATCTGACTACATATATCTAACTATCCAATATTGTTGTAATACACTACGGTAATTTTTATGATTCTACACAACAGAGAAAGTAATGAATACAAATCAAATAAACATCTCACCACACCCGGACGTCAGACTAGGCAACTCTCCCGTGGATTTAGCTGGCAGTGGAACGCCTTTAGACTGATATATAGGCAAGTGATAGATTCAATAGGGGAGAATGTAGGAAGTTATAAGTTTTGAGGTTTAAAGTTTTAGGAAGTTTGAAAAGATGGAAGAGTAGTTATTCAGCAGAGATCTTCTTCAGATGTCAGGTCTTTCCATGAGGTCTTTATGAGGGTTTTTTTTTTTTTCATGAGGTCTTTCTTTTAAAGCACATGGGCTTTTTATATCCACTAGTCCATTGTTCTAAGATACCTTCCCACCAGGCTTCCTGATTGGCTAGTTGAGAAATGTGTGTGCATAAGCTATTTCTCACCTGCCCGCCAGGTGGCGGTCATGTATCACAGAACAATGTGAGTATTTGAGATGACTCATATCTTGGGTGGAATCTTCAGGTAATTTCAGGAATAAAATATACGGCTCTTTCCAGATATAGCAGTGATCATACCTATATTATTCTAAATAGGGACCATGGAATATAGGTGTATATTCAGTTATTCCTATTTGAAATACCATCCTGTTTGTTTCCTGATAAGACATGTAACTAATGCTAGTTTATAATACATCTTACTTCCCATCATCTCAATACTCAAGTTAGTGATATATATAGTTCCCATTGCTGAGTATTTAATGGTGTTTTAAAGTCTATGACATCTTATTTATAATCTGTTTCTGTAGTACATTTTTGTAATGATATACAGTGAACTTTTAGACTTAAATGTCCTGAATTTCACCTCTTGGTTTCAGCATCAACATTTCCTCTGTGTAGGGGAAAAAAAATTCTCTGTTTGCCTAGCCCTTGTATTGGACTCATGGTAAACAATTGTTAATGCTTTCACCCTTGGTGAACAATAGTAGATGGTAATAGTTTCAGAGGTTTGTTGGTTCATCACACTCTACAGGTTTTGGTTAAGCTTTCAAACAGTTGAGTTCCCGTCTCATTATTGTTGAAATGTTTACAAGTCAGAGTCCTATGTGTTTGACTTTCTGTAGGTGCAATCTTCTCACTTCCATATACAAATAGTCCTTGTTGACAGTTTAAACAGTCCCATTGTCTTGGAAAAGTCTTAATTCCCTGTTCTCTTCAGTTCTTTAACTAGAATTCTTGAAGGTTCAACCAAGACAAAATTAACTCTTAACATACGGTTCTGCTGAGCTGTTTGCTATATAACATTATGTCTTGATAAAAGTCATATTCTTGAGACATGATTCAAAAGCCCACAACACTCCCATGGAGAGAGCCTGACATTGACCAACAACACCCCTGCCCCCCACCCGGGAAAGCCTTCCAGTACCCCCCCATTCCCATGCGATAGGGAGACACTCATCTTCACAGCTCCACACATCCCCGGGAATGAGAGCCAGGCTCTACATACACCATCAAGCAGCCCGCAGCTTCTCTCAGATCCCACCTGGTTCCCATGGTGGCTTGTCCCTTCTTTCATCCCTTCTGCTGGGGAGATGTGCTACCCCCCCTGAAAAATGCCGCCCTAGGCAAGTGCCTTGTTAGCCTTGTGGTAAATACACCCCTGTCTCCAGGTGACCATGAATTAGTTCTCCAATATCTCCCCGGTGTTCTGCAGACAGATATGCATTTCCTGATGACTTATGTTGTACAGATTCCTCGTGTTCCCCGATATGAGCTCATACATTGGACTTGTTCAACTTTCTAACCAGGAGTGAATGGACTTGGCAAGATACTCTCCCTATGTAGAGGACACGTGGCCTGGTTTGGTTCTGGAGGTGGGGGAAGTGCATACATGTCCTCCACTTTCCTGGCCTGGCAAGCTGCAGACTGGGATATGGGTCTAGGATGGATTTTGTGGGGGACCCCATACTTTATTGGGGTTTTTTAAGGATTTGGTAAGATGTTGGTAGGGACCATGTTCTATTTTTTACATGGTGTCTCCTTTGAAATCCATTCTAAACCTGAAAGGCCTGGTATGAATTTTATTAGTGACACCCCACGCCACCCTGGAAAACCGCAGCTGACACCTGAATGGAATGATCAGGAATGCATTGCTGGTTGTCAGGATGCCTGGGGCCACTGGTTCTCTACTAGAGATGAGCCCAACTGCCCGGGGTTCAGTCCCAGCAGAGTTCCGAGAAGTTTCCATGCTTATTCCAAATCCCATCCAAATCAATCGGAGCAAAATCAACAGGCCCATTTTCTAGGCTAATAGGCCAATAGGTGTGAGAAAATAGCATGGGGGAGGGGGAGGGACACTGCAATGGGAAAAAAAAGTTTTAAAAAAATTCCATTCAGCCAGGAGCGGGAATTTTTTTTTAAATGCTTAACGTGAAACAATAAAAATGTCCAAATCTTTTAACCTCTTCATCTCTGGAGCAATGTTTTCCCTGTTTGTACACATGTATAAATCTGCATTTGTGTTGAGTAAATAGATACCAAACAAGTCAAGTCTTACAATTGTGTGCGCCTGAGACATGGCAATGACGGCCCCTGAAAATCTCCATAGGAGACACTTTAAAGCCTTTACTGCTCATCAGTATAGAGACAACTGTGATCTGTGGTGGTGGAATGATTCCTCTCACTGCGACATTCGTGGCGATACCTCACATGTGTGGTGCAATCACGCTTTACATACACACCCTTTGTGTACTTTTGTGTTTGCAGGACAACAGGGGTTATGTTTAATTTTTTAATAAATGTTATTGTCATTTGTATTTTTGTACTTGTGTATTTATTTCCTATTTAGCTGTATTGCTATCACAAGGAGTTAACAACCCCCCACTGTGACATGATTGGTCAGGTGACAGGTCCTCTTTATGAGACATCGGGGCTCTATTAGACCTCCAATGTCTCCTCTACCCTCCAATGCACAGATGGCGCTCAGTTAGATGCTTCCTTGGCTGGATCATCCGGGGAATGATGGCTCGGAAACGGGAAACACTCAGAGCTGAGGACTTCATTCAGTGCAGAGGAGATTGGGGAATGGACGTTCACCAGTCTCCTCCATCTTGGCCTCCTGAAGGCACTGGATGTGGTCTCAGGATCCCAGAATGAGTGCAGGAACCATGCGGGGGGAAGAGGGAGCTGTGATGGGGGCATCACCACCTGCAGTGTAAATGTGATCAGGTAGTTATACAGCCACGCGGATCACTTTTACTGTGCAGCTGGGAGGCGGCTGAAGGAAACAAGCACTGCTACTGCCGCCATCACCTTGTGAGGGTCTGTGTGATGATTCAAAAGAAAAAAGGAAGACGGCAATTTAAGGCATTTTTTTCTTTGTAAATTTCACTTTTTCTGTAGCCCCTCCTACAGCAAGAATTAAAAAACGTATAGATCCCCAAATACATACCGGACCCTCTGAGTCTAAGAGTCTATGGGGGTACCTCATACAAAAAGTGTGTGCCCCCCCCAGAAAATCCATAGCAGACCCTTAATCCAAGCATGCAGCCTGGCTGACCAGGAAGGGGAGAGGGAAGAGTATGTGGCCCCACCCCCCTCCTGAACCATACCAGCCCATGTGCTCTCAATATGGGGTACCTTGTCAGGGGGGACCCCCTGTGGCAATGCACCTTGTCCCTATACAGATGAGGACAAGGGCCTCATCCCACACCCCTGGCCTGATGGTTGTGGGGGATCTGTGGTCAGGGAGGTTCATCAGAATCTGGAATGCCCAGACACCGATCCCCCATATCAGTGAGTTTGGGGTACATAGTACACAGCACCCCTACTCATTCATAAAAAAAGGAAATAAAGTGATAAAGACCCTCAATGTCCTCACTGACTGATAGAGTCCTGAGCTGTCATGAGATATATAAAGGAAGGGGCGGGGATAGTTGTGACATCATTGCCCATATATGGCCATATTCAGACAATGATGTCATCCTCTATTCCCTGCCCATTTGCCTATGTGACCATGTAAGTGAGTGGGTGGGGTGAAGTCAGTGGTTGCTAAGGATGCAGCTGTTGCAGGCAGCTGTTGCTTCCCTAGCAACCAGGGAGAGCCAGAAGCCATCATGTCGGTCTGCAGCAAATGCGATAAACTTTGGATGTTCAGAAGAATGTGGGAGCCGCCAGTGTTCATCCAAACTTCTGTCCAGACTCGGAGCTCATCCCTCATCCCAGATTATTGTCAGGGTGTGGGAGGATTGTATCTGCCAGACCGGGATCTGTAGGTGTGTGTGTGTCACTGCCCGGCACACCAGTCACATCACACACTCCAGGTTGTGCCAATCAGCCCTCAATCATGTGTGTGGGGTGTGCGGGGGGGGGTAGGTGGTCAATGAAAGAAGTGATCACACCGGGATTCTGGATGGAAGGATAGCTCAGGGGATCCTCTGAGGTGTGTGGGGATCACTTGTCTGCTCTACAGACCTCAGATTGTATGAAAGATTTGTATCTGCCTGTGTGTGTCCAGCCAGTCCCATGTGGAAGTGTCTCCCTCAAGTGGTGGTTAGCAGTATTGCAGGCTGTGAGATCCGTATCATTGCTGGTATTATCTTAGCCAGTCACCGTGGGCAAGATTTCCTTAACACCCATCATTGGTACAACATCAAGATAAAACCTTGGGATAAAATAAGCCCCATCCTTGGTGTCAGTGAGATAAAATAAGCCCCATTGTAGGTGTCAGTGAGATAAAATAAACCCTATTGTTGGTGTCACTGAGATAAAATAAGCTCATTGTTGGTGTCACTGAGATAAAATAAGCTCCATTGTTGGTGTCACTGAGATAAAATAAGCCCCATTGTTGGTGTCAGTGAGATAAAATAAGCCCCATTGTTGGTGTCAGTGAGATAAAATAAGCCCCATTGTTGGTGTCAGTGAGAACTAAGTGTACCCCCAGCCCAGAATTGGTGGTCAGTGGTGGTACTTACCTGATCCCACCCTCCCGCTGCCTCTCTGCTGATGTTGGAGTTCCACTTTCCCTGTCAGAAAGGAGATGCCGGCTCCCAGCAGTCGGGTGTCATTGCAGTGCCTGGTAATGGCAGAGCTCCCGGCTGTCCCTCCTTCCTCCTCCTTGGTCCCTCATTCTGCTCGGATCTCTATAGTTGGATATGAAATGCTCTATTTATCTATCAGGAAGTGTTTCCCGGGGCTAAACCTTCCCTCCAACATCTACATTTCTGGATTAGTACATTTCTAAAGCCGGTATAAAGGAATAGAAGTATAAACAGCACTTGTGGGGTTATCTCATCATTTCTTTGTATCATTATCCTTTAGGGGGCGTGGCAGGGGGTGTGTCCTATGTCTTCATACCTTCACTAATAGGTGTCCCTTGTTCCTATCACAGAAATATGGGAGATACGTGATGGAACCCAGAGAGTGTTCAAGGTGTCATCACCTCAATGCCACTCTGCATTGAGTCCTGGAATCTGTGAGACATGATGGGACAGGAGACTAAATCCCGGGACTGTCCCTCATCATCCGGGACACTCGGCACCTATGAAAGAGCCGGGGCCACACTACCAGACATTTCTCAGGGCTGCAGATCCTCTGACCTCCATAAGGTGGTGATCACAGACAGGAAGTCTCTCTGGAAGACAAGAAGTGATGTCAGGTACAGACAGGAAGTGATGTCAGGTACAGACAGGAAGTGATATCAGGTACAGACAGGAAGAGATCTCAGGTACAGACAGGAAGTTCCATGTGGGAGGAATCAGAGAGGAGAAATTGTTGAAAGTGGCAGCAGAGGAGGTAATAAGATGTTATTTCCAATTTACACCCAGTAACCCCCCGTCATGTCTGTCCTCTCTCTCCATAGTCATGTCCGTCCTCTTCCTCCATAGTCACGTCCGTCCTCTTCCTCCATAGTCACGTCCGTCCTCTTCCTCCATAGTCATGTCCGTCCTCTTCCTCCATAGTCACTGTGACGTCTTTTATCTCCAGCAGATAATGATACACACATATATAGTGTGGGAACCCAGATGAACCCCTTCAGGGGGAGGAGTTGATGATAATATATTTGCCCCCAAAGCTGGCCTACATGGTTCAGTTTTATCGTTCAGCCAGCGGGATGACCATAAAAACTGAAGTGATTCCCCCATCCACACATTGGAGGTGGATGGGGGAATCCTCCCCGCTGCACTCTTGTATTCTGACAATGGGGGGACTCCTCCGCTCTCAGAATACACAGATCAGCACTGAAGCTATTGGCTGCTGGGGGAGTGGCTTTTATCCGGCAGTGGCCACACATGGATGGAAATGTGAGCGATCCCTGCTGAACCAGCTGAATTTCCATGGATCTATGGTCACCTTCAGTGACTTCCTCCCCTCCCCCTCATCTCCTTCATGATGGAAGTCATGCTGAGATCATCTCCCATTGGCTGAGCAATATTCTCATTTGTCTCTCAGCTCCTTCTTGCTATTCCTCGTCCTGCCTGTTGTTTCCTTGGATTGATTTTCTGTGTAGTGACCCCGGCTTGGTCTCTTGGATGCGCTCGTCTGTTGCCTGCCCTGACCTTTCTCCTGATTCCTGGATCTCCTCCTCATCTCTCCTCCATATCCTCTTACACAGCTTTTCTCCACACCTGCAGTGACCCTGGGGGGAGGAAACTTGGCACCAGCACGCCGCCAAATCCATCCCCACCATTAGGGGCTCTGGAGACAATTGTCTGCTATTTACACTCCGTTCCTCCGCACGTCACCTGATCACATGACAGCTTACTTCCACAGATTCCGGACAGATTTCTGGATGTAAAGGTCAAAGGTCACTCTTCAGTTTAGGAGAGGTAGGACACACCCAGGAACAAGGATTTGGTTTGCATGGGAGCTTCATATAGAGGACCCCTCAAACCTCCCCATCCAAATGTTCCTCCATCCAGAGTCTATATGTCCTATGACATCACACTGACCTCACCAGTCCTCCTCCCAATGTCCCTCCATCCAGAGTCAGAGAATCCTATGACATCACATTGACCTCACAGCCCCTCCTCCCAATATCCCTCCATCCAGAGTCTATATGTCCTATGACATCACACTGACCTCACAGCTCCTCCTCCCAATGTCCCTCCATCCAGAGTCAGAGAATCCTATGACATCACACTGACCTCACAGCTCCTCCTCCCAATGTCCCTCCATCCAGAGTCAGAGAATCCTATGATGTCACTGTAACATAAATGTAAGAGTAGAATCATGTTATCAGTAGCTGAGATGTGAGGTGATCAGTAGAAATTTGAAATTGTAGATTTAGTTTTGTGACAGAGGGTAAGCGGGTCAGAACACACAAGGCAGACGGCAAACACTTAAAGCTTTATTAAAACAGACAACAGTCACTCAATGGGGAGAGAGAGTCCACAATACCTGTAGTCCTGCCCCAAGGCAAAGTTAACGTCTCTACAGCAGTTTATAATCCAACAGGGGGGTGGTGTGAGTCTCTGTAGTAGTTGTAATCCAACAGGTAGGTGGAGTGGGAGTACAAGAACAGTTCAGGGAAAACAGGAGAGCATAAACTCACGGGTCCAACAGGGATGTCCTGGTTCACAGCGGACAGCAGCAGGGGCGACCCTGCTCAGCACACAGCAACAGCGGGTAGTTCTAGCACACAGCCGAGGGGCAGTTGAGGCAAAGAGAGCCCGGGCACAGCAGAGGGCAATTCAGGCAGGCAAGGTAATCAGGGCCCACAGAAGAAGGTAGCTCTGGCAGGCAGGAGGTCCAGGCACAGCAGAGGGCAATTCAGGCAGGCAAGGTAATCAGGGCCCACAGCAGAAGGTAGCTCTGGCAGGCAGGAGGTCCAGGCACAGCAGAGGGCAATTCAGGCAGGCAAGGTAAGCAGGGCCCACAGCAGAAGGTAGCTCTGGCAGGAAGGAGGTCCGGGCACAGCAGAGGGTAATTCAGGCAGGCAAGGTAATCAGGGCCCACAGCAGAAGGTAGCTCTGGCAGGCAGGAGGTCCGGGCACAGCAGAGGGCAGGTCACAGGGTAGCGATCCAGGGACTCACCAGCCAGCAGTGTACAAAGCAAAGTACAGTTCCAAGCATCTCTTAGTTAAGGCTCAGGCAGGAGTAGCCCTGTCCATCACAACTCCAGCTCTCCCAACAACGAGTCCACATGGTCCTGCAATTGTCCCCAGCTTCCTGCTAAGAAGTGGCCTGGACTGGTTTTCCCCAGCCACACAGAGCCATGCTGCCTTTGTTCTATATGGAGATACATCCCATTTCCCCTCCCCCTGTGAGGCCCAGGAACTTCAGACAACACACAAAAAAAGAATATTTCTGCTGTCCATCACAACTTTCATTCTATGTTATTACAGATAAGTGTTCAGTATTCAGTCAGAGAAATATGTTCACCAATTAGCATCTGAAAGGACAGAGCAGCTTCTTACCTCGAGGTGACACCTGGATGCCAATAAAACATCACCTATGTAGCCAGACTTTGCCACCTTCTTGAACCTAAAAGAATAATCCTAGTCATTTTGGCTACAAGAGTCAGCAGGAAATAGATCAGAGGAATCTATTTAATCTCTCATAAAAGCTAAAATATTAGTTGCAGAGAGATGAAAATACTTCCTTCTGATTGGACACACTGTAGGCTACATCTGCATGTAAAACTGTATTTGTAGCCTCTGTAGAATCCCAGAGAAATGCACAAAATGGTTATATGGCACCTGATTGCGACAGCTGAAAAGTGATTGGTACTGTCGCGATCGGACTGATGCGCTTGTGTCAGAAATCATTTTCCTGACTCAGTGATCCAAATCGTTTCTTGCCCATTCAAGATTGGGCACCTCAGAACACAGAACATCCTGTGGGTTGGTACAGGAACACCCCTGAGGGTTGATTGGCCAAGGGTTAAAGTCCTAATAATAAATTGAGGACCCTGAGATATGGAGGGGGTGATTCGTACGGAGTCGGTTCAATATGACTGGTGAATTGCAGACTTTCTTTGACTTCCTCCAGTCGCAGGATAAATCTTGGTAAGGTTTTATTTCTGTTTTTATTCCCTTTTATGTTATAGTCAATAGCCAATTGTGTGTCTTTTTGTATTCAATCATAAAATTATTAAGTGACTTCTGTGTACTAAGCTCAGGCTCATATCTCCAGAGAGATTGTTGTATTGTAGTGTCTATGTGCTTGCTCTAAGTTCATTGCCAATCTGTATGTAATTGCACTGCGTGTTGGCAGATAGCATGCAGATTGTAAAGTAGCAGATCTGCCAGATGGAGATCGGTGTGTGTGTGGTGGCCCAGCAGACCAGTCTGCGGACAAACTGTTGGGTGGTGGCAAGCTACTGTTTGTTGTGTGTCCGGTGTGGGGGGGGTGGACAGTGGAAGACTGATTAACAATGGGGTTCTAGCTTGTAGGATAGCTGGAGGAATCCTAGAAAGGTGTGCCAATTGCTAGATTGCTCCCCAACCTTTGCACAAGATTGTATGTAAGATTTGTGTTTGCCTGTGTGTGGTCAGCCAGCTGGATTGGAGTGGAGTCTCCCTCTAGTGGTGACCAAAGATAGTGCAGGCTGTGAAGGTATATCACGGTCAGTCTTATATGCTCAAAGTCCCCTCATTCCCTCTTTACCCCAGTCATGGGCGGACCACACTTCAGTTAGCTAGTTACCGTGGGCGTGCATTTTATCTATGACATCACAGTGACCTCACAGTTCCTCTCCCAATGTTCCTCCATCCAGAGTCAGAGAATCCTATGACATCACACTGACCTCACAGCTCCTCCTCCCAATATCCCTCCATCCAGAGCCAGAGAATCCTATGACATCACACTGACCTCACAGCTCCTCCTCCCAATGCCCCTCCATCCTGAGTCAGAGAATCCTATGACATCACACTGACCTCACAGTTCCTCCTCCCAATGCCCCTCCAACCAGAGTCAGAGAATCCTATGACATCACACTGACCTCACAGTTCCTCCTCCCAATGCCCCTCCAACCAGAGTCAGAGAATCCTATGACATCACACTGACCTCCCAGTTCCTCCTCCCAATGTCCCTCCATCCAGAGTCAGAGAATCCTATGACATCACAATGACCTCACAGCTCCTCCTCCCAATGTCCATCCATCCAGGAGTCAGAGAATCCTATGACATCACACTGACCTCACAGCTCCTCCCCCAATGTCCCTCCATCTGACATTTTTCTGATGCTCTTAGGATGTGGGGCCCCTTGGTATCCTCACATGTAAAGTGGGACTGTTGGTCCTGCGTTGTATGTAATGACATCAGAATGCTGCAACAAGCCTATACCCTGCGTAGTGTGGGGGTCCTGTGGGGGGAATTATACCTCAGCCTGAAGTGGGGCTTTAATAAAATGGAGACCTGAATGGAGAGGTGAGGAGGATTCTGGGAATATCATTTGATGTGACTATTTGTGTTCAGATGTAGAGTTTTCCTCCTGTGAAGTCTGGAGATCATATGACATCACATTGCCTCCACCTCCCTCCCTGATAGAAGAGAGAAAGAAGAAGAAGATTCTAGAAGTCACCAGAGAGATCACTGAGCTGCTGACAGGAGAGGTGAGCGGTGCCGGGAATTCTGGGACATTCTCCAGTAACAGACAAGGGATGTGTCTGGATGGTGACTGTATCATTGTGTGTGTCAGGTTCCTATAAGGTGTCAGGGTGTCACTGTCTATTTCTCCATGGAGGAGTGGGAGTATTTAGAAGGACACAAGGATCTCTACAAGGACGTCATGATGGACAATCAGCCGCCCCTCACATCACCGGGTAAGAGGAGACTTTATTGTAAAGGAGAGAGCAGTACGGAGGATCCACCTAGATCCCCCATCATCTGATAAACACATAGAAACAATGGATTCAGTCAGTGTGTGTGTTTCCTACAGATGGATCCAGTCATGGGAACCCACCAGAGAGATGTCCCCGTCCTCTGTATTCCCAGGATTCCACACAGGAAGGTCACACCATCCCTCACCATTACAAGGTTGGTGGGATGGAGCATCTAGAACATGGACTTGTAGAGAAGATGTTTGAATATTTAATGTGAGCTGATATTATACAGATGATATTTTCTCTCATTTCCTTGATTTAGAGTGGAGATCCAATCGATATAGAATTTGAGGTGAAAGCAGAAGAAGAAGAGGCGTATGTGAGGGATGATCAGCAGTCTATGGAGGAGGATGGAATAACGGGGACATTTATAGAGGAGGACACTCCTACAGAGATCAGCACAGGTGGGTCATGAACACTAAATCCATTCCTCCACCCATACTGCTCACTGATTGGTCCAGAGTAGGGCGGGGACTGGGTGATATCAGCCTGTAATCCCCTGGTCACTTTCCTGAGCTGTGTTCCCCGTCCTGTATTCCTGGATTTCTCTCGGATAATCTTCCTTCTCTGTGCTGCAGACACAATTTATGTCTCTAGACTGGATTTATGGAGGTTCTGGGGTTCAGCTGGCAGCAAAAGTTTCATTTTCACCATAGATGTTACTAGACCTAGACACCTGGGGTGTGTGATTTGGTACTTCTTCCCCATGCCCGGGTCTAGTAAGATCTCTGACAGAACATTTCTCCCAGGGTTCCTTGCTCTGTTATCTGCTGGCTGTGCCGGGTGGAGGGATATGTCTGTAGTGTCTCAGACCCAAGTCACTGAGTGCAGTCTCAGGAGATGGGAGGCAGCGGTGTGGGATCTCTGCAACTTGTCTCAAATAAACAGTTAAAGTGGTTGTAAACCCTCCATATACCCAGAGAAGTGACTGGCCTCAGGTGATACACAGAAATAAAACAAATCCTACATATGTTGTACATTATTTATTTGCAGCCCTCTCTTCTCTATATTTGTTCAAAGTACAGAATTTATACAGCTTGTCCAAGAGGTCAGAAAAAAGGGGGCGGAGAGCTGAAGTCCCTATTTTTCGAGCTCCGTGAAATGATCTCTGAGAGATTATTAGTGGGAAGGGACACACCCTTTTCACACAGGAACAGAGCTGAGGCTGTCAATCACAGGCTGTGTGCTGGAGCTCCCTCTCCTGTCATCTTTTTTTCTCTTGGTGTTAGGAAAACTTGTCAGAAGTGACTCAACTACTGATCACAGAGGAAGGAGATAGCAGACAGAAATGGCTCTTATTGCTCTGGACTGAGACAAGTACACACTGTAGAGGGGTATGCTTTGTTCATATTCCATGTCTGAGGGTTACAACCCCTGTAAGTGATCTCTGATTACTAAACACCAATTTGATGTGATCCTTACACTATTTATTAGTGTGGCCCCCTTGTCCTGAATAGAGGTACTATGTGGGTTTAGTTTGTGGCTGGGCTGTACTTGGCTCAGGCTGATTGTATAGTTCTTCGCTTGGTTTCTCCCTAAGTTTAGGTTGTCTTGTGATGTCTGACTGTGGCCAGTAGATGTCACTGCTATCACTGGACATAGGATGAGATTTCACCAACCAAACTAAAGGGATATTAAACCACAAATGTCCCATATTGCAGCTTACCAATCATTGGGTGTGGCGGCTGCATTCCTTTTCTTTGGCTTTTTTCCCTGTTTTCACCTGATGATCTGGCCAGTAACACACCTTCTGTATTAAAGTGCCCCCACTGTGGAGACAGCAGCATGGTCAGTCTGGGGGGAGGGGAGTGTTAGATACATTGGCAGATTTAAAAACAGTAACTATTTGAAGCCAAACTCCAGCTCACATTTCATAATCAGTTACATCAAACAGGTTTTGTTCCTTTTGGGATAAAAGTTTTACATGAATAAATAAAAGCTGATCATTGTAAGCCCCCTGTCAGTGGTAAATGGTCTGCCTCATCCCTGGAACTGATACATTCTGCTGCAGAGTTTTTATAAAACAGATTTACTGGCTAGATCACCAGATGAATATAGAAGAAAACTAATACTGTTTAGTCCTAACTTTTGTGTCCTTTATGATAAGTTTTACATTACATGCTGTAGGCCTTAATTATTTTTCACTCATTTCCTACCAGCTGGACATTTTATATCGGATGATGTGATTGGAGCACAGACTTTTACATGGTGATAATAATGTGATAACATCCTCCAACTTTGGACCCTTAAACAGAAAGTGATAATGAGGGAGGAGTCAATACCCCAATGATGGTGGCCTTCACGATCAGTCCAGTCTTCATCTTGGTTGTTCTCCCCCCATCCTCACTCTCTGACCTCTGGTGGGGCTCAGCCCCGCTGTTTTTCATGACTAAATCATGGACTAAATAAGGAAGTGCAGTAATTCTTGTGTTGGGAAGATGGCGATGAGTGATAGAGGGGGTGGGGACCCTCGTCCCATAATCCCCTCATCACTGTCCCTCCTATAAAAGACAGTTCTGGTTGTTTCCTCACTCTCTGACTAAGGTCCATGAATAAAGAAATGACCTGGTAGGAGATCAGAGGAGCCATTTCCTAGTTCCCTTGAGGGTGGAATTGTAAGCTCCTCAGAGACCAAGCAGCCTGATGTGGGCGGAGTCCTGGTTTGGGGGAACCAATCAGCTCCTGTCTAGTAATCCTCTTTGTCTTTGTATTTTAGTCCATGGCCGGGAGATGAGAAAAACCTCCGAGGATTGTCTCACTTTGTCTCCAGACTGGAAAGTAGAAGATGAGGACATCACACAGTATAGTCCAGGAGAAAACCCGGCTCCCTCCAATGTCCATCCGGCACCACCCAGTGTAGATGGACCATCGGATTCCTCGTATCCTGAGGAACCTCAGACTGTGCGGGACCGGGCCGGCCTTCCAACAGAGAAGAGCTTCTCCTGTACTGAGTGCGGGAAAGGTTTCCATTATAAATCCCAACTTAATAGGCATAAAAGATCTCACACGGGGGAGAAGCCGTATTCCTGTCCTGAGTGCGGGAAATGTTTTTCACAGAAGTCCGATCTTTACACACATCAGAGATCTCACACGGGAGAGAAGCCATATTCCTGTCCTGAGTGCAGGAAATGTTTTTCACAGAAGTCCCATCTGTACAGACATCAGAAATCTCATACGGGGGAGATGCAGTATTCCTGTCCTGAGTGTGGGAAATGTTTTTCAGACAAGTCCAGTCTTCACACACATCAGAGATCTCACACAGGAGAGAAGCCGTATTCCTGTGTTGAGTGCAGGAAATGTTTTTCAGACAAGTCCTATCTTTACAGACATCAGAGATTTCACACGGGGGAGAAGCCTTATTCCTGTTCTGTGTGCGGGAAATGTTTTTCACAAAAGTCCAATCTTTACACACATCAGAGAACTCACACGGGAGAGAAGCCATATTCCTGTCCTGAGTGCAGGAAATGTTTTTCACAGAAGTCCCATCTGTCCAGACATCAGAGATTTCACACGGGGGAGAAGCCTTATTCCTGTCCTGAGTGCGGGAAATGTTTTGCACAAAAATCAGATCTTGTCAAACATGAAAGGTCTCACACAGGTGAGAAGCCGTATTCTTGTCCTGAGTGTGGGAAATGTTTTTTAGATAAGTCCAGTGTTTACACACATCAAAGATCTCACACGGGGGAGAAGCCGTATTCCTGTCCTGAGTGTGGGAAATGTTTTTCAGTGAAGTCCCATCTTTCAAGACATCAGAGATCTCACATGAGGATAAGCCACTTTCCTGTCCTGAGTGAGGGAAATGTTCCTCACTGAAGTCTTGTCTTCCTGTACATCAGGGATCCCACACAACCCTGGAGGTGTATTAGTGCCTTGAGTGCGGGAAATGTCTTCTAGATGAATGTTGCTGGACATCCCAGCTCTCATGTGGGGAAGAAGCACACCCTGATATACACCTCAGATATACTCCATGGCTGATCTTCATCATGGAAGAAACAGCTCATAAGGAGATCAGAGGTCCCCAAAGACATGGATGAAGTGTGGGACCGGGTTGGCCATTGATATCAGGAGAAGAGTAAAAATGGAGTCCTGCCCTGTGATTGGCTGAGTACATTTTGTGGTGGGAGATTTCACAAACACTTGGAGGTCTGTTTAAAAATAAATATTTCTAGCTCCTGTATACCGGACACTTCCCCCCCTTCCTGCCCAGGCTGACTGGTAACTATCAGTGCTCTCACACTTTGAATGACAATTACACAGTCATGCAACATTGTATCCAAATTAGATTTTTGTAATTTTTTAACACAAATAGATATTTATTTTGGTGGTATTAAACACCACTTTTTACCATTTTTTCTTGTTTCTTGTTTTTACAAATAAATGGTCTTTCCTTATAAATGTAGACAAAGGTGTATTCTGCGCCATTTCTTGGGTACAATAACCCCAATCAGTGTCTATGATTCAGTGTGTAGGAGAGTTATAGAGTCTACAAACTATGGGATAGATGTCTGAAAATCCATCATGTCTGATGACGGCAGATCTCATTTCTGAGGACCAAAAACACCAGAACGGTACAAATTGTCAGAACTTTATCTGTGAGGAAATAATCCGTATACAATTCATGGAAACAGACGGGATCTGGAATGAAGGAGATTCCCTACTAATTCTCACAAAGTAACCGACATCCCAGTTCTGTATTTGTGATAATTGGAAGACAAAATAAAAAGCAATAATGTGCAAAAATATATATTTATTAATAATATAAATCAGTACAAAATGGGGATGAAATCTAATAGGTGATGATAAATAATAAACAATACAAGATAACAGTACAATGATCTAATCCACAATAATGGGGAGAAATACAAGCCAGCAATTACTTCCAAATATTAATGAATTACATCCAACTGTCTGGAAATGTCGTGTAAGAAATCAGTAACTCAGCAACATGTGACAACAGATATACAAATCCCCCCGTGATCTCTCTACACCCAGATATTCAACGCTCAACGTGTACCTTGCCATGACTTGATCTGGAATCCCATACACAGGCCAATCCAATCCGCTTACAATCTGAGATGAAGATGTAATGTTACATGAAGTAGTCTACCTTGTCATATATATACTGTATACATCCCGATAAACCATTGACTAGAAGCCAGAATCAGCTTCAGGGATATGTAAAATCAATCTTCCCCAGAGGAGGGAAATGATAATAATTTATACTGCAGGTAAAATGACGTCACATCCCCTCCTGTGCTCACCAGAACTGTTATCGGACTAAACAATGTATCTGGAGATATAAGGGGAGTACAAGTTATCTGAGGAAAATGAAAGTTCTAGTTCCCAATATGGACTGTATGGTGTCAGTGATGTCAGCTTTCAGTGCGCTCACTTCAGGGGGTGTCTGTGTCCGTCTGTTGCCCCTTGTCTCCTGTCTTGTGGGGTCTTGTTTTGTGATGTGTGTCCTCTTCTCTGTCCGTCTCTTACTTTTATCCCTCCAAATAAAACCTAGGCGGGCAAAGCTCATCTCTCCTCACAATGACGTCAGACTAGGTGCTATTTTCTCTACTAATTGATTTCAGTGACCTGAAGGGGGCAGTATAGGATGAGGAATTCTCTGACATGTCTTCTGGAACATGACAAGGGTTGACCTTTAACCTCGGCTGGTAAGGACATGACTACATTAGAGAGAACTGCTTTTCTGCCAGGTTTGGTGTCACACAGACTGGTACCCATGTCACTGCTAATAATGTATTACTGAAAGTGGTTGTAAACCTAAAAAACACAAATCCGTCTAATCCTGCAGTTGGGTAGATTTTACCTTTACTGAGCCATTCAGCTTAGTCTGGTATCTTGAAGCAATCCCTTTCTCCAGAAATCCAACCTGATCTTCTGAGCAGAATAAATCTGACACACGCAGAAATATGGTGTCACCACTCCCCTTCTGTGAGTGACAGGCTGTGCTGAGGATGAGACCAGTATGAGCCTCCATGTAATACACTGCAAGGGGTGGGGGAGGGGGTGTCCTCTCCATGCTGGTCTCTGCCTTCACAAGATCCACAACTCAGCACTCATCAGCACCAGTGATTGTTCTTGAGCCGAGGCTGGAGGGGGTATAACTGGGGGATTGTGTGACATCATATCTCCGCCTCCTATTCTCTGGACCTAAGCCACGCCCACAGACAAGCAGTTTTTGGAGGGCTGAGACAAGCTAAAGGAGCATTTTTCTGAGGTACGCTCACAGCTGTATGGATGTTTACATTAAAATGTATTCATTTATGGAAAAAAGTACATTTTTTAAAAATATTTGGGGTTTACAACCACTTTAAGTGATTCTGGAAAAAACAAATCTAGTAATATATATCAAGTAATGTATTAATTAAGTGATTCTGGAAAAGAAAACAAATCTACCTAAATATCCTACAAGAAGATGAGGTCATTATACTGAGACTTCTTATCTCACGTCTTCTGTAACATAACAACGTTGTCATACAATGAACTCAAACTGATACTTTATAATGTTACAAACAGAATATCCCCAATATATCAATATGTATTCATTGTTAAACCATTTCATATAAATATATGTATGTGGAAATGGAATATAGTAATATAAACCTGGATGACATAAGTAAGCAAGCATTCACTTCATGTAATACTAATAATAATACAAGTGACATTTTTGGATCAGATATTCCTGTCACATAATAATAACACCATATACAATGTAAGGTATAATATGCACTCTTTCCAGAGGATCATGGGAAATAATCATTGTGACCAGTTCTTGTGTCCTTTGTTCAATCTAGACATGGACTCATCCATTTATCTTACCACTTGGTGTCATGTCTAGTCTTCATCTTGTAGCCGTCTGATCCCACCATACCTCCCCCCAGATTTATAACCTGGGAACATAAGCTGTAACCACCTTGGAATGCTCTTAGAATCTGTGTTCAGAAACCATGAAATAGAATATACAGAACAAAATGGCTTCCAGCATGTCCATGTAGAGATGATAAGTTCAGCCTTCCTGTTTCATTCTGTGAGCCCAGAACAGTTCTGCCAACCTGGTGATCTATGATTGGCTCATAACCCTGTGGGGTGGTAACCTGTAGGCACCTGGTGATCTACGATTGGCTCATAACCCTGTGGGGTGGTAACCTGTAGGCACCTGCTGATCTACGATTGGCTCATATCCCTGTGGGGTGATAACCTGTAGGCACCTGCTGATCTACTATTGGCTCATATCCCTGTGGGGTGATAACCTGTAGGCACCTGCTGATCTACGATTGGCTCATATCCCTGTGGGGTGATAACCTGTAGGCACCTGCTGATCTACTATTGGCTCATATCCCTGTATATCCTGATCAGATGATGATTACAGCACTCCCAATGTTGTTCATGTAATGGAGTGCACAGTGTGTTCCATCCAAGAAGGGCAGCAAGGTAGAAGCCGGCAATTACAGGCCAGTGAGTCTAACATCGGTGGTAGTCATGTTAATGGAATCACTCCTGAAAGGAAGGATCATTGATCATCTAGAAACACACAACTTGCTGGATCCAAAGCAGCATGGCTTTACTGGGGGCAGATCATGGCATACTCGACTGATTGGACTTTTTGACTATATCACCAATGATTTGGACCAGGGTGGTGCTGTGGACATAGAATATCTTGATTCCAGCAAGGCATGTGATACAGTTCCACATAATGATCTAATACAGAAGTTGGACAAGCTAGGACTTAGACCTTGGGGGGTTCAGTGGATGTGCAGTTGGCTAAATTATAGATACCAGAGTGTGGTTGTAAATGCGGATCACTCAGAACAGAGAGCAGTCACTAGTGGTGTACCCCAAGGTTCTGTACTGGGACCTGTTCTATGTAATCTATATGTAAGGGATATAACTAAAGGGTTGTTGGGTAAGGGGATGTCTCTTTGCTGAGGACACAAACATGTGTAATAGGGAAGATATCCCTGGAGGTGTCTGTAACATGGAACAGGATTTGGCATTTCTGGATGATTGATCAGAGAAGTGAAAATTGCAGTTCAATGTTTCTAAATGTAACATAATGCACCTATAGATATAGATCTTTATATCACTAGAGGGGTCACCAGCAGGAGGAAGGAGGTCCTGATTCCTCTATAGAAATCTTTCTATCACTAGAGGGGTCACCGGCAGGAGGAAGGAGTTCCCGATTCCTCTATATAGATCTTTATATCACTAGAGGGGTCACCGGCAGGAGGAAGGAGGTTTTAATTCCTCTAAATAAATCTTTACATTTCTAGGTGGGTCACTGTCAGGAGGAAGGAGGTCCCGATTCATCTATATAGATCTTTATATCACTAGAGGGGTCACCGGCAGGAGGAAGGAGGTCCTGATTCCCCTATATAGATCTTTATATCACTAGAGGGGTCACCGGCAGGAGGAAGGAGGTCCTGATTCCTCTATATAGATCTTTCTATCACTAGAGGGGTCACCAGCAGGAGGAAGAAGGTCCCGATTCCTCTATATAGATCTTTCTATCACTAGAGGGGTCACCGGCAGGAGGAAGGAGGTCCCGATTCCTCCATATAGATCTATATATCACTAGAGGGGTCACCGGCAGGAGGAAGGAGGTCCCGATTCCTCCATATAGATCTTTCTATCACTAGAGGGGTCACCGGCAGGAGGAAGGAGGTCCTGATTCCTCCATATAGATCTTTCTATCACTAGAGGGGTCACCAGCAGGAGGAAGGAGGTCCCGATTCCTCCATATAGATCTTTATATCACTGGAGGGGTCACCAGGAGGAGAAAATAGGTCCCAATTCCTCCATATAGATCTATATATCACTAGAGGGGTCACTGGCGAGACGATGGAGGTCCCAATTCCTCTATATAGATCTTTATATCACTAGAGGGGTCACCGGCAGGAGGAAGGAGGTCCTGATTCCTCCATATAGATCTATATATCACTAGTGGGGTTTCCGGCAGGAGGAAGGAGGTCCTGATTCCTCTATATAGATCTTTATATCGCTAGAGGGGTCACTGGCAGGAGGAAGGAGGTCCCGATTCCTCTATATAGATCTTTATATCGCTAGAGGGGTCACCGGCAGGAGGAAGGAGGTCCTGATTCCTCTATATAGGTCTTTATATCACTAGAGGGGTCACCAGCAACCTCATGTAGAATACTGTGTCCAGTTCTGGAGACCTCACTTACATAAAGGTGATAAGATAGAACGAGTCCAGAGACGGGGAATACAAATAGTGATATCAGGAGAGACTTCAGGAACGTAACATGTCCAGTCTGGAGGAGAGAAGGGAAAGGGGAGACATGACTGAAACCTTTAAATACAACAAGGGAGTGAATAAGGTTCAGGAGGGCAGGATTTTCAATATGAAACCAAAATGAAGAACACGAGGACATGACCTCCAACTAACTGGAGGAAAGTTCACAACTAATCTCAGAAAGTATTATTTTACTGAAAGAGTAGTTGATGCCGGGAATACATTTCCAGTAGAGGTAGTGAGCCAGTGATAAATCACAGAGATCATCACAATAGTACACAATGGATGGCTATGAATGAAAGACATTTATTGTGTACAACTGTCATGTGATCACTGTGATTGGTCATAGCAATCACATGGTACTGGGCTGGCCTGGTACAATGATCTGTCATCTAGTGGACACAGCAGGTGACATATCAAGATACAGCAGAGTCGCTAGACTTGGAGGACTTCATATGATGTCCACCCAGGATGGGAGAGATCCCGCTCAGCTGTCATTCTACTATAGGCCTGGGGGGAAGCAGTTCATTACAGGGGACACTGTACAGGTTCTATATGTAGTCTGGGGGCCCCTGTGGAAGTCCATGTGTGGACATTCCTACCTATGATAAATGACAGGCTAAACCCACCTGGAGACTTTCTCCACACCTGGAGTGTGCTGAGTTCTTGGAGAACGTCTACACAGTGTTTCCAGATTGGCTTTATCACCCCAACGAGCTCGCTCCAGTTCATGGATGTCATCATTATGTTTGGAGGATCTCACCAGTCAGGAGCCTTTCCTGTCATCCTACATGTTCCCTTCTGAGGATTGTTCTATCCTTCCAAACAAATGTATGAAATCATGGATGAGTCCTCCTTCTATGTGATCTAGAAGATCTTCAATCACAATGTCTTTATGGATGAAGTGGATGGCCCAGTTTATATATTATTTATTGCTTTACAGCTTTATTCCCTCCAGGATTCATTCTTTATTTATAGAACCATTCAAGGAAGTGTTCTTACTTTGAGAGATCTCCACCACCATTCCTCTGTGACCATTACATCCTTGTCATTTATGTCTAACATCTTCATTATGAGTGGATTGATAGATATTATTATACTTTACGATGTATTTTTTTTTTTACCCAAAAAGATCTGTTTTGGAGGTCTCTGTTTTATTATGTATTTTGTTTTTATCTTGTGTTCTGTGTCTTTAAGTCTTTTCTATCTGTAGTAAAATATATTATACAGTTGGTTGCATAAGAGTTAGGTTTATTGTTTCTTACGTTTTTTAGTTCTTTTTGATCTTCCCTGGTATCTCTGTAAGGTAGATACAATGCAGGAATGGTTATTAGGGGAAGTTTCTCGGGGCTGCAGTTCCTATGAGGTCCACAAGATGGAGATCTCATTTCTCCCCAGACAGGACTTCTCCATGGAATACAGACAGGAAGTGATGTCAGGTACAGACAGGAAGTGATGTCAGGGACAGAGAGGAAGTGATGTCAGGGACAGAGAGGACATTCGGAGAGGTGAGTGGGGAGGAAGCAGATCAGAGACATTGGTGGAAGTGGCAGCAGAGGAGGTAATAAGATGTTATTTCCTATTTACACCCAGTAACCCCCCGTCATGTCCATCCTCTTCCTCCATAGTCACGTCCGTCCTCTTCCTCCATAGTCACGTCCGTCCTCTTCCTCCATAGTCACGTCCGTCCTCTTCCTCCATAGTCACGTCCGTCCTCTTCCTGCATAGTCACGTCTGTCCTCTTCCTCCATAGTCACGTCCGTCCTCTTCCTCCATAGTCACGTCCGTCCTCTTCCTCCATAGTCACGTCCGTCCTCTTCCTCCATAGTCACGTCCGTCCTCTTCCTCCATAGTCACGTCCGTCCTCTTCCTCCAAAGTCACTATGACGTCTTTTATCTCCAGCAGATGATGATACACACATATATAATGTGGGAACCCAGATGAACCCCTTCAGGGGCAGAACATTCCCCCACTTCCGGGGCCGGAACATTCTCCTCATTCTGGAGATAAATTCTAGTAATATGGTCCTCAAACAGCACTGACAACTAGACAATCTACAATTTCTGGGGAAATTGTGTAAAGTGTTCTTGCCGCAACCTTTACCAAATGATTGATGAAATGTAAGCAGGGCACATTGCAAGCCTGATAGTGAGAAATGCATTTCAGCTTGTATTTTGAACCTCACAGTCCAGCCTCGTGAGTCATCTGCCTCTTGAGTGACCTTTGGTTGCTGCACCTGGAGAGGGCGGAGTAGGCTCACTGTGCTGAGACAGCTGGGTTGCTATGACAACTCACTCTGAGAGGAATGTCAGCATGCCTGTTCTAAACAGGCTTTTTAAACTTGCCAAGTTCAATTGCGTGCTAAAATTAGTATTAATTAAATATTAAAGAAAAGAAACATAGTGTCTTATCCGGGATATCAATTATTTATTTTTATTTTAATTTTTTTTTTATTTTAATTTTAATTTTTATTTAATTTTATTTTTAATTTTATTTTTATTTTAATTTAATTTTAATTTTATGTTAATTTTAATTTTATTTTTATTTTTATTTTATTTTAATTTTAATTTTATGTTAATTTTAATTTTATTTTAATTTTATTTTAATTTTATTTTATTTTTAATTTTATTTTTATTTTAATTTTATTTTTATTTTTTGTTATTTTAATTTTATTTTTATTTTAATTTTTTTTTATTTTAATTTTAATTTTTATTTTATTTTATTTTTAATTTTATTTTTATTTTAATTTTATTTTTATTTTATGTTATTTTATTTTATTTTTATTTTTATTTTTTTTTATTTTAATTTTAATTTTTATTTTATTTTATTTTTATTTTATTTTTACTTTTATTTTAATTTAATTTTAATTTTATGTTAATATAATTTTTTTTTTTTTTTTAATTTTATTTTTATTTTAATTTTATGTTAATTTTAATTTTATGTTAATTTTGATTTTATTTTTATTTTATTTTAATTTAATTTTATTTTTAATTTTATTTTTATTTAATTTTTTATTTTAATTTTAATTTTTTTATTTTAATTTTTATTTTTATTTTTAATTTTATTTTAATTTTAGTTTTTTTTTTTTTTATTTTAATTTAATTTTTATTTTATTTTTATTTTTATCCAGACTGAATAATAATACCATCTCATTTATACAGAAGGAACTGTCATTCCCACTGCAAATATTTTTTATTTATTTTAATTTTAATTTAATTTTTATTTTATTTTTCATTTTATTTTTATTTTAATTTTAATTTTTAATTTTATTTTTATTTTAATTTTATTTTATTTTATTTTTTTATTTTAATTTTATTTTATTTTTATCCAGACTGAATAATAACACCATCTCATTTATACAGAAGGAACTGTCATTCCCACTGCAAATATTTTTTATTTTTTATTTATATTTTGCATTCATAGTTTTTGTTTTTTCACATTGATAAATTAATTTATTTTATATATTTACACAAATCATATATTTAAGTATAATTAATTGATGTAATTATTTGATTATCGGTGGTACACTTATGAATTCATTATATCACATAAGGTAGAATATATTGGAGCGCGGTACACTACTGGCATCCGTGAACATTTTTAGTGACAGCAGGGTTAGCTGAACGTTTTGATATAAGATATGTGTAGGTGGGCTTGAAAATGACATAGTTATGGCAGTTTACAAATCATGTTCTGATTTTTCCTTTCACACTGCAGCATTCTCACTCTAATGTGACTCAGCTGCCCCCTGAGTGACCTTTGGTTGCACCTGTTACCTCAGTCAGTCACAGGTGTGTGACAAGTTCTGCTCTAAACAGGCTGTTTAAACTTGCCAAGTTCACTGGCGATTGCCATTTTCAAACGCTTGTAGTTTTAAAAGTATAAATGCTACCGTGAAAAGGTTTATATTGCGACAATCACAAGAAAAAGGCCTAAATTTTGATGTATAGTATGTCTCTGCAATATTAAAAATAAAGGCACAGTCGCAGTTTAAAAACGTCCCTTAAAATGTCTGGTGTCTAGAGTGGAGTTTCAATGAAAGTCAATGGGAGGGGTGATGTGCAAACAAATGGTCATATTCTGAAAACTATCAGGAGTATGGCTTAGCCGTGAACATTTTTAGTGACAGCAGGGTTAGCTGAACGTTTTGATATAAGATATGTGTAGGTGAGCTTGAAAATGAAAGAGTGATGGCAGTTTACAAATCATGTTCTGATTTTTCTGATTTTTCCTTTGCACACTCTAGCTGTGCTGTGCTGCTCAATGCATTCCTATGGGAAAATTTCGCCGCAAAAACCGCGATATTTCTTGAACGATTCGGCGAAACGTTCTACAAAGTAATAGCAATCCGATCGGGATCAATGCGCACGTTTTGATATATTACTTGTCTTTGTAGTGTAAAAACTGTGGGAGGAGTTAGCGTGGCAAATATGGCTATAATAAGAATAAGAATAAGAACTAGACAATCTACAATTTCTGGGGAAATTGTGTAAAGTGTTCTTGCCGCAACCTTTACCAAATGATTGATGAAATGTAAGCAGTGCACATTGCAAGCCTGATAGTGAGAAATGCATTTCAGCTTGTATTTTGAAGCTCACAGTCCAGCCTCGTGAGTCATCTGCCTCTTGAGTGACCTTTGGTTGCTGCACCTGGAGAGGGCGGAGTAGGCTCACTGTGCTGAGACAGCTGGGTTGCTATGACAACTCACTCTGAGAGGAATGTCAGCATGCCTGTTCTAAACAGGCTTTTTAAACTTGCCAAGTTCAATTGCGTGCTAAAATTAGTATTAATTAAATATTAAAGAAAAGAAACATAGTGTCTTATCCGGGATATCAATTATTTATTTTTATTTTTATTTTAATTTTTTTTTTATTTTAATTTTAATTTTAATTTTAATTTTAATTTTATTTTATTTTTAATTTTATTTTTATTTTATTTTATTTTAATTTTATTTTATTTTAATTTTATTTTATTTTTAATTTTATTTTTATTTTTATTTTTATTTTATGTTATTTTAATTTTATTTTTATTTTAATTTTATGTTAATTTTATTTTTATTTAATTTTTTTTTTTAATTTTAATTTTATTTTTATTTTTAATTTTATTTTAATTTTAATTTTATTTTATTTTTATTTTAATTTTTATTTTATTTTTATTTTTATCCAGACTGAATAATATTACCATCTCATTTATACAGAAGGAACTGTCATTCCCACTGCAAATATTTTTTATTTTTTATTTATATTTTTCATTCATAGTTTTTGTTTTTTTACATTGATAAATTAATTTATTTTATATATTTACACAAATCATATATTTAAGTATAATTAATTGATGTAATTATTTGATTATCGGTGGTACACTTATGAATTCATTATATCACATAAGGTAAAATATATTGGAGCGCGGTACACTACTGGCATTCGTGAACATTTTTAGTGACAGCAGGGTTAGCTGAACGTTTTGATATAAGATATGTGTAGGTGGGCTTGAAAATGACACAGTTATGGCAGTTTACAAATCATGTTCTGATTTTTCCTTTCACACTGCAGCTTTCTCACTTCTCACTCTAATGTGACTCAGCTGCCCCCTGAGTGACCTTTGCTTGCACCTGTGACTCAGTCAGTCACAGGTGTGTGAGAAGCTCTGCTCTAAACAGGCTGTTTAAACTTGCCAAGTTCACTGGCGATTGCCATTTTCAAACGCTTGTAGTTTTAAAAGTATAAATGCTACCGTGAAAAGGTTTATATTGTGACAATCACAAGAAAAAGACCTAAATTTTGATATATAGTATATCTCTGCAATATTAAAAATGAAGGCACAGTCGCAGTTTAAAAACGTCCCTTAAAATGTCAGGTATCTAGAGTGGAGTTTCAATGAAAGTCAATGGGAGGGGTGAGGTGAAAACACATGGTCATATTCTGAAAACTATCAGTAGTATGTCTTAGCCGTGAACATTTTTAGTGACAGCAGGGATAGCTGAACGTTTTGATATAAGATATGTGTAGGTGGGCTTGAAAATGACATAGTTATGGCAGTTTACAAATCATGTTCTGATTTTTCCTTTCACACTGCAGCTTTATCACTCTAATGTGACTCAGCTGCCCCCTGAGTGACCTTTGCTTGCACCTGTTACCTCAGTCAGTCACAGGTGTGTGAGAAGGTCTGCTCTAAACAGGCTGTTTAAACTTGCCAAGTTCACTGGCGATTGCCATTTTCAAACGCTTGTAGTTTTAAAAGTATAAATGCTACCATGAAAAGGCTTATATTGTGACAATCACAAGAAACAGACCTAAATTTTGATGTATAGTATGTCTCTGAAAGATAAAAAATGAAGGCACAGTCGCAGTTTAAAAACGTCCCTTAAAATTTCTTGTGTCTAAAGTGGAGTTTCAATGAAAGTCAATGGGAGGTGTGAGGTCCAAACAAATGGTCATATTCTGAAAACTATCAGGAGTATGTCCTAGCCGTGAACATTTTTAGTGACAGCAGGGTTAGCTGAACGTTTTGATATAAGATATGTGTAGGTGGGCTTGAAAATGGCAGAGTGATGGCAGTTTACAAATCATGTTCTGATTTTTCCTTTGCACACTCTAGCTGTGCTCTGCTGCCACTCTAGATGCACCATTCATTCCTATGGGAAAATTTCGCCACAAAAACCGCGATATTTCTTGAACGATTCGGCGAAACGTTCCACAAAGTAATAGCAATCCGATCGGGAACAATCCGCACGTTTTGATATATTACTTGTCTTTGTAGTGTAAAAACTGTGGGAGGAGTTAGCGTGGCAAATTTGGCTATAATAATAAGAATAAGAACTAGACAATCTACAATTTCTGGGGAAATTGTGTAAAGTGTTCTTGCCGCAACCTTTACCAAATGATTGATGAAATGTAAGCAGTGCACATTGCAAGCCTGATAGTGAGAAATGCATTTCAGCTTGTATTTTGAAGCTCACAGTCCAGCCTGGTGAGTCATCTGCCTCTTGAGTGACCTTTGGTTGCTGCACCTGGAGAGGGCGGAGTAGGCTCACTGTGCTGAGACAGCTGGGTTGCTATGACAACTCACTCTGAGAGGAATGTCAGCATGTGTGTTCTAAACAGGCTTTTTAAACTTGCCAAGTTCAATTGTGTGCTAAAATTAGTATTAATTAAATATTAAAGAAAAGAAACATAGTGTCTTATCCGGGATATCAATTATTTATTTTTATTTTTATTTTAATTTTTTTTTTATTTTAATTTTATTTTAATTTTAATTTTTATTATTTTATTTTATTTTATTTTTAATTTTATTTTTATTTTTATTTTATTTTAATTTTAATTTTATGTTTATTTTAATTTTAATTTTATTTTAATTTTAATTTTATTTTAATTTTATTTTAATTTTAATTTTAATTTTATGTTAATTTTAATTTTATGTTAATTTTTATTTTAATTTTATTTTTATTTTAATTTTTATTTTTATTTTATTTTTAATTTTATTTTAATTTTAATTTTATTTTTTTTTATTTTAATTAAATTTTTATTTTATTTTTATTTTTATCCAGACTGAATAATAATACCATCTCATTTATACAGAAGGAACTGTCATTCCCACTGCAAATATTTTTTATTTATTTTAATTTTTTTTTAATTTTAATTTTATTTTTATTTTAATTTTAATTTTTATTTTATTTTTAATTTTATTTTAATTTAAATTTTATTTTTTTTTTATTTTAATTAAATTTTTATTTTATTTTTATTTTTATCCAGACTGAATAATAATACCATCTCATTTATACAGAAGGAACTGTCATTCCCACTGCAAATATTTTTTATTTATTTTAATTTTTATTTAATATTTATTTTATTTTTAATTTTTATTTTGTTTTAATTTTAATTTTTAATTTTAATTTTATTTTAATTTTATTTTATTTTTATTTTTATCCAGACTGAATAATAACACCATCTCATTTATACAGAAGGAACTGTCATTCCCACTGCAAATATTTTTTATTTATATTTTTCATTCATAGTTTTTGTTTTTTCACATTGATAAATTAATTTATTTTATATATTTACACAAATCATATATTTAAGTATAATTAATTGATGTAATTATTTGATTATCGGTGGTACACTTATGAATTCATTATATCACATAAGGTAGAATATATTGGAGCGCGGTACACTACTGGTATTCGTGAACATTTTTAGTGACAGCAGGGTTAGCTGAACGTTTTGATATAAGATATGTGTAGGTGGGCTTGAAAATGGCAGAGTGATGGCAGTTTACAAATCATGTTCTGATTTTTCTGATTTTTCCTTTGCACACTCTAGCTGTGCTGCTCAATGCATTCCTATGGGAAAATTTCGCCGCAAAAACCGCGATATTTCTTGAACGATTCGGCGAAACGTTCTACAAAGTAATAGCAATCCGATCGGGATCAATGCGCACGTTTTGATATATTACTTGTCTTTGTAGTGTAAAAACTGTGGGAGGAGTTAGCGTGGCAAATATGGCTATAATAAGAATAAGAATTAGATTTCAAATATGGCAGAGAAGAGCGGTTAAAAACAAACTGCTTCAAATTGCTTACTTCACTGGCGTCTTCACAATTTCTGTGGAAATTGTGTGGTGTTCTGGCCTCCACACAACTGGAGTGGGCAGGTTAGCTTTTGTCTCTCTGCTTCCTGCTCACACAGCTGGGTTCCTATGGCAACTCCCTCCACACCAAGGGCAGAGTCATGGTTATAAACAAACTGCTCCAAGTTGCTGACATCACTGGCGATTGCCATCTTCAAACGCTTGTAGATTTAAAAGTATAAATGCTACCGTGAAAAGGCTTATATTGTGACAATCACAAGAAACAGACCTAAATTTTGATGTATAGTATGTCTCTGCAATATTAAAAATGAAGGCACAGTCGCAGTTTAAAAACGTCCCTTAAAATTTCTTGTGTCTAAAGTGGAGTTTCAATGAAAGTCAATGGGAGGAGTGAGGTGCAAACAAATGGTCATATTCTGAAAACTATCAGGAGTATGTCCTAGCCGTGAACATTTTTAGTGACAGCAGGGTTAGCTGAACGTTTTGATATAAGATATGTGTAGGTGGGCTTGAAAATGACATAGTTATGGCAGTTTACAAATCATGTTCTGATTTTTCCTTTCACACTGTAGATTTCTCACTCTAATGTGACTCAGCTGCCCCCTGAGTGACCTTTGCTTGCACCTGTTACCTCAGTCAGTCACAGGTGTGTGAGAAGCTCTGCTGAAAACAGGCTGTTTAAACTTGCCAAGTTCACTGGCGATTGCCATTTTCAAACACTTGTAGTTTTAAAAGTATACATGCTACCGTGAAAAGGTTTATATTGTGACAATCACAAGAAAAAGACCTAAATTTTGATATATAGTATGTCTCTGCAATATTAAAAATGAAGGCACAGTCGCAGTTTAAAAACGTCCCTTAAAATTTCTTGTGTCTAAAGTGGAGTTTCAATGAAAGTCAATGGGAGGGGTGAGGTCCAAACAAATGGTCATATTGTGAAAACTATCAGGAGTATGTCCTAGCCGTGAACATTTTTAGTGACAGCAGGGTTAGCTGAACGTTTTGATATAAGATATGTGTAGGTGGGCTTGAAAATGACATAGTGATGGCAGTTTACAAATCATGTTCTGATTTTTCCTTTGCACACTCTAGCTGTGCTCTGCTGCCACTCTAGATGCACCATTCATTCCTATGGGAAAATTTTGCCGCAAAAACCGCGATATTTCTTGAACGATTCGGCGAAACGTTCCACAAAGTAATAGCAATCCGATCGGGAACAATCCGCACGTTTTGATATATTACTTGTCTTTGTAGTGTAAAAACTGTGGGAGGAGTTAGCGTGGCAAATTTGGCTATAATAATAAGAATAAGAATAAAAATAAGAACTAGACAATCTACAATTTCTGGGGAAATTGTGTAAAGTGTTCTTGCCGCAACCTTTACCAAATGATTGATGAAATGTAAGCAGTGCACATTGCAAGCCTGATAGTGAGAAATGCATTTCAGCTTGTATTTTGAAGCTCACAGTCCAGCCTGGTGAGTCATCTGCCTCTTGAGTGACCTTTGGTTGCTGCACCTGGAGAGGGCGGAGTAGGCTCACTGTGCTGAGACAGCTGGGTTGCTATGACAACTCACTCTGAGAGGAATGTCAGCATGTGTGTTCTAAACAGGCTTTTTAAACTTGCCAAGTTCAATTGCGTGCTAAAATTAGTATTAATTAAATATTAAAGAAAAGAAACATAGTGTCTTATCCGGGATATCAATTATTTATTTTTATTTTTATTTTAATTTTTTTTTTATTTTAATTTTATTTTAATTGTAATTTTTATTATTTTATTTTATTTTATTTTAATTTTATTTTTATTTTATTTTAATTTTATGTTTATTTTTATTTTATTTTAATTTTATTTTTATTTTAATTTTATGTTAATTTTAATTTTATGTTAATTTTAATTTTATTTTATTTTTAATTTTATTTTTAATTGTATTTTTATTTTTATTTTAATTTTAATTTTATTTTTATTTTAATTTTATGTTAATTTTATTTTTATTTTAATTTTAATTTTATTTTTATTTTAATTTTATGTTAATTTTATTTTTATTTTAATTTTTTTTTATTTTAATTTTATTTTTAATTTTATTTTAATTTTAATTTTATTTTTTTTTAATTTTAATTAAATTTTTATTTCATTTTTATTTTTATCCAGACTGAATAATAATACCATCTCATTTATACAGAAGGAACTGTCATTCCCACTGCAAATATTTTTTATTTATTTTAATTTTTATTTAATTTTTATTTTATTTTTAATTTTTATTTTGTTTTAATTTTTAATTTTATTTTTATTTTAATTTTATTTTATTTTTATTTTTATCCAGACTGAATAATAACACCATCTCATTTATACAGAAGGAACTGTCATTCCCACTGCAAATATTTTTTATTTTTTATTTATATTTTTCATTCATAGTTTTTGTTTTTTCACATTGATAAATTAATTTATTTTATATATTTACACAAATCATATATTTAAGTATAATTAATTGATGTAATTATTTGATTATCGGTGGTACACTTATGAATTCATTATATCACATAAGGTAGAATATATTGGAGCGCAGTACACTACTGGCATTCGTGAACATTTTTAGTGACAGCAGGGTTAGCTGAACGTTTTGATATAAGATATGTGTAGGTGGGCTTGAAAATGGCAGAGTGATGGCAGTTTACAAATCATGTTCTGATTTTTCTGATTTTTCCTTTGCACACTCTAGCTGTGCTGTGCTGCTCAATGCGTTCCTATGGGAAAATTTCGCCGCAAAAACCGCGATATTTCTTGAACGATTCGGCGAAACGTTCTACAAAGTAATAGCAATCCGATCGGGATCAATGCGCACGTTTTGATATATTACTTGTCTTTGTAGTGTAAAAACTGTGGGAGGAGTTAGCGTGGCAAATATGGCTATAATAAGAATAAGAATTAGATTTCAAATATGGCAGAGAAGAGCGGTTAAAAACAAACTGCTTCAAATTGCTCACTTCACTGGTGTCTTCACAATTTCTGTGGAAATTGTGTGGTGTTCTGGCCTCCACACAACTGGAGTGGGCAGGTTAGCTTTTGTCTCTCTGCTTCCTGCTCACACAGCTGGGTTCCTATGGCAACTCCCTCCACACCAAGGGCAGAGTCATGGTTATAAACAAACTGCTCCAAGTTGCTGACATCACTGGCGATTGCCATCTTCAAACGGTTGTAGTTTTAAAAGTATAAATGCTACCGTGAAAAGGCTTATATTGTGACAATCACAAGAAACAGACCTAAATTTTGATATATAGTATGTCTCTGCAATATTAAAAATGAAGGCACAGTCGCAGTTTAAAAACGTCCCTTAAAATTTCTTGTGTCTAAAGTGGAGTTTCAATGAAAGTCAATGGGAGGAGTGAGGTGCAAACAAATGGTCATATTCTGAAAACTATCAGGAGTATGTCCTAGCCGTGAACATTTTTAGTGACAGCAGGGTTAGCTGAACGTTTTGATATAAGATATGTGTAGGTGGGCTTGAAAATGACATAGTTATGGCAGTTTACAAATCATGTTCTGATTTTTCGTTTCACACTGCAGCTTTCTCACTCTAATGTGACTCAGCTGCCCCCTGAGTGACCTTTGGTTGCACCTGTTACCTCAGTCAGTCACAGGTGTGTGAGGAGCTGTGCTCTAAACAGGCTGTTTAAACTTGCCAAATTCACTGGCGATTGCCATCTTCAAACGCTTGTAGTTTTAAAAGTATAAATGCTACCGTGAAAAGGTTTATATTGTGACAATCACAAGAAAAAGACCTACAGTTTGATGTATAGTATGTCTCTGAAAGATAACAAATGAAGGCACAGTCGCAGTTCAAAAATGTCCCTTAAAATTTCTTGTGTCTAAAGTGGAGTTTCAATGAAAGTCAATGGGAGGGGTGATGTGCAAACAAATGGTCATATTCTGAAAACTATCAGGAGTATGTCCTAGCCGTGAACATTTTTAGTGACAGCAGGGTTAGCTGAACGTTTTGATATAAGATATGTGTAGGTGGGCTTGAAAATGGCAGAGTGATGGCAGTTTACAAATCATGTTCTGATTTTTCCTTTGCACACTCTAGCTGTGCTCTGCTGCCACTCTAGATGCACCATTCATTCCTATGGGAAAATTTCGCCACAAAAACCGCGATATTTCTTGAACGATTCGGCGAAACGTTCCACAAAGTAATAGCAATCCGATCGGGAACAATCCGCACGTTTTGATATATTACTTGTCTTTGTAGTGTAAAAACTGTGGGAGGAGTTAGCGTGGCAAATTTGGCTATAATAATAAGAATAAGAACTAGACAATCTACAATTTCTGGGGAAATTGTGTAAAGTGTTCTTGCCGCAACCTTTACCAAATGATTGATGAAATGTAAGCAGTGCACATTGCAAGCCTGATAGTGAGAAATGCATTTCAGCTTGTATTTTGAAGCTCACAGTCCAGCCTGGTGAGTCATCTGCCTCTTGAGTGACCTTTGGTTGCTGCACCTGGAGAGGGCGGAGTAGGCTCACTGTGCTGAGACAGCTGGGTTGCTATGACAACTCACTCTGAGAGGAATGTCAGCATGTGTGTTCTAAACAGGCTTTTTAAACTTGCCAAGTTCAATTGCGTGCTAAAATTAGTATTAATTAAATATTAAAGAAAAGAAACATAGTGTCTTATCCGGGATATCAATTATTTATTTTTATTTTTATTTTAATTTTTATTTTATTTTAATTTTATTTTAATTGTAATTTTTATTATTTTATTTTATTTTATTTTTAATTTCATTTTTATTTTTATTTTATTTTAATTTTAATTTTAAGTTTATGTTTATTTTATTTTAATTTTATTTTTATTTTAATTTTATGTTAATTTTAATTTTATTTTTATTTTAATTTTAATTTTATTTTATTTTTAATTTTATTTTTAATTGTATTTTTATTTTTATTTTAATTTTAATTTTATTTTTATTTTAATTTTATGTTAATTTTATTTTTATTTTAATTTTAATTTTATTTTTATTTTTATTTTAATTTTATGTTAATTTTATTTTTATTTTAATTTTTTTTTTATTTTAATTTTATTTTTATTTTTATTTTTATTTTATTTTTAATTTTATTTTAATTTTAATTTTATTTTTTTTTAATTTTAATTAAATTTTTATTTTATTTTTATTTTTATCCAGACTGAATAATAATACCATCTCATTTATACAGAAGGAACTGTCATTCCCACTGCAAATATTTTTTATTTATTTTAATTTTTATTTAATTTTTAATTTTATTTTTATTTTAATTTTATTTTATTTTTATTTTTATCCAGACTGAATAATAACACCATATCATTTATACAGAAGGAACTGTCATTCCCACTGCAAATATTTTTTATTTTTTATTTATATTTTTCATTCATAGTTTTTGTTTTTTCACATTGATAAATTAATTTATTTTATATATTTACACAAATCATATATTTAAGTATAATTAATTGATGTAATTATTTGATTATCGGTGGTACACTTATGAATTCATTATATCACATAAGGTAGAATATATTGGAGCGCGGTACACTACTGGTATTCGTGAACATTTTTAGTGACAGCAGGGTTAGCGGAACGTTTTGATATAAGATATGTGTAGGTGGGCTTGAAAATGGCAGAGTGATGGCAGTTTACAAATCATGTTCTGATTTTTCTGATTTTTCCTTTGCACACTCTAGCTGTGCTGTGCTGCTCAATGCATTCCTATGGGAAAATTTCGCCGCAAAAACCGCGATATTTCTTGAACGATTCGGCGAAACGTTCTACAAAGTAATAGCAATCCGATCGGGATCAATGCGCACGTTTTGATATATTACTTGTCTTTGTAGTGTAAAAACTGTGGGAGGAGTTAGCGTGGCAAATATGGCTATAATAAGAAAAAGAATTAGATTTCAAATATGGCAGAGAAGAGCGGTTAAAAACAAACTGCTTCAAATTGCTCACTTCACTGGCGTCTTCACAATTTCTGTGGAAATTGTGTGGTGTTCTGGCCTCCACACAACTGGAGTGGGCAGGTTAGCTTTTGTCTCTCTGCTTCCTGCTCACACAGCTGGGTTCCTATGGCAACTCCCTCCACACCAAGGGCAGAGTCATGGTTATAAACAAACTGCTCCAAGTTGCTGACATCACTGGCGATTGCCATCTTCAAACGGTTGTAGTTTTAAAAGTATAAATGCTACCGTGAAAAGGCTTATATTGTGACAATCACAAGAAACAGACCTAAATTTTGATATATAGTATGTCTCTGCAATATTAAAAATGAAGGCACAGTCGCAGTTTAAAAACGTCCCTTAAAATTTCTTGTGTCTAAAGTGGAGTTTCAATGAAAGTCAATGGGAGGAGTGAGGTGCAAACAAATGGTTATATTCTGAAAACTATCAGGAGTATGTCCTAGCCGTGAACATTTTTAGTGACAGCAGGGTTAGCTGAACGTTTTGATATAAGATATGTGTAGGTGGGCTTGATAATGACATAGTTATGGCAGTTTACAAATCATGTTCTGATTTTTCCTTTCACATTGTAGCTTTCTCACTCTAATGTGACTCAGCTGCCCCCTGAGTGACCTTTGCTTGCACCTGTTACCTCAGTCAGTCACAGGTGTTTGAGAAGCTGTGCTCTAAACAGGCTATTTAAACTTGCCAAATTCACTGGCGATTGCCATCTTCAAACGCTTGTAGTTTTAAAAGTATAAATGCTACCGTGAAAAGGTTTATATTGTGACAATCACAAGAAAAAGACCTACAGTTTGATGTATAGTGTGTCTCTGAAAGATAACAAATGAAGGCACAGTCGCAGTTTAAAAACGTCCCTTAAAATGTCTGGTGTCTAGAGTGGAGTTTCAATGAAAGTCAATGGGAGGTGTGAGGTCCAAACAAATGGTCATATTCTGAAAACTATCAAGAGTATGTCCTAGCCGTGAACATTTTTAGTGACAGCAGGGTTAGCTGAACGTTTTGATATAAGATATGTGTAGGTGGGCTTGAAAATGAAAGAGTGATGGCAGTTTACAAATCATGTTCTGATTTTTCTGATTTTTCCTTTGCACACTCTAGCTGTGCTGTGCTGCTCAATGCATTCCTATGGGAAAATTTCGCCGCAAAAACCGCGATATTTCTTGAACGATTCGGCGAAACGTTCTACAAAGTAATAGCAATCCGATCGGGATCAATGCGCACATTTTGATATATTACTTGTCTTTGTAGTGTAAAAACTGTGGGAGGAGTTAGCGTGGCAAATATGGCTATAATAAGAATAAGAATAAGAATATATATGTGAGATAACAATAAGTGTTCCTTGCTATGCAAGAACACTTAATAAGAATATATTTGTGAGATAACAATAAGTGTTCCTTGCTATGCAAGAACACTTAACTAGACAATCTACAATTTCTGGGGAAATTGTGTAAAGTGTTCTTGCCGCAACCTTTACCAAATGATTGATGAAATGTAAGCAGGGCACATTGCAAGCCTGATAGTGAGAAATGCATTTCAGCTTGTATTTTGAAGCTCACAGTCCAGCCTCGTGAGTCATCTGCCTCTTGAGTGACCTTTGGTTGCTGCACCTGGAGAGGGCGGAGTAGGCTCACTGTGCTGAGACAGCTGGGTTGCTATGACAACTCACTCTGAGAGGAAGGTCAGCATGCCTGTTCTAAACAGGCTTTTTAAACTTGCCAAGTTCAATTGCGTGCTAAAATTAGTATTAATTAAATATTAAAGAAAAGAAACATAGTGTCTTATCCGGGATATCAATTATTTATTTTTATTTTAATTTTATGTTTATTTTAATTTTTATTTTATTTTATTTTTAATTTTATTTTTATTTTAATTTAATTTTAATTTTATGTTAATTTTAATTTTATTTTTATTTTAATTTTATGTTAATTTTAATTTTATGTTAATTATAATTTTATTTTTATTTTATTTTAATTTTATTTTATTTTTAATTTTATTTTTATTTTATGTTATTTTTATTTTATGTTATTTTAATTTTATGTTAATTTTATTTTTATTTAATTTTTTTTTTAATTTTAATTTTATTTTATTTTTTAATTTTTATTTTTATTTTATTTTAATTTTATTTTAATTTAATTTTTATTTTATTTTTATTTTTATCCAGACTGAATAATAATACCATCTCATTTATACAGAAGGAACTGTCATTCCCACTGCAAATATTTTTTATTTTTATTTATATTTTTCATTCCTAGTTTTTGTTTTTTCACATTGATAAATTAATTTATTTTATATATTTACACAAATCATATATTTAAGTATAATTAATTGATGTAATTATTTGATTATCGGTGGTACACTTATGAATTCATTATATCACATAAGGTAGAATATATTGGAGCGCGGTACACTACTGGTATTCGTGTACATTTTTAGTGACAGCAGGGTTAGCGGAACGTTTTGATATAAGATATGTGTAGGTGGGCTTGAAAATGGCAGAGTGATGGCAGTTTACAAATCATGTTCTGATTTTTCTGATTTTTCCTTTGCACACTCTAGCTGTGCTGTGCTGCTCAATGCATTCCTATGGGAAAATTTCGCCGCAAAAACCGCGATATTTCTTGAACGATTCGGCGAAACGTTCTACAAAGTAATAGCAATCCGATCGGGATCAATGCGCACGTTTTGATATATTACTTGTCTTTGTAGTGTAAAAACTGTGGGAGGAGTTAGCGTGGCAAATATGGCTATAATAAGAAAAAGAATTAGATTTCAAATATGGCAGAGAAGAGCGGTAAAAACAAACTGCTTCAAATTGCTTACTTCACTGGCGTCTTCACAATTTCTGTGGAAATTGTGTGGTGTTCTGGCCTCCACACAACTGGAGTGGGCAGGTTAGCTTTTGTCTCTCTGCTTCCTGCTCACACAGCTGGGTTCCTATGGCAACTCCCTCCACACCAAGGGCAGAGTCATGGTTATAAACAAACTGCTCCAAGTTGCTGACATCACTGGCGATTGCCATCTTCAAACGGTTGTAGTTTTAAAAGTATAAATGGTACCGTGAAAAGGCTTATATTGTGACAATCACAAGAAACAGACCTAAATTTTGATATATAGTATGTCTCTGCAATATTAAAAATGAAGGCACAGTCGCAGTTTAAAAACGTCCCTTAAAATTTCTTGTGTCTAAAGTGGAGTTTCAATGAAAGTCAATGGGAGGAGTGAGGTGCAAACAAATGGTCATATTCTGAAAACTATCAGGAGTATGTCCTAGCCGTGAACATTTTTAGTGACAGCAGGGTTAGCTGAACGTTTTGATATAAGATATGTGTAGGTGGGCTTGATAATGACATAGTTATGGCAGTTTACAAATCATGTTCTGATTTTTCCTTTCACATTGTAGCTTTCTCACTCTAATGTGACTCAGCTGCCCCCTGAGTGACCTTTGCTTGCACCTGTTACCTCAGTCAGTCACAGGTGTTTGAGAAGCTGTGCTCTAAACAGGCTATTTAAACTTGCCAAATTCACTGGCGATTGCCATCTTCAAACGCTTGTAGTTTTAAAAGTATAAATGCTACCGTGAAAAGGTTTATATTGTGACAATCACAAGAAAAAGACCTACAGTTTGATGTATAGTGTGTCTCTGAAAGATAACAAATGAAGGCAAAGTCGCAGTTTAAAAACGTCCCTTAAAATGTCTGGTGTCTAGAGTGGAGTTTCAATGAAAGTCAATGGGAGGTGTGAGGTCCAAACAAATGGTCATATTGTGAAAACTATCAGGAGTATGTCCTAGCCGTGAACATTTTTAGTGACAGCAGGGTTAGCTGAACGTTTTGATATAAGATATGTGTAGGTGGGCTTGAAAATGGCAGAGTGATGGCAGTTTACAAATCATGTTCTGATTTTTCTGATTTTTCCTTTGCACACTCTAGCTGTGCTGTGCTGCTCAATGCATTCCTATGGGAAAATTTCGCCGCAAAAACCGCGATATTTCTTGAACGATTCGGCGAAACGTTCTACAAAGTAATAGCAATCCGATCGGGATCAATGCGCACGTTTTGATATATTACTTGTCTTTGTAGTGTAAAAACTGTGGGAGGAGTTAGCGTGGCAAATATGGCTATAATAAGAATAAGAATAAGAATATATATGTGAGATAACAATAAGTGTTCCTTGCTATGCAAGAACACTTAATAAGAATAAGAATATACTTGTGAGATAACAATAAGTGTTCCTTGCTATGCAAGAACACTTAACTAGACAATCTACAATTTCTGGGGAAATTGTGTAAAGTGTTCTTGCCGCAACCTTTACCAAATGATTGATGAAATGTAAGCAGTGCACATTGCAAGCCTGATAGTGAGAAATGCATTTCAGCTTGTATTTTGAAGCTCACAGTCCAGCCTGGTGAGTCATCTGCCTCTTGAGTGACCTTTGGTTGCTGCACCTGGAGAGGGCGGAGTAGGCTCACTGTGCTGAGACAGCTGGGTTGCTATGACAACTCACTCTGAGAGGAATGTCAGCATGTGTGTTCTAAACAGGCTTTTTAAACTTGCCAAGTTCAATTGCATGCTAAAATTAGTATTAATTAAATATTAAAGAAAAGAAACATAGTGTCTTATCCGGGATATCAATTATTTATTTTTATTTTTATTTTAATTTTTTTTTTATTTTAATATTAATTTTAATTTTTATTTTATTTTATTTTTAATTTTATTTTAATTTTAATTTAATTTTAATTTTATGTTAGTTTTATTTTTATTTTAATTTTATTTTAATTTTATGTTAATTTTAATTTTATTTTTATTTTATTTTATTTTTAATTTTATTTTTATTTTATTTTATTTTTAATTTTATTTTTATTTTATTTTATTTTTAATTTTATTTTTATTTTATTTTATTTTTATTTTTATTTTATTTTATTTTTAATTTTATTTTTATTTTAATTTTAATTTTATTTTTATTTTAATTTTATGTTAATTTTATTTTTATTTAATTTTTTTTTTTTAATTTTAATTTTATTTTTATTTTAATTTTTATTTTATTTTTTTTTTAATTTTATTTTTATTTTAATTTAATTTTATGTTAATTTTAATTTTATTTTTATTTTTATTTTATGTTAATTTTATTTTTATGTTAATTTTAATTTTATTTTAATTTAATTTTATTTTTTATTTTATTTTTATTTTTATTTTAATTTTAATTTAATTTTAATTTTATGTTAATTTTAATTTTATTTTTATTTTTATTTTAATTTTATTTTTATTTTAATTTTATGTTAATTTTAATTTTATGTTAATTTTAATTTTATGTTAATTTTAATTTTATTTTAATTTAATTTTATTTTTTATTTTATTTTTATTTTTATTTTTATTTTATTTTTATTTTTATTTTATGTTAATTTTATTTTTATTTAATTTTTTTTTTAATTTTAATTTTATTTTTATTTTAATTTTAATTTTTATTTTTAATTTTATTTTAATTTTATTTTTTTTTTATTTTTTTTTATTTTAATTTAATTTTTATTTTATTTTTATTTTTATCCAGACTGAATAATAATACCATCTCATTTATACAGAAGGAATTGTCATTCCCACTGCAAATATTTTTTATTTATTTTAATTTTAATTTAATTTTTATTTTATTTTTCATTTTATTTTTATTTTAATTTTAATTTTTAATTTTATTTTTATTTTAATTTTATTTTATTTTTTTATTTTAATTTTAATTTTATTTTTATTTTTATCCAGACTGAATAATAACACCATCTCATTTATACAGAAGGAACTGTCATTCCCACTGCAAATATTTTTTATTTTTTATTTATATTTTTCATTCATAGTTTTTGTTTTTTCACATTGATAAATTAATTTATTTTATATATTTACACAAATCATATATTTAAGTATAATTAATTGATGTAATTATTTGATTATCGGTGGTACACTTATGAATTCATTATATCACATAAGGTAGAATATATTGGAGCGCGGTACACTACTGGCATTCGTGAACATTTTTAGTGACAGCAGGGTTAGCTGAACGTTTTGATATAAGATATGTGTAGGTGGGCTTGAAAATGGCAGAGTGATGGCAGTTTACAAATCATGTTCTGATTTTTCTGATTTTTCCTTTGCACACTCTAGCTGTGCTGTGCTGCTCAATGCATTCCTATGGGAAAATTTCGCCGCAAAAACCGCGATATTTCTTGAACGATTCGGCGAAACGTTCTACAAAGTAATAGCAATCCGATCGGGATCAATGCGCACGTTTTGATATATTACTTGTCTTTGTAGTGTAAAAACTGTGGGAGGAGTTAGCGTGGCAAATATGGCTATAATAAGAATAAGAATTAGATTTCAAATATGGCAGAGAAGAGCGGTTAAAAACAAACTGCTTCAAATTGCTTACTTCACTGGCGTCTTCACAATTTCTGTGGAAATTGTGTGGTGTTCTGGCCTCCACACAACTGGAGTGGGCAGGTTAGCTTTTGTCTCTCTGCTTCCTGCTCACACAGCTGGGTTCCTATGGCAACTCCCTCCACACCAAGGGCAGAGTCATGGTTATAAACAAACTGCTCCAAGTTGCTGACATCACTGGCGATTGCCATCTTCAAACGGTTGTAGTTTTAAAAGTATAAATGCTACCGTGAAAAGGCTTATATTGTGACAATCACAAGAAACAGACCTAAATTTTGATATATAGTATGTCTCTGCAATATTAAAAATGAAGGCACAGTCGCAGTTTAAAAACGTCCCTTAAAATTTCTTGTGTCTAAAGTGGAGTTTCAATGAAAGTCAATGGGAGGAGTGAGGTGCAAACACATGGTCATATTCTGAAAACTATCAGGAGTATGTCCTAGCCGTGAACATTTTTAGTGACAGCAGGGTTAGCTGAACGTTTTGATATAAGATATGTGTAGGTGGGCTTGAAAATGGCAGAGTGATGGCAGTTTACAAATCATGTTCTGATTTTTCCTTCCACACTGCAGCTTTCTCACTTCTCACTCTAATGTGACTCAGCTGCCCCCTGAGTGACCTTTGGTTGCACCTGTTACCTCAGTCAGTCACAGGTGTGTGACAAGCTCTGCTCTAAACACAGTGCTCAAACTTGCCAAATTCACTGGCGATTGCCATCTTCAAACGCTTGTAGTTTTAAAAGTATAAATGCTACCGTGAAAAGGTTTATACTGTGACAATCACAAGAAACAGACCTAAATTTTGATGTATAGTATGTCTCTGCAATATTAAAAATGAAGGCACAGTCGCAGTTTAAAAACGTCCCTTAACATTTCAGGTGGCTGTGAGTGAAGTTTCAATGAAAGTCAATGGGAGGGATGAGGTGCAAACAAATGGTCATATTCTGAAAACTATCAGGAGTATGTCCTAGCCGTGAACATTTTTAGTGACAGCAGGGTTAGCTGAACGTTTTGATATAAGATATGTGTAGGTGGGCTTCATAATGACATAGTGATGGCAGTTTACAAATCATGTTCTGATTTTTCCTTTCACACTGCAGCTTTCTCACTCTAATGTGACTCAGCTGCCCCCTGAGTGACCTTTGCTTGCACCTGTTACCTCAGTCAGTCACAGGTGTGTGATGAGCTCTGCTCTAAACAGGCTGTTTAAACTTGCCAAGTTCACTGGCGATTGCCATTTTCAAACGCTTGTAGTTTTAAAAGTATAAATGCTACCGTGAAAAGGTTTATACTGTGACAATCACAAGAAACAGACCTAAATTTTGATATATAGTATGTCTCTGAAAGATAAAAAATGAAGGCACAGTCGCAGTTTAAAAACGTCCCTTAAAATTTCTTGTGTCTAAAGTGGAGTTTCAATGAAAGTCAATGGGAGGGATGAGGTCCAAACAAATGGTCATATTCTGAAAACTATCAGGAGTATGTCCTAGCCGTGAACATTTTTAGTGACAGCAGGGTTAGCTGAACGTTTTGATATAAGATATGTGTAGGTGGGCTTGAAAATGGCAGAGTGATGGCAGTTTACAAATCATGTTCTGATTTTTCCTTTGCACACTCTAGCTGTGCTCTGCTGCCACTCTAGATGCACCATTCATTCCTATGGGAAAATTTCACCGCAAAAACCGCGATATTTCTTGAACGATTCGGCGAAACGTTCCACAAAGTAATAGCAATCCGATCGGGAACAATCCGCACGTTTTGATATATTACTTGTCTTTGTAGTGTAAAAACTGTGGGAGGAGTTAGCGTGGCAAATTTGGCTATAATAATAAGAATAAGAATAAAAATAAGAATAAGAATAAGAATATATTTGTGAGATAACAATAAGTGTTCCTTGCTATGCAAGAACACTTAACTAGACAATCTACAATTTCTGGGGAAATTGTGTAAAGTGTTCTTGCCGCAACCTTTACCAAATGATTGATGAAATGTAAGCAGTGCACATTGCAAGCCTCATAGTGAGAAATGCATTTCAGCTTGTATTTTGAAGCTCACAGTCCAGCCTGGTGAGTCATCTGCCTCTTGAGTGACCTTTGGTTGCTGCACCTGGAGAGGGCGGAGTAGGCTCACTGTGCTGAGACAGCTGGGTTGCTATGACAACTCACTCTGAGAGGAATGTCAGCATGTGTGTTCTAAACAGGCTTTTTAAACTTGCCAAGTTCAATTGCGTGCTAAAATTAGTATTAATTAAATATTAAAGAAAAGAAACATAGTGTCTTATCCGGGATATCAATTATTTATTTATTTTTTTTATTTTAATTTTTTTTTATTTTAATTTTATTTTAATTTTAATTTTTATTATTTTATTTTATTTTTAATTTTATTTTTATTTTATTTTAATTTTATATTTATTTTAATTTTATTTTTATTTTTATTTTTATTTTAATTTTATGTTAATTTAATTTTATTTTAATTTTTATTTTAATTTTATTTTAATTTTATGTTAATTTTATTTTGATTTTAATTTTTTTTTAATTTTTATTTTATTTTTATTTTAATTTTTATTTTTATTTTATTTTTAATTTTATTTTAATTTTAATTTTATTTTTTTTTTATTTTATTTAAATTTTTATTTTATTTTTTTTTTTTATCCAGACTGAATAATAATACCATCTCATTTATACAGAAGGAACTGTCATTCCCACTGCAAATATTTTTTATTTATGTTAATTTTTATTTACTTTTAATTTTATTTTAATTTTATTTTTATTTTAATTTTATGTTAATTTTAATTTTATTTTTATTTTAATTTTATTTTTATTTTAATTTTAATTTTATTTTATTTTTAATTTTATTTTTATTTTTAATTTTATTTTAATTTTAATTTTTAATTTTATTTTTATTTTAATTTTATTTTATTTTTATTTTTATCCAGACTGAATAATAACACCATCTCATTTATACAGAAGGAACTGTCATTCCCACTGCAAATATTTTTTATTTTTTATTTATATTTTTCATTCATAGTTTTTGTTTTTTCACATTGATAAATTAATTTATTTTATATATTTACACAAATCATATATTTAAGTATAATTAATTGATGTAATTATTTGATTATCGGTGGTACACTTATGAATTCATTATATCACATAAGGTAGAATATATTGGAGCGCGGTACACTACTGGCATTCGTGAACATTTTTAGTGACAGCAGGGTTAGCTGAACGTTTTGATATAAGATATGTGTAGGTGGGCTTGAAAATGGCAGAGTGATGGCAGTTTACAAATCATGTTCTGATTTTTCTGATTTTTCCTTTGCACACTCTAGCTGTGCTGTGCTGCTCAATGCATTCCTATGGGAAAATTTCGCCGCAAAAACCGCGATATTTCTTGAACGATTCGGCGAAACGTTCTACAAAGTAATAGCAATCCGATCGGGATCAATGCGCACGTTTTGATATATTACTTGTCTTTGTAGTGTAAAAACTGTGGGAGGAGTTAGCGTGGCAAATATGGCTATAATAAGAATAAGAATTAGATTTCAAATATGGCAGAGAAGAGCGGTTAAAAACAAACTGCTTCAAATTGCTTACTTCACTGGCGTCTTCACAATTTCTGTGGAAATTGTGTGGTGTTCTGGCCTCCACACACTGGAGTGGGCAGGTTAGCTTTTGTCTCTCTGCTTCCTGCTCACACAGCTGGGTTCCTATGGCAACTCCCTCCACACCAAGGGCAGAGTCATGGTTATAAACAAACTGCTCCAAGTTGCTGACATCACTGGCGATTGCCATCTTCAAACGGTTGTAGTTTTAAAAGTATAAATGCTACCGTGAAAAGGCTTATATTGTGACAATCACAAGAAACAGACCTAAATTTTGATATATAGTATGTCTCTGCAATATTAAAAATGAAGGCACAGTCGCAGTTTAAAAACGTCCCTTAAAATTTCTTGTGTCTAAAGTGGAGTTTCAATGAAAGTCAATGGGAGGAGTGAGGTGCAAACACATGGTCATATTCTGAAAACTATCAGGAGTATGTCCTAGCCGTGAACATTTTTAGTGACAGCAGGGTTAGCTGAACGTTTTGATATAAGATATGTGTAGGTGGGCTTGAAAATGGCAGAGTGATGGCAGTTTACAAATCATGTTCTGATTTTTCCTTTGCACACTCTAGCTGTGCACTGCTGCCACTCTACATGCACCATTCATTCCTATGGGAAAATTTCGCCACAAAAACCGCGATATTTCTTGAACGATTCGGCGAAACGTTCCACAAAGTAATAGCAATCCGATCGGGAACAATCCGCACGTTTTGATATATTACTTGTCTTTGTAGTGTAAAAACTGTGGGAGGAGTTAGCGTGGCAAATTTGGCTATAATAATAAGAATAAGAACTAGACAATCTACAATTTCTGGGGAAATTGTGTAAAGTGTTCTTGCCGCAACCTTTACCAAATGATTGATGAAATGTAAGCAGGGCACATTGCAAGCCTGATAGTGAGAAATGCATTTCAGCTTGTATTTTGAAGCTCACAGTCCAGCCTCGTGAGTCATCTGCCTCTTGAGTGACCTTTGGTTGCTGCACCTGGAGAGGGCGGAGTAGGCTCACTGTGCTGAGACAGCTGGGTTGCTATGACAACTCACTCTGAGAGGAATGTCAGCATGACTGTTCTAAACAGGCTTTTTAAACTTGCCAAGTTCAATTGCGTGCTAAAATTAGTATTAATTAAATATTAAAGAAAAGAAACATAGTGTCTTATCCGGGATATCAATTATTTATTTTTATTTTTATTTTTTTTTATTTTAATTTTAATTTTTATTTTATTTTATTTTTAATTTTATTTTTATTTTAATTTATTTTAATTTTATTTTTATTTTAATTTTATTTTTATTTTAATTTTATGTTAATTTTTATTTTATTTTTAATTTTATTTTTATTTTAATTTAATTTAAATTTTATGTTAATTTTAATTTTATTTTTATTTTAATTTTATTTTTATTTTAATTTTATGTTAATTTTAATTTTATGTTAATTTTAATTTTATTTTTATTTTATTTTAATTTTATTTTATTTTTAATTTTATTTTTATTTTATGTTATTTTTATTTTATGTTATTTTAATTTTATGTTAATTTTATTTTTATTTAATTTTTTTTTAATTTTAATTTTATTTTATTTTTTAATTTTTATTTTTATTTTATTTTAATTTTATTTTAATTTAATTTTTATTTTATTTTTATTTTTATCCAGACTGAATAATAATACCATCTCATTTATACAGAAGGAACTGTCATTCCCACTGCAAATATTTTTTATTTATTTTAATTTTAATTTTAATTTAATTTTTATTTTATTTTTCATTTTATTTTTGTTTTAATTTTAATTTTTAATTTTATTTTTATTTTAATTTTATTTTATTTTTTTATTTTAATTTTAATTTTATTTTATTTTTATCCAGACTGAATAATAACACCATCTCATTTATACAGAAGGAACTGTCATTCCCACTGCAAATATTTTTTATTTTTATTTATATTTTTCATTCATAGTTTTTGTTTTTTCACATTGATAAATTAATTTATTTTATATATTTACACAAATCATATATTTAAGTATAATTAATTGATGTAATTATTTGATTATCGGTGGTACACTTATGAATTCATTATATCACATAAGGTAGAATATATTGGAGCGCGGTACACTACTGGTATTCGTGAACATTTTTAGTGACAGCAGGGTTAGCTGAACGTTTTGATATAAGATATGTGTAGGTGGGCTTGAAAATGGCAGAGTGATGGCAGTTTACAAATCATGTTCTGATTTTTCTGATTTTTCCTTTGCACACTCTAGCTGTGCTGTGCTGCTCAATGCATTCCTATGGGAAAATTTCGCCGCAAAAACCGCGATATTTCTTGAACGATTCGGCGAAACGTTCTACAAAGTAATAGCAATCCGATCGGGATCAATGCGCACGTTTTGATATATTACTTGTCTTTGTAGTGTAAAAACTGTGGGAGGAGTTAGCGTGGCAAATATGGCTATAATAAGAAAAAGAATTAGATTTCAAATATGGCAGAGAAGAGCGGTTAAAAACAAACTGCTTCAAATTGCTTACTTCACTGGCGTCTTCACAATTTCTGTGGAAATTGTGTGGTGTTCTGGCCTCCACACAACTGGAGTGGGCAGCTTAGCTTTTGTCTCTCTGCTTCCTGCTCACACAGCTGGGTTCCTATGGCAACTCCCTCCACACCAAGGGCAGAGTCATGGTTATAAACAAACTGCTCCAAGTTGCTGACATCACTGGCGATTGCCATCTTCAAACGGTTGTAGTTTTAAAAGTATAAATGGTACCGTGAAAAGGCTTATATTGTGACAATCACAAGAAACAGACCTAAATTTTGATGTATAGTATGTCTCTGCAATATTAAAAATGAAGGCACAGTCGCAGTTTAAAAACGTCCCTTAAAATTTCTTGTGTCTAAAGTGGAGTTTCAATGAAAGTCAATGTAAGGAGTGAGGTGCAAACAAATGGTCATATTCTGAAAACTATCAGGAGTATGTCCTAGCCGTGAACATTTTTAGTGACAGCAGGGTTAGCTGAACGTTTTGATATAAGATATGTGTAGGTGGGCTTGAAAATGACATAGTGATGGCAGTTTACAAATCATGTTCTGATTTTTCCTTCCACATTGCAGCTTTCTCACTCTAATGTGACTCAGCTGCCCTCTGAGTGACCTTTGGTTGCACCTGTTACCTCAGTCAGTCACAGGTGTGTGAGGAGCTGTGCTCTAAACAGGCTATTTAAACTTGCCAAATTCACTGGCGATTGCCATCTTCAAACGCTTGTAGTTTTAAAAGTATAAATGCTACCGTGAAAAGGTTTATATTGTGACAATCACAAGAAAAAGACCTACAGTTTGATGTATAGTATGTCTCTGAAAGATAACAAATGAAGGCACAGTCGCAGTTTAAAAACGTCCCTTAAAATGTCTGGTGTCTAGAGTGGAGTTTCAATGAAAGTCAATGGGAGGTGTGAGGTCCAAACAAATGGTCATATTGTGAAAACTATCAGGAATATGGCTTAGCCGTGAACATTTTTAGTGACAGCAGGGTTAGCTGAACGTTTTGATATAAGATATGTGTAGGTGGGCTTGAAAATGAAAGAGTGATGGCAGTTTACAAATCATGTTCTGATTTTTCTGATTTTTCCTTTGCACACTCTAGCTGTGCTGTGCTGCTCAATGCATTCCTATGGGAAAATTTCGCCGCAAAAACCGCGATATTTCTTGAACGATTCGGCGAAACGTTCTACAAAGTAATAGCAATCCGATCGGGATCAATGCGCACATTTTGATATATTACTTGTCTTTGTAGTGTAAAAACTGTGGGAGGAGTTAGCGTGGCAAATATGGCTATAATAAGAATAAGAATAAGAATATATATGTGAGATAACAATAAGTGTTCCTTGCTATGCAAGAACACTTAATAACTAGACAATCTACAATTTCTGGGGAAATTGTGTAAAGTGTTCTTGCCGCAACCTTTACCAAATGATTGATGAAATGTAAGCAGTGCACATTGCAAGCCTGATAGTGAGAAATGCATTTCAGCTTGTATTTTGAAGCTCACAGTCCAGCCTGGTGAGTCATCTGCCTCTTGAGTGACCTTTGGTTGCTGCACCTGGAGAGGGCGGAGTAGGCTCACTGTGCTGAGACAGCTGGGTTGCTATGACAACTCACTCTGAGAGGAATGTCAGCATGTGTGTTCTAAACAGGCTTTTTAAACTTGCCAAGTTCAATTGCGTGCTAAAATTAGTATTAATTAAATATTAAAGAAAAGAAACATAGTGTCTTATCCGGGATATCAATTATTATTTTTTTTTTTTATTTTAATTTTTTTTTATTTTAATTTTATTTTAATTTTAATTTTTATTATTTTATTTTATTTTTAATTTTATTTTTATTTTATTTTAATTTTATATTTATTTTTATTTTAATTTTAATTTTATTTTAATTTTATTTTTAATTTAATTTTATGTTAATTTTAATTTTATTTTTATTTTAATTTTAATTTTATTTTATTTTTAATTTTATTTTTATTTTTAATTTTATTTTTATTTTTATTTTAATTTTATGTTAATTTTATTTTGATTTTAATTTTTTTTTAATTTTAATTTTATTTTTATTTTAATTTTTATTTTAATTTTATTTTTTTTTATTTTAATTAAATTTTTATTTTATTTTTTTTTTTTATCCAGACTGAATAATAATACCATCTCATTTATACAGAAGGAACTGTCATTCCCACTGCAAATATTTTTTATTTATTTTAATTTTTATTTAATTTTAATTTTATTTTAATTTTATTTTTATTTTAATTTTATGTTAATTTTAATTTTATTTTTATTTTAATTTTAATTTTATTTTATTTTTAATTTTATTTTTATTTTTAATTTTATTTTAATTTTAATTTTTAATTTTATTTTTATTTTAATTTTATTTTATTTTTATCCAGACTGAATAATAACACCATCTCATTTATACAGAAGGAACTGTCATTCCCACTGCAAATATTTTTTATTTTTTATTTATATTTTTCATTCATAGTTTTTGTTTTTTCACATTGATAAATTAATTTATTTTATATATTTACACAAATCATATATTTAAGTATAATTAATTGATGTAATTATTTGATTATCGGTGGTACACTTATGAATTCATTATATCACATAAGGTAGAATATATTGGAGCGCGGTACACTACTGGTATTCGTGAACATTTTTAGTGACAGCAGGGTTAGCTGAACGTTTTGATATAAGATATGTGTAGGTGGGCTTGAAAATGGCAGAGTGATGGCAGTTTACAAATCATGTTCTGATTTTTCTGATTTTTCCTTTGCACACTCTAGCTGTGCTGCTCAATGCATTCCTATGGGAAAATTTCGCCGCAAAAACCGCGATATTTCTTGAACGATTTGGCGAAACGTTCTACAAAGTAATAGCAATCCGATCGGGATCAATGCGCACGTTTTGATATATTACTTGTCTTTGTAGTGTAAAAACTGTGGGAGGAGTTAGCGTGGCAAATATGGCTATAATAAGAATAAGAATTAGATTTCAAATATGGCAGAGAAGAGCGGTTAAAAACAAACTGCTTCAAATTGCTCACTTCACTGGCGTCTTCACAATTTCTGTGGAAATTGTGTGGTGTTCTGGCCTCCACACAACTGGAGTGGGCAGGTTAGCTTTTGTCTCTCTGCTTCCTGCTCACACAGCTGGGTTCCTATGGCAACTCCCTCCACACCAAGGGCAGAGTCATGGTTATAAACAAACTGCTCCAAGTTGCTGACATCACTGGCGATTGCCATCTTCAAACGGTTGTAGTTTTAAAAGTATAAATGCTACCGTGAAAAGGCTTATATTGTGACAATCACAAGAAACAGACCTAAATTTTGATATATAGTATGTCTCTGCAATATTAAAAATGAAGGCACAGTCGCAGTTTAAAAACGTCCCTTAAAATTTCTTGTGTCTAAAGTGGAGTTTCAATGAAAGTCAATGGGAGGAGTGAGGTGCAAACAAATGGTCATATTCTGAAAACTATCAGGAGTATGTCCTAGCCGTGAACATTTTTAGTGACAGCAGGGTTAGCTGAACGTTTTGATATAAGATATGTGTAGGTGGGCTTGAAAATGACATAGTTATGGCAGTTTACAAATCATGTTCTGATTTTTCCTTCCACATTGCAGCTTTCTCACTCTAATGTGACTCAGCTGCCCTCTGAGTGACCTTTGCTTGCACCTGTTACCTCAGTCAGTCACAGGTGTGTGAGGAGCTGTGCTCTAAACAGGCTGTTTAAACTTGCCAAATTCACTGGCGATTGCCATCTTCAAACGCTTGTAGTTTTAAAAGTATAAATGCTACCGTGAAAAGGTTTATATTGTGACAATCACAAGAAAAAGACCTACAGTTTGATGTATAGTATGTCTCTGAAAGATAACAAATGAAGGCACAGTCGCAGTTTAAAAACGTCCCTTAAAATGTCTGGTGTCTAGAGTGGAGTTTCAATGAAAGTCAATGGGAGGGGTGATGTGCAAACAAATGGTCATATTCTGAAAACTATCAGGAGTATGTCCTAGCCGTGAACATTTTTAGTGACAGCAGGGTTAGCTGAACGTTTTGATATAAGATATGTGTAGGTGGGCTTGAAAATGGCAGAGTGATGGCAGTTTACAAATCATGTTCTGATTTTTCCTTTGCACACTCTAGCTGTGCACTGCTGCCACTCTACATGCACCATTCATTCCTATGGGAAAATTTCGCCACAAAAACCGCGATATTTCTTGAACGATTCGGCGAAACGTTCCACAAAGTAATAGCAATCCGATCGGGAATAATCCGCACGTTTTGATATATTACTTGTCTTTGTAGTGTAAAAACTGTGGGAGGAGTTAGCGTGGCAAATTTGGCTATAATAATAAGAATAAGAACTAGACAATCTACAATTTCTGGGGAAATTGTGTAAAGTGTTCTTGCCGCAACCTTTACCAAATGATTGATGAAATGTAAGCAGTGCACATTGCAAGCCTGATAGTGAGAAATGCATTTCAGCTTGTATTTTGAAGCTCACAGTCCAGCCTGGTGAGTCATCTGCCTCTTGAGTGACCTTTGGTTGCTGCACCTGGAGAGGGCGGAGTAGGCTCACTGTGCTGAGACAGCTGGGTTGCTATGACAACTCACTCTGAGAGGAATGTCAGCATGTGTGTTCTAAACAGGCTTTTTAAACTTGCCAAGTTCAATTGCGTGCTAAAATTAGTATTAATTAAATATTAAAGAAAAGAAACATAGTGTCTTATCCGGGATATCAATTATTTATTTTTTTTTTTATTTTAATTTTTTTTTATTTTAATTTTATTTTAATTTTAATTTTTATTATTTTATTTTATTTTTAATTTTATTTTTATTTTATTTTAATTTTATATTTATTTTTATTTTAATTTTATATTTATTTTTATTTTAATTTTAATTTTATTTTAATTTTATTTTAATTTTAATTTTATGTTAATTTTAATTTTAATTTTATTTTAATTTTATTTTAATTTTAATTTTATGTTAATTTTAATTTTATTTTTATTTTAATTTTAATTTAATTTTATTTTTAATTTTATTTTTATTTTTAATTTTATTTTTATTTTTATTTTAATTTTATGTTAATTTAATTTTATTTTAATTTTTATTTTTATTTTAATTTTTATTTTAATTTTATGTTAATTTTATTTTGATTTTAATTTTTTTTTAATTTTAATTTTATTTTTTTTTTAATTTTTATTTTAATTTTATTTTTAATTTTATTTTAATTTTAATTTTATTTTTTTTTTATTTTAATTAAATTTTTATTTTATTTTTTTTTTTATCCAGACTGAATAATAATACCATCTCATTTATACAGAAGGAACTGTCATTCCCACTGCAAATATTTTTTATTTATTTTAATTTTTATTTAATTTTAATTTTATTTTAATTTTATTTTTATTTTAATTTTATGTTAATTTTAATTTTATTTTTATTTTAATTTTAATTTTATTTTATTTTTAATTTTATTTTTATTTTTAATTTTATTTTAATTTTAATTTTTAATTTTATTTTAATTTTAATTTTATTTTATTTTTATTTTTATCCAGACTGAATAATAACACCATCTCATTCATACAGAAGGAACTGTCATTCCCACTGCAAATATTTTTTATTTTTTATTTATATTTTTCATTCATAGTTTTTGTTTTTTCACATTGATAAATTAATTTATTTTATATATTTACACAAATCATATATTTAAGTATAATTAATTGATGTAATTATTTGATTATCGGTGGTACACTTATGAATTCATTATATCACATAAGGTAGAATATATTGGAGCGCGGTACACTACTGGCATTCGTGAACATTTTTAGTGACAGCAGGGTTAGCTGAACGTTTTGATATAAGATATGTGTAGGTGGGCTTGAAAATGGCAGAGTGATGGCAGTTTACAAATCATGTTCTGATTTTTCTGATTTTTCCTTTGCACACTCTAGCTGTGCTGTGCTGCTCAATGCATTCCTATGGGAAAATTTCGCCGCAAAAACCGCGATATTTCTTGAACGATTCGGCAAAACGTTCTACAAAGTAATAGCAATCCGATCGGGATCAATGCGCACGTTTTGATATATTACTTGTCTTTGTAGTGTAAAAACTGTGGGAGGAGTTAGCGTGGCAAATATGGCTATAATAAGAATAAGAATTAGATTTCAAATATGGCAGAGAAGAGCGGTTAAAAACAAACTGCTTCAAATTGCTTACTTCACTGGTGTCTTCACAATTTCTGTGGAAATTGTGTGGTGTTCTGGCCTCCACACAACTGGAGTGGGCAGGTTAGCTTTTGTCTCTCTGCTTCCTGCTCACACAGCTGGGTTCCTATGGCAACTCCCTCCACACCAAGGGCAGAGTCATGGTTATAAACAAACTGCTCCAAGTTGCTGACATCACTGGCGATTGCCATCTTCAAACGGTTGTAGTTTTAAAAGTATAAATGCTACCGTAAAAAGGCTTATATTGTGACAATCACAAGAAACAGACCTAAATTTTGATATATAGTATGTCTCTGCAATATTAAAAATGAAGGCACAGTCGCAGTTTAAAAACGTCCCTTAAAATTTCTTGTGTCTAAAGTGAAGTTTCAATGAAAGTCAATGGGAGGAGTGAGGTGCAAACAAATAGTCATATTCTGAAAACTATCAGGAGTATGTCCTAGCCGTGAACATTTTTAGTGACAGCAGGGTTAGCTGAACGTTTTGATATAAGATATGTGTAGGTGGGCTTGAAAATGACATAGTGATGGCAGTTTACAAATCATGTTCGGATTTTTCCTTCCACACTGCAGCTTTCTCACTCTAATGTGACTCAGCTGCCCCCTGAGTGACCTTTGCTTGCACCTGTTACCTCAGTCAGTCACAGGTGTGTGAGGAGCTGTGCTCTAAACAGTCTGTTTAAACTTGCCAAATTCACTGGCGATTGCCATCTTCAAACGCTTGTAGTTTTAAAAGTATAAATGCTACCGTGAAAAGGTTTATATTGTGACAATCACAAGAAAAAGACCTACAGTTTGATGTATAGTATGTCTCTGAAAGATAACAAATGAAGGCACAGTCGCAGTTTAAAAACGTCCCTTAAAATGTCTGGTGTCTAGAGTGGAGTTTCAATGAAAGTCAATGGGAGGGGTGATGTGCAAACAAATGGTCATATTCTGAAAACTATCAGGAGTATGTCCTAGCCGTGAACATTTTTAGTGACAGCAGGGTTAGCTGAACGTTTTGATATAAGATATGTGTAGGTGGGCTTGAAAATGGCAGAGTGATGGCAGTTTACAAATCATGTTCTGATTTTTCCTTTGCACACTCTAGCTGTGCTCTGCTGCCACTCTAGATGCACCATTCATTCCTATGGGAAAATTTCGCCACAAAAACCGCGATATTTCTTGAACGATTCGGCGAAACGTTCCACAAAGTAATAGCAATCCGATCGGGAACAATCCGCACGTTTTGATATATTACTTGTCTTTGTAGTGTAAAAACTGTGGGAGGAGTTAGCGTGGCAAATTTGGCTATAATAATAAGAATAAGAACTAGACAATCTACAATTTCTGGGGAAATTGTGTAAAGTGTTCTTGCCGCAACCTTTACCAAATGATTGATGAAATGTAAGCAGTGCACATTGCAAGCCTTATAGTGAGAAATGCATTTCAGCTTGTATTTTGAAGCTCACAGTCCAGCCTCGTGAGTCATCTGCCTCTTGAGTGACCTTTGGTTGCTGCACCTGGAGAGGGCGGAGTAGGCTAACTGTGCTGAGACAGCTGGGTTGCTATGACAACTCACTCTGAGAGGAATGTCAGCATGTCTGTTCTAAACAGGCTTTTTAAACTTGCCAAGTTCAATTGCGTGCTAAAATTAGTATTAATTAAATATTAAAGAAAAGAAACATAGTGTCTTATCCGGGATATCAATTATTTATTTTTATTTTTATTTTAATTTTTTTTTATTTTAATTTTAATTTTTATTTTATTTTATTTTTAATTTTATTTTTATTTTTATTTTAATTTAATTTTAATTTTATGTTAATTTTAATTTTATTTTAATTTTATTTTTATTTTAATTTTTATTTTAATTTTTATTTTAATTTTAATTTTAATTTTATTTTATGTTATTTTAATTTTATTTTTATTTTAATTTTATGTTAATTTTATTTTTATTTAATTTTTTTTTTAATTTTAATTTTATTTTATTTTAATTTTAATTTTTATTTTTAATTTTATTTTAATTTTAATTTTATTTTTTTTTTTTTTAATTTAATTTTTATTTTATTTTTATTTTTATCCAGACTGAATAATAATACCATCTCATTTATACAGAAGGAACTGTCATTCCCACTGCAAATATTTTTTATTTATTTTAATTTTTATTTAATATTTATTTTATTTTTAATTTTTATTTTGTTTTAATTTTAATTTTTAATTTTATTTTTATTTTATTTTATTTTTATTTTTATCCAGACTGAATAATAACACCATCTCATTTATACAGAAGGAACTGTCATTCCCACTGCAAATATTTTTTATTTTTTATTTATATTTTTCATTCATAGTTTTTGTTTTTTCACATTGATAAATTAATTTATTTTATATATTTACACAAATCATATATTTAAGTATAATTAATTGATGTAATTATTTGATTATCGGTGGTACACTTATGAATTCATTATATCACATAAGGTAGAATATATTGGAGCGCGGTACACTACTGGTATTCGTGAACATTTTTAGTGACAGCAGGGTTAGCTGAACGTTTTGATATAAGATATGTGTAGGTGGGCTTGAAAATGGCAGAGTGATGGCAGTTTACAAATCATGTTCTGATTTTTCTGATTTTTCCTTTGCACACTCTAGCTGTGCTGTGCTGCTCAATGCATTCCTATGGGAAAATTTCGCCGCAAAAACCGCGATATTTCTTGAACGATTCGGCGAAACGTTCTACAAAGTAATAGCAATCCGATCGGGATCAATGCGCACGTTTTGATATATTACTTGTCTTTGTAGTGTAAAAACTGTGGGAGGAGTTAGCGTGGCAAATATGGCTATAATAAGAATAAGAATTAGATTTCAAATATGGCAGAGAAGAGCGGTTAAAAACAAACTGCTTCAAATTGCTTACTTCACTGGCGTCTTCACAATTTCTGTGGAAATTGTGTGGTGTTCTGGCCTCCACACAACTGGAGTGGGCAGGTTAGCTTTTGTCTCTCTGCTTCCTGCTCACACAGCTGGGTTCCTATGGCAACTCCCTCCACACCAAGGGCAGAGTCATGGTTATAAACAAACTGCTCCAAGTTGCTGACATCACTGGCGATTGCCATCTTCAAACGCTTGTAGATTTAAAAGTATAAATGCTACCGTGAAAAGGCTTATATTGTGACAATCACAAGAAACAGACCTAAATTTTGATGTATAGTATGTCTCTGCAATATTAAAAATGAAGGCACAGTCGCAGTTTAAAAACGTCCCTTAAAATTTCTTGTGTCTAAAGTGGAGTTTCAATGAAAGTCAATGGGAGGAGTGAGGTGCAAACAAATGGTCATATTCTGAAAACTATCAGGAGTATGTCCTAGCCGTGAACATTTTTAGTGACAGCAGGGTTAGCTGAACGTTTTGATATAAGATATGTGTAGGTGGGCTTGAAAATGACATAGTTATGGCAGTTTACAAATCATGTTCTGATTTTTCCTTTCACACTGTAGATTTCTCACTCTAATGTGACTCAGCTGCCCCCTGAGTGACCTTTGCTTGCACCTGTTACCTCAGTCAGTCACAGGTGTGTGAGAAGCTCTGCTGAAAACAGGCTGTTTAAACTTGCCAAGTTCACTGGCGATTGCCATTTTCAAACACTTGTAGTTTTAAAAGTATACATGCTACCGTGAAAAGGTTTATATTGTGACAATCACAAGAAAAAGACCTAAATTTTGATATATAGTATGTCTCTGCAATATTAAAAATGAAGGCACAGTCGCAGTTTAAAAACGTCCCTTAAAATTTCTTGTGTCTAAAGTGGAGTTTCAATGAAAGTCAATGGGAGGGGTGAGGTCCAAACAAATGGTCATATTGTGAAAACTATCAGGAGTATGTCCTAGCCGTGAACATTTTTAGTGACAGCAGGGTTAGCTGAACGTTTTGATATAAGATATGTGTAGGTGGGCTTGAAAATGACATAGTGATGGCAGTTTACAAATCATGTTCTGATTTTTCCTTTGCACACTCTAGCTGTGCTCTGCTGCCACTCTAGATGCACCATTCATTCCTATGGGAAAATTTTGCCGCAAAAACCGCGATATTTCTTGAACGATTCGGCGAAACGTTCCACAAAGTAATAGCAATCCGATCGGGAACAATCCGCACGTTTTGATATATTACTTGTCTTTGTAGTGTAAAAACTGTGGGAGGAGTTAGCGTGGCAAATTTGGCTATAATAATAAGAATAAGAATAAAAATAAGAACTAGACAATCTACAATTTCTGGGGAAATTGTGTAAAGTGTTCTTGCCGCAACCTTTACCAAATGATTGATGAAATGTAAGCAGTGCACATTGCAAGCCTGATAGTGAGAAATGCATTTCAGCTTGTATTTTGAAGCTCACAGTCCAGCCTGGTGAGTCATCTGCCTCTTGAGTGACCTTTGGTTGCTGCACCTGGAGAGGGCGGAGTAGGCTCACTGTGCTGAGACAGCTGGGTTGCTATGACAACTCACTCTGAGAGGAATGTCAGCATGTGTGTTCTAAACAGGCTTTTTAAACTTGCCAAGTTCAATTGCGTGCTAAAATTAGTATTAATTAAATATTAAAGAAAAGAAACATAGTGTCTTATCCGGGATATCAATTATTTATTTTTATTTTTATTTTAATTTTTTTTTTATTTTAATTTTATTTTAATTTTAATTTTTATTATTTTATTTTATTTTTAATTTTATTTTTATTTTTATTTTATTTTAATTTTATTTTTATTTTAATTTTAATTTTATTTTAATTTTATTTTTATTTTAATTTTATGTTAATTTTAATTTTATTTTTATTTTAATTTTAATTTTATTTTATTTTTAATTTTATTTTTATTTTTAATTTTATTTTAATTTTAATTTTATTTTTATTTTATTTTTATTTTAATTTTATTTTGATTTTAATTTTTTTTTTTATTTTATTTTTAATTTTATTTTAATTTTAATTTTTATTTTTTTTATTTTAATTAAATTTTTATTTTATTTTTATTTTTATCCAGACTGAATAATAATACCATCTCATTTATACAGAAGGAACTGTCATTCCCACTGCAAATATTTTTTATTTATTTTAATTTTTATTTTATTTTTATTTTATTTTTAATTTTTATTTTGTTTTAATTTTAATTTTTAATTTTATTTTTATTTTAATTTTATTTTATTTTTATTTTTATCCAGACTGAATAATAACACCATCTCATTTATACAGAAGGAACTGTCATTCCCACTGCAAATATTTTTTATTTTTTATTTATATTTTTCATTCATAGTTTTTGTTTTTTCACATTGATAAATTAATTTATTTGATATATTTACACAAATCATATATTTAAGTATAATTAATTGATGTAATTATTTGATTATCGGTGGTACACTTATGAATTCATTATATCACATAAGGTAGAATATATTGGAGCGCGGTACACTACTGGCATTCGTGAACATTTTTAGTGACAGCAGGGTTAGCTGAACGTTTTGATATAAGATATGTGTAGGTGGGCTTGAAAATGACATAGTTATGGCAGTTTACAAATTATGTTCTGATTTTTCCTTCCACACTGCAGCTTTCTCACTCTAATGTGACTCAGCTGCCCCCTGAGTGACCTTTGCTTGCACCTGTTACCTCAGTCAGTCACAGGTGTGTGACAAGTTCTGCTCTAAACAGGCTATTTAAACTTGCCAAGTTCACTGGCGATTGCCATTTTCAAACGCTTGTAGTTTTAAAAGTATAAATGCTACCGTGAAAAGGTTTATATTGTGACAATCACAAGAAAAAGACCTACAGTTTGATGTATAGTATGTCTCTGAAAGATAAAAAATGAAGGCACAGTCGCAGTTTAAAAACGTCCCTTAAAATGTCTGGTGTCTAGAGTGGAGTTTCAATGAAAGTCAATGGGAGGGATGAGGTCCAAACAAATGGTCATATTCTGAAAACTATCAGGAATATGGCTTAGCTGTGAACATTTTTAGTGACAGCAGGGTTAGCTGAACGTTTTGATATAAGATATGTGTAGGTGGGCTTGAAAATGAAAGAGTGATGGCAGTTTACAAATCATGTTCTGATTTTTCTGATTTTTCCTTTACACACTCTAGCTGTGCTCTGCTTCTCAATGCATTCCTATGGGAAAATTTCGCCGCAAAAACCGCGATATTTCTTGAACGATTCGGCGAAACGTTCCACAAAGTAATAGCAATCCGATCGGGAACAATGCGCACGTTTTGATATATTACTTGTATTTGTAGTGTAAAAACTGTGGGAGGAGTTAGCGTGGCAAATATGGCTATAATAAGAATAAGAATAAAAACTAGAAAATCTACAATTTCTGGGGAAATTGTTTAAAGTGTTCTTGCCGCAACCTTTACCAAGTAATGATGACATGTAAGCAGTGCACATTGCAAGCCTGACAGAGGGAGAAATGCATTTCAGCTTGTATTTACCATCTCACAGTCCAGACTGTGTGACTCAGCTGCGTGTGAGTCATGTTTGGTTGCTATAGAAACTCACTCTGTCAGGAATGTGATTAGCTGTGCTCTGAACAGGCTTTTTAAACTTGTCAAGTTCACTGGCGATTGCCATCTTCAAACGCTTGTAGTTTTAAAAGTATAAAAGCTACCGTGAAAAGGGTGATAGTGTGACAAACACAAGAAAAATACCTACAGTTTGATGTATAGTATGTCTCTGAAAGATAAAAAATGAAGGCACAGTCGCAGTTTAAAAACGTCCCTTAAAATGTCTGGTGTCTACAGTGGAGTTTCAATGAAAGTCAATGGGATGGGTGATGTGCAAACAAATGGTCATATTCTGAAAACTATCAAGAGTATGTCCTAGCCGTGAACATTTTTAGTGACAGCAGGGTTAGCTGAACGTTTTGATATAAGATATGTGTAGGTGGGCTTGAAAATGGCAGAGTGATGGCAGTTTACAAATCATGTTCTGATTTTTCCTTCTACACTCTAGATTTGTCACTTCTCACTCTAGTTGCTCAATGCATTCCTATGGGAAAATGTCGCCACAAAAACCGCGATATTTCGTGAACGATTCGGCGAAACGTTCCACAAAGTAATAGCAATCCGATCGGGAACAATCCGCACGTTTTGATATATTACTTGTCTTTGTAGTGTAAAAACTGTGGGAGGAGTTAGCGTGGCAAATTTGCTATAATAATAAGAATAAGAATAAGAATAAGAATATACTTGTGAGATAACAATAAGTGTTCCTTGCTATGCAAGAACACTTAATAAGAATAAGAATATATATGTGAGATAACAATAAGTGTTCCTTGCTATGCAAGAACACTTAATAAGAATATATTTGTGAGATAACAATAAGTGTTCCTTGCTATGCAAGAACACTTAACTAGACAATCTACAATTTCTGGGGAAATTGTGTAAAGTGTTCTTGCCGCAACCTTTACCAAATGATTGATGAAATGTAAGCAGTGCACATTGCAAGCCTGATATTGAGAAATGCATTTCAGCTTGTATTTTGAAGCTCACAGTCCAGCCTGGTGAGTCATCTGCCTCTTGAGTGACCTTTGGTTGCTGCACCTGGAGAGGGCGGAGTAGGCTCACTGTGCTGAGACAGCTGGGTTGCTATGACAACTCACTCTGAGAGGAATGTCAGCATGTGTGTTCTAAACAGGCTTTTTAAACTTGCCAAGTTCAATTGCGTGCTAAAATTAGTATTAATTAAATATTAAAGAAAAGAAACATAGTGTCTTATCCGGGATATCAATTATTTATTATTTTTTTTATTTTAATTTTTTTTTATTTTAATTTTATTTTAATTTTAATTTTTATTATTTTATTTTATTTTTAATTTTATTTTTATTTTATTTTAATTTTATATTTATTTTTATTTTAATTTTAATTTTATTTTAATTTTATTTTTATTTTAATTTTATGTTAATTTTAATTTTATTTTATTTTTAATTTTATTTTTATTTTTAATTTTATTTTTATTTTTAATTTTATTTTTATTTTTATTTTAATTTTATGTTAATTTAATTTTATTTTAATTTTTATTTTAATTTTATTTTTATTTTAATTTTATGTTAATTTTATTTTGATTTTAATTTTTTTTTAATTTTAATTTTATTTTTATTTTAATTTTTATTTTTATTTTATTTTTAATTTTATTTTAATTTTAATTTTATTTTTTTTTTATTTTAATTAAATTTTTATTTTATTTTTTTTTTTTATCCAGACTGAATAATAATACCATCTCATTTATACAGAAGGAACTGTCATTCCCACTGCAAATATTTTTTATTTATTTTAATTTTTATTTAATTTTAATTTTATTTTAATTTTATTTTTATTTTAATTTTATGTTAATTTTAATTTTATTTTTATTTTAATTTTTAATTTTATTTTTATTTTAATTTTATTTTATTTTTATTTTTATCCAGACTGAATAATAACACCATCTCATTTATACAGAAGGAACTGTCATTCCCACTGCAAATATTTTTTATTTTTTATTTATATTTTTCATTCATAGTTTTTGTTTTTTCACATTGATAAATTAATTTATTTTATATATTTACACAAATCATATATTTAAGTATAATTAATTGATGTAATTATTTGATTATCGGTGGTACACTTATGAATTCATTATATCACATAAGGTAGAATATATTGGAGCGCGGTACACTACTGGCATTCGTGAACATTTTTAGTGACAGCAGGGTTAGCTGAACGTTTTGATATAAGATATGTGTAGGTGGGCTTGAAAATGGCAGAGTGATGGCAGTTTACAAATCATGTTCTGATTTTTCTGATTTTTCCTTTGCACACTCTAGCTGTCCTGTGCTGCTCAATGCATTCCTATAGGAAAATTTCGCCGCAAAAACCGCGATATTTCTTGAACGATTCGGCGAAACGTTCTACAAAGTAATAGCAATCCGATCAATGCGGGATCAATGCGCACGTTTTGATATATTACTTGTCTTTGTAGTGTAAAAACTGTGGGAGGAGTTAGCGTGGCAAATATGGCTATAATAAGAATAAGAATTAGATTTCAAATATGGCAGAGAAGAGCGGTTAAAAACAAACTGCTTCAAATTGCTCACTTCACTGGCGTCTTCACAATTTCTGTGGAAATTGTGTGGTGTTCTGGCCTCCACACAACTGGAGTGGGCAGGTTAGCTTTTGTCTCTCTGCTTCCTGCTCACACAGCTGGGTTCCTATGGCAACTCCCTCCACACCAAGGGCAGAGTCATGGTTATAAACAAACTGCTCCAAGTTGCTGACATCACTGGCGATTGCCATCTTCAAACGGTTGTAGTTTTAAAAGTATAAATGCTACCGTGAAAAGGTTTATATTGTGACAATCACAAGAAAAAGGCCTACAGTTTGATGTATAGTATGTCTCTGAAAGATAACAAATGAAGGCACAGTCGCAGTTTAAAAACGTCCCTTAAAATGTCTGGTGTCTAGAGTGGAGTTTCAATGAAAGTCAATGGGAGGGGTGATGTGCAAACAAATGGTCATATTATGAAAACTATCAGGAGTATGTCCTAGCCGTGAACATTTTTAGTGACAGCAGGGTTAGCTGAACGTTTTGATATAAGATATGTGTAGGTGGGCTTGAAAATGGCAGAGTGATGGCAGTTTACAAATCATGTTCTGATTTTTCCTTTGCACACTCTAGCTGTGCTCTGCTGCCACTCTAGATGCACCATTCATTCCTATGGGAAAATTTCGCCACAAAAACCGCGATATTTCTTGAACGATTCGGCGAAACGTTCCACAAAGTAATAGCAATCCGATCGGGAACAATCCGCACGTTTTGATATATTACTTGTCTTTGTAGTGTAAAAACTGTGGGAGGAGTTAGCGTGGCAAATTTGGCTATAATAATAAGAATAAGAACTAGACAATCTACAATTTCTGGGGAAATTGTGTAAAGTGTTCTTGCCGCAACCTTTACCAAATGATTGATGAAATGTAAGCAGTGCACATTGCAAGCCTGATAGTGAGAAATGCATTTCAGCTTGTATTTTGAAGCTCACAGTCCAGCCTGGTGAGTCATCTGCCTCTTGAGTGACCTTTGGTTGCTGCACCTGGAGAGGGCGGAGTAGGCTCACTGTGCTGAGACAGCTGGGTTGCTATGACAACTCACTCTGAGAGGAATGTCAGCATGTGTGTTCTAAACAGGCTTTTTAAACTTGCCAAGTTCAATTGCGTGCTAAAATTAGTATTAATTAAATATTAAAGAAAAGAAACATAGTGTCTTATCCGGGATATCAATTATTTATTTTTATTTTTATTTTAATTTTTTTTTTATTTTAATTTTATTTTAATTTTTATTATTTTATTTTATTTTTAATTTTATTTTTATTTTTATTTTATTTTAATTTTATGTTTATTTTTATTTTAATTTTAATTTTATTTTAATTTTATTTTTATTTTAATTTTATGTTAATTTTAATTTTATTTTTATTTTAATTTTAATTTTATTTTATTTTTAATTTTATTTTTATTTTTAATTTTATTTTTATTTTTAATTTTATTTTTATTTTAATTTTAATTTTAATTTTATGTTAATTTTAATTTTATTTTTATTTTAATTTTAATTTTATTTTATTTTTAATTTTATTTTTATTTTTAATTTTATTTTTATTTTAATTTAATTTTATTTTTATTTTAATTTTATGTTAATTTTATTTTTATTTTTATTTTAATTTTAATTTTATTTTATTTTTAATTTTATTTTTATTTTTAATTTTATTTTTATTTTAATTTTATTTTTATTTTAATTTTATGTTAATTTAATTTTATTTTAATTTTTATTTTAATTTTATTTTTATTTTAATTTTATGTTAATTTTATTTTGATTTTAATTTTTTTTTAAATTTAATTTTATTTTTATTTTAATTTTTATTTTTATTTTATTTTTAATTTTATTTTAATTTTAATTTTTTTTTTTTTTATTTTAATTAAATTTTTATTTTATTTTTATTTTTATCCAGACTGAATAAGAATACCATCTCATTTATACAGAAGGAACTGTCATTCCCACTGCAAATATTTTTTATTTATTTTAATTTTTATTTAATTTTTATTTTATTTTTAATTTTTATTTTGTTTTAATTTTAATTTTTAATTTTATTTTTATTTTAATTTTATTTTTATTTTTATCCAGACTGAATAATAACACCATCTCATTTATACAGAAGGAACTGTCATTCCCACTGCAAATATTTTTTATTTTTTATTTATATTTTTCATTCATAGTTTTTGTTTTTTCACATTGATAAATTAATTTATTTTATATATTTACACAAATCATATATTTAAGTATAATTAATTGATGTAATTATTTGATTATCGGTGGTACACTTATGAATTCATTATATCACATAAGGTAGAATATATTGGAGCGCGGTACACTACTGGTATTCGTGAACATTTTTAGTGACAGCAGGGTTAGCTGAACGTTTTGATATAAGATATGTGTAGGTGGGCTTGAAAATGAAAGAGTGATGGCAGTTTACAAATCATGTTCTGATTTTTCTGATTTTTCCTTTGCACACTCTAGCTGTGCTGTGCTGCTCAATGCATTCCTATGGGAAAATTTCGCCGCAAAAACCGCGATATTTCTTGAACGATTCGGCGAAACGTTCTACAAAGTAATAGCAATCCGATCGGGATCAATGCGCACGTTTTGATATATTACTTGTCTTTGTAGTGTAAAAACTGTGGGAGGAGTTAGCGTGGCAAATATGGCTATAATAAGAATAAGAATAAGAATATATATGTGAGATAACAATAAGTGTTCCTTGCTATGCAAGAACACTTAACTAGAAAATCTACAATTTCTGGGGAAATTGTGTAAAGTGTTCTTGCCGCAACCTTTACCAAATGATTGATGAAATGTAAGCAGTGCACATTGCAAGCCTGATAGTGAGAAATGCATTTCAGCTTGTATTTTGAAGCTCACAGTCCAGCCTGGTGAGTCATCTGCCTCTTGGGTGACCTTTGGTTGCTGCACCTGGAGAGGGCGGAGTAGGCTCACTGTGCTGAGACAGCTGGGTTGCTATGACAACTCACTCTGAGAGGAATGTCAGCATGTGTGTTCTAAACAGGCTTTTTAAACTTGCCAAGTTCAATTGCGTGCTAAAATTAGTATTAATTAAATATTAAAGAAAAGAAACATAGTGTCTTATCCGGGATATCAATTATTTATTTTTATTTTAATTTTTTTTTATTTTAATTTTATTTTAATTGTAATTTTTATTATTTTATTTTATTTTATTTTTAATTTTATTTTTATTTTATTTTAATTTTAATTTTATGTTAATTTTAATTTTATTTTTATTTTAATTTTAATTTTATTTTATTTTTAATTTTATTTTTATTTTTAATTTTATTTTTATTTTTATTTTTATTTTAATTTTATTTTTATTTTAATTTTATGTTAATTTTAATTTTATTTTTATTTTAATTTTAATTTTATTTTTTTTTTAATTTTATTTTTATTTTTATTTTAATTTTATTTTAATTTTAATTTTATGTTAATTTTATTTTTATTTTAATTTTTATTTTTAATTTTATTTTAATTTTAATTTTATTTTTATTTTAATTTTAATTTTATTTTATTTTTAATTTTATTTTTATTTTTAATTTTATTTTTATTTTTATTTTTATTTTAATTTTATTTTTATTTTAATTTTATGTTAATTTTAATTTTATTTTTATTTTAATTTTATTTTAATTTTAATTTTATGTTAATTTTATTTTTATTTTAATTTTTATTTTTAATTTTATTTTAATTTTAATTTTATTTTTTTTTAATTTTAATTAAATTTTTATTTTATTTTTATTTTTATCCAGACTGAATAATAATACCATCTCATTTATACAGAAGGAACTGTCATTCCCACTGCAAATATTTTTTATTTATTTTAATTTTAAATTTTAATTTTATTTTTATTTTAATTTTATTTTATTTATTTTTTTTAATTTTAATTTTATTTTATTTTTATCCAGACTGAATAATAACACCATCTCATTTATACAGAAGGAACTGTCATTCCCACTGCAAATATTTTTTATTTTTTATTTATATTTTTCATTCATAGTTTTTGTTTTTTCACATTGATAAATTAATTTATTTGATATATTTACACAAATCATATATTTAAGTATAATTAATTGATGTAATTATTTGATTATCGGTGGTACACTTATGAATTCATTATATCACATAAGGTAGAATATATTGGAGCGCGGTACACTACTGGCATTCGTGAACATTTTTAGTGACAGCAGGGTTAGCTGAACGTTTTGATATAAGATATGTGTAGGTGGGCTTGAAAATGACAGAGTGATGGGAGTTTACAAATCATGTTCTGATTTTTCCTTTCACACTGCAGCTTTCTCACTCTAATGTGACTCAGCTGCCCCCTGAGTGACCTTTGGTTGCACCTGTTACCTCAGTCAGTCACAGGTGTGTGAGAAGGTCTGCTCTAAACAGGCTGTTTAAACTTGCCAAGTTCACTGGCGATTGCCATTTTCAAACGCTTGTAGTTTTAAAAGTATAAATGCTACCGTGAAAAGGTTTATATTGCGACAATCACAAGAAAAAGGCCTAAATTTTGATGTATAGTATGTCTCTGCAATATTAAAAATGAAGGCACAGTCGCAGTTTAAAAACGTCCCTTAAAATGTCTGGTGTCTAGAGTGGAGTTTCAATGAAAGTCAATGGGAGGGGTGATGTGCAAACAAATGGTCATATTCTGAAAACTATCAGGAGTATGGCTTAGCCGTGAACATTTTTAGTGACAGCAGGGTTAGCTGAACGTTTTGATATAAGATATGTGTAGGTGAGCTTGAAAATGAAAGAGTGATGGCAGTTTACAAATCATGTTCTGATTTTTCTGATTTTTCCTTTGCACACTCTAGCTGTGCTGTGCTGCTCAATGCATTCCTATGGGAAAATTTCGCCGCAAAAACCGCGATATTTCTTGAACGATTCGGCGAAACGTTCTACAAAGTAATAGCAATCCGATCGGGATCAATGCGCACGTTTTGATATATTACTTGTCTTTGTAGTGTAAAAACTGTGGGAGGAGTTAGCGTGGCAAATATGGCTATAATAAGAATAAGAATAAGAATATATATGTGAGATAACAATAAGTGTTCCTTGCTATGCAAGAACACTTAATAAATAGACAAGACAAGGACCATCCTGACCATACATGGCCTACAAAGGGCAATGATGACACTACACAGGCAGCCAATGGGCAATCATTACACTATGCAGCCAACACAATGATGGAGTGCCGGGGTCAGGAGTATGGAGCATAGAACCCCTTACATTGCTGCTCAGGAGGAAGGAAACATTCCTTTGTAACAGAAAATGTATATAAATCTGAGGCACTTTTAGGAATATCTGGGGGTTAAAAAATAAATGGGGCTTTATAGCGACTAAAACATTTAATATGTGTAACATTGCGCTGTTTATCTCCTCCTCCCCTCCCCCACCTGTCTCCAGCACCGCACCCGGGGACTAGCAGGGAGGGGAGAGACCTTGTAGTGTAATGAGAACCGATTGGCTGCTCCTCAGGAAAGGGGAGTGTCCTGCTTATCCTTTTTCCCTTTCACTCCCAGAGCCATTTTTGCATTTTTTGCACATTTAAAAAATCATTTTAACCTGAAGATGACACAAAACCCCCAAAATATCAATTTTCTGAAAGTAGAGACTTTAGAGAATAAAATAGCGGCAATTCTATTTTTTTATGTCACAAAATATTATCACAAAGTCTAGGAAATGCCAAATTTCAGTAAAAAATACACTTAAGTTAATTCCAGGGCACAAAAAGCAATAAATGACCCATTTATGTGTAATAATATAAAAGCCGAGGTTGCAGCGAGTAAATAGATATCCAACATGTCAAACCTTAAGTTGTGTGTGCTGAAATGGTGACAACCTTTAGTCCCGGTATTATCTATAGGGGACACATTTATAGCCCCTTCTAGGTCATCAGTATAGAGTACGGAGGAGGTCTGCTCCTAGAATTATCCTCTCATTCTGGTGTGACCGGCGATATGTAACGTGTATCACAATCAATGTTATCACATGTAGGCGCTCCAGCGTGTGCTCTTATGTTTGGGTGTGCATATATGTGGGCGAGGGGGGCCTTAAAATTTTTTAAAGGGAGGAGTTATGTACTTGGTTGTAACTTTAATTCTTTGCATTTAAAAAAAACATTTTTACTCAAGGGGACAAAGTCCTCTATGAGATGACTTTTGATGACAGGTTCTCTTTATTGAGACATCCAGGGTCTAAAAGACCCCCAATGTCTCCCCTGTACTCCATTGGATGTAATGTAGTGCACATCGCACCGCATTACATCCTTTGCCGTCCTCGATGGTCGGGAAATCTGTCATAACGTCACTTCTGGGTCAGGACAAGAAGGGAGTGAACATGTCCGCTCTCCTCTGTCCCCTCTACCCTTCGACACCCGCTGACCCGGGCCCACAGATGGGCAAGCAGAGCCGGGGAAGCATAGTAGGTATAGCAGAGGTTCACACACACGGGGTGGCAGAGGCTGGCACCTGAAATGAGAGCCCTGCGGCTTGCCCTCAGCAGGGATAAAGATTAAAAACAATACTTGCCCGGCCCCCAGAACTACATGTCCCGGGCGTCGGGTGATGTAAAGTGACCATCCCTGCATGATGAGCCGACATTGACCTCACAGCACTGCCTCAGAGCAAACTAGTCATAGGAAGGATCAGATTTATCATTCCTTGTCTGCAGATCTAAAACTCATCAAAACCAGTTCAGAGACCAAACAAACCCAACAGAGAAAAGGGTCCCCGGACCTCAAAATTGTAGTAAACACTAAACAGTCCAATCAAAATGTCTTCCCATGGGGGGAGTAGTCCTTCAATGTCCAGCAACCCTCCTATTCCCCCCTCACATCCACATCCTATTATTGTGTGACCAATACCATCCAAATCATTCTTACTTTCATTTCCCAAAGTTATCCGTCTACAAGGAGACCTGTATAGATCACATGACCCCACCAATGAGGATGGAGGAGGACCGGAGTCACATGACTGAGAAGATACTAAACCTCACCCTGGAGATCATCTACCTGCTGACCGGAGAGGTGAGGAGGATTCTGGGAGATCACATGACATCACTCTTATCTCTATTAATAAAACACAGACCTGACCGGAGAAGTGAGGAGGATTCTGGGAGGTCACATGACATCACTCTTGTCTATTCTGGTCAATAGAACATTTTATTTTTGCACACATTTAGATGATGTCAGGTGGTTGATATTGTTTTATTTGTCTCCTGATCTGTAGGATTATGTTGTAAAGAAGAAGTCTAGTGGGGAGCCAATCTCAGGAGGATGGAGCAGAACCCAGAGCCTCACCATGGTGCCTCCATCTCATTCTCTGATACCTGAGAGGGAGAAAGAGCAGAAGATTCTGGAACTGACCACCATGATGGTCCATCAGCTGACAGGAGAGGTGAGCGGTGCCGGGAATTCTGGGACATTCTCCAGTAACAGACAAGGGATGTGTCTGGATGGTGACTGTATCATTGTGTGTGTCAGGTTCCTATAAGGTGTCAGGGTGTCACTGTCTATTTCTCCATGGAGGAGTGGGAGTATTTAGAAGGACACAAGGACCTCTACAAGGACGTCATGATGGACAATCAGCCGCCCCTCACATCACCGGGTAAGAGGAGACTTTATTGTAAAGGAGAGAGCAGTACGGAGGATCCACCTAGATCCCCCATCATCTGATAAACACATAGAAACAATGGATTCAGTCAGTGTGTGTGTTTCCTACAGATGGATCCAGTCATGGGAACCCACCAGAGAGATGTCCCCGTCCTCTGTATTCCCGGGATTCCACACAGGAAGGTCACACCATCCCTCATCATTGCAAGGTTGGTGGGATGGAGCATCTAGAACATGGACTTGTGGAGATGATGTGTGGATTGTTTATGTGACCTTACATTTTACAGATGATATTCTCTCTCATTTCCTTGATTTAGAGTGGAGATCCAATCGATATAGAATTTGAGGTGAAAGCAGAAGAAGAAGAGGCGTATGTGAGGGATGATCAGCAGTCTATGGAGGAGGATGGAATAACGGGGACATTTATAGAGGAGGACACTCCTACAGAGATCAGCACAGGTGGGTCATGAACACTAAATCCATTCCTCCACCCATACTGCTCACTGATTGGTCCAGAGTAGGGCGGGGACTGGGTGATATCAGCCTGTAATCCCCTGGTCACTTTCCTGAGCTGTGTTCCCCGTCCTGTATTCCTGGATTTCTCTCGGATAATCTTCCTTCTCTGTGCTGCAGACACAATTTATGTCTCTAGACTGGATTTATGGAGGTTCTGGGGTTCAGCTGGCAGAAAAATGTTGATTTTTCCTATAAGCATTGCATAATGTAGGCACCCAGGACATGTGACTGGGGTCTCCTGCCTTGTGCCTGACTCCTCCAGGGGACCTTCTCTGTTATCTGCTGGCTGTGCCGGGTGGAGGGATATGTCTGTAGTGTCTCAGACCCAAGTCACTGAGTGCAGTCTCAGGAGATGGGAGGCAGCGGTGTGGGACCTACATAGTTACATAGTTAGTCTGGCTGAAAAAAGACATTCCATCTAGTTGTACCAATAAAAATAAAAGTTATAATCCGACACCCACAGCTGATCCACCAGAAGGCAAAAACCCAGCAAAGCACGATCCAATCTCCTCCTGCAGGGGAAAAATTCCTTCCTGACCCCCCGAGAGGCAATCGGATATTCCCTGGATCAACTTTCCCTATAAATGTTATATCCAGTTATATTCTGTGTATCCAAGAAAGAATCCAGGACTTTCCTACAGCAACCCCCCCTTATGTATTATACATGGAGATCATATCCCCCCCTTATGTATTATACATGGAGATCATATCCCCCCTTATGTATTATACATGGAGATCATATCCCCCCTTATGTATTATACATGGAGATCATATCCCCCCTTATGTATTATACATGGTGATCATATCCCCCTTATGTATTATACAAGGAGATCATATCCCCCCTTATGTATTATACATGGAGATCATATCCCCCCCTTATGTATTATACATGGAGATCATATCCCCCCTTATGTATTATACATGGAGATCATATCCCCCCTTATGTATTATACATGGAGATCATATCCCCCTTATGTATTATACATGGAGATCATATCCCCCCTTATGTATTATACATGGAGATCATATCCCCCCTTATGTATTATACATGGAGATCATATCCCCCCTTATGTATTATACATGGAGATCATACCCCCCCTTATGTATTATACATGGTGATCATATCCCCCCTTATGTATTATACATGGAGATCATATCCCCCCCTTATGTATTATACATGGAGATCATATCCCCCCTTATGTATTATACATGGAGATCATATCCCCCCTTATGTATTATACATGGAGATCATATCCCCCCTTATGTATTATACATGGAGATCATATCCCCCCTTATGTATTATACATGGAGATCATATCCCCCCCTTATGTATTATACATGGAGATCATATCCCCCCTTATGTATTATACATGGAGATCATATCCCCCCCTTATGTATTATACATGGAGATCATATCCCCCCCTTATGTATTATACATGGAGATCATATCCCCCCTTATGTATTATACATGGAGATCATATCCCCCTTATGTATTATACATGGAGATCATATCCCCCCTTATGTATTATACATGGAGATCATATCCCCCCTTATGTATTATACATGGAGATCATATCCCCCCTTATGTATTATACATGGAGATCATATCCCCCCTTATGTATTATACATGGAGATCACATCCCCCCTTATGTATTATACATGGAGATCACATCCCCCTTATGTATTATACATGGAGATCATATCCCCCCTTATGTATTATACATGGAGATCATATCCCCCCCTTATGTATTATACATGGAGATCATATCCCCCCTTATGTATTATACATGGAGATCTTATCCCCCCTTATGTATTATACATGGAGATCATATCCCCCCTTATGTATTATACATGGGGATCATATCCCCCCTTATGTATTATACATGGAGATCATATCCCCCCTTATGTATTATACATGGAGATCATATCCCCCCCTTATGTATTATACATGGAGATCATATCCCCCCTTATGTATTATACATGGAGATCATATCCCCCCTTATGTATTATACATGGGGATCATATCCCCCCTTAATCTCCTCTTCTCAGTAGAGAATACATTCAGTTCCTCTAATCTCTCCTCATAGCTGATCTCCTCCATGCCTCGTATCAGTTTGGTTGCCCTTCTCTGTACTTTCTCCAGTTCCCCAATGTTCTTTTTGTGAATTGGAGCCCAAAACTGAACTGCATATTCCAGATGAGGTATTACTAATGATTTGTACCGGGGGGGGGGGAGGGGGGTGATATCTCTCTTTCTGGAGTCTCTACCTCTCCTAATACAAGAGAGGATTTTGCTCACTTTAGAACCCGCAGCTTTTCATTGCTGCCATTATTAGGCTGGTAATTTACCAGAACCCCAGATCCTTCTCCACCATTGACCCCCCCCCAGATCCTTTACCATTGACCCATCCAGATCCTTCTCCACAATTGCCCCCAGATCCTTCTCCACCATTGTCCCCCCAAATCCTTCACCATTGTCCCCCCAGACCCTTCTCCACCATTGACCCCCCCAGTTGTACCCCCCTAGTATGTAAGATGTATGCATATTCTTAGCCCCCCCAAGTGCAGAACCTTACATTTATCACCATTAGTCCTCATTGGCCCCATAGTCCCCCAATTACACAGAGCATTGAGGTCGGCTTGTAAGTTGGAGACATCCTGTAAGGCCGTTATTCCCCGGCACAGCTTGGTGTCATCTGCAAAGACTGGAATGGGGTTTATAATCTCACACCCCATATTGTTTATATATATATTAATAAGTAAGGGGCCCAACACTGAACCCTGGGGTACCCCACTAATAACACTGAACCCTGGAGTACCCCACTAATAACACTGAACCTTGGGGTACCCCACTAATAACACTGAACCTTGGGGTACCCCACTAATAACACTGATCCTTGGGGTACCCCACTAATAACACTGAACCCTGGGGTACCCCACTAATAACACTGAACCCTGGGGTACCCCACTAATAACACTGAACCTTGGGGTACACCACTAATCACACTGAACCTTGGGGTACCCCACTAATAACACTGAACCTTGGGGTACCCCACTAATAACACTGAACCTTGGGGTACACCACTAATAACACTGAACCTTGGGGTACACCACTAATAACACTGAACCCTGGGGTACCCCACTAATAACACTGAACCTTGGGGTACCCCACTAATGACACTGACCCTTGGGGTACCCCACTAATAACACTGAACCCTGGGGTACCCCACTAATATCACTGAACCTTGGGGTACCCCACTAATAAAACTGAACCTTGGGGTACCCCACTAATAACACTGAAGGTTGGGGTACCCCACTAATAACACTGAACCTTGGGGTACACCACTGACACCCCCAGACCATTCAGAGTATGAATCATTAACCACTACTCTCTGAATACGATCTTTTAGCCAGTTTTCTATCCATTTATATTTGGATTTTTCCAGCCCATAGACTTTACCTTACACATTAGCCGTGTGTGGGGAACTGTGTCCAAGTATACCACGTCCACCGCCAACCCTCTGTCCAAGTATACCACGTCCACCGCCACCCCTCTGTCCAAGTATACCACGTCCACCGCCACCCCTCTGTCCAAGTGTACCACGTCCACCGCCACCGCTCTGTCCAAGGAACCACCGCCACCCCTGTGTCCAAGTGTACCACGTCCACCGCCACCCCTCTGTCCAAAGATACCACGTCCACCGCCCCCCCTCTGTCCAAGTATACCACATCCACAGCCACCCCTCTGTCCAAGGATACCACGTCCACCGCCACCCCTCTCTCCATGTATACCACATCCACCGCCACCCCTCTGTCCAAGTATACCACGTCCACCGCCACCCCTCTGTCCAAGTATACCACATCCAGCGCCACCTCTCTGTCCAAGTATACCACGTCCCCCACCACCGCTCTGTCCAAGTATACCACGTCCACCGCCACCCCTCTGTCCAAGTATACCACATCCACCGCCACCCCTCTGTCCAAGTATACCACGTCCAACGCCACCCCTCTGGCCAAGGATTTGTTAATCTCCAATGTAACCTGTTTCATGATGGTTTATTCCCATCTCACCTCTTCATGTTGTCTACAGTACAAATTTAAGCTTCCACTGATTACAGAATACTAATACTGAGAGTCCTAACCCTTATACTATACAGTCATGGCCGAAATTGTTGGCACCCTTGATATTTCTCCAGGAAATCATGTATTTCTCACGAAACGTATTGCATTAACACATGTTTTGCTATACACATGTTTATTCCCTTTGTGTGTATTGGGACAAAACAAAAAAAGGGAGGAAAGAAAGCAAATTCGACATAATGTCACACAAACCTCCAAAAATGGGCTGGACAAAAGTATTGGCACCCTTTCACAACTGCGGATAAATAAGAATGTTACAAGCATGTGATGCTCCTGTAAACTCACCTGGGGCAAGTAACAGGTGTGGGCAATATAGAAATCACACCTGAAAGCAGATAAAAAGGAGAGACGTTCACTTAACCTTTGCATTGTGTGTCTGTCTGTGCCACACTAAGCATGGACAACAGAAAGAGGAGACGAGAACTGTCTGAGGACCTGAGAACCAAAATTGTGGCAAAATATCAACAATCTCAAGGTTACAAGTCCATCTCCAGAGAACTAGATTTGCCTTTGTCCACAGTGCGCAACATTATCAAGAAGTTTGCAACCCATGGCACTGTAGCTAATCTCCCTGGTCGTGGACGGATGAGGAAAATTGATGAAAGATTGCAACGCAGAATAGTCCGGATGGTGGATAAGCAGCCCCAAACATGTTCCAAAGACATTCAAGCTGTCCTGCAGGCTCAGGGAGCATCAGTGTCAGCGCGAACTATCCGTCGACATTTAAATGAAATGAAACGCTATGGCAGGAGACCCAGGAGGACCCCACTGCTGACACAGAGACATAAAAAAGCAAGACTACAGTTTGCCAAAATGTACTTGAGTAAGCCAAAAGCCTTCTGGGAAAACGTCTTGTGGACAGATGAGACCAAGATAGAGCTTTTCGGTAAAGCACATCATTCTACTGTTTACCGAAAACGGAATGAGGCCTACAAAGAACAAAACACAGTACCTACGGTAAAATATGGTGGAGGTTCAATGATGTTTTGGGGTTGTTTTGCTGCCTCTGGCACTGGGTGCCTTGACTGTGTGCAAGGCATCATGAAATCTGAGGATTACCAAAGGATTTTGGGTCGCACTGTAGGGCCCAGTGTCAGAAAGCTGGGTTTGCGTCCAAGATCCTGGGTCTTCCAGCAGGACAATGACCCCAAACATACGTCAAAAAGCACTCAGAAATGGATGGCAAAGAAGCGCTGGAGAGTTCTGAAGTGGCCAGCAATGAGCCCAGATCTAAATCCCATTGAACACCTGTGGAGAGATCTTAAAATTGCTGTTGGGAAAAGGTGTCCTTCCAATAAGAGAGACCTGGAGCTGTTTGCAAAGGAAGAGTGGTCCAAAATTCCGGGTGAGAGGTGTCAGAAGCTTATTGATGGTTATAGGAAGCGACTGATTTCAGTTATGTTTTCCAAAGGGTGTGCAACCAAATATTAAGTTAAGGGTGCCAATACTTTTGTCCAGCCCATTTTTGGGGTTTTGTGTGACATTATGTCATATTTGCTTTTCTGCCTCTGTTTTATATTTGTTCCAATACATACAAAGGGAATAAACATGTGTATAGCAAAACATGTGTTAATGCAATACCTTTTTTGTGTGAAATACTTGATTTTCAGGAAAAATATCAAGGGTGCCAACAATTTCGGCCATGACTGTATAACTTGTACATTACATACTCCTGACCCCTGCACTATATACTTTATGTTGTACATTACATACTCCTGACCCCTGCACTATATACTCTATGTTGTACATTACATACTCCTGACCCCTGCACTATATACTCTATGTTGTACATTACATACTCCTGACCCCTGCTCTATATACTCTATGTTGTACATTCCATACTCCTGTTCCCTGCACTATATACTCCATGTTGTACATTACATACTCCTGACCCCTGCACTATATACTCTATGTTGTACATTACATACTCCTGACCCCTGCACTATATACTCTATGTTGTACATTACATACTCCTGACCCCTGCACTATATACTCTATGTTGTACATTACATACTCCTGACCCCTGCACTATATACTCTATGTTGTACATTACGTACTCCTGACCCCTGCACTATATACTCTATGTTGTACATTACGTACTCCTGACCCCTGCACTATATACTCTGTGTTGTACATTACGTACTCCTGACCCCTGCACTATATACTCTTATGTTGTACATTACGTACTCCTGACCCCTGCACTATATACTCTGTTGTACATTACATACTCCTGACCCCTGCACTATATACTCTATGTTGTACATTACATACTCCTGACCCCTGCACTATATACTCTATGTTGTACATTACATAGTCCTGACCCCTGCACTATATACTCTATGTTGTACATTACATACTCCTGACCCCTGCACTATATACTCTATGTTGTACATTACATCCTCCTGACCCCTGCACTATATACTCTATGTTGTACATTACATAGTCCTGACCCCTGCACTATATACTCTATGTTGTACATTACATACTCCTGACCCCTGCACTATATACTCTATGTTGTACATTACATAGTCCTGACCCCTGCACTATATACTCTATGTTGTACATTACATCCTCCTGACCCCTGCACTATATACTCTATGTTGTACATTACATAGTCCTGACCCCTGCACTATATACTCTATGTTGTACATTACATTCTCCTGACTTCTGCTCTCCCCCCACTGCTATATATACACATAATATGGATTCTCTTTTGTTCCCCCATTTCCTCCCAGCTGGACATTTTATATCGGATGATGTGATTGGAGCACAGACTTTTACATGGTGATAATAATGTGATAACATCCACCAACTTTGGACCCTTAAACAGAAAGTGATAATGAGGGAGGAGCCAATACCCCAATGATGGTGGTCTTCAGGATCAGTCCAGTCTTCATCTTGGTTGTTCTCCCCCCATCCTCACTCTCTGACCTCTGGTGGGGCTCAGCCCCGCTGTTCTTCATGACTAAATCATGGACTAAATAAGGAAGTGCAGTACTTCTTGTGTTGGGAAGATGGCGATGAGTGATAGAGGGGGTGGGGACCCTCGTCCTATAACACTGTTCAACAAATTTTTTATTTTTTGCCAGTTTGGGAAACAAAAGGATCCATTTCTTAATGAATTTCACATTCTGAGTTCAAATATAACAAAGAAATTTGTCAATTGGCTCTAGTTTTTCTGTAAACGGAAAGTTTTCTACTATAGGCGTAATGACTACATAATGCACAATAATTATATAGATAGATGTCTTTCCACAAATATAAAGCAAGTGATATTGACTACATAACAAAGCCTAAATGGCATAATATATTGCATAGGATTACCAAGAAAAATTATAGCCATAAGCCAAGTTGAATCATTTTAATACTTAGGATTCTCACTAGTTTTGTCTTCAGTTTGTGTCGGTTTTGCTTCTCTTGGCTTTTCTCTTGTATTCGAGGAAAGGGCTATCTCTTACAACTGCACGTGACTACACGCTTCAGGTTCTTCCTCACTTGACTCAACCACGAAGGATTCTGGTGCTTTAGGAATTGGTAGCCCTTCTCCATGAGGAACTGGACGTATTGCCGATGGAATATTTGGATAGTGCACAGATAACTTTTTCTTCTTATTTAGCCCTTTTACAATTGGAGGCACCATACAAAAGTAACAATTACTAACATGATCTGTTGGCTCTCTCCAAATCATTGGTACAGCGAAAGGCATAGATGCCTTTTTTCCATTCAACCATTGCTCCAGTGCCGTCCCACAAGAATTGCAGCATATATGTGGTGCCCAGCTCTTGTCCTGGTCTCCTATCTTGCAGCCAAAATACAAGTTGTAGGCTTTCTTAATCATTCCTGTTATCCTCCTTTTTTGTGAGATAAAAGTTATTTCACCGCAGATATAGCAGAAATGATCTGCTTTATTCACACAAGTTCGAGGCATTACTGAGTAGCCTATATAAGCATAAAACCAAATGTAAAGACGCTGTCCAACTACAATCAGCTACAGATACTGCAGCTTTTATGCAGTGAAGTGATGCAATTAAAGGCTAATATTGCATCATCTCAGTATACATGACATTTTCTATTGGTCACCAGTATCAATTGCGCAATATGCAGCTGAAGTTGCATCATAATTTTGAATGGCTTACGTCATTAGATGGGTGAATATATCATGGAAACTAGAGCCAATCAACATTTTTAGGGTCATTTTCGTTTTCAGCACCCCAAAATTATGTAAGATTAGCTAATTTTATGCCCAAAACTTTTTACCTGTTGAACAGTGTAATCCCCTTATCACTGTTCCTCCTATAAAAGACAGTTCTTGTTGTTTCCTCATTCTCTGACTAAGGTCCATGAATAAAGAAATGACCTGGTAGGAGATCAGAGGAGCCATTTCCTAGTTCCCTTGAGGGTGGAATTGTAAGCTCCTCAGAGACCAAGCTGCCTGATGTGGGTGGAGTTTTGCTTTGGGGGAACCAATCAGCTCCTGTCTAGTAATCCTCTTTGTCTTTGTATTTTAGTCCATGGCTGGGAGATGAGGAAAACCTCCAAGGATTGTCTCACTTTGTCTCCAGACTGGAAAGTAGAAGATGAGGACATCACACAGTATAGTCCAGGAGAAAACCCGGCTCCCTCCAATGTCCATCCGGCACCACCCAGTGTAGATGGACCATCGGATTCCTCGTATCCTGAGGAACCTCAGACTGTGCGGGACCGGGCCGGCCTTCCAACAGGGAAGAGCTTCTCCTGTACTGAGTGCAAGAAAAGTTTCCGTTATAAATCCTATCTTAATAGGCATCAAAGATCTCACACGGGAGAAAAGCCGTATTCCTGTCCTGAGTGCGGGAAATGTTACCATTGTAAATCCAAACTTAATGTGCATAAAAGAACTCACACGGGGGAGATGCCATATTCTTGTACTGTGTGCGGGAAATGCTTTTCAGTCAAGTCCACTCTTTACATACATCAAAGATCTCACACAGGGGAAAAGTCATATTCATGTCCTGAGTGCGGGAAATGTTTTTCACAGAAGTTCGATCTTTACATACATCAGAGAACTCACACAGGTGAGAAGCCGTATTCCTGTCCTGAGTGCAAGAAATGTTTTTCACAGAAGTCCAGTCTTCACAAACATCGGAGATCTCACACAGGGGAGAAGCCGTATTCCTGTCCTGAGTGCGGGAAATGTTTTTCACTGAAGTCCAATTTTTACAGACATCAGAGAACTCACACGGGGGAGAAGCCGTATTCCTGTGCTGAGTGCGAGAAATGTTTTTCACAGAAGTCCGATCTTCACAAACATCAGAGATCTCACACAGGGGAGAAGCCGTATCCCTGTCCTGAGTGCGGGAAATGTTTTTCACAGAAGTCCCATATTTCCAGCCATCAGAGATGTCATACGGGGGAGAAGCCTTATTCTTGTCCTGAGTGCAAGAACTGTTTTTCAGACAAGTCCTGTCTTCATAAACATCAGAGATCTCACACAGGGGAGAAGCCTTATTCCTGTTCTGAGTGTGGGAAATGTTTTGTACAAAAATCAAAACTTGAAACACATCAGAGATCTCACACGGGGGAGAGGCCATATTCTTGTCCTGAGTGTGGGAAATGTTTTTCACAGAAGTCCATTCTTTACACACATCAAAGATCTCACATGGAGGAGAAACCGTATTCCTGTCCTGAGTGTGGGAAATGTTTTTCAGACAAGTCAAACCTTTCCAGACATCAGCGATCTCACACAGGGGAGAGGCCGTATTCTTGTCCTGAGTGTGGGAAATGTTTTTCACAGAAGGCCCATCTTTACAAACATCAGAGATCTCACATGAAGGAGAAGCTGTATTCCTGTCCCGAGTGCAGGAAATGTTTTTCAGACAAGTCCAATCTTTCCAGACATCAGAGATCTCACACGGGGGAGAAGCCACTTTCCTGTCCTGAGTGTGGGAAATGTTTTTCACAGAAGGCCCATCTTTACAAACATCAGAGATCTCACATGAAGGAGAAGCTGTATTCCTGTCCCGAGTGCAGGAAATGTTTTTCAGACAAGTCCAATCTTTCCAGACATCAGAGATCTCACACGGGGGAGAAGCCACTTTCCTGTACTGAGTGAGGGAAATGTTCCTCACTGAAGTCCTGTCCTCCTGTACATCAGGGGTCCCACACAACCCTGGAGGTGTATTAGTGCCTTGAGTGCGGGAAATGTCTTCTAGATGGATGTTGCTGGACATCCCAGCTCTCATGTGGGGAAGAAGCACACCCTGATATACACCTCAGATATACTCCATGGCTGATCTTCATCATGGAAGAAACAGTTCATAAGGAGATGAGAGGCCCCCAAAGACATGGATGAAGTGTGGCACCGGGTTGGCCAGTGATGGCAGGAGAAGAATAAAAATGGAGTCCTGCCCTGTGATTGGCTGAGTACATTTTGTGGTGGGAGATTTCACAAACACTTATAGATCTATTAAATAAAAGTTTAATAAATGTGACCGGCATTCACCCGGCTGTGACATCTTTTGGCCACATTTTATTTCATATGATCATTGGCTCCAAATAGGGACCATCATTTCATATTCTGCGACTTTTACTGATGGAGGTATTTCAGGAAAATACTGCATTATGACCACTAGATGGAGCCAACAATCAAAGGAAATCACTGTGTTAAATCACATAGGTCCAGAGTTTGTAATGTCTGGATGGACGCTTGTCTCTTCCGTCCAATGAATGGTCTGTAAGTGGAGCCCTTAGTTCCCTTCATCAGGCATGGATTCATCTCCATCACTGAGGTCATCCTCATCACTTGTGAGTACAGAACACACTGAAGGATGGAAGGTCATCCAAGCAGCAATAATAAACCAACCATTCATTTACAGCTGAAAATGTGCATTCCGCCATTAGATGGCACAACGTTTTATAGGAATTAGTGTCATCTAGTGAACAAATGCAATATTTTACCCAAAACAGGAAACAAAGGAGGTTGTGCTGAGTAACTAGATACCCAACACGCCCAGCCCTACAATGGTGTGATGATGAAACCATGACAAACTTTGTCCTCAGAAATGGCCCCTAGGGGATGCTATAAAAGCCTTTCCAGGTCCTCAGTGTAGAGGTGACCCTGAATCATGGATGGAGAAGGATTGCTCTCACTCCGGCATGCATGGCGTGATGTAATGTGTGGGGCAATCCATGATATTGTATGTAGGCACAGGTGGAATATTGGTTAGTATGTATGTGGGAACTCAATGATTAGGGGCGAGGTTTTAGGTGTTTGGGTGCACCTTTCATTTTTTCACTGTAATGCCAACATATAAGGAACCAATATCCCCCATATGATCGCATTTTGTGGTGACGGGTTCTCTTTAATGAGACATCAAGATCCTGATTTACTATTGTGCCTGGGCGCATTTCCATGTGCTAACATCTACTTTTAATAGCGACCGTCTACTTTTAGACTGCAAAGACATTTACTAAAGAAAGCGTCAACAAGTAGACGCCAAATCAAATTTACTAACCAGGAATCAGACTCAAAAAGCAGACTTGCTAAAAAGCACATCTAACACCATGAAAAATCACTGCAGAGACGTTCACATTGAAATTTGCTTTCCCAAATATCAGGACTTCACTTTAAACAATATCTGACATTTCCAAAAAATTTTAAAATGTATAAAAAATAGTTTTTCAAAGAAAGTTGTGACAGTGAAGAACTAGACGCTTTTCCAACGTCTATGGCAGATATAACTGAGCATGTGTAGAATACATTTTAGACGTCCTCTGTGGGCGCTTGCTTTTTAGCCGCTGCTCAATAGTAAAGCTCAGTGTGGAGTCCTCTGACAGCCGACACTCGGTCACGTCTCCTGTGTGTGGAGTTCTCTGACAGCCGGCACTCGGTCACGTCTCCTGTGTGTGGAGTCTTCTGACAGCCGGCACTCGGTCGTGTCTCCTGTGTGTGGAGTCCTCTGACAGCTGGCACTCGGTCACGTCTCCTGTGTGTGGAGTCCTCTGACAGCCGGCACTCGGTCACGTCTCCTGTGTGTGGATTCCTCTGACAGCCGGCACTCGGTCGCGTCTCCTGTGTGTGGAGTCCTCTGACAGACGGCACTCGGTCACGTCTCCTGTGTGTGGAGTCCTCTGACAGACGGCACTCGGTCATGTCTCCTGTGTGTGACAACCAGCACCATTTGTAGCCAGGCAGATCTTCATGTAATCTAATTTGATTTCCTTAGTTCTAGTGATTTCTATTTTTGTTTCTTATCCTTTATAATTATTTCTGTAATTGTTTTACTTATTTCGAAGGTCTAGATAATTTTTATTTTGACAGCTGAATCTAAAAATAAACGTCTGCAAAAAAAAAAAAAAAAACAGCATGGGGTCCCCCCTCCCATCCATACAAAGCCCTTCTGGTCTGTATGGATATTAAGGGGTGAAAAAAAAAATGGCGTGGGGTCCCCCCAAAATCCATACCAGACCCTTATCCGAGCATGCAGCCCGGCAGGTCAGGAAAGGGGGGATGAGCGAGTGCCCCAACCTCCTGAACCATACCAGGCCACATGCCCTCAACATGGGGGGGCAGGGGGGCTCCCCCCCAGAACACTTGTCCCCATGTTGATGAGGACAAGGGCCGCTTCCCCACAACCCTGGCTGGTAGTTGTGGGGGTCTGCGGGTGGGGGGCTTATCAGAATATGGAAGCCCCCTTTAACAAGGGGGCCCCCAGATCCCGGCATCCCCCTACGTGAATGAGTATGTGGTACATGGTTCTGCTACTAATTCACAAAAAAAAAAAGTGTAGTGTAAAAAAACACAGTGCAGGGTCTTTGACAAGTCCTTTAACCACAAGCCTACAGGGCATGTATGCCCCCTCCTGTCCAGGCCAATTTCCAGCTTTCAGCACTGTCACACTTTGACAATTGCGCGGACATGCAACACTGTACCCATATGACATTTTTATCATTTTGTGACAGAGCTTTATTTTGGTGGTATTTAATCACCTCGGGTTTTTTATTTTTCTTAAACCAAAAAATTGAAAATTTTGGGAAAAAAAAGTTTTTTCTTTGTTTTTGTTATAGAATTTTGTAAATAAGTGAATTTTCTCCTTCACTGATGTGCACTAATGAGACTGCACTGATAGGCTGCACTGATGGACACTGATAGGTGGCACTGATGGGCACTGATGAGGAGGCACTGGTAGGTGGCACTGATGGACACTGATGAGGAGGCACTGGTAGGTGGCACTGATGGGCATTGACAGGCATCACTGATGGGTACTGAAAAGCAGCACTGATATATGGCACTGTTAGGCGGCACTGACTGGCACTGTTAGGCGGCACTGATAGGCGCATAAAAAGTAGTGTATTCATTACTTTAGAAATTGTTGGGCTCCAGCCAAGTTTGAACCACACCAATATGAACGCTCTAATAGCGGTCACATTGAGTGTGACTTGGCATGTGATTTGCATGACAAATCGACTTGCAAATCGTATGCCAAGTCGCACCCTATTGTCTACTATTAGAGCGGTCACATGGGTGCGTTTCCGACACTGATTTCTATAGTAGTACATGTACTACTTTTGTGACGATTTGCATAGCTATCTGTGTCAGATGTCTTGCAAATCACAAGGAAATCGGCATCTTCACCGTACATCGCACAGTTTCTAAATTGGCTTTGATGTGATCGCGGTGTAAGGTCTTTTTCAGTGTTGCATGCGAGATGTGGTCATGTGACTGCCTTAACTCATGCGATAATCTGGAGTGAATTGTGCCCATAGGGCCAAGAAATATTGCCAATAGGGTTCCCTTTCACATCCCTGTTCAATGATCTGTTGTATGCTGCACAGGTACACTTCACTGTGGCTTTCTTTCTGACTCTGATTTGTGGGGCCTGTATACCAAGGGTTACCGCAGGTGGGAAGAGGATTCATCAGATGCAAACACTTTCTCTGACCCAATGAATGACAGTGGTGGGTGTGGCCTATGTTATATAAAAAGATGCAGTAGTGGCAAAATTTTGACTTGTACAGGCACATTATTTTCTGCATGTCCTTGTCTGTGGTGGTTTGGCGGAGGAAGAGATATTGCGGTGAATTGCCCCAGGCCACACTCACGCTGTGTTTTGATGTGGGTTGTAAATGTTTTGCATTTTTTTCCTTCTAAGGTGTGTTTGTGTGTTATTGTACAATGATTGTGTGTTTATTATCTTTGCATTGTAATCCTAACACATGTCAACTACTCTGCTCTTCCAAATCTGCACTTGGCTATAGTTTGCTTTATTTAGACTGAAATGCAGTTTTCAGACAAACATGGTGAGAAATGTATGTGTGGGGGATTTGGAGAGGTGGGAGGTGTTTTATTCTGGCACGTATGTATTTTTATATTGATATTTTGATCTGCAGCTTGTTTTGTGGATAGATAAGCCTATTACGTGATTCATATTAACCGTTTGTTTTCTGCTGTAACCTGTGAAAGCACAGTTCATTAGAAGTATCATCTTTTAGATTGTAAGCTCTTATGAGCAGGAACATTCTATTTTAGCAACATCAATCCTGCTTTTTTTTGTCCCACCAAGAAATTGAATGTACCTACTTGTTTCTGCTGTCCAAATAAATGTGGACTATGTATTTGATCAATAAACATTTGGACTATGTTTATTTTTTTTGGGGGGGGTTATTCCATGTTCAAGTTCAATATACTAGCACCCCTAACACTTATATTTTGCGAGCGATATAATATGTCCAAATCTAGCTTGTTAGAGCGCACATGCAAGTATGTCCAAACTAACCAACCAAAAGCCCCCTATTGCACCACAAGACCATGTTATTTACCAATGAATAGGTCGTGTTCAATGTGTATCTAGCTATTCTTTTTCTACAATCCTCTTAACAGTAATACATTGGACCCCCAATTTATGTTGACTTTGGGCCTTTACCGGCAAATATATATTCACCAATGTCATATACACAGTATAGCTGCAAGCATACATTCACCAATGTCATATACACAGTAGAGCTGCAAGCACACATTCACCAATGTCATATACACAGTATAGCTGCAAGCATACATTCACCAATGTCATATACGCAGTATAGCTGCAAGCATACATTCACCAATGTCATATACACAGTAGAGCTGCAAGCATACATTCACCAATGTCATATACACAGTAGAGCTGCAAGCATACATTCACCAATGTCATATACACAGTATAGCTGCAAGCATACATTCACCAATGTCATATACGCAGTAGAGCCGCAAACATACATTCACCAATGTCAATAACACAGTAGAGCCGCAAGCATACATTCACCAATGTCATATACACAATAGAGCCGCAAACATATATTTTTGAATGTCATATACACAGTGGAGCCACATGGAAAATTGCTATGGTGCACAAATAAACGCCAAGACGGCTATTGGAGGAGGCACTGGAGCAGCTGTCATACCACAAATACGTCATGATGTTGGCGGAGAGATGTTTGCACACACCCGGAAGTGGTAGTGGGGAGTGTGAGTGGATGGGAGTGTAGTTAGGAGAGTTTAGTGGTCATTTGCAAGTCTATTTTTTAGCTTTTTGAATTGTTCTTTTGTGGAATTCCAGACCACATCTGGACATGGCGAGATCACTGTTCTCCACTAAGGAGCTGATCCTCATTTGCAAGGGAAATATTACTAATAATTGTATTTTCAGTTGAAAACATGTCCAATTCCTAGACACATTGAGGTACATAGCAGAGGTTCAAGGTAATCCATAGAAGAAGTTGTGACGGTCGCGGTGTCAGACCCCCAGCCCTTCTCCCCAACTGTCACGTGCATAACAATGCCATGCTCAGCTGCACCCTGCACAAAGATTTTCCAGCCAATGGACCACAATCTATGTACCGCAACCTCAGAGCGATTGTTACTGGGTCAGGTTAATTATGCAATTGACCCTTCACACTGCCACCACCACCTTTTGTACAGAGTAGGAGGAAACTCGCCAATATTAGCAATAACACTGTGATGTTGGAATAAGCATCTGTATACACACTGTCACCGCAGGCAAATGTATGCAGAAGTTTAAAACACACAGTAGCGCTCTTCAGAGACAGGGATTCTTAGTTTGCATTAAAGAGCTTTAGAAACAGTTCAACACTTTTCAGAAAATAGGATTTATTACTAAAAAGGTCAAAATGGTGCAATAAAAATATTTACAGAAAAAGATGTAGCCAATATATATATATATATATATATATATATATATATATATATATATATACATACACAGTTGTGTTCAAAATAATAGCAGTGTGTTGAAAAAAGTGAATAAAGCTCAAAATCCTTCTAGTAGCTTTTATTTCCATCCACACAAATGCATTGGGAACACGACACATTCTATTCCAAATCACAACATGAAGAAAAATACATCAAATTTGTGTTGTTCCTCTAAAAAAATGGAAGAAAAGTGAATATTAGACGGTTCAAAAAAATCGCAGTGTTTGTATTCTTCTTTACAAACTCAAACATTCACTATATAAACTGAGAAATGTTTGAAGATTTTGCTTTCCTTTGAATGACTTCATGAATATTTGGTTGTAGTCGCACTGTTTCTGAGAACTGCTGTACATCTGTGTTGCATGGAGTCCCCCAACTTCTGGCCCCTGTGATCAGGTATTCCAGCCCAGGATGATTGGACCACATTCCACACTTCTTCTCTATTTCTTGGTTTGGCCTCAGAAACTGCATTTTTGATGTCACCCCACAAGTTTTCTATTGGATTAAGATCCGGGGATTGGTCTGGCCACTCCATAACGTCCATCTTGTTGGTCTGGAACCAAGATGTTGCACCTTTACTGGTGTGTTTGGGGTCGTTGTCTTGTTGGAACACCCATTTCAAGGGCATTTCCTCTTCAGCATAAGGCAGCATGACCTCTTCAAGTATTCTGATGTATTCAAACTGATCCATGATCCCTGGTATGCGATAAATAGGCCCAACACCGTAGTATGAGAAACATCCCCATATCATGATGCTTGCACCACCATGCTTCACGGTCTTCACAGTGTACTGTGGCTTGAATTCAGTTGAATTCAGTTGTGGCTTGAATTTGGGGTCGTCTGACAAACTGTCTCCGCCCACTAGACCCAAAAAGAACAATCTTACTTCCATCAGTCCACAAAATGTTGCACCATTTCTCTTTAGGCCAGTCAAAGTGCTCTTTGGCAGATTGTAACCTCTTCAGCACACGTCTTTTTCCCAACAGTGGGACTTTGCGGGGACTTCTTGCAGATAGCTTGGCTTCACATAGGTGTCTTCTAATTGTAACAGTCCTCACAGGGAACGTCACACCTTCTTTCATCTTCCTGGAGCTGATTGTTGGCTGAGTCCGCGCCATTTTGGCTATTCTTCTATCCATTCCAATGGTAGTTTTTCGCTTTCTTCCATGTCTTTCAGGTTTTGGTTGCCATTTTAAAGCATTTGCAATCATTTTAGCTGAGCAGCCGATCATTTTCTGCACTTCTTTATATGTTTTCCCCTCTCCAATCAACTTTTTAATCACGGTACGCTGTTCATCTGAACAATGTCTGGAACGACCCATTTTCCTCAGAATTTCAGAGAGAAATGCACTGTAACCAGCATGTCCAACATTTGCTGCCTTCCTTCCTTAAATAAGGGCAATAATTGCCACCTGTTTATCAAAGAATGAATGACCTCACTAATAGAACTCCACACTGCTATTATTTTGAACACGCCCCTTTCAATGAGTGATTTTATTTTACACTTTATGGCGATATAATTAGCATTTTGTATTTTATTGTTTTTATTGAGTATATATAATGTGGTTTATTGAGCGTCCTATTGCACCTTGGATCCCCCTCCCCTGTTTTTATGACCTGGTGTGACAACTGGGTTTTTTTTTATATTTTTTAGGCATCTGAGAAGATTTGTATAATCATCATTACAGTACATGATATATTACGAGTGATATTCATGTATTTGTTACTTACCTGAAGTTATCACATTTTCAATGTATACCATCCCTTTCATACAATGAATTTACATTTATTTATTTCATTTTTATGTACTGTCTCAGTCACCAGTACTAATTGTATCAGCTGCCAGATCGTTCATTGCAGCTCAGATGTTCTTTTGCCAATTTTCGGATGTCCTGCCTGTCATAGGTTGACTGTGTCAGAGTAGATTTATTCTGCAGTCACTAAAAATCCATGGTAAAATGGCACTGACGCGCCCACGCATGCACACTGGCCACACTTCGGCAAAATGGCAGCGACGCGGTGCACATGCGTGGACCGTATATGAACCCGATCTATAACTGTCAGGGCTTAGTTGATTTTCCTCTGAAGACGTGCGGTTGCACAAAAGGCCTCAGGAGATCAACTAGCTGTGACGTCTAGCCGCCGGAGCCACGAGCTGGTCCGGCGGCCATCTTTGAAATGGTCAATGTACCTGTCATCCCTTATATTTGATTACCGTTTCTGAATAAAATGAAGTGATTTTAATACTACTACACTATGGGCACAATCTTTATGGCTTCTTTATGGAGTCTGCAGAGCCTGTGAGGAGTACCAGTCTGAACAAGTACCCAGAGGAAGGGAATCCCTGTAAACAGGTGGCTGACCCTAAAGGAGACCTCTGGAGCTAAGCAGACATCTTCCACCGACCGCAGAGCTGCCCATTCCTAGACGGATGTTCTACAGATAAGCATCACACATCATCACCATTAGTCCCTAAGGAGGAATTTTTATATGCACATATTCGATGGTAAGTGCACAATCCTACCATTTTCAACATCTATTATCTACATTGGCGGATTTGAGGTTTATTCTTATAGAATGATTCCACCCCTCTAGTTTTATTTCAAGCGCTGCACTTTGTATTTTATTTTTCATCATACTTCTAAGGTGACCTGTGTAGTGTGGTGATGGCCCTCCTCTGGAGGTTCATGTTCTAAGGTGTCCTGTGTAGTGTGGTGATGGCGCCTCCTCTGGAGGTTCATGTTCTAAGGTGTCCTGTGTAGTGTGGTGATAGCGCCTCCTCTGGAGGTTCATGTTCTAAGGTGACCTGTGTAGTGTGGTGAGAGAGCCTCCTCTTGAGGTTCATGTTCTAAGGTGTCCTGTGTAGTGTGGTGATAGCGCCTCCTCTGGAGGTTCATGTTCTAAGGTGTCCTGTGTAGTGTGGTGATAGCGCGTCCTCTGGAGGTTCATGTTCTAAGGTGACCTGTGTAGTGTGGTGATAGCGCCTCCTCTGGAGGTTCATGTTCTAAGGTGACCTGTGTAGTGTGGTGATAGCGCCTCCTCTGGAGGTTCATGTTCTAAGTTGTCCTGTGTAGTGTGGTGATAGCGCCTCCTCTGGAGGTTCATGTTCTAAGGTGTCCTGTGTAGTGTGGTGATAGGGCCTCCTATGGAGGTTCATGTTCTAAGGTGTCCTGTGCAGAGTGGTGATAGCGCCTCCTCTGGAGGTTCATGTTCTAAGGTGTCCTGTGCAGTGTGGTGATAGGGCTTCCTATGGAGTTTCATGTTCTAAGGTGTCCTGCGTAGTGTGGTGATAGGGCCTCCTATGGAGGTTCATGTTCTAAGGTGTCCTGCGTAGTGTGGTGATAGGGCCTCCTCTGAAGGTTCATGTTCTAAGGTGTCCTGTGCAGTGTGGTGATAGCGCCTCCTCTGGAGGTTCATGTTCTAAGGTGTCCTGTGTAGTGTGGTGATAGCGCCTCCTCTGGAGGTTCATGTTCTAAGGCAGTGGTGGGCAACCTTTTTTTTCAACTGAGCCAAATCTCGCCAAAACCACGATTGAAATTTATTTTGAGAGCCACATTTTTAAAACTGAAAATACATAGGATGGTACACTGTTTTTAGTTTCAATAAGTTTTTATTGAGAATATTCTGCATACAAGTATCCACATAGGTCGGGAGGATACAAATAACACAACTAATAAAACAAAAACTTTAGAACGATATTATTTATCGATAACGTTAAATTCCGTAAAATTTGCCTTACAATGTAGAGAAAATTACATCCTGACAATGACTGACAAAGTCACAACCACTAATGTGAACATTGGCCTTGCATTTCCTTGGATAGTTTGAGTAAGTCAGGTTTGTATGTTGTTGTTTTTAATTTTAGGCACGATTCCAGGTTCTCATCGATGAGACGATTTCTCAATTTACTCTTGATAAGGTTCATGCTTGAAAATGATTGTTCGCATAAATATGTAGACCCGAACAAGGAAAGAACAGCAAACGCTAGCTTTTTTAGTTGATTAAATGAGTCAGGAATACTATTCCAGGTGTTAAAAATCAACATATCTTCCTTCTCCAGGTCTTTCAAAGCAGACCACTTGTTCTGTGAACTAAGTTCACATTTGTTTTTCTCCAATCTTTCTAAATCAGCACAAAGACGTTCAAATTTCGAGCTCCACAGTTCTTTGTTTTTTAAATCCAGCAATTGCATTTCAAAGTTGCCAATGTCGATATTAAAGGGAGAAAAATGTAATTCCGTTACAGTGGCATCCAGAGGTTTTTTAACAAAGGCCAACGTCGCTTTGCTGTTTCTGAATTCCTGAAACCTCTTGAGAAAAGCTTCCCTCATATTTAAAAGTGCTGTTTTAAAATAGGTAATGTCAATATCAGAATTATTTTCTTGGCAATGTTTCAACAGGCTTGGAAAGTGAATCAAAGTTTCTCTGTCAAAATCTTGAGCAAAAACAGATAATTTGTTTTCAAACGAAATAACTTCTTCTAACATCGAAAAAATTGTGTTTCCTTTCCCCTGTAGTTTATGATTAAGCTGATTTAGATGGGAAGTAACATCCACCATGAAATACAGTTTTTGGGTCCACTGATCGTTTGTTAATTCTGGATAGTGAACACCCTTCTCGAGGAAAAATGCTTTGATTTCTGATAATAAGGAAGCAAAATGTTTCAAAACGTTTCCTCTTGATAACCAACGTACCTTGTTATGCAGCAGAAGATCTGCGTACTCACTCTCAATTTCAACTAAAAATTCTTTAAATTGGCGATGATGAAGAGCTTTAGCTACAATGGAGTTGATCATCTTAGTCACCAATTCCATAACTTTGCACATTTCTTCTGGAAATGTCTGCGCACAAAGTGCTTCTTGATTTATGATGCAATGGTATGTAAGTATCTCGTGACTAATTTTTTCTTTCATAATAGCAACAAATCCATTTCTTACGCCGGTCATACTTTTTGCCCCGTCTGTTGCAATTGAGACGATTTTATCAAGTGGAATATGATATTTTTCAATGCAACCAATTACAGCATTTGCTATATCCTCTCCACGTGTTTGACCTTTCAGTGGCAATAATCCTAAAAGTTCTTCTTTGGGACCTGTAGCTGACATAAATCTTACAAAAAGTGAAACTTGAGCTGTATCATTTAAGTCACAAGACTCGTCAACTGCTATTGATAAAGCTGAAACCACTTTAAGATCATCAACTTGTTGGTTGGTTATATTGGAAGACATTTTGGCTGTTCTATCCTTCACTGTTTTAGCAGACAATGACAACTCTTTAATTGTTTTTAGAATTTCTTCTTTGTTCTTAAAATCCCTGAATAACTCTTCTGATGCACTTATAAAACAACGTTTTATGTATTCGCCATCTGTATATGGTTTGCCTCTCTTAGCAATCTCTTGACTAACCGCAAAACTTGCAAAATTAACATAGTTGGAAGACTGCACCCGCTGATTAAACGCAGAACTTGATTTTTCTTGACTCTTCAGAAGTTCCTCAACTGCTTTCTTCCTTGCATCACCAACAGGATATTTATTACTAAAGGACAAGTGTTTTGTTGTAAAGTGTCTCTCCAAATTAGATTTTTTGTTATGCGCCAATTTTTCTTTACAAATAAGACAGGTCGGAAAGCCACTTACGTTCTGAAACGCGAAAGTCTCGGTCCATTCCACTTTAAATTCACGGTTTTCGTCTTCCGTTTTTCGTTGTTTTTTCTTTGTAGCCATGTCAAACAGGGCACCTATAAAAATGTTTCATTTTAAAATAAAGCCACCAACACCAAACCGGCATCCTTAATCACATAAAAGAAGTAATATTGGATGACGCACTGTTATTTATCTGTGGAAGACGCACTGTTATGGGGGATCTGTGGATGACGCACTGTTATTTATCTGTGGAAGACGCACTGTTATTTATCTGTGGAAGACGCACTGTTATGGGGGATCTGTGGATGACGCACTGTTATGGGGGATCTGTGGATGACGCACTGGTATTTATCTGTGGATGACGCATATATGGCATCTTATGTGTGTGTAAATAGTATTATAAAATGAGTGGGGCTCATCATGGATATTTTAAGCAGGGTTCTCCACCTTGATGGATACACCCAAACAGTAGGCAAGAAGTAAAAGTAATAAAACAGGCATGCACACATTGCACTGGCTCTGCAGTCAAGTTGAATAAAAGTAAAAAATGACAACATAAAATGAAATAAAAATCAAGATACAAATAAAAAAGTACATATAAAAGTATGTGAAAACACACTCAAATAGTCCTCACTGGTACTGTTATATATTGACCTCAGAACCTGGCCACTAACTTATTTTGTTGGCTCCTAGATTACGATATTCCGCAATTTTATGTCCACAACCCCCTTTTCACATCAACCCTTTTTATGTCAATCCCACAATGTCACATTTCTGCCCCTCCATGTCACACTTCTCCCCTCGTGTCACATTTCACCCCCTCATGTCACATTTCTCCCCCTCGTGTCACATTTCTCCCCCTCGTGTCACATTTCTCCCCCCTCATGTCGCATTTCCCCCCCCCCATGATGGCCATCACGCCTTTCTTTTTACCCTGCCCTGTTCACATCTCTCATTTCCATAGTTAGGCACACTTAATTCATAATCACCACCCCCCCCTCCCATGATGGCCATCAGTCACCCCTTTCTTTTTGCCCTGTTCACAGTTCACATCTCTCATATGAGTACATAATTCATAATTATCCCCCCCCTCCATGATGGCCATCAGTCACCCCTTTCATTTGTCTCTCCCTGGCCCTGCCCACATCTCTCATTTCCAAGTTCCAGAGGCATATAGTTCATATTCATCCCCTCCCCCCCTCCATTCCCCCCCAACCCTTCCTTTTTCTGTCACAGAAATTGAGTCCCCAGAGGCAGGCAGGCCAGGCCATTGCTACACCTACCGGATGACACGCTGCTGATTTGGGAGGCACAGTCTTCTTCTGAGGGCAGCAGACAGAGAGAGGATGCTGCCTCGCCGCCGCGGCGCTACACAGAAATACACGCCCCCCCTATACCACATGACCCGACTGGAGCTGTGTAGAGCCGGCCGCCGGGGCTGCACACAGGGCGCGCACTGACAGAGGCTAGCTGCAGAGTCCTGACTTTTGGGGCGACCGCCCGAGAGGAGGGAGGGGAGCAGGCGCCCGGCCCACAGAAGAGCCGCATTAAAGTGTGTAAAGAGCCGCATGTGGCTCGCGAGCCACGGCTTGCCGACCACTGTTCTAAGGTGTCCTGTGTAGAGTGGTGATAGCGCCTCCTCTGGAGGTTCATGTACTGAAGGATCGTCCACCTTTATGCTTTTCCTTCCAAAAACACTATTTTATCTCACCAAAATGTATTCTCTTTTTTCATTGATAAGTGTTTGTACAAATCTGCTAGGCCTTCCCTAAGTTTCCTCCCCAAATCAGAATACAATGAAAGTGTTGTGAATGCAGATAACAATCTCTCTGCATCTCCAATATCCTTCTCCAATGATAACATCTGTTTATTATATTCCGGAGCCAATATGGACATCTTTTGCTGTGAGCATGATTGTAGGCTTTCCTCCCGTTCCCTCTTGAATTGCTCACTTATTTTTTCAATGTTGGGAAAGATCTGGATCCTCCACCCAAGTGGGTTGATCTTTTCTCGGGCATACTTATCGAATGTTTTAATATGACAAAAAAGTGCCGATTTCTTTTCCAAGAGCTTTCCCAACCTCAAAAACAGCGAATACATTTCTGTTTCAGTTTGTTCCTTCAGGGAAAAGTCCGCCTGATAAGAAGACATCAAATGTAGCCATTCTTGACCCCGGAACTCATATTGATGGATCCACAATCCCATTCCAACAAATGTAACACTTCAATGGCAGAGGATGTGCATTGTACAGAGGGAAACATGTAAATAATATTCTTTGTAATGTGTAAACGATGATCGCGTTCCTTCATTGTTATATTTAATAAAAGCTCTTTTCTTATTATCTATCGCTTTTGTAACTTTGGCCGTAAGCCACATAGGTTGGATTTGTAGCCTTTTATACTTGTTGCCCATGGGAATATATTTTGCAGTGTGGTCACATACAGTCTTTTTGAAGAACTCCCATTTCTGTGTTGTGTTCATCGATGCCAATATTCCCTAACCATCTAAGTCATGGAAAGCAGATCTCAGCCTTTAAAAATTAGCTCTTAAAATTCAGCATTTTTATTTTTCCCGTATGTGCTCGCTGTTTACAGCTAACAATAAATGAAATCATGTTATGGTCACTGCTACCCAGATAATCTTTTATATGGACATTCGTAATAAGCTCTGCATGTTTGGAGATGACCAGGTCCAGCAGAGCATCATTCCTAGTTGGGGCTTCTATGAACTGGACCATAGAATTGTCCTGTAGTAGGTTTACACATTCCTGTCTTTTAACTGTTCCTGTAGTACCATTACTCCAGTCAATTTCCAGGTAGTTCCCATCCCCCATTATTATCACTGTCCCAGCCCTTGCAGCCCTTTCCATCTTTGCGAGGAGCGGAGTCTCCACCTCCTCATTAACACTGGGAGGCCTATAACAAAATACAATGATGACCTTTGTAGTACGCCCCCCCATGTGCAGTTCCACCCAGGGACAGACTGACTATTTGGAAACTCGTGTACTGCCCGAGGGCCCGGGGTAAGTAGGGGGACCCACGAGATGCCCCTGGTACCTTTTTCATTAGCTATTTTGAGTTTGGGCAAGGACAAAGTGGCCCCATGATCCCCTATTGCCCGGGGGCACCAGGAGTTGTCAGTCCACCCCTGGTTCCACCCATAATACTTCAGCCTCATTACACTCTCCATCAACTAGGTCCTCTTTCACACTCGCTCTGAGATCACTTCTCACATAGAGACAGACACCACCACCTTTCCTATTTCCCCCGTCTCTCCGAAAGAGAACCTAGCCAGGAATATGAATGGCCCAGTCATGTGAGGAATGAAGCCAAGATTCAGCAATACCAATTCAATCCTAGTTCTCTTCATGCACCAAACCTTCCAACTCACCTATTGTGCTGGGCAGACTTCTGGCATTGGTGAGCAAACACTTTCATTCACCGACACCTTGTTTACACGGATTTTGTGTATTTTTTATTTTCATACAAATGGTACCAATTCCACTGGTTATTTGTAACATGGGAACCTTCTTATCATCTGCCATAGCCCTCCCCCCATCTTTTCCCATTCCACCCCCCAATAAGTACTGACCCCTGTCTGATCTGTCTACCCTGTTATAATCCCTGATGTACAGGAAGACAGGACTTCAGTGAGGAACATTTCCCTCACTCAGGACAGGAAAGTAGCTTCTCCCCCGTATGAGATCTTTGATGTATGTAAACATGGGACTTCTGTGAAAAACATTTCCCACACTCAGGACAAGAATATGGCTTCTCTCCTGTGTGAGATCTCTGATGTGTGTAAAGATTGGACTTCACTGAAAAACATTTCCCGCACTCAAGACAAGAATACGGCTTCTCCCCTGTGTGAGATCTCTGATGTCTGTAAAGATTGGATTTATCTGAAAAACACTTTCCACACTCAGGACAGGAAAGTGGCTTCTCCCCCATGTGAGATCTTTGATGTGTGTAAAGATGGGACTTCACTGAAAAACATTTCCCGCACTCAGGACAGGAATATGGCTTATCCCCCGTGTGAGATTTCTGATGTGTGTAAAGACTGGACTTCACTGAAAAACATTTCCCACACTCAGGACAAGAATACGGCTTCTCTCCCTTGTGAGATCTTTGATGTGTGTAAAGATGGCACTTCTGTGAAAAACATTTCCCACACTCAGGACAGGAAAATGGCTTTTCCCTCGTGTGACATCTCTTATGTCTGTGAAGACTGGACTTATCTGAAAAACATTTTCCACACTCAGGACAGGAATACGGCTTCTCACCTGTGTGGGATCTTTGATGTGTGTAAAGACTGGTCTTCTCTGAAAAACTTTTCCCACACTCAGGACAGGAATACGGCTTCTCACCTGTGTGAGATCTTTGATGTGTGTAAAGATGGGACTTCTGTGAAAAACATTGCCCGCACTCTGGACAGGAATACGGCTTCTCCCCCGTATGAGATCTCTGATGTTTATGAAGATTGGACATCTCTGAAAAACATTTCCCACACTCAGGACAGGAGTACGGCTTCTCCCCCGTGTGAGATCTCTGATGTGTTTGAAGACTGGAATTATGTGAAAAACATTTCCCACACTCAGGACAGGAATACGGCTTTTCCCCTGTGTGAGATCTTTGATGTCTGTAAAGATCAGACTTCCTTGAAAAACATTTCCCGCACTCAGGACAGGAATATGACTTCTCCCCTGTGTGAGATCTATGATGTCTGTAAAGACTGGACTTCAATGAAAAACCCTTCCCGCACTCAGGACAGGAGAACCTCTTCCCTGTTGGAAGGCCGGCCCGGTCCTGCACAGTCTGAGGTTCCTCAGGATACGAGGAATCCGATGGTCCATCTACACTGGGTGGTGCCGGATGGACATTGGAGGGAGCCGGGTTTTCTCCTGGACTATACTGTGTGATGTCCTCATCTTCTACTTTCCAGTCTGGAGACAAAGTGAGACAATCCTCGGAGGTTTTCCTCATCTCCCGGCCATGGACTAAAATACAAAGACAAAGAGGATTACTAGACAGGAGCTGATTGGTTCCCCCAAACCAGGACTCTGCCCACATCAGGCAGCTTGGTCTCTGAGGAGCTTACAATTCCACCCTCAAGGGAACTAGGAAATGGCTCCTCTGATCTCCTACCAGGTCATTTCTTTATTCATGGACCTTAGTCAGAGAGTGAGGAAACAACCAGAACTGTCTTTTATAGGAGGGACAGTGATGAGGGGATTATAGGACGAGGGTCCCCACCCCCTCTATCACTCATCACCATCTTCCCAACACAAGAAGTACTGCACTTCCTTATTTAGTCCATGATTTAGTCATGAAGAACAGCGGGGCTGAGCCCCACCAGAGGTCAGAGAGTGAGGATGGGGGGAGAACAACCAAGATGAAGACTGGACTGATCCTGAAGACCACCATCATTGGGGTATTGACTCCTCCCTCATTATCGCTTTCTGTTTAAGGGTCCAAAGTTGGAGGATGTTATCACATTATTATCACCATGTAAAAGTCTGTGCTCCAATCACATCATTCGATATAAAATGTCCAGGTGGGAGGAAATGGGGGGAACAAAAGACAATCCATATTATGTGTATATATAGCAGTGGGGGGAGGGGGGAGAGCAGAAGTCAGGAGTATGTAATGTACAACATAGAATATATAGTGCAGGGGTCAGGAGTATGTAATGTACAATAGGATATATAGTGCAGGGGTCAGGAGGATGTAATGTACAACATAGAGTATATAGTGCAGGGGTCAGGAGTATGTAATGTACAACAGAGTATATAGTGCAGGGGTCAGGAGTATATAATGTACAACAGAGTATATAGTGCAGGGGTCAGGAGTATATAATGTACAACAGAGTATATAGAGCAGGGGTCAGGAGTATGTAATGTACAACAGAGTATATAGTGCGGGGGTCAGGAGTATGTAATGTACAACATAGAGTATATAGTGCAGGGGTCAGGAGTATGTAATGTACAACATAGAGTATATAGTGTGGGGGTCAGGAGTATGTAATGTACAACACACGAGTATATAGTGCAGGGGTCAGGAGTATGTAATGTACAACATAGAGTATATAGTGCAGGGGTCAGGAGTATGTAATGTGCAACATAGAGTATATAGTGCAGGGGTCAGGAGTATGTAATGTGCAACATAGAGTATATAGTGCAGGGGTCAGGAGTATGTAATGTACAACATGGAGTATATAGTGCAGGGGTCAGGAGTATGTAATGTACAACATAGAGTATATAGTGCAGGGGTCAGGAGTATGTAATGTGCAACATAGAGTATATAGTGCAGGGGTCAGGAGTATGTAATGTACAACATGGAGTATATAGTGCAGGGGTCAGGAGTATGTAATGTACAATATAAATTATACAGTGTAAGGGTCAGGACTCATAATATTTGTATTCAGTAATCAGTGGAAGATTAAATGTTTACTGTAGACAAGTTGCAGAGATCCCACACCGCTGCCTCCCATCTCCTGAGACTGCACTCAGTGACTTGGGTCTGAGACACTACAGACATATCCCTCCACCCGGCACAGCCAGCAGACCACAGAGTAAGTAATCCTGGGAGAATTGTTCTGTCAGAGATCTTACTAGACGCGGTCATGAAAAAGAAGATCCAAGACACACCCCAGGTGCCTAGGTCTAGTAATGTCTATGGTGAAATGAAGATTTTGCTGCCAGCTGAACCCCAGAATCTCCAGAAATCCAGTCTAGATACATAAATTTAAACAATATATCATATAGGCATGCGCTAGAAAAATATATACAACACCAAATAATTAAGTGTCCATATTAAACTGTGAAAGTCCAAAAAAATCTATTTGAAAATCCAATGTGAACTGTGAGTGATCCACCACCAAATGAATTAAATAAACTCACCAGAGCTCAATGCTGATCAGATTATAGACCAGCACTTGTGCTCTGGGAGCGATGAATGCAACGATTTCCAAATATTAGATGAAGTAAGTAATCAAATCCTGATGATCAATACCGCCCCTTGATGACGTTGTGGTGACAAAACGCGTTGGGCGTGGACTACTCGATGCTGACGTCAGGACGTTCTGTTCCTATTGTGTGTCGGAGGTGATCCGCGGTGAGCGGAGATCCTCGTTCCTCAGTTGCTGTGGATCGCTGTTTAAGCTGGTGTCTGTCTGGACACCTTTCTTGTGAGTGTATTGGAGATTCTATTAAATATATACTTTTTATGAAACGTATTCCACCATTATATTTCTTTCTTTTGTCCCTGAGTGCACCCTATACATTATGGAGAGATGGATTGGAAAGGAGAGATATAAGACCTTGTGGCTGCAGAGTATTGCTTCTGATAGAGATATGCTGTTCTTTATGCCGACTGCCATTATTGATCATCGGGATTTGATTACTTACTTCATCTAATATTTGGAAATCGTTGCATTCATCGCTCCCAGAGCACAAGTGCTGGTCTATAATCTGATCAGCATTGAGCTCTGGTGAGTTTATTTAATTCATTTGGTGGTGGATCATTCACAGTTCACATTGGAATTTCAAATTGATTTTTTTGGACTTTCACAGTTTATTATGGACACTTAATTATTTGGTGTTGTATATATTTTTCTAGCGCATGCCTATATGATATATTGTTTAAATTTGCAGAATTTATTATTTATAATTTTGGTTGGGGTGTTGCTGCTTTATACACAAGGTTTATATATTTTTCTTTGACACATAGATTGGCGCTTTTTTCTATATTTTTTGTTGTAGATACATAAATTGTGTCTGCAGCACAGAGAAGGAAGATTATCCGAGAGAAATCCAGGAATACAGGACGGGGAACACAGCTCAGGAAAGTGACCAGGGGATTACAGGCTGATATCACCCAGTCCCCGCCCTACTCTGGACCAATCAGTGAGCAGTATGGGTGGAGGAATGGATTTAGTGTTCATGACCCACCTGTGCTGATCTCTGTAGGAGTGTCCTCCTCTATAAATGTCCCCGTTATTCCATCCTCCTCCATAGACTGCTGATCATCCCTCACATACGCCTCTTCTTCTTCTGCTTTCACCTCAAATTCTATATCGATTGGATCTCCACTCTAAATCAAGGAAATGAGAGAAAATATCATCTGTAAAATATAAGGTCACATAAACAATCCACACATCATCTTTACAAGTCCATGTTCTAGATGCTCCATCCCACCAACCTTGTAATGGTGAGGGATGGTGTGACCTTCCTGTGTGGAATCCCGGGAGTACAGAGGACGGGGACATCTCTCTGGTGGGTTCCTGGTATTAGGTGGCTCCATCATATCCTTGTGTCCTTCTGAAAACTCCTCCATCACTCCATACTCCTCATCCTCCTCTTTATACTCTTCTTTAACATCAATATTATCATCCCCGAGGATTCCACTCTGAAAGATATAATAAAACATTCATTGTAACAAACATGCTGTGTATAAATCACAACTACCAATAATTGTCATCATCTACCTGATGATGGTGAGGGATGGTGTGACCTTCCTGTGTGGAATCCCGGGAATACAGAGGACGGGGACATCTCTCTGGTGGGTTCCCATGACTGGATCCATCTGTAGGAAACACACACACTGACTGAATCCATTGTTTCTATGTGTTTATCAGATGATGGGGGATCTAGGTGGATCCTCCGTACTGCTCTCTCCTTTACAATAAAGTCTCCTCTTACCCGGTGATGTGAGGGGCGGCTGATTGTCCATCATGACGTCCTTGTAGAGATCCTTGTGTCCTTCTAAATACTCCCACTCCTCCATGGAGAAATAGACAGTGACACCCTGACACCTTATAGGAACCTGACACACACAATGATACAGTCACCATCCAGACACATCCCTTGTCTGTTACTGGAGAATGTCCCAGAATTCCCGGCACCGCTCACCTCTCCTGTCAGCAGCTCAGTGATCTCTCTGGTGACTTCTAGAATCTTCTTCTTCTTTCTCTCTTCTATCAGGGAGGGAGGTGGAGGCAATGTGATGTCATATGATCTCCAGACTTCACAGGAGGAAAACTCTACATCTGAACACAAATAGTCACATCAAATGATATTCCCAGAATCCTCCTCACCTCCCCATTCAGGTCTCCATTTATTATAGCCCCACTTCAGGCTGAGGTATAATTCCTCCCCACAGGACCCCCACACTACGCAGGGTATAGGCTTGTTGCAGCATTCTGATGTCATTACATACAACGCAGGACCAACAGTTCCACTTTACATGTGAGGATACCAAGGGCCCCCACATCCTAAGAGAATCAGAAAAAATCAGATGGAGGTACATTAGGAGGAGGAGCTGTGAGGTCAGTGTGATGTCATAGGATTCTCTGACTCTGCATGGAGGAACATTGGGAGTTGGAGCTGTGAGGTCAGTGTGATGTCATAGGATTCTCTGACTCTGGATGGAGGGACATTGGGAGGAGGAGCTGTGAGGTCAGTGTGATGTCATAGGACATATAGACTATGGATGGAGGGACATTTGGATGGGGAGATTTGAGGGGTCCTCTATATGAGGCTCCCATGCAAACCAAATCCTTGTTCCTGGGTGCGTCCTACCTCTCCTAAACTGAAGAGTGACCTTTGACCTTTACCATCCAGAAATCTGTCCGGAATCTGTGGAAGTAAGCTGTCATGTGATCAGGTGACGTGCGGAGGAACGGAGTGTAAATAGCAGACAATTGTCTCCAGAGCCCCTAATGGTGGGGATGGATTTGGCGGCGTGCTGGTGCCAAGTTTCCTCCCCCCAGGGTCACTGCAGGTGTGGAGAAAAGCTGTGTAAGAGGATATGGAGGAGAGATGAGGAGGAGATCCAGGAATCAGGAGAAAGGTCAGGGCAAGCAACAGACGAGCGCATCCAAGAGACCAAGCCGGGGTCACTACACAGAAAATCAATCCAAGGAAACAACAGGCAGGACGAGGAATAGCAAGAAGGAGCTGAGAGACAAATGAGAATATTGCTCAGCCAATGGGAGATGATCTCAGCATGACTTCCATCATGAAGGAGATGAGGGGGAGGGGAGGAAGTCACTGAAGGTGACCATAGATCCATGGAAATTCAGCTGGTTCAGCAGGGATCGCTCACATTTCCATCCATGTGTGGCCACTGCCGGATAAAAGCCACTCCCCCAGCGGCTGCAGCCAATAGCTTCAGTGCTGATCTGTGTATTCTGAGAGTCCCCCCATTGTCAGAATACAAGAGTGCAGCGGGGAGGATTCCCCCATCCACCTCCAATGTGTGGATGGGGGAATTAATTCAGGTTTTATGGTCATCCCACTGGCTGAACGGTAAAACTGAACCATGTAGGCCAGCTTTGGGAGCAAATATATTATCATCAACTCCTCCCCCTGAAGGGGATCATCTGGGTTCCCACACTATATATGTGTGTATCATCATCTGCTGGACATAAAAGACGTCACAGTGACTATGGAGGAAGAGGATAGACATGACTATGGAGGAAGAGGATGGGGGTTATTGGGTGTAAATAGGAAATAACATCTTATTACCTCCTCTGCTGCCACTTTGTACTTCGTACCACATGGAACTTTTTTTCTATACCTGACATCACTTCCTGTCTGTACCTGACATCACTTCCTGTCTGTATCCCATAGAGAAGTCCTGTCTGGAGAGAAATGAGATCACCATCTTGTGGAGTTCAGAGGAACTGCAGCCCTGAGAAGTGTCCCCTAATAACCATTCCAGCATTGTATCTACCTTACAGAGATACCAGGGACGTTCAAAAAGAACTAAAAAACGTAAGAAACAATAAACCTAACTCTTATGCAACCAACTGTTTAAGATTTTTCTATCTGTATTAAAATATTTTTTTAAAGACACAGAACACAAGATAAAATAAAGGTATACATAATAAAACAGAGACCTCCAAAACAGATCTTTTTGGGTAAAAAAATGCAAAAATACATCCTAAAGCATAAGAATATATATCAATCCACTCATAATGAAGATGTTAGACATAAATGACAAGGATGTAATGGTCACAGAGGAATGGTGGTGGAGATCTCTCACAGTAAGAACACTTCCTTGAATGGTTCTATAAATAAAGAATGAATCCTGGAGGGAATAAAGCTGTAAAGCAATAAATAATATATAAACTGGGCCATCCACTTCATCCATAAAGACATTGTGATTGAAGATCTTCTAGATCACCTAGAAGGAGGACTCATCCATGATTTCATACATTTGTTTGGAAGGATAGAACAATCCTCAGAAGGGAACATGTAGGATGACAGGAAAGGCTCCTGACTGGTGAGATCCTCCAAACATAATGATGACATCCATGAACTGGAGCGAGCTCGTTGGGGTGATAAAGCCAATCTGGAAACACTGTGTAGACGTTCTCCAAGAACTCAGCACACTCCAGGTGTGGAGAAAGTCTCCAGGTGGGTTTAGCCTGTCATTTATCATAGGTAGAAATGTCCACACATGGACTTCCACAGGGACCCCCAGACTACATATAGAACCTGTACAGTGTCCCCTGTAATGAATTGCTTCCCACCAGGCCTATAGCAGAATGACAGCTGAGGGGGATCTTTCCCATCCTGGGTGGACATCATATGAAGTCCTCCAAGTCTAGTGGCTCTGCTGTATCCTGATATGTCACCTGCTGTGTCCACCAGATGACAGATCATTGTACCAGGCCAGCCCAGTACCATGTGATTGCTGTGACCAATCACAGTGATCACATGACAGTTGTACACAATTAATTAATTTCATTCATAGCCATTCATTGTGTACTATTGTGATGATCTCTGTGATTTGTCACTGGCTCACTACCTCTACTGGAAATATATTCCAAGCATCTACTACTCTTTCAGTAAAATAATACTTTCTGAGATTAGTTGTGAACTTTCCTCCAGTTAGTTAGAGGTCATGTCCTCGTGTTCTTCATTTTGGTTTCATATTGAAAATCCTGAACCTTATTCACTCCCTTGTTGTATTTAAAGGTTTCAATTGAAAGGATCTAGAGAACCTCCATTGTGTTGATGTACGCCATTTTAAGTAATAAGTTAGGTTTTTGCAGATATATTAGAAGTTTAATGGAACTGTTTTAGTTTGCTGAAGGATGTATCAACAAAAGATAACATGACCCTGAAGTTTTCTTTGCCCGGCTATTTCTCAGAAAGCTAGCAAAAACAGTTTATACCAAGAAATGTATATGTCATGTTTCATGTAGTCAGCTCATGATGGAAACTTACAAGTTACAGTTTTAGAACTCGCTCCCCCCTCCCTTATTTTTTCTGTATCCTATATAATCTTAGTAATGTCTAATAAACTTTGAACATCTCTGAACATAAGTTGCCGTTATTTCCGTGGTAAATGGGTGTTCCCAGAATTCTGCTGATAAACCAGGAATCTCTCCACAGACCGGGGGTCTCTGAGGGGATAAGAAAATCATCCTTTCAGCTGGGGGCTCAGCCCGGGATGACCACCCACCTCACTTGGTAAGTAAACCTTTTGTCTTTTTATGACTAAAAGCTCTTTCTTGCCCTGTGTTGAGGGAAGGTCTTGAATCATTCTGTATTGTCTATATAGACCCGTGATAACCTGTAGCTGCTTTTGGTAAGCAGACTTAACTCTTTGGTAGAGTTACAATATAGTGCACTATAAAGAGAGTGTTTTTGGTAAAACAGATTGTTCTTTGGTAGAACATAAAAGAAATTGTTCTTTGGTAGAACACACTGTCCTTTGGTAGAACAGTGAAGAGATAACTTTTGGGAAGTTATCAAAAGGTTAATAAGTCTGTGGAGCAGATTCTGGTTTGTCTGTCTTTTGCTTTTTCTTTCTGTTGCGTAGAAGTATAAGATAATTTGTTGTGTGGAACAAATGAAGATTATAAAGTAAGATAATCTTATCCACTGTCTAAATATGGGTCAAGAAGGTAGTTACCCACCAGGTCCCCCAGAAAAGGGAGAAAATTGTAAGGATTATGTTGCTAGAGTTTGTGGAACGGACTATTATTTAATAAATCCCTGGGTGGATTGTATGGCAGGCTGGACAGAAGCCATGGGAAGTACAGACCCATTCCCAAGAAAGGGGGCAAATGATCCTTTTCATACAGACATGGTTAAGGGATTATGTTTGGGGGACAAACAAGCCTTTCCTTGGTATGAGGGGGACCCACAATGGGACCAAGTTTATATGAAGAAAGGGGGAGAAAACTGGTTGAAATGGTCTCCATACTGGGTTGATAATAGCAAGGGAAAGTTCAATTTGATTTTCTCTTTAAAACAAAAGAGGAAGTTGAAATTGGATACATTAAAAATATGCCAGGAAAAGCATCAAATCTGAAAAGACATGCAGACCCAAGATTGGACTGAAAACAGTTCAGACACCAATCCCACCCCCTCCGTATAATATATATCCTTCATTAAGTGGTTTTAAAAATGCTGCTGATGATGATTTTTTGATCAGTTTGGGGATGACTACTCCCCAGCCTAATGCCCCTCCAGCCCCTGCTCCTGTCTCTGCAGCTCCAGCCCCTGCTCCTGCCCCTGCCCCTCCAGTCCCTGCCCCTGTCCCTGCGCCATTTCCCGTCCCGGATCTACAACCAATTTTTAAAACAACTTAATACAGCCAGGCCCCTCCACTTGACCCAAACAGATCATTAGTATAAAATCACCAGACAAAGAGGGTAGCCAAGTTCAAGGCATCCTTACGGAAAATGACAACGAAGGAGAGTTGGAATACGAAGAACAGGGACAGGTAAATATAATAAAATTACAGAAAAAGGATGGTCAATGGAGAAGAAGTGACACCAGTCATAGAAAGGGCAGAGATGTGGAGGAATTTAGAATGCAGCTTAGATCCATGGATAAGAAACAAGAGGGAAAAAGAGAAGATGAGGGGGCCGTAGGAGGAAAGGAGGTGGCTATATTGACACTACCTTTTCTCACAGCAGGAGAACTAATTCTAAAAAACCCCATAGAATTAGAAGATATTAGTAAGATTGTTAAACATTGTCCCAAGCCTACAGTATCTCCTGGAGGTACACTTGCTTATGTAAAAAAGGCATGTTTGGGAAGAAATTACACGCAGGAAGATATGAGATTGATCATTGATGGTATTCTGGGAAATAATCCAGCTTGGGATTGGATAAATGTAAAAAGCATTAGTCACATAGAACCAAGTAATACACAGGCTACTGCCTATAAACTAAACACCACAGAAGGGAGAGAAACTATGTGGGGGGAGCTTGACACAGAACTAAAAAGGGTTTTCAAGAATAAGGCTTCCCTCCCTATTGCTACAGCATGTAAACAGAAGGCAGGAGGAACTGTATTAGAATTCTGGAAAAGGTTGAAGGATGTCTGGACACAAGAAGCAGGACTGGCTCTAACTGGAGAGTTAAGTCCATTGATGATTCAGACATAACAGGTCTTAAGCCAGAAGCAGGATTAGCCGTGAAGCAGCAGGTCTCTGACTGGGCAACTAAAACTGTTGTTGAGTTTCAGACCTCCCTTCACGAGAAGGAGGCAGCGGGATGTTTAGATATTGTAAGAAAAGAGAAGGTTAATAGTAGTCATTTCCAAAGTGACCCCCAACAGGGAAATCAAGGGCAAGGACAAAGAGGAAGAGGATGGTATAGAGGTAGAGGAAAAGGAGGATTGGCAGGGGAAGAAGTAACTCTGAACCCCTCCAAATCCCTAGAAGAACTGGATGTTTCAACTGTGGAGGACAGGATCACTGGAGACATAACTGTCCATATGAACCTTCCTCCTCCCAGGGACAGCCACAACAGCGCCAACAGAGATACCAACCACCTAATGCCACCACCACCCCCCAAACACCACAGGCACAACCCCAAGATATTAAATATCCAATTCAGTGGGGGCCACAGCAGAACCAGAGACAATAGGGATGCCTGGAAGGTGGTGTCCCGGCATTTCCCTTGGTTTCTTCATCATACAGGCAGCAGCCCCTCATTTCTTTACAAGTAGGGGGGCTGAAGTTCCATTTTTGATTGATTCAGGTGCTACATGCAGCAGCCTGAGTGAGGAATGTATCATGGGGAAACTAAAAATGCCGAACCTTCTATGGGAATAAATGGGATACTAACAAAAACCCTCAAGACTCCCCCCTTGCCTGTTTCAGCCCTCACATGGGATGAGGCCATCACTTGTCACAGTTTCAGAATCATTCCAAATTGCCCTGTAAATTTGTTGGGAAAAGATCTTATGGGAATTTTAGGGATTTCTCTGAGAGTAACATCAGAAGGAGGTATTGTTGCCAGATCCTCCAAAGTACCCATTATACCCCCCTATTTCAATGATGAGAGTCATCCCTCACACATTACACCCCCTCCTGATACACATCCAGTTTGGGCCACAAATTCTATGGATGTAGGATTCATTTCATGTACACCATACACAGTCACACTCAAGGAAGGGGCATTGCCCTACAAACAGAGGCAATACAAATTGTCACCAGAGAAGGAGGAAGGGATTGCTCCTCTAGTGGAAAGATTTTTAGAGACAGGTATTTTAGAAGAAACATTTTCTCCTTACAACACACCTATCAATCCTGTTAAGAAGCCGGATGGCTCTTACAGGTTTGTACAAGATTTGAGGGCCATAAATAATTTGGTGGTTCCAATAGCCCCAATAGTGCCTGATGTGCCATCACTCCTAACCTCCATTCCATCCGATGCAGAATATTTTACAGTGATTGATTTAACAAATGCATTTTTTTCGGTTCCTGTGGACCACCAGACGAGGGCGCTATTTGCATTTACGTTCCGTAACCGCCAGTTGACCTGGTGTAGATTGCCCCAGGGCTATGTAGATTCGCCTGCAGTCCACTCACTTGCCCTCCAGACCACACTGAGGTCCTGGACCCCTCCCAATGGTTCGGTCCTCATTATATATGTGGATGACCTATTGATTTGTAGTTCAAGTCAGGAGGCCAGTCAGGAGGATAGTTGGTCTCTGTTAGAATGGTTGTCAGGGAATGGTCACAAAGCATCTAAAAAGAAACTGCAATGGTGCCAAAAACAGGTTGAGTACCTTGGTTTTATTCTAAGTCATGGTGAGAGGAGTGTCAGTCACAAAAGAGCTGCGGCTCTCGTGGGTCTGCCCCGCCCACAAACAAAAAAGGACATGCTAGCTTTTCTTGGTATGATTGGTTACTGTCGCCAATGGATACCTGATTGTTCATTCTATGATCACACTCTGAGGTCTGCCACACTTTCAGAATCACCTGACATTCTCACATGGTCAAATGAAATGGTTGATGCCTTTGTGTACCTGAAGAATGCTATGGTAACGGCCCCTGGTCTTGGACTACCTGATTATAAGAAAATGTTTCATCTGTATGCGGGGGAAAATTGTACAACCATGGGGGGGGTCCTGGCTCAGGAACATGGAGGCAAGCTCCGCCCTGTAGTTTTTTTTTCCAAAGTAGTGCCAACTCAGGTTCAGGGCATGCCTGCTTGTCTGAGAGCTGTTGCATTCAGCGTGATGGTGGTGGGAATGGCTATTTCTTTCACATTGGGACATGAAACTACCCTACACACCACACATCAAGTGTCCTTACTACTGAAAAACATACACACTCAACACATGTCAGCACAAAGGTTGAGCGGATATGAAGTGATTCTTCTATCTGATCCCAACTTGATTATTAAATATTTTTCAGCAAATTCAGGTCCTGCTCCAATTCTGAATGCCCTACTGGGGCTAAAGGGGGAGCAGGATGAAGTGGCACCAGAACACAATTGTATAACCCACATACAGCAAGACACTTCCCCTAGGTCCGACATGTCAGCTGTGGCTCTTGATGGGGCCCCAGATGTGTTTGTAGATGGCTCATGTTCTAGGCCAAATGATAGTACTTACCATGCAGGATATGCCATTGTGCAACTTCCTGACAAAATACTCGAGGCAAAGCCAATCCCATATCAGTCAGCCCAAGCAGCCCAACTGATTGCCCTTACAAGAGCATGTCAATTATTTGCAGGACAGGATGTCAACATTTACACAGACTCCAAGTACGCCCATGGTGCTGTACATGATTTTGGGGTCATTTGGGAGAGAAGAGGATTCATTGCTGCTGATGGCAAAACCATATCTCACTCTTCTTTGATATCTGATCTACTCAAAGCCATACAGTTACCAAAAACATTAGCCATTCTCCATTGCAGGGCACATACAAATCGCAGAGATCATATTGCCAAAGGAAATGCATTAGCAGATAAGGTAGCAAAGGAAGCTGCATTACAACAGGTGGCCAGTGAACAGATGTCTATGCCCACTTCAGGCGTCACAACCACCCCACATGACCAGATGTATGCAGATTTACAGAAATTTGCTACAAAAATCGATTTAGCAGACTGGGATGGTTCTGGAGCACAACTAGATCCAGCTTCTGGTCTATTGTGCTTAGAGGGGAAACCATGCATTCCCATGTCAAGTGCCCCATTGTTCATTGCACAGTACCACGGTCTAGGACATAGAGGATGGAAAACAACATGTGAAACATTATTGCAGGATTTTTACATTACAGGCTTATCTAGGTTGGTGAAAGAATATGTTTCCAGATGCATTACATGTATAAGGAACAATCCACAGAACCCAAAGAAATCACAACACCAGCATCTAGTGTACCCAACTACACCTTTCACCCATTTACAAATAGATTTTACCCACATGCCAAAAACAGGACAGAGGCAAGAGTTTTTGTTGGTAATGGTGGATATGTTCAGCAGATGGGTGGAAGCATTTGTCACTAATAAAGAAGATGCGCAAACTGTAGTCAGAATTCTCACACAGGAGATAATACCTAGATGGGGATGTCCGCTGCAGATAAATTCTGATAATGGACCAGCCATTGTGGCCAAGGTATGCCAAGACCTGGTAAAAGTACTTAGATTGGAAATGTCATATTCCCTATCATCCTCAAAGTTGGGGTATAGTAGAAAGGATGAACAGGATGATTAAGGATAAGTTGAGGAAGGCCACTGGAGGAACCTATACCCACTGGAAGAAGATGTTACCTGCAATTCTAGCAGAGGTAAGAATGACACCTAATAAGACTACAGGGTTATCTCCTTTTGAAATATTAATGGGAAGACCGTTCCCCACTCCTTGGGCTAGACAGCCACTTATGTTAGAAAGAGGGGACTTTGACCTGGTACAACAAGAATATGTGAAAAAATTGATTCAAACTTTAGATCAGATTGAAAGAAATGTTGCTCGCACTTCTCCTTTATCTTTTCAGGAACCAACACACCTTTTCCAAGTGGGAGATGTTGTAGTGGTCCGCCAACTCGCTAAAGACAAGAAGCAAGGCTACCCCTTTGGACCACCTACTACGGTGATAGCGGTTACCAGAACGGCTGTTCTGGTGGAGAATTCCCAGTCCTGGATTCATGCTAGTCGAGTGAAGAAGGTGAACCAAACACCTGAGAAATACGAAACGGAAAAAGGAGGTGAAGGACAAGTAGAAAATCCTCGAAGAGCAGGTGAAGTCGGTGAGAAAGACCCTGAAGATGACATTCCTTACTGCCCCTCATGGTGCTTTGAACCTCTGGGTCCTATTGGGCACACTGACTGCTCTTTTTCCTGCCAGTATGGATCCTAACTAACTGTATTTATCACCCTGAGGACTTGGGTCTAATAAAAGGTATCTGTGGTCAAGGAACAGATTTAAATGAGACCCAGATAACCAAAAGTGAAAGAAAGTCAAAAAGAAGTTTTGAAGAGAACAATCCTTTTTCAGGAAAAATGTTGATGATGCAGTTTAAATATGCTTATGCTCAAAAGTCAGGTTCTGATAAATGTTGGATATGTAGTAAGTTACATCCGAGCACATAGGAAATTCCTCTTCTGGCCGCTCCAGTCAAAATATTTTTGTTAATAAAAGGGAATGTAAGTATTGGTTTGACCAATATTACTTCTAATGCCACCATATCTTTTCCAACTCTGGGAGTCACTCAACTCCCCGATTGGTGTTTTAGACTGGGGAATACTTCCCACAAGGGAAGGGGAATGTGCTCTCAGTCCATATTAAATATATCTGATCCTGGAAGGAGGGATGGAACTTCTTCTGTGAAACTCTGGCAAGTAAATGGTAAAACCCTGAATGAAAGTTTAGAAGGGATACAAGACAATGTGGGAAAACTATGTTTGGAAAACTTCTTTTTTATTTCACACTTGTTGTCACCCCTGAATTTCATTCTGCAATACAAAAATTGCCGATCTCCTTGGGAAACAATACCTATATCTGTTGTGGTAAGATCTGTTACCCTTGGATACCGAGTAATGTCCAGGGCTGGTGCTATGTAGCCCAATTAGTGCCAATTATGGCAGCTATAGACCAAAAGGAACACCAGGTAAAAGCCAGTACATACCCAAAATACCAACTAACTCTGAGACAGAGAAGGGAAACCAAACAAGAAAAGGTAGATCTATTCTCTACAGGGGATAAGGTTTGGTCATGGTTCCCTACCTACACGGGATGGGGAATAACACTCATGAACAAAATAAATAATTACACAAATATTATTGATGATATACTGGAGAGGAACTCTAAGGACATGGGGTTGCTAAATACTGAGACCAGAGCTATTAGAGAACAGCTGGAGATGCAAGAATTAGCTATTGAAAGCATGAGTGCTGCTCTGACAGGTCTGTGTGAGATGACAGAGGATTCTGAATGTTGTACTTGGATATATAATACCACAATGACTGTTCCAGATTATTATGAAATAATAAAGCAACACAGGGAACAGGTAGATGGTTTAATGGAAGAAGCTAGAGCTATAGGAAAAGATGGATGGACTCCTTTTGATTGGTTAGGATCAGGATTTGGTTCCGTCTTTTCATGGATGAAAGGTATCGCTGTAAGCATAGTCATGATATTGTTTTTTGTTTTATCTTTATATCTATGTTTTAAATGCTCATTATATTGCATTGCTAGAGCTACCAAGCCGCAGAATACAAATGAAGGTTATCTAGCTATGTACAGAAAGATGAATGAAGTAAAGAATTGAGATCATGTTCATGATCTTAGAGGGGATTGAAAGAATCTAGATAACTTCCATTTTGTATTATGTACGCCATTTTAAGTATTAAGTTAGCTTTTTGTAGAGATATTAGAAGTTTAATGAAACTGTTTTCAGTTGTTCAAGGATGTATCAACAGAAGCTAACACGACCCTGACAATGTTTTTGTCTGTCTGTTTTCCCTAAAAGTTAGACAAAACAATTTGTACCAAGAAATGTATATGTCATGTTTCATGTAGTCAGCTCATGATGGAAAGTTACAAGTTACAGTTTTGAAACTCGCTCCCCCCTCCCTTATTATTTTCTGTATCCTATATAATCTTATTAATGTCTAATAAACTTTGAACATCTCTGAACATAAGCTGTCGTGATTTCCGTGTTCAAGGGGTGTTCCCAGAATTCTGCTGATAAACCAGGAATCTCTCCACAGACCGGGGGTCTCTGAGGGGGAAAGAAAATCATTCCTTTCAGCAAGTATATTGTAGTATCCAGGACATTGTACAGAGTGGTGGTGGGTTCCTGGGGCTCTGAATTCCAGCACCGGGCACTGCTAGAGCCTGTGTCATGGGAAGGTATTGGACTGTCTCCTGAAGATGTTCAGCACTGACCCCTGACTACCTTTTAGTCAATAATACACCAACAGACCTCCTCTAAGAACAAGTGCCCACCAAGGGGTGAAAGACTGCCCTCCTTCATTCCACTTGGTATCTTGTAAAATGTTATTTGACTGGTCAGATGATAAGAAGGTGAAGTTTGCCTTCCTTTCCTGGCTGGAGTTCTGTAAGAAGGTCTGGAAAATAAGTGCAGGTGGGAGGACAACCAGAGACCAAGAGCCCCCCTCCCTACCTCAGAGTCCCCCTGAGCCCTACAACCTTCTCTTCCCTCAGAGACATGTTACCTGCCAACCCTATCAACCCAGATTTCACCATCTACTCTACACCCTCAGGGGTCCCAAAGTCTCTCATCCTTAGTACCTCCGAGAGTCCTCTCAGCTCCCCTTCATCCCTCAGACCCCTTATTTTTTTCCTCCCTCTGACACCAATGATGGAACATATTCTTCATGGCCGGCTGGGGAATGTTTTGTTCTGGGTAGAGAAGAAAAATCTGTTTGGCTGCACATCCAAAAAAATAAATCACCTTTATTTGGACATATTCAAACCAGACCCTCCACAATGTATAAAAGAGGGAACATATCAATTCAGTGGTGATTACTCTTCATTCATTTGGAATGTTTCCTTCCTCCTGAGCAGCAATGTAAGGGGCTCTATGCTCCATACTCCTGACCCCGGCACTCCATCATTGTGTTGGCTGCATAGTGTAATGATTGCCCATTGGCTGCCTGTGTAGTGTCATCATTGCCCTTTGTAGGCCATGTATGGTCAGGATGGTCCTTGTCTTGTCTATTTATTGTCAGTGCTGTTTGTTTAGAGGACCATATTACTAGAATTTATCTCCACAATGAGGAGAATGTTCCGGCCCCGGAAGTGGGGGAATGTTCTGCCCCTGAAGGGGTTCATCTGGGTTCCCACACTATATATGTGTGTATCATCATCTGCTGGAGATAAAAGACGTCACAGTGACTATGGAGGAAGAGGACGGACGTGACTATGGAGGAAGAGGACGGACGTGACTATGGAGGAAGAGGATGGACGTGACTATGGAGGAAGAGGACGGACATGACTACGGAGGAAGAGGACAGACATGACTATGGAGGAAGAGGACAGACGTGACTACGGAGGAAGAGGACGGACGTGACTATGGAGGAAGAGGACGGACAGGACTATGGAGGAAGAGGACGGACATGATGGGGGTTACTGGGTGGAAATAGGAAATCTTATTACCTCCTCTGCTGCCACTTCCACCAATGCCTACTCTTCTTTGAGCCACATGAAATGTCCTGTCTTTGTTCAGATCACTTCCTGTCTGTACCTGACATCACTTCCTGTCTGTATTCCATAGAGACTTCCTGTCTGGGTTTACATGAGATCACTACCTTGTGGAGTTCAGAGGAACTGCAGCCCTCAAAATGTCTCATAATAGCCATTCCTGTATAATATTTACCTTTAAGGGCTACCACAGAAGATCAACAATTATTTTAAAAAGTAAGAAAAATAAATCTAGATCTTTTGCAACCAACTGTTTATGTAATAAAATATCTTTGTTAAAGAAAAGTCTTAAAGACACATAACACAAGTTAAAAACAAAAGGTAAACCCAATGAAACAGATACCTCAGAAATGTATATTTTTGTTGAAGAAAATGCAAATATACATCCTAAAGTATAATAATATCTATCAATCCACTGATAATGAAGATGTTAGACATAAATGACAAGGATGTAATGGTCACAGAGGAATGGTGGTGGAGATCTCTCACAGTAAGAACACTTCCTTGAATGGTTCTATAAATAAAGAATGAATCCTGGAGGGAATAAAGCTGTAAAGCAATAAATAATATATAAACTGGGCCATCCACTTCATCCATAAAGACATTGTGATTGAAGATCTTCTAGATCACATAGAAGGAGGACTCATCCATGATTTCATACATTTGTTTGGAAGGATAGAACAATCCTCAGAAGGGAACATGTAGGATGACAGGAAAGGCTCCTGACTGGTGAGATCCTCCAAACATAATGATGACATCCATGAACTGGAGCGAGCTCGTTGGGGTGATAAAGCCAATCTGGAAACACTGTGTAGACGTTCTCCAAGAACTCAGCACACTCCAGGTGTGGAGAAAGTCTCCAGGTGGGTTTAGCCTGTCATTTATCATAGGTAGAAATGTCCACACATGGACTTCCACAGGGACCCCCGAGACTACATATAGAACCTGTACAGTGTCCCCAGGTCTCCAGGTGGGTTTAGCCTGTCATTTATCATAGGTAGAAATGTCCACACATGGACTTCCACAGGGACCCCCGAGACTACATATAGAACTTGTACAGTGTCCCCGGGTCTCCAAGTGGATTTATCCTGTAATTAATAATGCACAAATGTCCATATATATGGATTTACAGGGACCATCAATGCCATTTATGCATGGCTTGGACATCACCCATATTACTAGGAGTCCATAAAGCACATGACCACAGCAAGATATAAAAGCCCACTCACTGTCATGGAACTTCAGACTGAAGGAACTTCAATCCAGTCACATTGTTCATTTTTTGCACATAAGCACCAAGTTGGTATTGGTGGATTACTCGCAATAAATGGGAGCATGGGGGAGGGGAGAGGGGAGGAATAGAAGAAGGAGAAAGAGGAAAGACCTTAGTCAAGGAGTAGGTATAAGAAGTAAGGGGGAGGGGGGTTCTCCACAATTGGGGGTGTTCACTCGAAGTGTAACCACACAGCACAGAGTGGGCAGGGAGGCCCCAGGCACAAGAGTCCGGGGAGAACAAGATTTGCACAGGGTGGATAAACAATAAAGGAAAGTGATTTTAAAATCATTGACCTTTCCAAAGTGCTTGGAAGCAGTTATAGATTTGTATTTATTTGCCGGTACGTTGGCCCTGAAAGCATTACATTCTAGAAACAATAGACAAGATGATCATTGTGATGGACTGGTTAAAGCTTGGTCCCAGCTCTCCAGAAAGGAGCATAGAGATCTGAGATTATGTTGCCCTATGGGAGGAAAGTCATGGAAAGGATATTGAATAGTGATGGACTGAACACCTCCCTTTTTGGTTCGCAATCGAACATCCAAACCTACAGAGTGTTCAACCACAAACTTTTAACATGAACAATATACTGAGCAGTATCTTCCAGCATCTGAGTATGTGATAAGATCCCACTCAGTTACTACATTCCGGCATGAGTTATATATTACACAGTTGATCCCCATTTGTCAGTACTAGGTCTAGAATATGACCGCCTTGGGTTGGACTTTTTACTGTTTTAGAGAGCCCCATTCAGTGCTTCCATTACATCCCTCTCCTGCTTGTAATAGCAGTTTGAGATTTCCAGTTAATGTCAGGCGTGGGGACGTCACCCATAATGAAAACCTCCCCCTTCATTGCCATTTGAGTTATCTCATCAATCAAGAAGTCATCCTAATCTTCAGTCTGTCCTGGGGGTCTATATATGACAACAATTCTAAGGGAAAATCCCTCTCTGGTTGGAAGGCAGACCCAGAGGGTTTCCAGTATTTCATTTGTTGTTTGAATTAATGTTCTCCTTATGCTATGTCCTGAGCAACACCAACCTCACATTTGTTTCAGCCTGCTGGGGACAGAAATGATCCTCAACAATGACATCTCTGCCCCCATTTCTCAGTTTAAATGCATGTCCAAAAACCTCCTAAATTCCATAGTAAGGAGCTGAGCGCCCTTGTGTGAGGGATGCAGACCATCTCTATTGTACAGCTCAATGTCAGACCACCTGATGGCATCATGACTAACAGAACCAAAACCTTCAGCTTTGTACCAATCCTTTCACCAAACATTGGACATTGCTATACCAAGTACTTCCTCTTGTTGTCCATTATGGACAGGTAAGACCTCTGAAAATATAACTGTACACCCTAACTGTTGAAGATCCTGTCCCAAATACTGAAATTCCTGTACAGAACACACATCATTCTGGGACCAATCATTTGTGCCAAGGTACATGACAACACCAACGTTGCACTCTTCACTAGCTTTTTTGACAATTTTTAAAATACTCCTTTTATCTCTTCTAACAGTAGCACCAGGTAGACAACTAACTTCCTTTGACACTTCAGCGTGATTTCCTAAATAAACACCTCTTACAACTAAATCACCAACAAGATGATGGCTTCTCCTTTTAGGAGCCTTTTCCACAACACTTGCCTGGAATGGAACCTTAGACAATACAGTTTCTTTTGGCAAAGCACTTTTTTTCTCAGGGTCCTACTTCCTATCTCACAATCCGCTAAGTTTGCAACCTTTGGATCTGCTTCTAGCTCAGAGAACACTTTAGGAGTTATGCAGTGTCACAACAAAAGCTTCATGTTTATGGTCCACAGGCCTCACTCTTCTTGACCCAACAGTTGTCCACACCGCCCTTCTCCTGAGCAGTCTTGGAGGAAGAGGCGGCTTTTTGCAGGGCAGTTCAACAGAACAAATTGGCTAGGATGGCCTCCTGATCTCAGACTGCAGGGCACCAACCAATGAATATAGACAAGCAATGTCATCACGTAGGATAGAAATCTGCATACAAATGGGACAACATCCCAGCTTCCAAAAAGCACCACGAAAAACAAATGCCAAACAAGTACTGCACTGAACTAAACCAGACATTTCAAAGAAGATTTTTCTCAAACTGAAACACAAATACTAACCAAAGATAGCCGGCTGTTTCCAAACTCCTACAGTTTTCATCTCCTGCTGATCAGACTCGGCACTTCTGTCCTGCTGCACTCCTGCACTTCCGACAAGCAAACCCTACGGAGTCAACTCTACAGAGCTGTTGTCCCTCTGAAATACAACACTAATTAGGCACCAGTTAGGACAACAGGTCACCTCTCTTACACACGCTAATTGACAACACCAAGTACTCTGCACACGCTAATTGACAACACCAAGTACTCTGCACACGCTAATTGACAAAACCGGGTACTCTGCACACGCTAATTGACAACACCGGGTACTCTGCACACGCTAATTGACAACACCTGGTACTCGACACACACTGACAACACCTGGTACTCAACACACGCTAATTGACAACACCGGGTACTCAACACACGCTAATTGACAACACCGGGTACTCAACACACGCTAATTGACAACACCGGGTACTCAACACACGCTAATTGACAACACCGGGTACTCTGCACGCGCTAATTGACAACACCCGGTACTCAACACACACTGACAACACCTGGTACTCAACACACGCTAATTGACAACACCGGGTACTCTGCACATGCTAATTGACAACACCAGGTACTCGACACACACTGACAACACCTGGTACTCGACACACACTGACAACACCCGGTACTCAACACACACTGACAACACCTCATACTCAACACACGCTAATTGACAACACCCGGTACTCGACACACGCTAATTGATAACACCCGGTACTCGACATGCTAATTGATAACACCCGGTACTCGACACACGCTAATTGATAACACCCGGTACTCGACATGCTAATTGATAACACCCGGTACTCGACATGCTAATTGATAACACCCGGTACTCAACATGCTAATTGATAACACCCGGTACTCAACACACACACTAACTGACAACACCCGGTACAGAACACATGCTAACTGACAACACCCAGTACTCGTCACACGCTAATTGAGAACACCCGATACTCCACACAGGCTGACAACGCCCGGTACTCGACACACGCTAATTGAGAACACCCGGTACTCCACACAGGCTAACTGACAGCGCCCGGTACTCGACACACACTAAATGACAACACCTGATACTCCACACACTAATTGAGAACACCAGATACTTGATACACGCTAATTGATAACACCCAGCACTTGACACACGCTAATTGATAACATCCGGTGCTCGGATTGATAATCATTTTCACTGTTTGTTTTTTGTATGGCATATTAATTTGGTCAGTTCCACTTTTTGGTATATTCTTTATGGACCATTTTGAATGTATTTTTTATCAGGTCTATTCAATTGGTTTGATTTTTTAAAATCTAATTTACTTTGTTCTCTATACTACTTCCAGTCCCATTGGGGGTTGTTTTGGTGCTCCCTAGTTGCTCTTGGTTCCTGGTGATTTACATCTGACCACTCTTGCTTTCTTGGATGGTACATTCCTCCGGGACCTGGAATCATGTCTCTCATCTTGGATGTCATCTATTTTACATATTGCTCTGACATTTGTTGTTGTATTATTTTGGGATATGAGATAAAAATTCTGTTGACCATTTGTTTATTTTCTGGTATATTTACCTATTACTGTTTACATGTTTACTAGAAAGTTTCCTTGTCTTTATGCCCCCTGAAGATCTATAATGCGGAATGATTGAAACACGTTGGGGTAAATTTGTTTCCTATCTGTGTGGCCTTTGACCTTGTGCAGAGTCTTTATGTAAGAACACTGTCAGAGTGATGTTTCCTTTAGAATTTATGTATTTTATACAAATGATGCGTATGTAATAAAGCTGACAATTCTTTTACCACAGTGTTGGATATACAGTGGTTCCTCGGTTTACGAATTTAATGCGTTCTATGGGACATTTCATATTGTGAAAAATTTGTAAACTGAAACGCGGTTTCCCATAGGAATGAATTGAAAACCAATTAATCCGTTCCCGAGGTCAGAAAAAAGTCAAAAAGAGTATTTTATCTGTTCAAAACTCTTTATAAAATACACTTTAAAGGCATAAATCCTGTACAGGGACATGATTAATCAAGCAATAACATTTCAAACATCCAAATTCAACTTTTAAAACATGGCAAACCTTTCAAACATGGCACAGTACACGTCAACTCTACATAAATCACACTTCAACAGGGAAAACATGGCAAACTTCAACTGTTCAATATTTAAAAACCTTTTTTAAACAATTTCAACACTTTTTGGAAGAGGAGAAGGAGGAAGAGGGCAACTGGGCAGCACTAACACAAGCAGGTTCTTTTTCATGTCTAGGCGGTTTTGGTAGGAACCTTTCCATTGTCTGCTGCCTCTGGTGCCTTTTAAGCATCCCTCAGAAAGGGAACATTATGTCGGTGTCAAAACTGTTCACGTCTCTGGGCTAGAGCCTTATCTGGGTGGTGCTGCTGTACTAAAGTCTGTAGGTTTACCCACATTTAGCATGCCTTGAGTTCCCTGGAAGAGAGCTGTTCCTCATTCGTTTCCTCCTCCTCAAATGAGATCCACTCCTTGATTGCCTCCTTCTGCAGTTCCACCAGGTCCTCAGTGGTTAGCTCATGGTCATGTCCCTCCACCAGCTTGCAGACATCCTCCTGTCACCTCCAGCCCCATGGTCCTCCCCAAGGAAACATCCTCCTCCAACACTGTTGAATCTGGTGCAGGTGCAGAAGCATCGGAGTCAGGTGTCACAACACAATCTGGCCACAGGTTGCACCAAGCATAATTTAGGTTTCTCTGGCTGACCCTGGCCCAGGCAATGGTGATAATCTGCGGACAGCTCACAATGTCAAAATGGTCTCTCCAATATTCATGGAGGGTAAGGCTTGATGGATCTGTCATCTCAAAGCATTGCCGGAAAAGCTCTCTTGTGTAGAGTTGTTTAAAATTAGAGATGATCTGCTGATCCATTGGCTGGAGTAGTGGAGTGGTGTTAGGTGGAAGGAACACGACTGTGATGAAGTTAAAGTCCTCCAGCAAGTCTTCCTCGAGGCCTGGAGGATGAGCAGGAGCATTGTCCATGAGCAGCACGGCCTTGAGCAGCAGGTTATTGTCCATAAGGTATTGCTTGACAGCAGGACCAAAAACCCACTGCACAAACAAGAGGCGTGTGACCCAAGTCTTTGGGTTGGACCGCCACAAAATGCTCAATTGCTCCTTCTTCACCTTCTTTCTTGAAGGCCCATGGGTTCTCTGAGTGGTAGACAAGCAGGGGCTTGATCTTAAGGTCCCCACTGGAATTGGCGCAGAACAGAATTGTGAGATGGTCCTTTATTGGCTTGTGGCCAGGCAATGAGGTCTCCTCCTCCGTGACAAAAGTACGCTTTGGTATCCTCTTCCAGAAGAGCCCAGTCTTGTCGCAGTTGAAGACCTGCTGAGGAAGGTAGCCCTCTGAAGCCATGACCTCCAGGAACTCAGTAGCAAATTCCTCAGCTGCAGCAGCAACATCGGAAATCGTGGACTCTCCATGCCTGACCACGCTGTGGATGCCAGATCTGGTCTTGAACCTTTCGGACCACCCCCTGCTCACCTTGAAGCCTTCTGCATTGGCTGACGTTCCTGGCTATTGGTCGAGGAGGTCAGCATGCAAGGCTTTGGCTTTTTAGCAGATGATCACCTTGGTCACTGTGTCTCCTGTACGCTGCTCCTCTTCAATCCAGAGCAGGAGCAACTTTTCAACCTCATCCAGAACAGGTGGCCGTTGCTTGGAGACCCTGGAGACTCCCTTGGCTGCATCTCTCCCAGTTATCTTCTCTTTCATCTTTAGGACGGTAGCGATTGTGGGTGCACTCCTTCCATACTATTTGGTGAGGTCAGTCAATCACTTTCCTCCTTCATGCTTCCTGATGATTTCTTTCTAGACCTTGAGCAGAATCCTCTTCTTCTTCCTCTTCCCAGCTTCCACTGCTTTCTTGGGTGCCATGACACCACAGGCACTAAGTGAGCAGAAAATAAAAAAAAATGCTTTCCACCCCCACCCAGTCAGTGTTTCAGTCCAAGAGCCCCAAGTCTATCCACACAAGATACTGGAAACCCCAAAAATCTGTCCACATGAGCTGGCATGGAAACCACCCCACAATGCAAAACACACAGTAACAGGCGTGTACAGCACATGATCTGACATGGAAACCACCCCACAATGTAAAACACACAGTAACAGGCATGTACAGCACATGAGCTGGCATGGAAACCCCTCCACAATGTAAAAAACACAGAAACAGGCGTGTACAGCACATGAGCTGGCATGGAAACCACCCCACAATGCAAAACACACAGTAACAGGCATGTACAGCACATGAGCTGACATGGAAACCACCCCTCAATGCAAAACACACAGTAACAGGCGTGTACAGCACATGAGCTGGCATGGAAACCACCCCACAATGCAAAACACACAGTAACAGGAGTGTACAGCACATGAGCTGACATGGAAACCACCCCATGATGTAAAACACACAGTAACAGGTGTGTACAGCACATGAGCTGGCATGGAAACCACCCAACGATGTAAAACACACAGTAACAGGCATGTACAGCACATGAGCTGACATGGAAACCACCCCTCAATGCAAAACACACAGTAACAGGCATGTACAGCACATGAGCGGACATGGAAACCACCCCACAATGCAAAGCACACAGTAACAGGCGTGTACAGCACATGAGCTGACATGGAAACCACCCCACAATGCATGCAAATGATGAAGCTCAGCTCCCCACCTTTCCACCACTTGAGAAATGCACCAAAAAAGTTCAAAACCTCTGCAAACAAATTTCAGAATGGCTACAAAACTCGATGCAAAAACCGCTCCAACTCCTCCACACTCAACGCCACGTGCTACCCAGACTCCAGCATGCATGAGCGGCACTATAAACCTCCCAGGTGCAATGCATCATGGGGAAACTTGCTTTGTAGTGCACAAAAAAATCATAACCCGAGGAATTATTTTCAATGGATTTTTATTTGTAACATGACAATTAGGTTAAGTGAGGCGTTCGTAAACCGAGGAACACCTGTATGTATAATTTATCAATGCTGCAATAAAGTCCCATTGGGGGGTATGCTGGCACATGTATTCAATGAGGAACATTTCCCTCACTCAGGACAGGAAAGTGGCTTCTCCCCCGTGTGACATCTCTGATGTGTGTAAAGGATTGACTTCCTTGAAAAACATTTCCCACACTCAGGACAGGAAAATGGTTTCTCCCCAGTGTGAGATCTCTGATGTGTGTAAAGATTGGATGTCTTTGAAAAACATTTCCCACACTCAGGGCAGGAATACTTTTTCTTCCCCATGTGAGACTTCTGATGTTTGTAAAGATTGAACCTCTCTGAAAAACATTCCCCGCACCCAGGACAGGAATACTGCTTCTCCCCCGTGTGCAATCTCTGATGTGTGTAAAGATTGGATTTTACTGAAAAACATTTCCCACACTCAGGACAGGAATACGGCTTCTCCCCCGTGTGCAATCTCTGATGTGCGTAAAGATTGGATTTCACAGAGAAACATTTCCCACACTCAGGACAGGAATATGGCTTTTCCCCCGTGTGCAATCTCTGATGTGCGTAAAGACTGGTCTTGTCTGAAAAACATTTCCCACACTCAGGACAGGAATAAGGCTTCTCCCCTGTGTGAGATCTCTGATGTTTGTAAAGATTGGTCTTCTGCGAAAAACATTTTCCGCACTCAGGACATGAATATGGCTTCTCTCCCGTGTGAGATCTCTGATGTGTGTTAAGATTTGACTTATGTGAAAAACATTTCCCACACTCAGAACAAGAATGTGACTTCTCCCCTGTGTGAGATCTTTTATGCACATTAAGTTTTGATTTATAACGGAAACCCTTCCCGCACTCAGTACAGGAAAAGCTCTTCTCTGTTGGAAGGCCGCCCCGGTCCCGCACAGTCTGAGGTTCCTCAGGATACGAGGAATCCGATGGTCCATCTACACTGGGTGGTGCCGGATGGACATTGGAGGGAGCCGGGTTTTCTTCTGGACTATACTGTGTGATGTCCTCATCTTCTACTTTCCAGTCTGGAGACAAAGTGAGACAATCCTCGGAGGTTTTCCTCATCTCCCGGCCATGGACTAAAATACAAAGACAAAGAGGATTACTAGACAGGAGCTGATTGGTTCCCCCAAACCAGGACTCCGCCCACATCAGGCAGCTTGGTCTCTGAGGAGCTTACAATTCCACCCTCAAGGGAACTCGGAAATGGCTCCTCTGATCTCCTACCAAGTCATTTCTTTATTCATGGACCTTAGTCAGAGAGTGAGGAAACAACCAGAACTGTCTTTTATAGGAGGGACAGTGATGAGGGGATTATAGGACGAGGGTCCCCACCCCCTCTATCACTCATCGCCATCTTCCCAACACAAGAAGTACTGCACTTCCTTATTTAGTCCATGATTTAGTCATGAAGAACAGCGGGGCTGAGCCCCACCAGAGGTCAGAGAGTGGATAACACCCAGTCCCCGCCCTACTCTGGACCAATCAGTGAGCAGTATGGGTGGAGGAATGGATTTAGTGTTCATGACCCACCTGTGCTGATCTCTGTAGGAGTGTCCTCCTCTATAAATGTCCCCGTTATTCCATCCTCCTCCATAGACTGCTGATCATCCCTCACATACGCCTCTTCTTCTTCTGCTTTCACCTCAAATTCTATATCGATTGGATCTCCACTCTAAATCAAGGAAATGAGAGAAAATATCATCTGTAATATATAAGCTCACATAAAAAATCCACACATTGTCTCTATGAGTCCATGTTCTAGATTCTCCATCCCACCAACCTTGAAATAGTGAGGGATGGTGTGACCTTCCTGTGTGGAATCCCGGGAATACAGAGGACGGGGACATCTCTCTGGTGGGTTCCTGGTATTAGGTGGCTCCATCATATCCTTGTGTCCTTCTGAAAACTCCTCCATCACTCCATACTCCTCATCCTCCTCTTTATACTCTTCTTTAACATCAATATTATCATCCCCGAGGATTCCACTCTGAAAGATATAATAAAACATTCATTGTAACAAACATGCTGTGTATAAATCACAACTACCAATAATTGTCATCATCTACCTGATGATGGTGAGGGATGGTGTGACCTTCCTGTGTGGAATCCCGGGAATACAGAGGACGGGGACATCTCTCTGGTGGGTTCCCATGACTGGATCCATCTGTAGGAAACACACACACTGACTGAATCCATTGTTTCTATGTGTTTATCAGATGATGGGGGATCTAGGTGGATCCTCCGTACTGCTCTCTCCTTTACAATAAAGTCTCCTCTTACCCGGTGATGTGAGGGGCGGCTGATTGTCCATCATGACGTCCTTGTAGAGATCCTTGTGTCCTTCTAAATACTCCCACTCCTCCATGGAGAAATAGACAGTGACACCCTGACACCTTATAGGAACCTGACACACACAATGATACAGTCACCATCCAGACACATCCCTTGTCTGTTACTGGAGAATGTCCCAGAATTCCCGGCACCGCTCACCTCTCCTGTCAGCAGCTCAGTGATCTCTCTGGTGACTTCTAGAATCTTCTTCTTCTTTCTCTCTTCTATCAGGGAGGGAGGTGGAGGCAATGTGATGTCATATGATCTCCAGACTTCACAGGAGGAAAACTCTACATCTGAACACAAATAGTCACATCAAATGATATTCCCAGAATCCTCCTCACCTCTCCATTCAGGTCTCCATGTTATTAAAGCCCCACTTCAGGCTGAGGTATAATTCCCCCCCACAGGACCCCCACACTACGCAGGGTATAGGCTTGTTGCAGCATTCTGATGTCATTACATACAACGCAGGACCAACAGTCCCACTTTACATGTGAGGATACCAAGGGACCCCCACATCCTAAGAGGATCAGAAAAATGTCAGATGGAGGGACATTGGGAGGAGGAGCTGTGAGGTCAGTGTGATGTCATAGGATTCTCTGACTCTGGATGGAGGGACATTGGGAGGAGGAGCTGTGAGGTCAGTGTGATGTCATAGGATTCTCTGACTCTGGATGGAGGGACATTGGGAGGAGGAGCTGTGAGGTCAGTGTGATGTCATAGGATTCTCTGACTCTGGATGGAGGGACATTGGGAGGAGGAGCTGTGAGGTCAGTGTGATGTCATAGGATTCTCTGACTCTGGATGGAAGGACATTGGGAGGAGGAGCTGTGAGGTCAGCGTGATGTCATAGGATTCTCTGACTCTGGATGGAGGGACATTGGGAGGAGGAGCTGTGAGGTCAGCGTGATGTCATAGGATTCTCTGACTCTGGATGGAGGGACATTGGGAGGAGGAGCTGTGAGGTCAGCGTGATGTCATAGGATTCTCTGACTCTGGATGGAAGGACATTGGGGGGAGGAGCTGTGGGGGGCGCTCTGTGAGGTTTCTGTACATTGCTCCCAGGTGCATCCCACTTCTCCAAACATGAAAGATGACCTTTGTCTTTGGGCTTTGCCAGGACACATCATATTTCTCAGATCTCCGTGTACTCCGGAGACTTTACTGATCACATTTTAGGATGAATATCTGAGACTGGGATCTATGGAGAAATATGCTTTCAGGACATTATTATTTTTATCATTATACAGGATTTATGGCGCCAACAGTTTGCTTAGTTCTTTACAATATAATGGGAGACAATACAGCAACAATACAAGAGGGATAGGAGGGCCTGATCCTGGGAGATTAAAATCTAGGAGGGAGGGGCTGGTGGTACAAAAGGTAATAACTGTGGGGGATGGACTGGTAGGAGGAATAGAAGATTACATTATTAGCTGAGGGCAGGATAGGCTTCCCTAAAGAGAGAGGTTTTCAGAGATTGCCTAAAAGTGAGTACAGTAGGCGATAGTCTGATAAATTGGGGTAGAGAGTTCCAGAGGATGGGGGAAGCTCTGGAGAAGTCCTGGAGATGAGCATGGGAGGAGGAGACAAGGGAGCTAGAGAGCAGGAGGTTGTGCGAGGAGCGGAGATGACGGTTTGGGTGATATTTAGAGACAAGATTGGTGATGTAATTTGGGGCAGAGTTATAAGTGGCTTTATATGTTATTGTTAGTGTTTTGAATTTTATCCATTGGGCAATGGAAGCCAGTGGAGGGATTGGCAGAGAGGGGTGGAGGACACTGAATGGAGGCCAGTGGAGGGATTGGCAGAGAGGAGTGGAGGACACTGAATGGAGGCCAGTGGAGGGATTGGCAGAGAGGGGTGGAGGACACTGAGTGGAGGCCAGTGGAGGGATTGGCAGAGAGGGGTGAAGGACACTGAGTGGAGGCCAGTGGAGGGATTGGCAGAGAGGGGTGGAGGGATTGGCAGAGAGGGATGGAGGACACTGAGTGGAAGCCAGTGGAGGGATTGGCAGAGAGGGGTGGCAGATACAGAACGGTTAGTAAGGTGGATGAGTCTGGCAGCAGCATTCATGATAGACTGAAGAGGGGATAGCCTGCAATGAGGTAGGCCAATGAGGAGGGAGTTACAATAGTCAAGGCGAGATATAACAAGGGAGTGAATAAGTTGCTTAGTGGTTTCCGAGGTTAGGAACGGGCGTATCTTGGAGATGTTGCGGAGGTGAAGTCTACATGATTTGGACAGTGATTGGATTTGAGACTGAAAGGACAGATGGGAGTCTAGGATTACACCTAGTACCCTGGCATGAGGGGTGGGACTGATGGTTGTATTATTGATCTTGATGGAGAAGTCGGGGGAGGGGGCACGGGCTGGAGGGCATACTAAGAGCTCAGTTTTGGAAAGATTGAGTTTGAGGAAGTGGAGTGACATCCATGCCGATATGTCACTTAGTAGGTTAGTAATGCAAGAGGAGACTGAAGGGGTGAGGTGAGGAGGAGACTGAAGGGGCGAGGTGAGGAGTAGAAAGATAGATTTGTGTGTCATCAGCATAGAGATGGTACTTAAAGCCATGGGAGTTTATCAAGTGACCAAGGGAGGAGGTGTAGATGGAGAAGAGAAGGGGTCCAAGGACAGAACATTGAGGGACCCCTACAGAAAGAGGGAGTGAAGAGGAGGATCCAGAGTTATAGATAACACTGAAGGAGCATGTAAAAAGTAAAAAATGAAAAAGCGCCTTAGTATAAAAAACAAGCTGCTATGCACGAAATTAGGTACCAATATCCTATAGAAGAGACAATGTATATAACAAGTGCAGCGCTTGTAGCCAATAAATTAAATGCAGTGACATATATCTTAATTAAATAATTATATAATTATAAGGAGCAGTCCCATAAATATAAATAATTCAAGATGAAGAAAATAAATATTCAAAGGTGACTCTGTTGTCCGGGTAGAGGTGGTAATGAAATGCGCACTCACCGGACGCGCATATTAAATGCGCCTTGTGTGTATAAATCCTGATCTTAGGTAGTAGGGGGTCTTCCTTCTATTGGAACCCAGATGAGTTGTCCTTCTCCCTTAGGAATGCTTGTGTGGTCCTGGTGGGTGCTAATACTCCTGATGGGTTAAGTGGTAGGTGGTGATCCTGTATCAGCGTTGGACCTGTGGGCTAGAGTACTCCCCCAGGGGACAACAAAGATACTCCCATAGTGTAGTAGGTTAACTTTTATTAAATAAATAAAGAGGTGCTTCACATTAAAAATATCAAAAACGTTGCAGACAGTTGTCTGTAGGAGGACTGACCAGCTGGTGTGTTATAATGGCCGCCGGAGCTCCACGATGCTCCTGCGGCGTGACGTCACGGTGTGGTGTGGCTCCTCCTGACGCGTATCGTGCTCCTGCACGTCCTCAGAGGGGGGTCGCCATACACGCCGCGCCGTGCGCCGTTCGTATTTATAGACGAAACGGCACATGCGCAGTAGACTGCGGCCATTTTGGAATAGCGCAAAATGGACTGCGCATGCGCGGGGGTTTACGGGCGCCATTTTTCCATAGTCTTATCCCATATAGAAACAGACTGATTGTCTGTATATACATCTAAGGGGAGAGGGAACATTAAATCAGCAAGGGACTATAACGATGTCCCTTGCTATTAATTAAAGGCCATTTATAGACCTATTATAACTGTAATTGAACCCATCAAGACAAATATGGAATAAATGTCTATCTACACCTGGTGGAAAAAAGGAAGTTATAGGAACGTATTAGTATAGAGGGAAAACCTACAGCACCATCTAGTGTTTAGATAGAAGGATGCTAATGGATGAATTAATTCATCCTATCAGTGTCTATGATGGACAATATAAACACAAACTGGTTTTATACTAAGGTAGTAGAACCAGTGTAAAATAAAATAACCAAATATAAAACATAATTTAATATTAATAATGAATTAATATCCCATTCTCCATGGACTTAAGATCCGTGCGCATGTGCCATTGTCGTCCTTATTTATTAAAAAAGTACAATCAAAATTCTACTCAAATAAATAGACATGGTGAAAGTATTTAACATAACCACCATGTAGATAGCTAATAAACAATATAAAAAATATATAAAAAAGTAAGAATGTATATATAAATGAACGAATAAAATGAACGAATAAAATATCAGAAAAAACCATGATCAAATATTAAGACCCAGAAGAGTACATGTACAGGATGGAAGGTGTCTAACTATTTTCAATGAAACAGTTAATATCGACCTCAATATTGAGGCCGTTGGGTTTTAGGGAGCGACGTTCATATATCCATTTCATTTCCAATTGTGAAACAGCCCGTCTTTTATGTATTCCTCTCCAATGAGGCTTGATTATGTCAATACCTGCAAATTTCAGAGAGGTGGGGTCCATATTGTGAAATCTCCTATAGTGATTAGAGACTGAATGCTCCCTGTATCCCCATTTGATGTTATTGACATGTTCACGTAACCTGTCCCTCAGTCGCCTGGTGGTGCGTCCAATATACTGTAAATTGCATGGACATTCTAGTAAATAGACGACAAATTTACTATTACATGTGATAAGTTTATCTATATTATAACTCTTTTTAGTTACCTGTGAGAAAAAAGTAGTCTGTTTATGTTTCCTAGTGTTGTCACATTTACAGATTATACACTTATTGCACGGGTAATATCCTTTAAGGTCTCCAAACAAGGAGATCTCTTTAGGTGGATCTATTACATTAGGCGCTAAATAGTGCCTTAAATTCGTGGCCTTACGGAATACTATTTCCGGTTTATCCGGTAAAATATTAGACAAAACCGGATCAGCCTTGAGGATTTTCCAATTTTTCTTGATAATGTAATTAATTCCACCATATTGCTGTGAATAGTTGGTAACAAAAGGGCATATTTGGCCTTTCCTAGCTTTTACCTTATCTTTTAAAAGGTCCTCTCTATTGAGGTGTGCCACAACATCAATTGTGTTCTCAAGAATTTCGGTTTCATACCCTTTTTCTAAAAACCTATTTTTTAATATTTCAGACTGGTTATAGAAGGTGTCAAGATCCGTACAATTCCTCCGTAATTGGATGAATTGTCCCTTCGGGATGTTAGATAACCATCTAGGGTGATGGCAACTCCCTTTCGGTATATATCCATTCCGATCAGTCTTTTTAAAGAAGGTTTTAGTTACAAGTCCTCCATTATAATTAACTAATGTGAGATCCAAAAAGCTGATCTCATTTACACTATAATTGTAGGATAACTCTATATTTCTATCATTATAATTGAGAGTTGTAAAAAAATTAATTAACGCCTGTTCTCCCCCATTCCAGAGTAGGAACACATCGTCAATGTATCGTCTATAAAATATGAGTTCTGGCCATTCCCTTGAGTAAATCATAATCTCCTCCCAGTGCGCCATAAACAAATTTGCAAGGCTGGGGGCAAACTTTGCCCCCATTGCAACGCCCTTTATCTGTAGGTAGTATTTCCGATCAAACACTGAAGGAGCGCTGCGATAGGTAGGAGGAGAACCAGGAGAGAGCAGAGTCTCTGATGCCAAGAGAGTGGAGTTTTTTGAGAAGGAGGGGATGGTCAATAGTATCAAAAGCCACAGAGCAATCAAGTAGTAAGTGTATGGATTAATGGTCATTGGTTGGGATGAGTATGGAGTAGAAGCCATTGGTTGGGATGAGTACGGAGTAGCGGCCATTGGTTGGGATGAGTACGAAGTAGTGGCCATTGGTTGGGATGAGTACGGAGTAGTGGCCATTGGTTGGGATGAGTACGGAGTAGCGGCCATTGGTTGGGATGAGTACGGAGTAGTGGCCATTGGTTGAGAATCGAGATGAGTACGGAGTAGCGGCCATTGGTTGGGATGAGTACGGAGTAGCGGCCATTGCTTGGGATGAGTATGGAGTAGTGGCCGTTGGTTGGGATTAGTACGGAGTAGTGGCCATTGGTTGGGATGAGTACGGAGTAGTGGCCATTGGTTGGGATGAGTACGGAGTAGTGGCTATTGGTTGGGATGAGTACGGAGTAGTGGCCATTGGATGGGATGAGTATGGAGTAGTGACCATTGGTTGGGATGAGTACGGAGTAGTGACCATTGGTTGGGATGAGTATGGAGTAGTGACCATTGGTTGGGATGAGTATGGAGTAGTGGCCATTGGTTGGGATGAGTAAGGCGTAGTGGCCATTGGTTGGGATGAGTACGGAGTAGTGGTCATTGGTTGGGATGAGTATGGAGTAGTGGCCATTGGTTGGGATGAGTATGGAGTAGTGGCCATTGGTTGGGATTAGTACGGAGTAGTGACCATTGGTTGGGATGAGTATGGAGTAGTGGCCATTGGTTGGGAGGAGTACGGAGTAGTGACCATTGGTTGGGATGAGTATGGAGTAGTGGCCATTGGTTGGGATTAGTACGGAGTAGTGACCATTGGTTGGGATGAGTATGGAGTAGTGGCCATTGGTTGGGATTAGTACGGAGTAGTGACCATTGGTTGGGATGAGTATGGAGTAGTGGCCATTGGTTGGGAGGAGTACGGAGTAGTGACCATTGGTTGGGCTGAGTACGGAGTAGTGGCCATTGGTTGGGATGAGCACGGAGTAGTGGCCATTGGTTTTAGCAGTTAGTAGATCATTAGTGTGGTTTAGTAGGGCAGTTTCAGTGGAGTGTAATGAGTGAAAGCCAGACTGTAAAGGGTGAAGAAGGTTGTTGTCGGTGAGGGAGGAGCTCAGACGATTGTAGACTAAGTGTTCTAGGAGTTTAGAGGTAAATGGCAGCAGGGAGATGGGTCTTAAGTTGTTCAGGTTGGTGGGGTCCAGGGAGGGCTTTTTAAGTATGGGAGTGATGTGCGCATGCTTTAGAGGGGAGGGGAAGGCACCAGTAGAAAGGGAAAGATTGAAGATGTGAGTGAGGGAGCATAGGATGGAAGAAGAGGGTGACCGTAGTAGTTGTGAGGGGACAGGATCCAGGGGGCAGGTGGTGAGATGGGCTTCTGACCTCAGTGACCTCTTCAGTAGTAGCGAGGTCAGAAGAGGAAAGTGTTGAGGGAGGTTTAGTATAAGGTATGCTAAGTGGGATGGATGTCTGTACAGTGGAGATGCCGCTATGAATTGCATCAATCTTGTTTTTGAAATGATTTGCAATCTCATGAGCAGTGAGTGAGGTACTGGGTGGGGGTGGAGAAAGTAGAGAATTAAAAGTAGAGAAGAAAGATGAGGACTGGATGACAAACTATTGATGAGACTGACAAAGTAGGCTTGTTTGGCAGCATGGAGGGAGGAATTGTATGTCTCTTAACCACTTCCAGTCCGGACACTTTCACCCCCTTCCAGTCCAGGCCAATTTTCAGCTTTCAGCACTAACACACTTTGAATGACAATTGCGCGGTCATGCAACACTATGCCCATATGAATTTTTTACCGTTTTTTTGAGACAGATAAAGCTTTATTTTGGTGGTATTTATTCACTACTGGGATTTTTATTTTTTTGCTATGTAAATGAAAAAGTCCAAAAATTTTGAAAAAAGTTTTTACTTGTAAAATTTTGCAATAATATTTCATCATAAATCTTGGCCAAAATGTATTCCGTTATCTTTTTAGTAAAAAAAAAAAAAAAAGCCCAAATTAGTTTATAACCAAAAATTATAACTTTTAAACATTTTTTTTTAATTTTTTAATTTTTTTATATTATTATTTATGTTGTTTTTTTTTACATACTGTCACCCTAGTAGTACAGCGTCACCATGGTGACACTGTAGTACTTGTGGGGGTGATGAAGATTTTTTTTTTTTTACTCTGATTGCTTTTACACCCATAAAGGCTGTAAAAGCAATCATTTCTCCTTCTCTCTGGCTGCATTCTTGCAGCCATTGAGAACTACTGTGTGAGCTGTGATTGGTCACAGCTTGTCACATGGTACAAGTCTGTTGTGAATAGCCTTGTACCATGTGACCTTTGTGATCATTCACAGATTTCACATGTAGCAAGCAATGTTACAAGCAGGGGTGGACTGACAACTCATGGGGCCCCCCCGGGAAATAGGGGATCATGGGGCCCCTGTGTCCTTCCCAAACGCAAAAAAGCTTATGAAAAAGGTACCAGGGGCATCTCATGGGGCCCCCTACTGACCCCAGGCCCTTGGGTAGTCCCGAGTTTCCAAATGGTCAGTCCGCCCCTGGTCAGAAGTGACATCTTGTGATCACTGATTGGCCAATCAGTAATCACATGATCAGGACCTCACAGAAAGGTCCCATGCATTGATCAGTATTTGTGGTGCTGCATGCTCTCAGGAAGTGCGCACAAGCAGGGAGCGGGGAGTCCATTTATAAATGGCCACCTGACCCTGCACTGCAACCGTCCGGCCATTTATATACAACGGGTGGATGGGAGGTGGTTAAGATGTCCGGTGTGGTCAGTCGGCCACGGATGTAATGGTCGGGGCCTGATGCTTCATGTTGTTAGAGGACCAAGTGAGTCCAGTGTGGATGACAGTGAACTGTTGTAGACAGCAGTGGCCAGGTCAGGGCAGGACAGGGGAGAGATTCTCTCATAGAGTTGGTCAGTTGCAGAGTGGACAGGAGCCGGGTTCAAGTTGTGAAGGTTTCTGCGGGTAATTGTTTGCTGCTTGGAGGGATAGGTGTTTGAAGACGAGGAGACTGTGAAGGTGATGAGATTGTGATCAGAGAGAGGAAAGGGGGTGTTTGTGAGGTTGTAGGGAGTGCAAAGATGGGAGAAAACAAGGTCTAATGTATTCCCATCAGAGTGAGTGGAGGACGGTATACATTGTGTTCAGGACATTTACTACAAATTACATTTTTCTCTTTCTTCCTATTTGAATCTTATGAAACAAAGACGCAGATATTCCAATCCCCCTAAATATCCCCCCATCCCCCGCCACTAATTAAAGTCATAAAATTCATTAGTATAGACTGATGAGGTGAGAAGGTGACAGATCTCCACAATGAGGAGAATGTTCCGGCCCCCCAAAAGTGGGGAATGTTCTGCCCCTGAAGGGGTTAATCTGGGTTCCCACACTATATATGTGTGTATCATCATCTGCTGGAGATAAAAGACGTCACAGTGACTATGGAGGAAGAGGATGGAAATGACTATGGAGGAAGAGGACAGACATGACTATGGAGGAAGAGGACGGACGTCACTATGGAGGAAGAGGACGGACGTCACTATGGAGGAAGAGGACGGACATGACGGGGGGGGGGTTACTGGGTATAAATAGAACTTAACATCTTATTACCTCCTCTGCTGCCACTTCCACCAAAGTCTCCTGTCTACTTCCTGTCTGTGCCTGACATCACTTCCTGTCTGTACCTGACATCACTTCCTGTCTGTCTTCCATAGAGACTTCCTGTCTGAGTAGAAGTGAGATCCCCACCTTGTGGAGCTCAGAGGAACTGCAGCCCCGAGAAGCATCTGGTAGTGTGACCCCGGCCTTGTGCTGGGTGTGTATGGACTGTAGATCCTTATAGAGGGGTCACCTCCACTCCCACCAAGGGGGACAGAAATATATGACTGCCTAGTTCAGCCTTTCTCAGCCAGGGTTCCTCCAAAGGTTTCTAGGGGCTCCTTCAGCAATGAACAATTCCTGTCTCTTGGTAACAAATGGCATCAATGATGTGTAAAATCCATTTCTTGGAATACATCACAGGACACGAAGCATCTTTATAAATCCTTCCTAACACTGTTATGCCCACCTACAGGGGATCGGACATTGGCAAACAATAGACAGGACGTCCCCTTGTAGAGCAGATCTCCGACATAGGAAAGGTTTGTAGCAAGCCATAGCCCATAACAGGAGGGGACGGATCTCTGGGATTCCTGAGGAAAGGAATCACTAACTAGCTGACATCTCCTGAGCGTTCCAAATCAGACTCGCCCTCTCAACTTCACAACTTCTCCCAGACACAAAAACATTCCACGCATGTAAACACATACATGTAATCTGACCGACGTCAACATGCTCAACTCTGACAGTCCCAGAATATCCAATGTGTTTGGTGTTTAGTGACATCATATATCATGCCTGCTCAATATACAGGAAATGATCCACTACAGGGACCCATCACCTCCCAATCGTGCCGCTCACCTTCAGGTTTGAGCCACACAAAGGGAAGGTCAAACACACTTTGGTCACCACTATGGGTGGCAGAACTGGCAACATTCCTCCACTTCACTTGGAATCAGTAAGTCTCATTTTAAGGCCGCAGGTCTCCAGGCAAATCCTTGTTAAATTAAAGCTCAAAAGAGCTCATGATTGTTTACATTTCCATTCAATGAGTTTATTGTGGTGCAGGGAAGTTCAGGCACTCCAAACTTGTGTGAAATGCCGTCACCTCCACCTGAGTTGCCTGAACCTCCGGTAAGAGATGCTAAAGATGTTCTCCCTAATGAGTCACCCATTTAGAGTATAACTCCGTTCCTGGCTGGGCAGGATTTGGCAACGTGATGTGTAACTTACTTTTTTCGGATCCTTGCTTAGTCAGGAGCTGGAGGGAGTGATGTGCATGTGACAAATCAGCAGGAAGGTATCAGTCTGGGTAAAGATGCCAAACCATTCATTTCAGTCAAATGCTGATCCGGTGTAATGTGTCAGGGAAAGGCATTCACCAATACCTGGTCCTAGGGGTGGGACAAGAACATGAGCTAGTGTTTGGTGTCAGACGAGCCCCCTGTCCTACTGTACCCTTGTGCTGTGTGTTACACTCTTTCATTTTGTTGTTTGTTTCTCCTTGCAGACAACATTGGATGCGGCTGGATCAGCACCCCGTCCACCTGGACCCAGCCGCCTTCTCAAGCTTGGGGAAAGGCTGTTCAACATGGAGAGATTATGGGAGCAAAGGAGGCTTTCTAATGTGCCAAGTAATGTGGAAAGGTTACTGGGGCTCCAACATGAAGCCCTGCTTGGACTTGTCACCGCAGTCAGGGAGCAGACTACAGTGCTGCAGGACCTTAGTCATGATATCCGGGCCTTATGTCAAACAGGGGCTGAACAAAATGCACCTTTGGCTTGAGGCTCCCAACCCCTGTGCAGTAGTTGTTTGGGGCCAATGCCAAGATTGCCACAGAGTTCCCCTGTAAAAAGTGCCGGGGAAGCATTAGGGGAACAAGCCTTGGAGGTGCCAATCCCCCTCAAGAAACCCCACCCGAAGACCAGTATGCCTCCTTCCCCATGGATCCCTCTTCTGCTCCCTCCTCACACTCCACTTTGCCCCTTGATCACACCCCCATTTTCACAACCACTCCCCTTGTTTCTACATGCCCCTCCTCTCAATCCCATTTCCACCCTTACCTTCCATGTCCTGCCCACTCTCCTCAGCCCTCAAATGCCCCTCCCCACATTCTCCCTGTCTTCCATTCCCTCCATGCAACCTCTCCCCCAGCACTCCCTCCCCACCACTCTTTCCCAGCCCCCCCCCACATGCTGTACCCCCTCAACCCTCACACCCACCCCCTCTGCAGCAGCAGCCGCCTCCTCCCCATTAATTTTGTATGTTTTTTTGTAATAAACATTATTTGGAAAGTAGCAGAACGTGTCTTTCAAATTGTCAAATGCATTTGGGGTAATAATGGTGACTTGGTCATGTCGGGAATCCAACACAGGCGCTTTTCTGAGTATGGCTACCAATAATTCCAAATAGCGAACACTAAAAAAGCAGCACTTCAGAAAGAAAACTAAAAGGTGACCTTCCAGAGGCATTGGTGGTGAGACTCTTTGGCCTTTCTGCTGCTTTCACCTGGTGGTCTGTCCTGCAAATAGTTTTAGCTGTTCCCCATCACACAAGTTCTCTGGCACATGTAGCGGTTGGCCATTATCTGCTAACCATTTGGCTGCCCCAAGGGAGCTTAGAATTCTCAGTGGACTCTGTGGGCAAGGCCAACGTTCCCCAATATGGGAACACACAATATTGCAGCTTGTTCTCTAAGTGTCGGCTAGCTTTTGTCTTTTTGGGGTGCTGATTTTGGCCAAGACTCCTGCATGGAACACTCACCTCCCCAGAGACTGACACTGCTGTCCAAATATGTTCCCTGTGCTACTTCATTGACACACACTATACAAGAAGTGTGTAATATCCAGGACACCAGGCGTGACACCAGGACACAACTTACACACAGTAAGCCTGCCAAGGAATGCTAGAGACACAGAAAAGTTGGGAGAATAAGAAGAAGGCCTTCTGTTGTTTGGACTATCATTATGCTGGACTAACTGGACCCAGACTAAGTTTGCTTTACACCCCATGTAACATCTTGTCCTGAGATTGGTTGGGGAGCATAGGATCTTTAGCTGCCTGATTCTAGACGTGTGTGCCTATGGAATTTATGTGCCCAGTGGACACTTGTTCCTCACTTCATTCCCTCCCCACCTCTTGTTGCCAAAACACTGACATGTGAATGAGCAACAAGTTGGATCCAAGTGGTATGTGTGGAGCAGATAGACAATTTGCCCATTAGGGCCCCTTCTTTTCTGGGGGACATTGCATGTAACTGGTCTCATCCATAACTGATAGTCCATCCAAGAGCAGCTTTCAAGTCATGTGACTTCTGTGTAATGCCAATCCCAACTAGAGATGAGGTGATGGGAGACATCTTGACAGAGTTGGGCCACAGGATCCCCCCACACATTGTCTACTTGGCTGCACCCCCCTTTTGTCAGTCTGCACAACTCCACTCCACCAAGCTATGTAGAAGTCCCTGGATGGAATGAAGAGCTACTCCAAACGTGAACAATGTAACGTGAATGGAGTGTTCTGTGTAAACTGTTGCAGCATTTCACAAGAGGAAGCAAACCAAGATTGGGAGTAGCTGCAGACAGCAAGCAGACAACTTCAATCTTTATGTATCCCAGCTTAGGATTGAAGGAGCTGGTTTACCTCTCGGAAACATGCAATCCTATCTGCTACAGTCCTAAAGCTGGACTTGCCAGAAAACACTTTGTTTGGACATTACCAGAAATTCCAGGTAAGCAAGATTGTCCAGTGCAGCTGGAGCTAGCAGAGTCCTGCAATGCTTTAGGGACATGCAGATCAGCTCCAACTGCAATGAAGAAGATTGCCGACCTGCAAAGGCTGAAGAAGGCCACAACACAGGGCACTGTCCAAGAGAAATAGAACATTTATTACCAACAATCAATAGAAAACTATAAAACATCATAAAAAATTGTAACTAAACTAAAATTGCTGCCTGAAATAGGCTCCAAGGCTGGGCTGGTCCTCGTCTGGTTCCACCTCCAGGGCTTGCTCCAGGGCCTGGATCCAGCGGCACATCCAGCCCAGGAGGCCACAAATGTCAGGATCGGGGAACAATGTAGAAAAAGCCAAACAAAATGTATTATCTGTAATAAAAAAGGAGACAGACTTGCTTCACACAACAACAGCATGCAATGCTTGTCTACCTTTGTCCATTATCCTGAAAGCACTCTATGCTGTTGTCACCTCATAATTGGAACACAGAACTTACATTTCTTGCCTGGATGATATCATGGCCCAAGGAGTGAGCTTGGAATCCTTAGTCCTAGATTACCCGCTTCCCACCCGCAATGTACTGTGGCCAGGCGGCAGCTACAGGCAAAGCAATGTACTTGTACGTCACTCTGGCTGTACTAACACAGGAGGCACACCACACACCCGAGCCGGCACACAGCACTCCCCTCCCCCGACTGCTGTGTCTGGTGGATACAGCGGAATGAAGATCCCAGTGATTGTGACCCGGTGATCATGTGATCTCTAGGTGATCCCAATGTAAGCAGTTATTATGAATCAATCTCATTCATAACAGCTCTGCTTCTCCTCCTAGTGAGCTGTGATTGGCCCACAGCTGTCACATGATACATGGGGCCAATCACAGCACCCTGTACCATGTGACCAGCTCCAGCCAATCACAGATCACTATCTTGAGCTGTCAAAAATCTAACTCACTGATGACAGTTGATGAATGAGTTCGGTTCTGACAGCAAGCTTTGCATTGCAGGAGAAATGATCATTATTTCTACAGCAAAGAAAAATGTGAAAAAAAAATCCCTGATCACCCCCCTCCCCCCACAGTAGTACAATGGTTACTATGGTAACATCCTACTATTCTGATAAAAGTATTAAAAAAAAAAGTTAAATACCATATTGAGAATTTTGTTTTAAATTTATTTAAGGTTTTTTTTTTTAACTACTTGCCAACCACTTACCTGCATTTTGTGGGCGAGCAGCAGCTCTTGGCAAAGTGACGTAATCTGCATCGCTTCCTGTTTTGGGGTGTCAATGCGCCTGCACCCCCCACTGCCCCCCCGGTCAGTCCAGGGAGAGAAGAGAGAACACGGCACCGAGTAAAAGCACCACTACATTGTACACACACGTTAGATTAGCACATTTAACCCTTTGATGGCCCCGTCACCCATCCAGTGCCATTAGTACAGTGTCAGTATATAGAATGTTTCACTGATCTCTGTATTCCTGCCACTAGTGACATCAGACAGTGTCAGGGTCAGTAAGCCCCTCCCAGCCAGGGTCAGCTGGCGTTAGATTGGCCGCACACTGTCGCACTCACGCTATAGGTCGCTGATCACCGCCATTACTAGTATAGTGTTTGTACGGATCAATATATTGATCATGAACAGAACTATACTAGTGCCGGCTTTGTATAGTGTCCCCAATACTCAGTGTTAGCCGGATCGGCCCGGTCACTGCCAGCACTAGTGTTCAGCCCCTCCACTGTTCTTCACAGAAGATTTGTACCAATTGTGGGCCAAGGCAATTTATACACCACAATACATGGCCGCCCCCCAAATTCAGCTCTTGTCACACAATTCACATGGAACTCTATCACCGTTTATGAAATTAAAACATTTCTGGGCCGAACCCCCAACATGGACATTACAGAAAAGAATGAATTGCAGTCATATTGGTCCGCAGACCCGATTCATGGTATGTCCGTGTTCTCTGCTGGTACATATATGTCCAACATGGACCAGCAATGTACTGGAACGTCGCTGGACTTGGAGTGGTTATACCGGGAGGATGCTTGCAGCTACAGGAATCATTCTAGTGCTGGTTTATTAGCTGGTGGTCGGCTTTCATGTAAAAGTAATCCTAGTGGCCAATTAGCTGCAGAAATGTTTTTACAAACAGCGAGATGGGACATCATTATAAATGATTTCCTATAGCAGCAAATCTGATGAGATGAATGAAGTGGGTGTAAAGTTGAAGCAGTGGATCTGCAGGGAGCAGCATCTTGAGCACAAAGCACTTTATGTTGTGGATGGATTTGCACACGGTTCAGTTTCCTTCATTTATTGATAAACCCCATAAGACCAATGAAGTGGGTGTAAAGTGGAAGCAGTGGATGTGCAGAGAATAGGATTTGGAGCCCCGAGCTCTTTATCTCTGAATGTCTCCACATATTTGTAGTGTATTTGTGATGATTTCTGTGCACACACAATAGGACAGCGCTGTGACACATAATGCTCTTCTAGATGACAGGGAATCCTTCCCTTTGTTACAGCAGCAGTCCGCTAGAAGGTTTTTGTAGGTTTGGAGTTGTTACACATAGCGCGGGTTTTATCCATTTATAGTGATGACATCATTGCCCAAATCTGGGGGTCACCAGCCATTTCCACCCTTTACTCCCAGCTGGGGGGCTTTGTATCCATATACCAGATGTTCTACAGGACTAAATCTGCAATCAATGTTACTGCAAAATCAAAGCGGCCAAAACCCCTCCCCCGAGGAGTCATATATTTCTGTCCCCCTTGGTGGGAGTGGAGGTGACCCCTCTATAAGGATCTACAGTCCATACACACCCAGCACAAGGCCGGGGTCACACTACCAGACACTTCTCGGGGCTGCAGTTCCTCTGAGCTCTAAAAGGTGGGGATCTCACTTCTACCCAGACAGGAAGTCTCTATGGAAGACAGACAGGAAGTCTCTATGGAAGACAGACAGGAAGTCTCTATGGAAGACAGGAAGTGATGTCAGGTACAGACAGGAAGTTACATAAATGAGGAAGTAGAGAGGAGACATTCCTGGATCTGGCGGCAGAAGAGGTAATACGTAGATGAACCCCTTCAGGGGGAGGAGTTGATGATAATATATTTGCCCCCAAAGCTGGCCTACATGGTTCAGTTTTATCGTTCAGCCAGCGGGATGACCATAAAAACTGAAGGGATTCCCCCATCCACACATTGGAGGTGGATGGGGGAATCCTCCCCGCTGCACTCTTGTATTCTGACAATGGGGGGAATCCTCCGCTCTCAGAATACACAGATCAGCACTGAAGCTATTGGCTGCAGCCGCTGGGGGAGTGGCTTTTATCCGGCAGTGGCCACACATGGATGGAAATGTGAGCGATCCCTGCTGAACCAGCTGAATTTCCATGGATCTATGGTCACCTTCAGTGACTTCCTCCCCTCCCCCTCATCTTCTTTATGATGGAAGTCAGAGAATCCTATGACATCACACTGCCCTCACAGCTCCTTCCCGTCAATGTCCCTCCATCTGACATTTTTCTGATGCTCTTAGGATGTGGGGCCCCTTGGTATCCTCACATGTAAAGTGGGACTGTTGGTCCTGCGTTGTATGTAATGACATCAGAATGCTGCAACAAGCCTATACCCTGCGTAGTGTGGGGGTCCTGTGGGGGGAATTATACCTCAGCCTGAAGTGGGGCTTTAATAAAATGGAGAGCTGAATGGAGAGGTGAGGAGGATTCTGGGAATATCATTTGATGTGACTCTTTGTGTTCAGATGTAGAGTTTTCCTCCTGTGAAGTCTGGAGATCATATGACATCACATTGCCTCCACCTCCCTCCCTGATAGAAGAGAGAAAGAAGAAGAAGATTCTAGAAGTCACCAGAGAGATCACTGAGCTGCTGACAGGAGAGGTGAGCGGTGCCGGGAATTCTGGGACATTCTCCAGTAACAGACAAGGGATGTGTCTGGATGGTGACTGTATCATTGTGTGTGTCAGGTTCCTATAAGGTGTCAGGGTGTCACTGTCTATTTCTCCATGGAGGAGTGGGAGTATTTAGAAGGACACAAGGATCTCTACAAGGACGTCATGATGGACAATCAGCCGCCCCTCACATCACCGGGTAAGAGGAGACTTTATTGTAAAGGAGAGAGCAGTACGGAGGATCCACCTAGATCCCCCATCATCTGATAAACACATAGAAACAATGGATTCAGTCAGTGTGTGTGTTTCCTACAGATGGATCCAGTCATGGGAACCCACCAGAGAGATGTCCCCGTCCTCTGTATTCCCGGGATTCCACACAGGAAGGTCACACCATCCCTCCCCATTGCAAGGTTGGTGGGATGGAGCATCTAGAACATGGATTCATAGAGACAATGTGTGGATTTTTATGTGACCTTACATTTTACAGATGATATTTTCTCTCATTTCCTTGATTTAGAGTGGAGATCCAATCGATATAGAATTTGAGGTGAAAGCAGAAGAAGAAGAGGCGTATGTGAGGGATGATCAGCAGTCTATGGAGGAGGATGGAATAACGGGGACATTTATAGAGGAGGACACTCCTACAGAGATCAGCACAGGTGGGTCATGAACACTAAATCCATTCCTCCACCCATACTGCTCACTGATTGGTCCAGAGTAGGGCGGGGACTGGGTGATATCAGCCTGTAATCCCCTGGTCACTTTCCTGAGCTGTGTTCCCCGTCCTGTATTCCTGGATTTCTCTCGGATAATCTTCCTTCTCTGTGCTGCAGACACAATTTATGTCTCTAGACTGGATTTATGGAGGTTCTGGGGTTCAGCTGGCAGCAAAATGTAGATTTTCAGCACAGGAGATACTCTAACTAGGCCCCTGGGGCATATGGTTTGAGTCTCCTTCCCCATGCCCGGGTCTAGTAAGATCTCTGACAGAACATTTCTCCCAGGGTTCCTTGCTCTGTGGTCTGCTGGCTGTGCCGGGTGGAGGGATATGTCTGTATAGTCTCAGACCCAAGTCACTGAGTGCAGTCTCAGGAGATGGGAGGCAGCGGTGTGGGATCTCTGCAACTTGTCTACAGTAAACATTTAATCTTCCACTGATTACTGAATACAAATATTATAAATTATACAGTGCAGGGGTCAGTACTCATATTGCACATTACATACTCCTGACCCCTGCACTATATACTCTATGTTGTACATTACATACTCTTGACCCCTGCAGTCCATTCTTCATTTTGGTTGTTCTCCCCCCATCCTCACTCTCTGACCTCTGGTGGGGCTCAGCCCCGCTGTTCTTCATGACTAAATCACTGACTAAATAAGGAAGTGCAGTACTTCTTGTGTTGGGAAGATGGCGATGAGTGATAGAGGGGGTGGGGACCCTCGTCCTATAATCCCCTCATCACTGTCCCTCCTATAAAAGACAGTTCTGGTTGTTTCCTCACTCTCTGACTAAGGTCCATGAATAAAGAAATGACCTGGTAGGAGATCAGAGGAGCCATTTCCTAGTTCCCTTGAGGGTGGAATTGTAAGCTCCTCAGAGACCAAGCTGCCTGATGTGGGCGGAGTCCTGGTTTGGGGGAACCAATCAGCTCCTGTCTAGTAATCCTCTTTGTCTTTGTATTTTAGTCCATGGCCGGGAGATGAGGAAAACCTCCGAGGATTGTCTCACTTTGTCTCCAGACTGGAAAGTAGAAGATGAGGACATCACACAGTATAGTCCAGGAGAAAACCCGGCTCCCTCCAATGTCCATCCGGCACCACCCAGTGTAGATGGACCATCGGATTCCTCGTATCCTGAGGAACCTCAGACTCTGCGGGACTGCGCCGGCCGTCCAACAGGGAAGAGCATCTCCTGTACTGAGTGCGGGAAGAGGTTCTATTATAAATCCCATCTTAATGAGCATAACAGATCTCACACGGGTGAAAAACCATACGCCTGTCCTGAGTGCGGGAAATGTTTTTCACAAAAGTCTAATCTTAAAACACATCAAAGGCGTCACACAGCTGAGAAGCCATATTCCTGTCCTGAGTGCGGGAAGGGTTTCCATTATAAATCGAAACTAAATGAGCATAAAAGATCTCACACAGGTGAGAAGAAACATTCTTGCCCTGAAGATGAGAACATCACACAGTATAGTCCAAGAAAAAATCCGGTTCCCTCCAATGTCCATCCGACACCCCCCAGTGTAGATGGACCATCGGATTCCTCGTATCCTGAAGAACCTCAGACTGTGCGGGATCGGGCCAGCCTTCCAACAAGAAAGAGCTTCTCCTGTACTGAGTGCGGAAAATGTTTCAATTCTACATCCAATCTTAATGTGCATAAAAGATCTCACACGGGGGAGAAACCGTATTCCTGTCCTGAGTGCGGGAAATGTTTTTCACAGAAGTCCAATCTTTACAATCATCAGAGATCTCACACGGGTGAGAAGCCGTATTCCTGTCCTGAGTGCGGGAAATATTTTTCAGACAAGTCCAATCTTTACAAACATCAGAGATCTCACACTGGTGAGAAGCCGTATTCCTGTCCTGAGTGCGGGAAATGTTTTTCACGGAAGTCACATCTTTCCAAACATCAGAGATCTTACGCAGGGGAGAAGATGTATTCCTGTCTTGAGTGTGGGAAATGTTTTTTACGGAAGTTGCATCTTTCCAGACATCAGAGATTTCACACAGGGGAGAAGATGTATGCCTGTCCTGAGTGCGGGAAATGTTTTTCACGGAAGTCGCATCTTTCCACACATCAGAGATCTCACACAGGGAGAAAGCTATATTCCTGTCCTGAGTGTGGGAAATGCTTTTCACAGAAGTCAAGTCTTCACACACATCAGAGATCTCACATTGTGGAGAAGCTGTAATCCTGTCCTGAGTGCGGGAAATGTTTTTCACGGAAGTTGCATCTTTTCAAACATCAGAGATTTCACACAGGGGAGAAGGTAATGCCAGAAACATCATGGGATGCAGAGGGAATTCAGAGTTAGACAGCAAGGCCCATGAGAGAATGATATTCAGGGGTCATTCGGAAGAGGGTCCAGCAGGACCACGCGTGGGAAAATTTAGTTGGGTTGTCCTGAGATGAAACAATCAACTGTTCCATCTCAGCAATTCTACATAGACGTATGAGCCAATCTCGCACTGTGGGGGGGTGAACAGACCCCCAGAAGACCGGTAGGCAAAGTTTAGCCACGTTGAGCATATGCATAGCCAGAGATTTGAAATATAGACGTTTGGTAAACGTAGAGTGGTGGAGGAGGAGTTGGGCCGGAGAGAACTCAATATCAAGGGTAGATACCGAGGAAGTAATCTGATGTACCTCCTGCCAAAAGGGCTGAACCATAGGGCAGTCCCACCAAATATGAAGAAGAGATCCAACAGAAGCTCCACATCTCCAGCAAGTGCTAGGTTTAGATGGATAAAAATGATGGATTCTAGAAGGTGTATTGTACCAACGTGTCGCCAACTTGTATCTGTTTTCTTGAGTCGAAACATTCAAGGAGCACTTATGAGAAAAGGTAAAGATTTGATCCCATTCAGAGGAAGAAAAGTCAGTGTTTAAGTCTCTTTTCCATGCTTGGCAGGCCGGAAGAGAGTCAGAGGTTCTATCACCAAGAAGGAGCAGATATGTACATGACACTAGATGCCTCCATGGCTCGGCCTTTGAACAGATGAACTCAAAAGAGGTGAGAGGGCGGACCCATTTATGGCGATATGCGGGACAGAGAAGAAAGTGCCTAATTTGAAGATAAGCCCGGAAGGGGAAGGAGTGATCTCCCATAATACTTGCCAAGGAAGAACAAGACTTCAGCTGACCTTTGTGACAAAAATGGTTCGCCAATACTTGACTATGTGGCCAGTGTGCTGATGGAAAGGACTTGTGCATACCTGGAGGAAAGACCGGATTGAGGCGGAGAGAAGTTAGTGGGTTGGGGGCATCCAAAATGGAGGCCACTTCCCAGGCTAAATGGAAGATTCTAAGGGAAAGTCCGATTATTGGATGTAGGAGGAGGTCTTGAGGAATGTGTTTGGGCAGGATCCACAGGATCAGTGCTAAGTGGGAGGAGGAACAGGAGTGTTCTAGTTGGACCCACGCTTTGGTGGTAGAGTGAATATTCCAAATGATTATCCTAGTGAGATGGCAGGCCCAATGATAAAGTTGCAGGTCTGGTAGTCCAATCTCTCCTTTGGATTTGGGGAGCACAAGTTGAGAGAAAGCTATGCGTGGGTGCTTGTGATTCCAGAGAAAGAGAGAGCACAATCGTCTGCATGAGACAAAAAAAGGCGGGTGGTAGATGGATAGGTAAGGTTTGAAATAGGTAGAGGAGGCGCGGGAGGATATTTATATTTAGTATTGCAGCCCTACCTAACCAGGAGAAGCATGGGCGATGCCACCTACTTAGGTCTGCTCGGATGGCTCTAAGGATTGGAAGGAAATTTTTGACGTAAAGATTAGAGAGGTTACTCGTAAGCTGTATTCCCAGATAGGTAAGGGAGTCCCTTTCCCATCGAAACGGAAACTGTGACTGACAAAAGGAAACCAGGTCTGGAGGAAGAGTCATGTTTAAGGCATAGGATTTAGAATGATTAATTTTAAGATTCGAAATGTATTGAAAAAAGGACAAATCTTTAAGCAGGTTGGGCAAGGTAATCCGAGGCTCCGTCAGAAACAAACGAATGTCGTCTGCGTAAGCAGCAAGTTTGTATTCCTTATTCACCACAGAACTATCCCTGATATCCGGGTTCAAGCAAAGTTTACGAAGCAATGGCTCTAATGAAATTACAAAAAGAAGCGGGTGAGAGAGGGCAACCTTGGCGCATTCCATTCCCAAGAGGGAAGAAGTGGGACAAATGCCCGTTCACACGGACCTGTGCCTTTGGACCAGAGTATAGTGCCATAATAAAATTGAGCATAATGTCCCATAATCCAATCACCTGTAGGGATGCCCATAAGTAATCCCAGGACACCCTATCAAACATCTTGGCATCTAGGGAAAGAAAAAATTTGGGCCTGTGAGAGTTATGAAATCGGTGGAGAAGGTTGAGGGCCTTGATGGTGTTGTCCCTCCCTTCCCTACCTAGGATGAAGCCCACTTGGTCAAGATCAATCAGAGAGGGTAGTAGGGGAAGGAGACGGCTAAAATCTTTGCATATATTTTAATGTCCACATTTAAAAGAGAAATGGGCCTATAATTGGTAACCAGCATCACATCTTTACCTTCTTTGGGAATAACAGTAATATGGGCCTCCAAAAGGCGATGATGTTGCGTGGGGGTTGAAGAGAAGGTGTTGAAGGCAGAGAGGAAGGGCCCACTCAGAATATCTAGAAACTCCTTGTAATATGCTACTGAAGAACCATCGGGGCCCGGGCTTTTACCAGGTTTCATATGCTTGACAGCTCGGGAGAGTTCCTCTACCGTGATGTGATGTTCTAAATCCTGAACTGTATCTTCAGGTAAAGCGGAAGGGCTATAGAGGTGAAGAAAGTCAGAGACCAAGGTGGCTTTAGGCTTCTTGGCCTTGGAAGGGCGACGTTCCGGAGGAAGATTGTATAATGTTTTGTAGTATTGCTCAAAGTGAGATGCTATATCCGCATTTGAAGTAGCCAGAGAGCCATCCAAGCCCCTAATCTTATGGACCGTTAAACTCAACTTTTTCGTCTGGAGGGATCTGGCCTAGAATCTCCCGCTTTTGTTTTCAAACTCAAAAAAGTTTTTGAGACAAAATGAATCTGCGTTTAACTCCCCCAACATATTATTGGTGTACTATGTGAGGGGCGGTGTCATACAAATACCGGAGATCACACCCCCCAACATATTATTAGTGTGCTATGTGAGGGGCGGTGTCATACAAATACCGGAGATCACACCCTAACATATTATTAGTATACTATGTGAGGGGCGGTGTCATACAAATACCGGAGATCACACCCCCCCAACATATTATTAGTGTACTATGTGAGGGGCGGTGTCATACAAATACCGGAGATCACACCCCCACCAACATATTATTGGTGTACTATGTGAGGGGCGGTGTCATACAAATACCGGAGATCACACCCCCCCAACATATTATTAGTGTACTATGTGAGGGCGGTGTCATACAAATACCGGAGATCACACCCCCCAACATATTATTAGTGTACTATGTGAGGGGCGGTGTCATACAAATACCAGAGATCACACCTCGCCAACATATTATTAGTGTACTATGTGAGGGGCGGTGTCATACAAATACCGGAGATCACACCCCCCCAACATATTATTAGTGTGCTATGTGAGGGGCGGTGTCATACAAATACCGGAGATCACCCCCCCAACATATTATTAGTGTACTATGTGAGGGGTGGTGTCATACAAATACCGGAGATCACACCCCCCAACATATTATTAGTGTGCTATGTGAGGGGGGGTGTCATACAAATACCGGAGATCACCCCCCCAACATATTATTAGTGTACTCTATGAGGGGCGGTGTCATACAAATACCGGAGATCACCCCCCCCCCAACGTATTATTAGTGTACTATGTGAGGGGCGGTGTCATACAAATACCGGAGATCACACCCCCCCAACATATTATTAGTGTGCTATGTGAGGGGCGGTGTCATACAAATACCGGAGATCACACCCCCAACATATTATTAGTGTACTATGTGAGGGGCGGTGTCATACAAATACCGGAGATCACATCCCCCAACATATTATTAGTGTACTATGTGAGGGGCGGTGTCATACAAATACCGGAGATCACACCCCCCAACATATTATTAGTGTACTATGTGAGGGGCGGTGTCATACAAATACCGGAGATCACACCCCCCAACATATTATTAGTGTACTATGTGAGGGGCGGTGTCATACAAATACCGGAGATCACACCCCCCAACATATTATTAGTGTACTATATGAGGGGCGGTGTCATACAAATACCGGAGATCACACCCCCAACATATTATTAGTGTACTATGTGAGGGGCGGAGTCATACAAATACCGGAGATCACACCCCCAACATATTATTAGTGTACTATGTGAGGGGGGGTGTCATACAAATACCGGAGATCACACCCCCAACATATTATTAGTGTGCTATGTGAGGGGCGGTGTCATACAAATACCGGAGATCACACCCCCCCAACATATTATTAGTGTGCTATGTGAGGGGGGGTGTCATACAAATACCGGAGATCACACCCCCCAACATATTATTAGTGTGCTATGTGAGGGGCGGTGTCATACAAATACCGGAGATCACACCCCCCAACATATTATTAGTGTGCTATGTGAGGGGCGGTGTCATACAAATACCGGAGATCACACCCCCCAACATATTATTAGTGTGCTATGTGAGGGGCGGTGTCATACAAATACCGGAGATCACACCCCCAACATATTATTAGTGTGCTATGTGAGGGGCGGTGTCATACAAATACCGGAGATCACACCCCCCCAACATATTATTAGTGTGCTATGTGAGGGGCGGTGTCATACAAATACCGGAGATCACACCCCCCCAACATATTATTAGTGTGCTATGTGAGGGGGGGTGTCATACAAATACCGGAGATGACACTCATACATTTATGAGTTGAAGAACGTAAATTAAATAAAACCATATCAATAATCCAACCATTGATAGAAAACCCAAAATTCCTCATTCAGCCTTTGGATGGCGCTAAGTATCATAGTAATCAGCGCCACCTAGTGTACAAGGGAAACATGTTTCATTTGAAATCAATGGGAAATATTCATCCAGCTCAGCAAATAGACGCCTAACATTCACCATTCCCCATTCACACAGGAGGAATGGACATGAACTCTCACTGAGGGAATTGCTATACAAACATTCTATGAATAGACCCCAAATGTCAGGAGACGTTTCTATAAAGACGGGAAGTATGGAGCAGAGAAATGAATAGACCTCCCAGCAATGTTATTACCAGGCTGCAGCTAGGGGGAGCTCTAATGTCACCCCAGCAGAGTGATCCCATCTAGCCCACATTAACCCTCTCACTGCCAGAGCTGTTTCTGCATGATTTTGCACACATGGGAAAATGCAGATTTTGGTCCTGAAGATGAGATAAACCCCCAAACATCTATTCTGTGACATCAGAGGCCCTGGAGAATACAATGGTGGTGATTGTTAAGGTGTTCCCCGTACACAGATTCCCCTTCATATCCGCCTTTATTTCCTCCTTTCCCCCATTTTCTATGTTGGGATCTTTTCTACAATACTTTGTTATAATAATGGAACACGTTGTGTATTGTATTGTACACCAATAATAATGACTCCGCCCCCACATTCCAGACAAGGGATCTCCCTGACCAATCGGATTCCTTCCTTTGTTATTTCCTGATTCTACGATTACAATCTTGTTAAAAATATAATTACAATAAAAAGTTTATTGAATGAAAAAACAAAATTGTGTTGTGAGTGACAAACGTCTTCATCATAAATTGTTCATAGATGACACATTGAGAGCCTTCCCAGGTCATCAGCCTAGAGTGCAGTGGTCAGGAGTATGTCATATACAGCCCTGTGTATAGAGTGCAGTGGTCAGGAGTATGTCCTATACAGCCCTGTGTATAGAGTGCAGTGGTCAGGAGTATGTCATATACAGCCCTGTGTATAGAGTGCAGTGGTCAGGAGTATGTCCTATACAGCCCTGTGTATAGAGTGCAGTGGTCAGGAGTATGTCATATACAGCCTTGTGTATAGAGTGCAGTGGTCAGGAGTATGTCATATACAGCCCTGTGTATAGAGTGCAGTGGTCAGGAGTATGTCATATACAGCCCTGTGTATAGAGTGCAATGGTCAGGAGTATGTCATATACAGCCCTGTGTATAGAGTGCAGTGGTCAGGAGTATGTCCTATACAGCCCTGTGTATAGAGTGCAGTGGTCAGGAGTATATCATATACAGCCCTGTGTATAGAATGCAGTGTTCAGGAGTATGTCATATACAGCCCTGTGTATAGAGTGCAGTGGTCAGGAGTGTGTCCTATACAGCCCTGTGTACAGAGTGCAGTGGTCAGGAGTATATCATATACAGCCCTGTGTATAGAGTGCAGTGGTCAGGAGTATGTCCTATACAGCCCTGTGTATAGAGTGCAGTGGTCAGGAGTATATCATATACAGCCCTGTGTATAGAGTGCAGTGGTCAGGAAGATGTCATATACAGACCTGTGTATAGAGTGCAGTGGTCAGGAGTATATCATATACAGCCCTGTGTATAGAGTGCAGTGGTCAGGAGTATGTCATATACAGCCCTGTGTATAGAGTGCAATGGTCAGGAGTATGTCATATACAGCCCTGTGTATAGAGTGCAGTGGTCAGGAGTGTGTCCTATACAGCCCTGTGTATAGAGTGCAGTGGTCAGGAGTATGTCATATACAGCCCTGTGTATAGAGTGCAGTGGTCAGGAGTATGTCATATACAGCCCTGTGTATGGAGTGCAGTGGTCAGGAACATGTCATATACAGCCCTGTGTATAGAGTGCAGTGGTCAGGACTATGTCATATACAGCCCTGTGTATGGAGTGCAGTGGTCAGGAGTATGTCATATACAGCCCTGTGTATAGAGTGCAGTGGTCAGGAGTATGTCATATACAGCCCTGTGTATAGAGTGCAGTGGTCAGGAATATGTCATATACAGCCCTGTGTATAGAGTGCAGTGGTCAGGAGTATGTCATATACAGCCCTGTGTATAGAGTGCAGTGGTCAGGAGTATGTCATATACAGCCTTGTGTATAGAGTGCAGTGGTCAGGAGTATGTCATATACAGCCCTGTGTATAGAGTGCAGTGGTCAGGAATATGTCATATACAGCCCTGTGTATAGAGTGCAGTGGTCAGGAAGATGTCATATACAGCCCTGTGTATAGAGTGCAGTGGTCAGGATTATATCATATACAGCCCTGTTTATAGAGTGCAGTGGTCAGGAATATGTCCTATACAGCCCTGTGTACAGAGTGCAGTGGTCAGGAGTATATCATATACAGCCCTGTGTATAGAGTGCAGTGGTCAGGAGTATGTCCTATACATCCCTGTGTATAGAGTGCAGTGGTCAGGTGTATATCATAAACAGCTTTGTGTATAGAGTGCAGTGGTCAGGAGTATGTCATATACAGCCCTGTGTATAGAGTGCAGTGGTCAGGAGTATGTCAGATACAGCCCTGTGTATAGAGTGCAGTGGTCAGGAATATGTCCTATACAGCCCTGTGTATAGAGTGCAGTGGTCAGGAACATGTCATATACAGCCCTGTGTATAGAGCACAGTGGTCAGGAGTATGTCATATACAGCCCTGTGTACAGAGCACAGTGGTCAGGAACATGTCATATACAGCCCTGTGTATAGAGTGCAGTGGTCAGTAACATGTCATATACAGCCCTGTGTACAGAGTGCAGTGGTCAGGAACATGTCATATACAGCCCTGTGTACTCACCCAATCAGCTGCTTTCTTCATTTAGAGGTAGGTGATCAGGGGGCGGGTCTGTGACATCATCCTCTTCTAAGCCCCTCCAATCTGACCGTGCCCATTACTCTCCATGGCATGCCGAGCAGAACTTGGGCTGATTTGTGGTCACCATGGATTGAATTATTAGGTGTAAACCAGGCTGATGGCTTGTTCTGGGGATTGTCAGTGATCACATGTCCTGTTTATATGGATTCAATATCCATCACTCAAACAGGGGCACCCACTACCCACCAGGGACTGCAAACCACCAAGGACCCTAGGCTACTATCCCACCTGGGATTGCAAGTCCACCACCCCACCAGGGACTACCAGCCCACCACCCTGCCCTCCAGCACGCTATCCCTCTGGAGAAATTCCGGCGACCCAACACCTCCTGATGCCGGGCCCTCATCCCGAAGCTGTGCACTCAACACCTCCCGACGCCGGGCCTCCAGCGCCCCTGATGTGGGGGGCCTACAACACCTCCAATCACCATGTCCCACGGCTCATCCACCACTGTGCCCACCGACGCCATGCCACAACCCCCACGAACGCTGGCCTACAGCACCCACAGACTGCAACCAGCCAGCTGCAGCCCCAGCTGCCCACCACTCCCTCTCCCCTCCTACGATTGGACACCGATGAACTCCATCATGGCATAACGGACTCTCCCCATCCTCATGTCCTGACCGAAGCCTCCCTCCTATCCGACCCGATCAGTATTCTGCCCACCCTAACATGCCACCTGCACTCCTCCTCCTCGTTCTCTCCTCCATCCCCAAACTTGCCTCCCTCTACCCCCCTACTCCCCCAAAACAGCTCTACATCACACCCTCACTTCTTTCCTCCCCCCTCTATGGCTCTCACCACCTCCTCCTAATACTCCACTCCCCCACCGACCCACATGCCACCACCAACAGACCCACACGCTCCTGCACCTCCCGTTCCCATGCCACCTTCCTCACCCTCCTCCTTCTCCTAACCGCCGGTGACATCTCCCCGAACCCTAACCCTCCATCTCCCCACTCCCCCATCCGGCACCCCCCTACTCACGCCAAAAACCTCAACCCTCTCAATCTCATATCTGTCCCCCTCCTCCCCACATCCACCCCTCCCCTCTCGGTTGCACTCCTGAACGCCCGTTTGGTTTGCAACAAGCTCACCGCCATCCATGACCTCTTTGTCTCCTACTCCCTCACCCTCCTAGCGGTCACTGAAACCTGGATCCCAGCCACTGACTCCGCCTCCCCTGCGGCCCTCTCCTATGGAGGCCTCGTCTGGACCTACTCACCCAGACCAAGCGGACGCAGAGGCGGAGGGGTCGGTATGCTCCTACCACCGCTGATCACCTTCCAGGTCCTCCCTAACCCCCCCCTCCCTATCCTTCTCCTCATTCGAGGCCCACTGCATCTGGCTCTTCTCTCCCAGCCCCCTAAGGATTGCAGTAATCTATCAGCCTCCTGGTTCCGCATCCCCCTTCCTAGACGACTTTGCCGCCTGACTTCCCTTCTTCCTCTCCTCTGAGCTACCGACCATCATTCTAGGCGACTTCAAAATCCCGATCAACGCCAACACCCCTGCGACTTCCCAACTCCTCCTTCTAACCTCCTCCTTCGCACTCACACAGCACACTCAGTCCTCCACCCACTCCAACAGAAACACCCTGGACCTCATTTTCTCCCACCTCTGCACCCCCCACGACTTCACTAATTTCCCCTTCTCCCTCTCTGACCACCACCTCCTCACATTCTCCATCTCCCCCTCCCTCAACTCCCCCCCCGAAGCGTCTAACCATCACCCGCAACCTCCTCAATCTGGACCCGACCCATCTCCACCGCTTCAACCCTGGCAAAATGACCACACAAAATGCCTCAAACGACGCAGTCGCGCACTGGAGTGCTTATGGCGCAAAACCAGATCACTCACGCGTTCTCCCTCTATAAAGCCGCCTACCTCGCCTACACCACCTCTCTCCACGCCGCCAAGCAAGCCTATTTCATAACCCTTATCAACACCCTCTCCACCTGTCCTCACCGGCTCTTCTCCACTTTCAAATCTCTGCTCTCTCCCCCCCACCCCCACCCAGCACCTCACTCACCGCCCACGAGATTGCCAATCACTTCCAAAACAAGATTGTCGCAATCCGTAAGGACATTGTCAACTCGCAATCCACCTCTCCACCCAGCCTCCCGCCCTCCTTCAACCCCTCAACTGTCCCCTCCCCCGACCTCATAGCCGCACTACCCCCCACTATACCTAATGCCCCGCACATCATCACCTCCCTAACACTTCGCTCCCTCAGCCCAACTACCCCCGAGGAGGTCTCTAAGGTCTTCACTGAAGCCCGCCCTACCACCTGCCCCCTGGACCCTGTCCCCTCACAGCTCCTCCAGTCACCCCCCCTCCATCATTCGCTCCCTCACCCACATCTTCAATCTCTCCCTCTCCACTGGCACCTTCCCCTCCCTTCTAAAGCACGCACACATCACCCCCATACTCAAAAAACCCTCCCTTGACCCCACCAACCTTAGACCCATATCCTTGTTGCCCTTCACTTCCAAGCTCCTTGAGCGCCTGGTCTACAATCGCCTAAGCGCCCACCTCACTGATAACAACCTCCTTGACCCCCTACAGTCCGGCTTCTGCCCCCTGCACTCCACCGAAACCGCCCTACCTAAAATCACCAATGACCTGCTAACTGCCAAAGCCAATGGCCACTATTCTATCCTCCTGCTCCTCAACCTCTCTGCAGCCTTCAACACTGTTGACCACCCCCTCCTCCTTGCCAAACTGCACTCCCTTGGCATCAAGGACGCTGCTCTCTCCTGGTTCTCCTCCTACCTTTCCCAACGCTCCTTCAGCGTCACCTACAACACTGCCACCTCCCCCTCCCTCCCCCTCTCTGTCAGGGTCCCCCAGGGCTCTGTCCTCGGGCCCCTCCTCTTCTCCATCTATACCTCCTCCCTTGGCAAACTTATTCACTCCCACGGCTTCAATTACCACCTCTATGCCGACGACACCCAAATTTACCTCTCCACCCCCCACCTCACCCCCTCACTCTCCACCCGCATTGCCCACCTCCTAAACAACATATCAGACTGGATGTCGCTCCACTTCCTCAAACTTAACCTATCCAAAACCGAGCTCCTGGTCTTCCCCCCCACCCCGTGCCCCCCCATCTTCTCCATCACTACAAACAACGCCACCATCTCTCCCACCCCACACGCCAAAGTCCTGGGTGTCACCCTGGACTCCCACCTCTCCTTCCTACCCCACATCCAACTGCTCTCTAGATCTTGCAGACTCCACCTCCGAAACATCTCCAAGATACGCACATTCCTCACCTCAGACACCACCAAACAACTCGTACACTCCCTCATCATCTCACGCCTGGACTACTGCAACTCCCTCCTCACCGGCCTACCCAAACAAACGTTATCCCCACTCCAGTCTATCCTAAACTCAGCGGCCAGACTCATCCACCTCACCAACCACTCCACATCCTCCACCCCCTCTGCCAATCCCTTCATTGGCTCCCAGTTGCACAACGCATCAAATTCAAACTGCTAACTCTGACCTACAAAGCTATTCACAATGCCGCCCCAAACTACATAACTGACCTGATACCCAAATACTACCCTACCCGTGCCCTCCGCTCCTCACAGGACCTCCTACTCTCTAGCTCCCTGGTCTCCTCCTCCCACGCCCGATTGCAGGACTTCTCCAGGCCTTCCCCCATCCTCTGGAACTCTCCACCCCAATCCATCAGACTGTTGCCTACCCTCCTCACCTTCAGGCGCACCCTGAAAACCCTCCTCTTCAGGGAAGCCTACCCCAACCTCACCTAACACCCGACCTCACCTAACAACTAACCTCCTCCACTCCTCCCACCACTCCATCCCCCACAGCCATCTCCTCCTGTACCACCTTCCCCTCCCTCCTAGATTGTAAGCTCCAAAGAGCAGGACCCTCGCACCCCTCGTGTACTGTATTGTTACTGTCTTGTCTCATGTTCTGTCCCCCCCGCTACTGTACAGCGCTGAGCAAACCCTTTGGCGCTATATAAATACTGTATAATAATAATAATCCTAACAGGAGTTCTGTCATTTTTCAGGATGTCAGGAAAAACATGTCCTCCGTCAGTAAATGTTCATGTTGTGTCAGGAATAAAAGTCACGGAGGGTTGGGAACCCTGCAAGGGGGGCAGAGATATGTGACTGCCTAGTCCAGCCTTTCTCAGCCAGGGTTCCTCCAAAGGGTTCTAGGGCTTCCTTGTCACTTCATTGGGCTGTATATGGAAGTGTCACCGACCAGCCGTTTCTGGATACACAGCTTTGTCATCATTGCACACACACAGGATTTTGTTTTCATTCAATACATTTTTTATTACAATTTCACTTTTAACAAGATTACAAAAATAACCAGGAAATAGTAAAGGCAGAAATCCGATTGGTCAGGAAGATCCCTTGTCTGGAATGTGGGGGCGGAGTCATTATTATTGGTGTACAATACAATACACAACGTGTTCCATTATTATAACAAAGTATTGTAGAAAAGATCCCAACATAGAAAATGGGGGAAAGGAGGAAATAAAGGCGGATATGAAGGGGAATCTGTGTACGGGGAACACCTTAACAATCACCACCATTTTATTCTCCAGGGCCTCTGATGTCACAGAATAGATGTTTGGGGGTTTATCTCATCTTCAGGACCAAAATCTGCATTTTCCCATGTGTGCAAAATCATGCAGAAACAGCTCTGGCAGTGAGAGGGTTAATGTGGGCTAGATGGGATCCCTCTGCTGGGGTGACATTAGAGCTCCCCCTAGCTGCAGCCTGGTAATAACATTGCCCTCCAAATATTGGACATAATAGGGGATTTTTCCTGAAATACAGCAATCACTAATGGCATAATACCACATTATGGCCACTAGATGGAGCCAAAGGAATCAGAGTGTGAAATAAAGTATGCCTAATATTCGTCATGGCCGGGCGAATGTCACTCACATTCCTTCTAACTTTTTTTTTTTTTTTTTTTTACTAAACCTCTAAGTGTTTATGAAAGCTTCCACCATAAATATACTCAGCCAATGAGAGGCGATGACTCCATATTTATTACAGGTACTTCTATAGCACTGTCCATTTATACATAAATTGTTCATTCCCATCAGTCCCCGCCCCTGAGGAGCGTACAATCTAAGGTCCCTAACTCACATTCATACATACACATACTAGGGGACAATATACCTACCAGCATGTCTTTGGCATGTGGGAAGAAACCAGAGTACCTGGAGGAGACCCATGCAGGCACAGGGAGAACATGCAAACTCCAGGCAGGTGGTGCCATGGTTGGGATTCAAACTAATGACCCGAGTACTGCCAGGCAGAAGGGCTAACCACTGAGCTGCTATCAATAGCCAACCCGGTCCCACACTTCATCCATGTCTTTGGGGACCTCTGATCTCCTTATGAACTGTTTCTTCCATGATGAAGATCAGCCATGGAGTATATCTGAGGTGTATATCAGGGTGTGCTTCTTCCCCACATGAGAGCTGGGATGTCCAGCAACATTCATCTAGAAGACATTTCCCGCACTCAAGGCACTAATACACCTCCAGGGTTGTGTGGGACCCGATGTGCAGGAAGACAGGACTTCAGTGAGGAACATTTCCCTCACTCAGGACAGGAAAGTGGCTTCTTCCCCTGTGTGACATCTCTGATGTTTGTAAAGATTGGACTTCACTGAAAAACATTTCCCACACTCACAACAGGCATACGGCTTCTCCCCCGTGTGAGATCTCTGATGTGTGTAAAGATTGGATTTCTGTGAAAAACATTTCCCACACTCAGGACAAGCATATGGCTTCTCCCCCGTGTGAGATCTTTGATGTGCGTGAAGATTAGACTTCTCTGAAAAACATTTCCCACATTCAGGACAGGAAAATGGTTTCTCCCCCGTGTGCAATCTCTGATGAATACGAAGACTGGACTTATCAGAAAAACATTTCCCGCACTCAGAACAGGAAAGTGGCTTCTCCCCTGTGTGAGTTCTCTGATGACTGTAAACATGGAACCTCATTGAAAAACATTTCCCGCACTCAGGACAGGCATATGGCTTCTCCCCCGTGTGAGATCTATGATGTCTGTAAAGACTGGACTTGTCTGAAAAACATTTCCCACACTCTGCACAGGAATATGGCTTTTCCCCTGTGTGAGATCTCTGATGTCTGTAAAGATCAGACTTCTCTGAGAAACATTTTCTACACTTAGGACAGATATAAGGTCTTTTCCCTGTGTGAGATCTTTGATGCTTAACAAGATCTGATTTTGCTACAAAACTTTTCCCACACTCAGGACAAGAAAATGGCTTCTCCCCCTTGTGAGATCTCTGATGTCTGGAAAGATTGCACTTCTGTGAAAAACATTTCCCGCACTCAGGACAGGAATGTGGCTTCTCTCCTGTGTGAGATGTTTTATGCTCATTAAGATGACATTTAAAACGGAAACATTTCCCGCACTCAGGACAGGAATACGGCTTCTCCCCCCTGTGAGTTCTTTTATGCACATTAAGATGGGATTTATAACAGAAACATTTCCCGCACTCAGTACAGGAGAAGCTCTTCCCTATTGGAAGGCCGGCCTGGTCCCGCACAGTCTGAGGTTCCTCAGGATACGAGGAATCCGATGGTCCATCTACACTGGGTGGTGCCGGATGGACATTGGAGGGAGCCGGGTTTTCTCCTGGACTATACTGTGTGATGTCCTCATCTTCTACTTCACAGTCTGGAGACAAAGTGAGACAATCCTCGGAGGTTTTCCTCATCTCCCGGCCATGGACTAAAATACAAAGACAAAGAGGATTACTAGACAGAAGCTGATTGGTTCCCCCAAACCAGGACTCCGCCCACATCAGGCAGCTTGGTCTCTGAGGAGCTTACAATTCCACCCTCAAGGGAACTAGGAAATGGCTCCTCTGATCTCCTACCAAGTCATTTCTTTATTCATGGACCTTAGTCAGAGAGTGAGGAAACAACCAGAACTGTCTTTTATAGGAGGGACAGTGATGAGGGGATTATAGGACGAGGGTCCCCACCCCCTCTATCACTCATCACCATCTTCCCAACACAAGAAGTACTGCACTTCCTTATTTAGTCCATGATTTAGTCATGAAGAACAGCGGGGCTGAGCCCCACCAGAGGTCAGAGAGTGAGGATGGGGGGAGAACAACCAAGATGAAGACTGGACTGATCCTGAAGACCACCATCATTGGGGTATTGACTCCTCCCTCATTATCACTTTCTGTTTAAGGGTCCAAAGTTGGAGGATGTTATCACATTATTATCACCATGTAAAAGTCTGTGCTCCAATCACATCATCCGATATAAAATGTCCAGCTGGGAGGAAATGGGTGGAAAATAATTAAGGCCTAAAGTGAAGGAAATGTGTATTTGCTCCCCTGCTGATGTTGAATGTTCGCCCCTCACACAGAAATGATCGGTCTAACAATTGAATGTTCGGTGTAACACCGAGAGACAGAATACAACAAATTCAGCAGAAATGCGTCTAACAAATGATGACTGATCTGCATGTTCATGAGGGAAAGAAGGATTGGATCCCCTTCACAAAACATGACTTAGTACTTGGTGGCAAATCCCTTGTTGGCAATCACAGAGGTCAGACATTTCCTGGAGTTGGCCCCAGGTTCGCACACATCTCAGGAGGGATTTTGGCCCACTCCTCTTGGCAGATCCTCTCCAAGTCATTAAGGTTTGGTGTATGACGTTTGACAACTCGAACTTTCAGCTCCCTCCACAGATTTTCAATCGGATGAAGGTCTGGAGACTGGCTAGGCCACTCCAGGGCCTTAATGTGCTTCTTCTTGAGCCCCTCCTTTGTTGCCTTGGCCATGTGTTTTGGGTCATTGTCATGCTGGAACACCCATCCACGACCCATTTTCAATGCCCTGGCTGAGGGAAGAAGGTTCTCACCCAAGATTAGACTGTACATTGCCCCATCCATCGTCCCTTTGATGCGGTGCAGTTGTCCTGTCCCAAAGCAGAATGTTTCCACCACCATGTTTCACAGTTGGGATGGTGTTCTTGGGGTCATAGGCAGCATTCCTCCTCCTCCAAACAATGAGTTGAGTTGATGCCAAAGAGCTGGATTTTGGTCTCCTCTGACCACAACACTTCCCACCAGTCCTCCTCTGCATCATTCAGATGTTCAGTGGCAGACTTCAGACGGGCCTGGACATGTGCTTTCTGGAGCAGAGGGACCTTGTGGGCACTGCAGGATTTCAGTCCTTGTCAGCGTAGTGTGTTACCAATTGTTTTCTTGGTGACTGTGGTCCCAGCTGCCTGGAGATCATTGACAAGATCCTCACGTGTAGTTCTGGGATGATTCCTCACTGTTCTCATGATCATTGACACTCCACGAGGTGACATCTTGCATGGTGCACCAGACCTAGGGAGACTGACACTTGTTTTGTGTTTCTTCCATTTGTGAATGATTGCACCAACTGTTGTCACCTTCTCACCAAGCTGCTTGGCCATAGTTTGGTAGCCCAGTCCAGCCTTGTGTAGGTCTACCATCTTGTCCCTGACATCCTTGGACAGCTCTTTGGTCTTTGCCATGGTGGAGAGTTTGGAATCTGATGGTTTGATGGCTCCTGTGGACAGGTGTCTTTATACAGGTAACACAATGAGATTAGCAGCACTCCCTTTAAGAGACTGCTTCTAATCTCAGCTTATTAGCTGTATGAAAGACACCTGGGAGCCAGAAATCCTGCTGAATGATAGGGGATCAAATCCTTCTTTCCCTCATGAACATGCAGATCAGTCATCATTTGTTAGACGCATTTCTGCTGAATTTGTTGTTGTATTCTGTCTCTCAGTGTTACACCGAACATTCCATTGTTAGACCGATCATTTCTGTGTGAGGGGCAAACATTCCATTGTTAGACCGATCATTTCTGTGTGAGGGGCGAACATTCCATTGTTAGACCGATAATTTCTGTGTGAGGGGCGAACATTCCATTGTTAGACCGATCATTTCTGTGTGCGGGGCGAACATTCACCATCAGTCGGGGAGCAAATACACATTTCCTTCACTGTATGTAATGTACAACTTATCATAAAAGATACAAAAGTTAGGACTAAACAGTATTCGTTTTCTTCTATATTCATCTGGTGATCTAGCCAGTAAATCTGTTTTATAAAACTCTGCAGCAGAATGTATCAGTTCCAGGGATGAGGCAGACCATTTACCACTGACAGGGGGCTTACAATGATCAGCTTTTATTTATTCATGTAAAACTTTTATCCCAAAAGAAAAAAACTGTTTGATGAAACTGATTATGAAGTGTGAGCTAGAGTTTGGCTTCAATTAGTTACTGTTTTAAATCTGCTAATACATCTAACACTCCCCTCCCCCCAGACTGACCATGCTGCTGCCTCCACAGCGGGGGCGCTCTAATACAGAAGGTGTGTTACTGGCCAGATCACCAGGAGAAAACAGGGAAAAAAGCCAAAGAAAAGGAATGCAGCCGCCACCTCATCCTATGTCCAGTGATAGCAGTGACATCTACTGGCCACAGTGAGACATCACAAGACAACCTAAACTTAGGGAGAAACCAAGTGAAGAACTATACAATCAGCCTGAGCCAAGTACAGCCCAGCCACAAACTAAACCCACATAGTACCTCTATTCAGGACAAGGGGGCCACACTAATAAATAGTGTAAGGATCACATCAAATTGGTGTTTAGTAATCAGAGATCACTTACAGGGGTTGTAACCCTCAGACATGGAATATGAACAAACATATCCCTCTATAGTGTGTACTTGTCTCACTCCAGAGCAATAAGAGCCACTTCTGTCTGCTATCTCCTTCCTCTGCGATCAGCATGAATCACTTCTGACAAATCTTCCTGACACCAAGAGAAAAAATGTGAAAGGGGAGAAGCTCCAGCACACAGTCTGTGATTGACAGCCTCAGCTCTGTTCCTGTGTGCTGTGTGTACCTTCCCTCCAATCACCTTTAGAGCTCACCTCACTGAACTCTGCAGAATGTGACTTTATCTCTCTGTCTCTTTTTTTCTGACTTCTCAGACAAGCTGTATACATTCTGGGCTTTGAACAGTTGTAGAGAAGAGAATGCTGCAGATAAAAAGGTGCAACATATGTAGGATTTGTTTTATCTCTGTGTATCACCTGAGGCCAGTCACTGCACTGAGTATATGGAGGGATTACAACCACTTTAAATGTTTACTGTAGACAAGTTGCAGAGATCCCACAACGCTGCCTCCCATCTCCTGAGACTGCACTCAGTGACTTGGGTCTGAGACACTACAGACATATCCCTCCACCCGGCACAGCCAGCAGACCACAGAGCAAGGAACCCTGGGAGAAATGTTCTGTCAGAGATCTTACTAGATCCGGGCATGGAGCAGAAGATCAATAGCACACACCCCAGGTGCCTAGGTCTAGTAACATCTATGATGAAAATGAACATGTTGCTGCCAGCTGAACCCCAGAACCTCCATAAATCCAGTCTAGAGACATAAATTGTGTCTGCAGCACAGAGAAGGAAGATTATCCGAGAGAAATCCAGGAATACAGGACGGGGAACACAGCTCAGGAAAGTGACCAGGGGATTACAGGCTGATATCACCCAGTCCCCGCCCTACTCTGGACCAATCAGTGAGCAGTATGGGTGGAGGAATGGATTTAGTGTTCATGACCCACCTGTGCTGATCTCTGTAGGAGTGTCCTCCTCTATAAATGTCCCCGTTATTCCATCCTCCTCCATAGACTGCTGATCATCCCTCACATACGCCTCTTCTTCTTCAACCTCAAATTCTCTCAGGTTTCCACTCTGAATATATAATAAAAATGCCATCAATGGTAACAATGCAGATAATGTACAGATCCTAATGATACTATCAGTGATTGTTCCTCATCTACCTGATGATGGTGAGGGATGGTGTGACCTTCCTGTGTGGAATCCCGGGAATACAGAGGACGGGGACATCTCTCTGGTGGGTTCCCATGACTGGATCCATCTGTAGGAAACACACACACTGACTGAATCCATTGTTTCTATGTGTTTATCAGATGATGGGGGATCTAGGTGGATCCTCCGTACTGCTCTCTCCTTTACAATAAAGTCTCCTCTTACCCGGTGATGTGAGGGGCGGCTGATTGTCCATCATGACGTCCTTGTAGAGATCCTTGTGTCCTTCTAAATACTCCCACTCCTCCATGGAGAAATAGACAGTGACACCCTGACACCTTATAGGAACCTGACACACACAATGATACAGTCACCATCCAGACACATCCCTTGTCTGTTACTGGAGAATGTCCCAGAATTCCCGGCACCGCTCACCTCTCCTGTCAGCAGCTCCATCATCTTCTTGGTGACTTCTAGAATCTTCTGCATGTTGTGTCTCTCAGGGTTTAGGGAGTCACATGGAGGCACTGTGATGGTTATATGATCACCTGACTTCAGAAGAGGAAATCTCTGTATTGAGGAACAAATAGAATATCATGTTAGAATCCCAGAATCCTCCTCACCTCTCCGGTCAGGTCAGGTCTGTGTGATGTCATGTGACCTCCCAGAATCCTCCTCACCTCTCCGGTCAGGTCTGTGTGATGTCATGTGACCTCCCAGAATCCTCCTCACCTCTCCGGTCAGGTCTGTGTGTAGGAATCGTGCACACAGAGACTGAGGCGGCCCTCCGTTTTGTTAATAATTTTCTATGTTATACCATTTCTAACTCCCAAAGCAGGCTACCCCCTCCATCTTGTAGATCTCTCATCCCCCTCCCGTGCTGTGGGGTGACATGTGGCCTGAGTGATGAGAAGGGTCACTGAACTTCAAAAGACCTTCCAAGGGGTTGTAAACACAGACTTACTTTTAAAAACTCACTTTACATATAAGTTGATATCTTCACGTAGGACATAACTACCTAAACATGGAGCCTATATTCAGAAGGCTCAGTTTGAGACCATTCTCCTGGTATGTGACACCCCTTAGCTGACCTACAGAGAAAAGCAGAAAAGTATATCTCTTGAACCATTTAAGTGCATATTTCATGTTTCATCTCTAACCATTCTGCAGATGTGGCTGAGTATTAATATACTAGTGACCAGGCCGGCAAATGTACCTAGGAAAAGTTATGAGCCAAAATATAAGCTAGGAGAGATTCTGCTTGTAACTTAGGTCTCCACCCAACACCCCTCCCCAAAAGGAGACCATTGGTTACTACTCCAAAGAGACACCCTGCTGGGATTTGCTAGAAAAAGGCTGTTATGCTTGGAGTGTGGATGAGAGAAGAGAAGATTCTCCTGCTTTTAACATCGAGACTAGCAGTAGAGCCAAGAAATTGGCTCATGAGACTTGAAACTGCATAACCCAAGGCTTTTTGGCTAGTACTCATCTACCTAAACTTCTGTTATCTCTTTGCGGTGTTATTGCTCTCTATATATTTATATATATATTGGTTACATCTTTTTTCTGTAAATCTTTTTATTGCACCCTTTTGACCTTTTAGTAATAAATCTTACTTTCTGAAAGTGTTGAACTGTTTCTAAAGCTCTTTAATGCAACTTAAGAATTCCTGCCGCTGAAGAGCGCTACTGTGTGTGTTTAACCCTCTGTATAACCTGTCTGCAGTGACAGTGGTATACAGATGATTATTTCAACCACCCTAGTGTTATTGCTGATATTGCCGAGTTTCCTCTTTCTCTGTACAAAAAGGAGGTTGGGGCAATGTGAAGGGTTAATTGCGTAATTAACCTGACCCAGTAACAATCGTGCTCAGGCTGCCGGTACATAGATTTGTGGTCCAGTTAGCTGGAAAATCATTGTGCAGGGTGCAGCTGGGCGTGGCATTGTTACGCACCTGACATCGCGGTTTTAGATTGGCTAGTCCTTCGGTCACGAGTCTGGTGAGAGGGGCAGAGATTTGATATCGCAATCGTCACACTGTGTATTATTAATAGACATAAGAGTGCTGTCATGTGACCTCCCAGAATCCTCCTCACCTCTCCGGTCAGGTCTGTGTTTTTTTTTTAATACAGATCAAAGTGATGTCATGTGACCTCCCAGAATCCTCCTCACCTCTCCGGTCAGGTCTGTGTTTTATTAAAAAAGTTGAGAGTGATGTCATGTGACCTCCCAGAATCCTCCTCACCTCTCCGGTCAGGTCTGTGTTTTATTAATAGAGATAAGAGTGATGTCATGTGACCTCCCAGAATCCTCCTCACCTCTCCGGTCAGGTCTGTGTTTTATTAATAGAGATGAGAGTGATGTCATGTGACCTCCCAGAATCCTCCTCACCTCTCCGGTCAGCAGGTAGATGATCTCCAGGGTGAGGTTTAGTATCTTCTCAGTCATGTGACTCCGGTCCTCCTCCATCCTCATTGGTGCCATCATGTGATCTATACAGGTCTCCTTGTAGACGGATAACTTTGGGAAATGAAAGTAAGAATGATTTGGATGGTATTGGTCACACAATAATAGGATGTGGATGTGAGGGGGGAATAGGAGGGTTGCTGGACATGGAAGAATTACTCCCCCCATGGGAAGACATTTTGTTTGGACAGTTTAGTGTTTGATGCATATTTGAGGTCCCGGGACCCTCTTGTCCTGCCAGATCAGAAATCCCCTTTTCTCTGTTGGGTTTGTTTGGTCTCTGAACTCGTTTTGATGAGTTTTAGATCTGCAGACAAGGAATGATAAATACAATCCTTCCTATGACTTGTTTGCTCTGAGGCAGTGCTGTGAGGTCAATGTCGGCTCATCATGATGTCCAGGAAGGGGAACTTGATGACTTTTGGCCGGAGTTGCTGGAAAATCAGGATAATTGGCAGAACTCCGACTGCAAGGCTCCAATCTGTGGCAGCCTGCTGACTGACAGGAGTGATGTCACTGTCACTCTCTGCAGTAAAAGAAGAGCTTGGATGGGATAGCAGGAGGATGGTGCTGGTGGAGTAGAGAGCTGTGGGGGAGGAGCCTGTTCTCTTCCCTCCAATGACAGCCTAGTGTGGGTAGAAGGAGGACAGGAGGGGGACAGGTTTGGATACCAAGTATACTGTAATATCCAGGACATTGTACAGAGTGGTGGTGGTTCTGGAGCTCTGAATTCCAGCACCGGGCACTGCCAGAGCCTGTGTCATGGGAAGGTATTGGAGTGTCTCCTGAAGATGTTCAGCACTGACCCCTGACTACCTTTTAGTCGATAATGCACCAACAGACCTCCTCTAAGAACAAGTGCCCACCAAGTGGTGAAGGTCCGCCCTCCTTCATTCCACTTGGTATCTTGGAATATATTATTTGACCAGTGAGATGGTCAGAAGGTGAAGGTTGTCTTCCTTTCCTGGCAGGAGTTCTGTAAGGAGGTCTGGAAAGTAAGTGCAGGTAAGAGGACAATCAGAGACCAAGAGCCCCCCTCCCTACCTTATTGTCCCCCTGAGCCTGACAAACGTCTCTTTCCTCAGAGCCCTGCTCCCTGCCAACCCTATCCTACCAGATTCCTTCAGCTACTCAAACCCCTAAAAGCCCTTGAACTCCACTACCCCCTCAGGGGCCCCAAAGTTCCTCATCCTCAGTAACCCCTGAGAGACCCCCTCAGCTCCTCTACTTCCCTCAGACCCCTCAGTATTTTCCTCCCTCTGACACCAATGATGGAACATATTCTTCATGGCCGGCTGGGGAATGTTTTCTTCCTCCTTCCCAGCAATGTAAGGGGCTCTATGCTCCATACTCCTGACCCCGGCACTCCATCATTGTGTTGGCTGCATAGTGTAATGATTGCCCATTGGCTGCCTGTGTAGTGTCATCATTGCCCTTTGTAGGCCATGTATGGTCAGGATGGTCCTTGTCTTGTCTATTTATTGTCAGTGCTGTTTGTTTAGAGCAGCGGTTCTCAACCTGGGGGTCGCGACCCCTTTGGGGGTCGAACGACCATTTCACAGGGGTCGCCTAAGACCATCGGAAAACACATATTTCCGATGGTCTTAGGAACCGAGACTCCGCTCCTGTCTCAGGCGATCTGTGGGCGGGATGATATGCTGCCCCTGTCACATGGCCACACCTCCGGGATCACTCAACAGCTCCGCCTCCTCGCCGCTGATTGGCCACCGGAACTGTAGCTCAGGAGAGGCACACAGGCGGCCAATCACCGGCGAGGAGGTGGAGCTTGGAGAGGAGGAGCCGAGCGCCAGCGCGCGGAGATCAAAGAAGATCGAGGGATCTGCAGGAGCGAGTGAAGAGAGAGGCCAGAGAAGGAAGACAGCTGACAGGTAAGTGAGAGAGAGCGAGCCCAGGCTGGAGCAGGAGTCAGCAAGGTAAGTATCATTGGTGTCAGTGGGAGGGATAGTGCCCCATCATTTGTGTCACTAATACCAACGATGGGGCACTATTCCTCCCACTGACACCAACGATGGGGCACTATTCCTCCCCCCACTGACACCAACGATGGGGCACTATTCCTCCCCCCACTGACACCAAGAATGGGGCACTATTCCTCCCCCCACCGACACCAACGATGGGGCACTATTCCCCCCCCCCACTGACCCCAACGATGGGTCACTATTCCCCCCCCCACTGACCCCAATGATGGGCCACTATTCCCCCCCCTGACCCCAATGATGGGGCACTATTCCCCCTCCACCACACTGACATCAATGATAGGGCACTATTCCTCCCACCGACACCAATGATGGGGCACTATTCCTCCCACCGACACCAATGATGGGGCACTATTCCTCCCACCGACACCAAGGATGGGGCACTATTCCTCCCACCGACACCAACGATGGGGCACTATTCCTCCCACCGACACCAACGATGGGGCACTATTCCTCCCACCGACACCAACGATGGGGCACTATTCCTCCCACCGACACCAACGATGGGGCACTATTCCTCCCACCGACACCAATGATGGGGCACTATTCCCCCCACCGACACCAATGATGGGGCACTATTCCTCCCACTGACACCAATGATGGGACACTATTCCTCCCACTGACACCAATGATGGGGCACTATTCCTCCCACTGACACCAATGATGGGGCACTATTCCTCCCACTGACACCAATGATGAGGCACTATTCCTCCCACTGACACCAATGATGGGGCACTATTCCTCCCACTGACACCAACGATGGGGCACTATTCCTTCCACTGACACCAATGATGGGGCACTATTTCTCCCACTGACACCAATGATGGGACACTATTCCTCCCACTAATGCCAATGATGGGGCACTATTCCTCCACTGATACCAATGATGGGGCACTATTCCTCCCACTGACACCAATGATGGGGCACTATTTCTCCCACTGACACCAATGATGGGACACTATTCCTCCCACTGACACCAATGATGGGACACTATTCCTCCCACTGACACCAATGATGGGACACTATTCCTCCCACTAATGCCAATGATGGGGCACTATTCCTCCCACTGACACCAATGATGGGGCACTATTCCTCCCACTGACACCAATGATGGGGCACTATTCCTCCCACTGACACCAATGATGGGGCACTATTCTTCCCACTGATACCAATGATGGGGCACTATTCCTCCCACTGACACCAATGATGGGGCACTATTCCTCCCACTGACACCAATGATGGGACACTATTCCTCCCACTGACACCAATGATGGGAAACTATTCCTCCCACTGACGCCAATGATGGAGCACTATTCCTCCCGCTGACACCAATGATGGGGACACTATTCCTCCCACTAATGCCAATGATGGAGCACTATTCCTCCCGCTGACACCAATGATGGGACACCATTCCTCCCACTAATGCCAATGATGGAGCACTATTCCTCCCTCTGACACCAATGATGGGGACACTATTCCTCCCACTAATGCCAATGATGGAGCACTATTCCTCCCGCTGACACCAATGATGGGGACACTATTCCTCCCACTGATACCAATGATGGGGCACTATTCCTCCCACTGACACCAATGATGGGGACACTATTCCTCCCACTGATACCAACGATGGGACACTATTCCTCCCACTGACACCAACGATGGGGCACTATTCCTCCCACTGATACCAACGATGGGACACTATTCCTGACACTGACATCAGTGATGGGGCACTATTCCTCCCACTGACACCAACGATGGGGCACTATTCCTCCCACTGATACCAATGATGGGGCACTATTCCTCCCACTGATACCAATGATGGGGCACTATTCCTCCCACTGATACCAATGATGGGGCACTATTCCTCCCACTGACACCAATGATGGGGCACTATTCCTCCCACTGATCCCAATGATGGGGCACTATTCCTCCCACTGATACCAATGATGGGGCACTATTCCTCCCACTGATACCAATGATGGGGCACTATTCCTCCCACTGACACCAATGATGGGGCACTATTCCTCCCACTGACACCAATGATGGGGCACTATTCCTCCCACTGACACCAATGATGGGGTGCTATTCCTCCCACTGACACCAATGATGGGGCACTATTCCTCCCACTGATACCAACGATGGGACACTATTCCTGACACTGACATCAGTGATGGGGCACTATTCCTCCCACTGATACCAATGATGGGGCACTATTCCTCCCACTGACACCAATGATGGGGCACTATTCCTCCCACTGACACCAATGATGGGGCACTATTCCTCCCACTGACACCAATGATGGGGTGCTATTCCTCCCACTGACACCAATGATGGGGCACTATTCCTCCCACTGACACCAATGATGGGGCACTATTCCTCCCACTGACACCAATGATGGGGCACTATTCCTCCCACTGACACCAATGATGGGGCACTATTCCTCCCACTGACACCAATGATGGGGCACTATTCCTCCCACTGACACCAATGATGGGGCACTATTCCTCCCACTGATACCAATGATGGGGCACTATTCCTCCCACTGATACCAACGATGGGGCACTATTCCTCCCACTGACACCAATGATGGGACACTATTCCTGACACTGACATCAGTGATGGGACACTATTCCTCCCACTGATACCAACGATGGGACACTATTCCTCCCACTGATACCAATGATGGGGCACTATTCCTCCCACTGACACCAATGATGGGGCACTATTCCCCCCACTGACACCAATGATGGGGCACTATTCCTCCCACTGACACCAACGATGGGACACTATTCCTGACACTGACATCAGTGATGGGGCACTATTCCTCCCACTGACACCAATGATGGGGCACTATTCCTCCCACTGATACCAACGATGGGACACTATTCCTCCCACTGACATCAGTGATGTGGCACTATTCCTCCCACTGATACCAATGATGGGGCACTATTCCCCCCACTGACACCAATGATGGGGCACTATTCCTCCCACTGACACCAACGATGGGACACTATTCCTCCCACTGACACCAATGATGGAGCACTATTCCTCCCACTGACACCAATGATGGGGCACTATTCCTCCCACTGATACCAACGATGGGACACTATTCCTCCCACTGACATCAGTGATGTGGCACTATTCCTCCCACTGACACCAATGATGGGGCACTATTCCCCCCACTGACACCAATGACGGGGCACTATTCCTCCTCCCACTGACACCAATGATGGGGCACTATTCCTCCCACTGACACCAATGATGGAGCACTATTCCTCCCACTGACACCAATGATGGGGCACTATTCCTCCCACTGATACCAACGATGGGACACTATTCCTCCCACTGACATCAGTGATGTGGCACTATTCCTCCCACTGCAAAATTACAGTTATGAAGTAGCAACGAAAATAATTTTATGGTTGGGGGTCACCACAACATGAGGAACTGTATTAAGGGGTCGCGGCATTAGAAAGGTTGAGAACCACTGGTTTAGAGGACCACATTACTAGAATTTATCTCCACAATGAGGAGAATGTTCCGGCCCCGGAAGTGGGGGAATGTTCTGCCCCTGAAGGGGTTCATCTGGGTTCCCACACTATATATGTGTGTATCATCATCTGCTGGAGATAAAAGATGTCACAGTGACTATGGAGGAAGAGGACGGACGTGACTATGGTGGAAGAGGACGGACGTGACTATGGTGGAAGAGGACGGACGTGACTATGGAGGAAGAGGACGGACGTGACTATGGAGGAAGAGGACGGACGTGACTATGGAGGAAGAGGACGGACGTGACTATGGAGGAAGAGGACGGACGTGACTATGGAGGAAGAGGAAGGACGTGACTATGGAGGAAGAGGACGGACGTGACTATGGAGGAAAAGGACGGACGTGACTATGGAGGAAGAGGACGGACGTGACTATGGAGGAAGAGGACGGATGTGACTATGGAGGAAAAGGACGGACGTGACTATGGAGGAAGAGGACGGATGTGACTATGGAGGAAGAGGACGGACGTGACTATGGAGTAAGAGGACGGACATGATGGGGGGTTACTGGGTGTAAATATAAAATAACATCTTATTACCTCCTCTGCTGCTACTTCGACCACTGTCTCCTCGCTGCTTCCTATGGTATGGAACTTCCTGTCTTTTTGCAGATTACTTCCTGTCTGTACCTGACATCACTTCCTGTCTGTACCTGACATCACTTCCTGTCTGTGTTCTATAATAACTTCTTTTCTGGATAGAAGTGAGATCACCACCTTGTGGAGTTCAGAGGAACTGCAGCCCCAAGAAATATTAAAATATTCGTTCCTTTGGTTTCCATGAAAGATCAAAAATAACTAAAAAAAACTGAGAAAAAAAAAAACTATCTCTTATGCAACCAACTATTTATTTTCTAATATTTATATTGAAATTTTTCAAGTTACAGAAAATGTAACAGACAAGTGTATGTTATAAGGTATGAAATCTCCCCAACAAACAGGCGGATGAATAAACAACAGACATCCCGCAGGGAAGCAGGAAATGTGTGCAATAATGACTGGAGACGTCACATAGAACATTCCCAGCATTAAGTCCACCTTGTACAGGGGAAGCAATAATAGGAGACATATGGATCACACAGAGCATTCATCATACACACCACACATAGTGCACAACACATACAACATGGAACTACACTAGCACCAGAACATGGGAAATAAAAGAGACAGCAGAAAGGAAGAAAAGAGGGTAACAGTAATGAGAGGAGAGAAGAGAGAAGAAGAGAGAAGAGGAGGAGAGGAGGATAGAAGAGGAGGAGAGGAGGATAGAAGAGGAGGAGAGGGAAGGGGAGGAGGAGGAGAGGAGAGGAAGAGGAGAAAGAGAAGGGAGGAGGAGGAGAGGAGAGGAGAGGAGGAGAGGGGAGGAGGAGGAGAGGACAGGAGGAGAGGGGAGGAGGAGGAGAGGAGAGGAGGAGGAGAAAGGGAAGGGAGGAGGAGGAGAGGAGGAGAGGGGAGGAGAAGAGGAGAGAAGGAGAGGAGAGGGGAGGAGAGAAGAGAAAAGAGGAGAAGGGAGAGGGGAGGGGAGAGGGGAGGGCAGGGCAGGTGAGAAGAGAGAGAGATGGAGAGGAGAAGAGAGGAGGAGGAGAGGAGAGAAGAGAAGGGGGAGGGGAAAGGGGAGGAGAGTAGAGGGGAGGAGGAGGAGAGGAGAAGAAAGGAGAGGGGAGTAGAGGGGAGAGGAGAGGGGAGGGCAGGGGAGAGGGTAGAGGAGGAGAGAGGAGAGCGCAGGGGAGTGGAGAGGGTAGAGGAGAGGGGAGGGGAGGGAAGAGGAGATGGCAGAGGAAAGGAGAGGGGAGGGGAGTGCAGGGGAGAGGAGAGGGGAGGGGAGGGCAGGGGAGAGGGTAGAGGAGGAGAGAGGAGAGTGCAGGGGAGTGGAGAGGGTAGAGGAGGGGGGAGGGGAAAGGGGAGGGGAGAGGGGAGGGAAGAGGAGATGGCAGAGGAAAGGAGAGGAGAGGGGAGGGGAGTGCAGGGGAGAGGAGAGGGGAGGGGAGAGAGGAGGGAAGAGGAGAGAAGAGGGAAGGAGAGAAAAGGAGGGAAGGAGAAGAGAGCCAAATCAGGAAGTACTAGAGCACGGATATGTATGGACTCCACGGATCCCACGTTTTATCACACATGTTGGTATTATGATGTAAAACACAGGTGAGTCTGTCGTTAATCAGGATCCAATCTCATTTGTTGTGAACATATTGAAGCGGAATAATTGATCTCTTCTAATATTCAGCAATAGTGATTCTCGCTGCTAACAGCATAGAAGTAAGACACTTAACCCCTCGCCTACCGGGCAGTTCTATCCCCTTCCTGACCAGGACAATTTTCAGCTTTCAGCGTTGTAGAACTTTGAATGACAATTGCGCAGTCATGCAACACTGTACCCATGTGAAACATACCATTTGTTTTTCACACAAATAGAGTTTTCTTTTGATGGTATTTACTCACTGCTGGGTGTTTTAATTTTTGAGCTATAAACAAAAAAAAGCAAAAATTTTGAAAAAAAAAGGGTTTTTTTTGTTTCTATTATAAAATTTTGCAAACAGTTAATTTTTCTCCTTCACTGATGTGCGCTGATGAGACTGCACTGATAGGCAGCACTGATAGGCAGCACTGATGGGCACTGATGTGCAGCAATGATAGGCAGCACTGATGGGCACTGATGTGCAGCAATGATAGGCAGCACTGATGGGCACTGATGAGGTGGCACAGATAGGCAGAACTTATAGGCGGCACTGATGCTGATGCACTGATATGCAACAATGTTGGGCACTGATAGAAAGCACTCATAGGCACTGAGAGGTGGCACTGATGGATGGCACTGACTTACGGCACTGCTGGGTGGCACTGCTGGGCGGCAATGGTGGGCACCTCTGGGCACTTGTGGGCGGAACTGCAGGGCACAGGTGACTGGCACTGCTTGGCACTGATCATCAGTGCCCTGATGATCGGTGCTGATCCCTCCTCTGACAATTGCTGGTTATCAGCAGTACTTTCCTCATGCTGTGACAGTGTGAGGAAAGTGCAGCCGATAACTGGCAACTACATTTCCTGGTGATCTGCTGTGTCATTGGACACAGCTGATCATGTGGTAATAGGCCGCTGTGATTGGCCTTTTACCACATCACATGATCAGCTGTGTCCGTAGGACACAGCGATCATGGAGATCACAGAGTGCATGCCTCCGGGGGTACGCGGGAGGGCGTGTTCTGGGAGGACGTCATATGACACTCCCAGAACTAGCCGGCCACAGTGAAGCCATCATTTGGCTATATGCAGTTGGCAAGTGGTTAAGGGTCTTCTTTTGGTACTGTAAGTGGAAATTTATGGAAGAGGGCCGTTTCCGGGGCCCTACCAACATTAACCCCCATCACCCTGTACATAAGGTTAAACATGTGGATCCAAAATCTAGTAACTATCAGACATTATACAAAAATCTTATTTGTGCCAGTCAATGTTTAAAATCCAAAATTAAAGTCCAAATAAATGAATCCTCCGTGTCCAACTTCAACCTCCCCATAAATCCAGATAAGATGTGTACCTCAAAAAAACGGAAAAACTAAAAATAGTGTATTACCTTCAATATCATCTGGTATAACTTTACCAACAATAATATATACTTAACAAAATATGCACAAAATAAAATAAAAACAAGATTCAAATCGTGAGCAACACATGAATCGTGAAATCACTCCGTGTACACTATAAATATATATAAATGTGAACAATCAGTGTACACTCATAAAACAAAAAAATAAATAAAATTAAAATAAATAAATAAAATAAAGGAAATAAATAAATAAAATGATATAAATTGTGAACACTTCTAAATAGCTGAAATGTATACAATTACCCTCATTAGAGTAATAGCGAGCCTTTAAAGAGTACACCCTGGACTGTCACTCCAGTGTTGTAGTCACTCCCCGGACTGTCACTCCAGTGTTGTAGTCGCTCCCCGGACTGTCACTCCAGTGTTGTAGTCGCTCCCCGGACTCTCACTCCAGTGTTGTAGTCACTCCCCGGACTGTCACTCCTGTGTTGTAGTCACTCCCCGGACTGTCACTCCAGTGATGTAGTCGCTCCTCGGACTGTCACTCCAGTGTTGTAGTCACTCCCCGGACTGTCACTCCAGTGTTGTAGTCGCTCCCCGGACTGTCACTCCTGTGTTGTAGTCGCTCCCCGGACTGTCACTCCAGTGTTGTAGTCGCTCCCCGGACTGTCATTCCAGTGTTGTAGTCGCTCCCTGGAATGTCACTCCAGTGTTGTAGTCGCTCCCTGGACTGTCACTCCAGTGTTGTAGTCGCTCCCTGGAATGTCACTCCAGTGTTGTAGTCGCTCCCTGGACTGTCACTCCAGTGTTGTAGTCGCTCCCCGGACTGTCACTCCAGTGTTGTAGTCGCTCCCCGGACTGTCACTCCAGTGTTGTAGTCGCTCCCCGGACTGTCACTCCAGTGTTGTAGTCGCTCCCCGGACTGTCACTCCAGTGTTGTAGGCGCTCCCCGGACTGTCACTCCGGTGTTGTAGTCGCTCCCCGGACTGTCACTCCAGTGTTGTAGTCGCTCCCCGGACTGTCACTCCAGTGTTGTAGTCGCTCCCCGGACTGTCACTCCAGTGTTGTAGTCGCTCCCCGGACTGTCACTCCAGTGTTGTAGTCGCTCCCCGGACTCTCACTCCAGTGTTGTAGTCCCTCCCCGGACTCTCACTCCAGTGTTGTAGTCGCTCCCCGGACTGTCACTCCAGTGTTGTAGTCCCTCCCCGGACTCTCACTCCAGTGTTGTAGTCACTCCCTGGACTCTCACTCCAGTATGTAACAGACGGGGTTCCAATCCTTAGGCAAACATCTCATGACTCCATCATCCCCAAGTTTAGCCCAGTTCATCTCTGGCTACTTGGCAGCCACCAGCACATGGGCAGCCCTCCAACAAGTCTCTCTCAACACTCCGGTTTGTCTCGCCATGTGAAGAATTTATGATTCCTCCATCGTAGCTGTTTTTCCATTTTTGTGGCGAGACAAAGATTAAGCTCCAAACGAGCCTGTTGTACCTTAAGTAACAAGTCGGGGGTTGGAGTCATTTTACGTTGGGCCAGTAAAGCCTCGTATTCCTTAGTTTGGCAGAGATCAACTCTTCACGAGATCACTTCAGTCTATAGGCTCTTTGGATACAAAAACCTCTGATAGAAGCTTTATGGTTGTGAGCTCTAGAGAAATGAGAGTAGTCTCTAGAAGTAGGATTGGCCTCTCTCCATGCATCCACCAAATTATAGCCATATAAAAGTTGAGCAAATTTGTGACTTTGTTTCGGGGGGACACAAGTTTGGTAGCATGAGATTTATCAAGCATTTGATCTAAAGCCAAATTTGAATCCCCCACTAAAATGACATCGCCTTCCAGTTCCGGAGCTAAAGATTGAAACAGGGATCGAAAAAAGTCTAATTGATTCACATTAGGCGTGTAGTAAATCAGGAAAGTCACTAAGTTTCCCCCCAAGTGGCCTTTAACCAATAGACATCGCCCTTCCTTGTCTCATATCACTTTAGATTCAGTAAAAGAGAACCGCCGGGCCAAACAGAGCGCTACCCCTCGATCTTTGTCAGATGCATTAGCAAAAAAGCACACAAGGAAGTCTCTATGAATATAACGTGGTGTGAAAGAGGAGACAAAATGGGTTTCCTGCAGAGCAACTATATCAGCTCCCAGGGACTTATTATTATTATTATACAGTATTTATAAAGCGCCAATAGTTCGCTCAGCGCTGTACATTACAAAGGGGGACAGAACATGTGACAGAACAATAACAATACAATGCAAAACATGAGGGGATCGAGGGCCCTGCTCTTTCGAGCTTACAATCTAGGAAGGAGGGGATGGAGGTACAGGAGGAGATAGCTGTGGGGGATGGAGTGGTAGGAAGAGTGGAGGAGATCGGCTGTTAGGTGAGGGCGGGGTAGGCTTCCCTGAAGAGATGGGTTTTCAGGGTGCGCCTAAAGGAGAAGAGAGTAGGTGATAATCTGATGGGTTGGGGCAGGGAGTTCCAGAGGATGGGTGACACCCTGGAGAAATCCTGGAGGCGGGCGTGGGAGGAGGAGACCAGGGAACTAGAGAGAAGGAGGTCTTGTGAGGAGCGGAGTGTGCGCAGTGATGTAGTTCAGGGCAGTATGGTGGACAGCTTTGTACGTCAGTGTTAGGATTTTGAATTTGATCCGTTGCGCAATCGGAAGCCAGTGGAGGGATTGGCAGAGGGGGGTGGCAGAAATGGAGTGGTTGGAAAGGTGAATGAGTCTGGCAGCCGTATTCAGGATGGACTGAAGCGGGGATAGCCAGCGGTGAAGCAGGTCAGTGAGGAGGGAGTTGCAGTAGTCGAGTCGTGATATGATGAGGGAGTGGATGAGCTGTTTAGTGGTTTCTGGGGTTAGGAACGTGCGGATTTTGGAGATGTTGCAGAGGTGGAGTCTGCATGAGTTTGTTAAAGATTGGACTTGGGGCTGGAAGGATAGGTTGGAGTCCAGAATGACACCAAGTACTCTGGCCTGCAGGGCGGGTTTGATGGTGGCGTTGTTAGATGTGATGGAGAAGTCAATGGGGGGTGGTATCTGGGCTGGGGAGAAGACAAGAAACTTGGTTTTGGAGAGGTTCAGTTTAAGGAAGTGGAGCGACATCCAGTCTGATATGTCGCTCAGTAGGTGTGTGATTCGGGCGGAGACCGAGGTGGTGAGGTGGGGGGTTGAGAGATAGATTTGTGTGTTGTCAGCATATAGGTGGTAGTTGAAGCAGTGAGAGAGTATGAGTTGGCCAAGGGAGGAGGTGTAGATGGAGAAGAGAAGGAGCCCGAGGACAGAGCCTTGAGGGACCCCAACAGAGAGGGGGAGTGAGGGGGAGGTGGTAGCATTATAGGTAACACTGAAGGAGCGTTGTGACAGGTAGGATGAGAGCCAGGAGAGAGCAGAATCTCTGAGGCCGAGGGAGTGTAGTGTTTTGAGGAGGAGGGGGTGGTCGACTGTGTCGAAGGCCGCAGAGAGGTCAAGGAGTAGGAGCACTGAATAGTGGCCATTAGCTTTGGTGGTTAGCAGGTCATTGGAGAGTTTGAGTAAGGCAGTTTCGGTGGAGTGTAGGGGACGGAAGCCGGACTGTAGGGGATCAAGGAGGTTGTTGTCGTTGAGGTGAGATCATAGGCGGGTGTAGACTAGGCGCTCGAGGAGTTTAGATGTAAATTGGAGCAGGGAGATGGGTCTCTGGTTGTTCGGGTCATTGGAGTTCAGGGAGGGCTTTTTAAGTATGGGGGTGATGTGTGCATGCTTCAGAGGGGAGGAGAAAGTGCCGGAGGAGAGGGAGAGATTAAAGATGTGGATGAGGGAGCGTAGGATGGAGGGGGAAGGAGGTCATAGGAGTTGTGAGGGGATAGGGTCGAGAGGGCATGTGGTGAGGCGGGCATCAGAGAGGATCTTGGAGACTTCCTCGATGGTAGTAAGGTCAAAGGTGTGAAGTGTTGGGGGGGCTTCAGTATGAGGAATGCAGGGTGGGGTGGAAGTGGAGGTCAGAGCAGTGGTGGGACCGTGGGAGAGGGGTGATGGGGGGGTAGCTGAGTGAGGGGGAACGGGGTTGGAGGGAGTTTAAGCAGCGACAAAGTCCCTGCGGGTTATGTCGAGGGAGAGGGGGGATGAGGGGGGACGGGTTGAGAGGGCGTGTGAATTGCGGCAATGTCCTTGCAAATTGTGTCAATCTTCTTTTTGAAGTGATTGGCAATCTCAAGGGCAGTGAGTGAGGTGCTGGGTGCAGGTGGGGGTGGCGAGAGTAGAGAGTTGAAGGTGGAGAAGAGTGCGCGAGGATAATGAGAAAAAACCTTGAGATGCTTAGAGGGGAATCCCGAACCTGCACATTATGGGAGAGTAAGGGAACAATGCCACTATTAGGTCTTAAGGTGGACATAGAAAAATGCAAGACAGCGATGGGGAGACCCACACATCCCCGTAGGGGAGATCGAGAATCCAGAACCAAATGAAAATTCCCGAGATGACCCTCAAAGAAAAGCAATTAAAAAAGTGAGGAAAAAAAGGAAGAAATAGGGGAGAGACAAAAGACACCCAGAAAATGGCTATCGTCAGTTCAAGTGGTAAAACAACGATATGCAGCATAAAACAGTAAAACACCAAATAACCCAGACACAAGGTCAAGGAATGGAAGAGTCTCCACCAAAGCATAGCAGTGGGGAGAGTCTTCCAATTAGGAAGAGCACATAGACGCTTCCCGGCACCATGGGGTCTGTAAAAGACATGTATAAGAAAGGTTCCTAACCCCAGAGAAATAGAATACCTGACATATATCCAATCTAGCCAGTAAACAGGTAAAAAGCAATAAAATTAAAAAACATAATATTTGGAATAACAATTCAAAGAAGAACAAGGGCGGAGGACAATGTCCCATAACAAGACCATGTAGAGGTCCCCGCCCAATAGAAATCAACTAGTAGCCAGCAGGTTCCTCAAGGACCTAACGTGGAGTAGCAGGTTTCTTCTTCCTTGAAGTGGGTGACCACAGAGGTGAAAGTGGGGGAGGAGGGCCATCAACCCTGGGCTGGTTCTGTGGGGAGGGGCTAAGGGAAATAAAGCCCAGATTCAACAAGTTTCTCTCCTTCAATGAGAGATGAGTTAGTAAAGGCAGCACACTGTACACACGTTACACGTAATTACACACATGGATCCTCTTCATGGTCCTACATGTTAACCCCTTCCCAGCCAGTGTCATTAGTCCAGTGACAGTGTATGGGATTATCAGTGATCACTCCACTAGGGGACGGCCCACAGTACATATACTGCCACAAAGCGGCCCCTGTGCGCAGGATCACGTTTATAACCGTCATCCTATTTACTTGCTAGGGGCGCGCGCGGCATGCAACCGTCCTACCCGCGGCACCGATCGTGACCACGGGTGTCAATCAGCGGGTCCTGACCAGTGATTACTCGCCAGAGCCCGGCAAACACTCACAGGCAGGAAGGCTGCATTGTTTTCAATGCAGCTCTCATCCCTGTCAGTTTCCAGCACACTGTTCCAGAGAGCAGCTTTCAGTTTTCCGGATCAGTGTGATCCTGTGAAGCACACCTACCCCCGCCCACTAGTAAAACACTCCCCTCACACAGGTAACCCTTTGATTGCCTAAAAATGTTAACCCCTTCCTCCCCAGTGCCATTAGTACAGTGTCAGTGCTTTTTTTTTTGCACTGATCACTGTATTGGTGTCACTCAGGATGTCAGTGATCCCAAGTCAGTTCCCCCCCTGTCAGAATGTCCGCCGCAGTCCCACAGTCCCGCCATAAGTCGCTGATCGCAGCTATTAGTATAAAAATAAAAAAAATCCAGTATCTATACCGCCATTTGTAAACGCTATAACTTTCACGTAAACCAATTAATTTACACGTATTGGAATTTTTTTTTAGCAAAGACAAGGAGCAGAATACATTTTGGCCCAAATTTGACAAAATTAAATTTTTACATTTTTTTACTGGACATGTTTTATAGCAAACAGTCCAAAATATAGTTTTTTTTCCTCAAAATTGTCAGTCTTTCTTTTTTATAGCGCAAAAAATAAAAAGTTCACAGGCGATCAAATACCACCAAAACAAAAACCCAATTCATGTGGAAAAAAATTAAGTAAATTTCATTTTGGTGCATCATTGCATGACCGTGCAATTGTCAGTAAATTAATGAAGCGCCGTAAAACAAACCGCTTCTGTAACGGCTTCCTGACCGCCCTATAGCAGAAATACTGCTACAGGGCAGCACAAGTGCGCATAATCACATATATATATATGTAAAAAAACAAAACCTCAGCGCTCAGGACTTCCTATTTACCATACAAAACCCCGTGAGATGCTGCTGTGCACAGGTACAAAAGACCAAAAACTCTTAACAATGAAAACCAGCGCAAACCCACATGATCAATTACATTACTCAGTGTAAAAAAACATTAATGTGCTAATAAAATTATATATAATAAATTATATATAAATTATGTTGATACAAAAATATATATATAAAATTATGAGTCCAGTGAAAAAACAAAGTGACAAAAAAATCAGAAAAATACCCAGAAAGTATATATATATATATATAATTAAAGTCCCGTGACAAAATTAATCAAATTAATTTATAATATATTTTCCATTTGATTCTTCCGTGTTACGGATCCCTTCACCATCCACCAGTGCAGAAATCAACATTAACCGCACTCACCAGATAATGGTGAGTCACACGCCTTTCAGGATTGTTAAGGGCTCCTGGACCCCCTTTACTTTCTCTGAGACCTCCAAGTGTTGTTTCCTCTCATGTCTAGGTACCTCTTCTGCTTACTCCTCTCACCGAATCCCCCAAAGGAAAATCAGGAAGAAGAAAAGACCATAGCGTGATACCGCAGTAACTTCTCCTCAAATTAATCTCTCCAGACCACTCACATTCTTTTGCGGGATATAGCCCGCTTTTTATTCAAAACAACAGCGATTCTCTTCAAAATTGATCCACTTTTCATGTACACCGATTATATAAGGATTATATAAGGACCCCACAGTTTAGTGTGCAGCAGGATGGCAGACCTCAGCTACAGACTCTTCTCCTTAGACTAAGATGGCCCCTTGGAACGCACCGCTCAGCGTGCGCTCCACTCACCGGAAATGACGTCAGATGACGGACCAGGCAACCGAAACGCGTTTCGCCCCACCCACAGGGCGTTATCAAGTCTTGATAACGCCCTGTGGGTGGGGCGAAACGCGTTGACGCACTTCCGGTTGCCTGGTCCGTCGTCTGACGTCATTTCCGGTGAGTGGAGCGCACGCTGAGCGGTGCGTTCCAAGGGGCCATCTTAGTCTAAGGAGAAGAGTCTGTAGCTGAGGTCTGCCATCCTGCTGCACACTAAACTGTGGGGTCCTTATATAATCCTTATATAATCGGTGTACATGAAAAGTGGATCAATTTTGAAGAGAATCGCTGTTGTTTTGAATAAAAAGCGGGCTATATCCCGCAAAAGAATGTGAGTGGTCTGGAGAGATTAATTTGAGGAGAAGTTACTGCGGTATCACGCTATGGTCTTTTCTTCTTCCTGATTTTCCTTTGGGGGATTCGGTGAGAGGAGTAAGCAGAAGAGGTACCTAGACATAAGAGGAAACAACACTTGGAGGTCTCAGAGAAAGTAAAGGGGGTCCAGGAGCCCTTAACAATCCTGAAAGGCGTGTGACTCACCATTATCTGGTGAGTGCGGTTAATGTTGATTTCTGCACTGGTGGATGGTGAAGGGATCCGTAACACGGAAGAATCAAATGGAAAATATATTATAAATTAATTTGATTAATTTTGTCACGGGACTTTAATTATATATATATATATATACTTTCTGGGTATTTTTCTGATTTTTTTGTCACTTTGTTTTTTCACTGGACTCATAATTTTATATATATATTTTTGTATCAACATAATTTATATATAATTTATTATATATAATTTTATTAGCACATTAATGTTTTTTTACACTGAGTAATGTAATTGATCATGTGGGTTTGCGCTGGTTTTCATTGTTAAGACATATATATATATACATGATTCGTGCTCCCGTGGTTTTCATGCCCCTCCCAGATGGCATCAGATTGCCCATTAGTACACCAGTCATCACATTTAACCCCTTGATTGCCAGGAAGATGCTCATACACAATAAACCTCCATTGCTAGTATAGTGTCTAAACGGATCAATATCTTTGATCAGATCAGCACTATACCAGTGTTCACATTAGTATAGTGTCCCCAAAAATGCAGCGTTAGTGGGATCAGCCCTGGCACCTGCGTTTAGCCCTTACACTTACCCCCCTTCTCCCCCAGCAAGTGCAGTGTCAGTAGGTCACTGTCACTTGATACATTGCACACAAAACCGCAGTGTTGGCAGAATCAGGCCTGATCTCTGCTAGCACTTGCCCTTAAATTTTGATGACTCTCATGTGCAGCAGAGTGCCAGTACTAGTGCCACGCTAACTTTTGGTGAACTGGCGAGCACCAGCGGCCTAGTACATCCTGGTCTTTCACATACCAGCACTGCAGTATCACTTGGTGATGTGGCAAGTCCCATAAGTACAGTACAAGCTGGTGCAGTGGTGAGCACAACCAAAGTTGCACACAGGCCTGTAGAACCCATGGTGTCCTTCCAGATGTGCTTGCAAATCCCGATTAGCAGCCCACAAATTCTGCAGCACCCGTACTTCCCCCATTCACTGCCCAACTCGGAATTCAGGTGGAAACAGCAAATTTAACTACTCCTATCACATACCTGGTGATGGAGGCCAATAGAGAGAGGGCTTCCCTTGCAGCTAACTTCTGGACTCCCCTGAGAGTGGGACAGTGGGAGTCAGGCCCAAAGTGGCACAGGTCACCTGTAGGAGTGCTGGTTGGTGGTCCACTCAGAAGCACAGCTGGTGCACGGAGATAGGTCTGCAGACAGGAGGTGCCTGTGCGTGGTATGCAAGCCCTTCCAGGATTTGGATGTTTACGGAGTAGTCGGTTCAAGCCAAGGTCAGGTACGAGGTGGGAATCAGAGCGGACGTAGACAGATGGGAAAGCCAAGGTCATTCACAGAGGAGTGAGAAAGAGAGTATCCGTAAGCCAAGCCGAAGTCAGGGGTAAATCAGAGTAGACAGGTCCAGCAATTTATATGCAGAACAATTTATCGCCACCAACCCAAATTCAAACCTTGCCAGACCATTCGCATAGAAGCTCAATACAGTTTCCGAATTAAAACATTTTTGGGCCTAACCCTCAACATGGGCATTACTAAAGAAAAACGATTTGCAGTTGTATTGGTCTACAGACCCGATTCATCATAGGTCTGTGTTCTCTGCTGCCATGGCCAGGCATAGATATGAGAGTATAATGTGTTTTATGCATTTCAATGACAATACACTGAGTTGTCCTTGAGGTGACCCTGAATTTGACCGGCTCCACAAAATTCAGCCCGTCGCAAATCACCTTAACCAAAAATTTGCAGATGTCTATACTCCCCAGCAAAACATCTGCATTGATGAGTCCCTCATTCATTTTTCTGGCTGCCTTGCATTCAAACAATTTCTCCCCAGCAAGCGTGCCAGATATGGGCTCACGATGTAGAAGACCTGTGAGAGGACAACAGGCTATACTTATAAGTTTCAGATGTACGAAGGAAAAGATAGTCACGTGGAGCCCCCTGGATGCCCAGACTACATGGGGAGCAGTGGCAAGATAGTTTGGGACTTGGTGTCATCCTTTTTCCATATGGGGTACCACTTATACGTGGACAATTTTTATTCAAGCGTGCCACTATTTAGACATTTGTACAATCTTGGAATTGAGGCATGTGGCACCATGTGACCTAATGTGTGCCCACCATTAGAAGTGGGTGGATGCAGGGCGGTATATTCTAATGGTGGGCATACCACACACTTTTTCTGGCACAGATTTCTTCTCTTTTTTTCATTCAGCCCACAGTCTGCATACAAAAAAAAGAACATAACATATATACCCAACAAGGACCAGCGACGTACTGGTATATCACTGGACTTTGGTTATACCAGGATAATGCCTACAGCTGCAGGCCTCATCCTGGTATCAATTTTTTCAGCCAGTGATTGGTTTTCATGTAAAAGCAATCCTAGTGGCTAATTAGCTGCAGGTTTTCTTTAACAAGCATCAGGAGATGATGCCCCCCCCCTCCCCTGCTGCCTTCCAAAGCCTTCTTTGGCAGCCCCGTGCCATCGGGGGAACCTGAGAATGCAGATAGTGTTTCTGCCAGCTGACCATAGAGCTGATTGGAGACCAGAATGATGCCAATCATCTCTATAGTCTAAGAAATCGGAAGCTACAAGCATTTCATCACTTCAGTTTCGCAGGTTATAAACAGCGACATTTGTAAATTGGGAAAGCATCTGATCACACTGATCTTGGTGAGATTAGATAATGTAAGGGCAGAGGAGATATCCAGAGTCTGATAGACCCCAGATTTCTCAAAAAAGAATATATGACAATGCCCATTGAGGTTATAGGGGATATCTGCATTCCCTGTGATAGCATTGAAAGTGATAAAAAAAAATGAAAGGGACAGTGTAAAAATAATTAAAAAAATCAAAATAAGTTACAAAAAAAAAAATACCCTCACACACACGCGCACCTGCGTTTGTGAGCATTGACCCTGTGCCAGTATGGAAACAGCGGTTGCACCATGCATGTGAGGTATCACCACAAACGTCAGATGAAGGGCAGTAATTCTAACACTAGACCTCCTCTGTAAATCTAAAATGGTAGCTTGTAAAGTCTTTTAAAGAGTTAACTATGGATATTAAAAACTTATGCAGTTTGTCGCCATTGCACGGGGCATGCACAGTTTTAAAGCATGTCATGTTTGGTATCTACTCGGCATACCATTATCTTTTATATTTTACCAAATAATTGGACAATATATTGTGTTTTTGTGCATTAAAAGTAAAAAAAGTGTATTTTTTTTTAAATTGTGTTTGAAAAATCGCTGTGCGAGTACAATGTGACAGAAAATTTCAGTACTATGTGACATAAAAAATTGCAGCACCTACCATTTTATTCACTAGGGTGTTTGACAAACAAACTTTTTTTTTTTTTTACACAAAATTGTCACTTAAATGATTTATTGCTCACACATGACATGGGTATATGTGGAATTACTCCCCAAAATATATTCTGCTACTTGTCCTGAGTATGGGGGTACCACATGTGAAAGACATTTTGGCAGTCTAGCCAAGTACAGGACCCCAAAATCTAATAAGCACCTTCAGGCTTTTAAAGGGCTTTATTTCCTCATTACACTTCCTGACTACCTATCACAGTTTCGGAGGCCCTGAAATGCCAGGATAGCACCAAACCCCCCCCCAAATGACCCCTTTTTGGAAAGTAGACACCCCAAGGAATTTGATAGGAAGCATGGTGAGTATTTTTCAGATCTCGTTTGTTGCCACAGGGTTTTGAAAATTGAAGAAAAAAAAAACAAAAACATATTTTTTCTTTTCTTTTTTTTATATTTAAAAACCTTGTGAGAAAAAATGAGATTTGCAAAATACTCACCATGCCTCTTTTTAAATTCCTTCGGGTGTCTACTTTCCAAAAAGGGTCATTTGGGGGGGATGGTGATATCCTGCATGTCAGAGCCTTTGAAACTGTGATAGGTAGTGAGAAAGTGAAATGAGGACATTATGCACCTTCAGGCTTTCAAAGTGGTCATTGGATTTCAGGCTCCTGTATGTGGCTAGGCTCCATAAAAGTCTCACACATGTGGTACCCCCATACTCGGTAGAAGTAGCAGAATGTATTTTGGGGTGTAATTCCACATATGCCCATGGCTTGTGTGACAAATATATCATTTAAATGACAACTTTGGGTTAAAAAAAATGTTTTCGTAGTTTTCTAAAAACTTGTGGAAAAAAATAAATCTTTCATGGACTCAATATCTTCTCAGCAAAAAGCTTAGGGTGTCTACTTTCTGAAAAGGGGTCATTTGGGAGTGTTTGTACTATCCTGGTATGTTAGCACCTCAGGAAATATGATGGGCAGTCAGAAAGTAAAAGCTGTGTTAATTCCATTATCTCTCCCATAGTTTGTAGACGCTATAACTATCACACAAAGCAATCAATATAAAATTATTGGGATTATTTTTAACCAAAAACATGGAGCAGAATACATTTTGACCTAAATTTATGACAACATTTTAGTTTTTTGGATATTTTTTATGACAGAAATGAGAAAATATTGTTTTTTTTTTTCAAAACTTCCTTTGTTTATAGTGCCAAAAATAAAAAGAGCACAAGTGATAAAATACCACCGAAAGAAAGCTCTATTGGTGTGAAAAAAGGATGTAAATTTCATTTATGTACCATATTGCATGACCGCGCAATTGTTAGTTAAACTAGCACAGCGTTGTATATCAAATAAATGGTGTAAATTCCATTATCTATATTATAGTTTGTAGACGCTATAACTATCACACAAAGCAATCAATATACACTTATTGAGATTTTTCACCAAAAACATGGAGCAGAATACATTTTGACCTAAATTTATGACTAACTTTGAGTTTACTATATATTTTTTATAGCAGAAATTAAAAAATGTAGTTTTTTTTCAAAATTTTCGGTCTTTTTTTGTTTGTAGCATGAAAAATAAAAAGCGCACTGGTGATCAAATACCACCGAAAGAAAGCTCTATTTGTGTGAAAAAAAGGACGTAAATTTAGTTTGGGTGCAGCATTGCATGACCGCGCAATTATCAGTTGAATTAGTGCAGCGCCAAATAGCAAAAAGAGGCCTGGTCAGGAAGGGGGTAAATCCTCTGGAGGGTAAGTGGATAATCATGTGCAGTAAAAAAAATGTGAAAAAAAAATTTTGCCATAAATTTCGGCCAGAATGTATTCTGCTCCGTGTCTTTGCCAAAAATAAAATCCCAATCCGTGTAAATGAATAGGTTTCTGTGAAAGTTACAGCGTCTAAAAATGGCGGGATAGATACTGGAATTGTATTTTTGTTACTAGTTTGATAGATATTTTGGGCCTACAATAATTTTTACCATCATTGTGAACTTTTGATAGAAGTCTCAGTGTCAGTTCCTGCAACTTCCCAGAACTGCACTTTCTAAGTGGACATTGACTGTATATAAGATTTACCATGTGTTTTATCACCCCAACACCCCGTCACGTGGCCTGGCTGCCCCTGTGCTCTCCCTCCCCCTCGCTGCATCCCCCCATCCTGCACACAGCCTTTAAAGCAGGTCGTGCAGGATGAGGGGAGGGGACCCCTGCGGCAAGGATCACAGCCCCTCCGGAAATCTAGGCAGGGGAGCTGTGATCCCCCACCAAGAGACCCCGGTGGTAGCCCACCAGGATGTCTCCGCGCAACCCCGATGGGCAGAGTGCGGTCAGAGGGGCTTCCCGCACTCTGCACCGCCAAAGACAAAGGCCGCGTTCATGAGAGTGTGGCCTGAGTCAAAGGGGCATGCCTCATTGCCCTGGCAATGTGGGGCTGGGCTGGACGTTGCCGGGGCAACCGGGAAGCATCCTGGGCGGCCTTAAAAGGGCCATCGCAGGACCCGGCCGGAGTCTTCTTTGCCTGCCGCCACCGCTGCTCGTTGGGAGGTCCGAGTGGGGACCAGACCTCTGCCAAAATAACCGCTGGGCACTCTGCAAGAGACTCTTCTTCCCCCCTGAACAGGTCAGAACTAAGACTCCCAGGACTTGGAGCACCCGCTGCCACTCTGCTAATAATCCAGGGCTGGGAGTACCGCTGACACTCTGCTAATACTCCAGGGCTGGCAGTATCGCTGACACTGTGTTAATACCCTGGGTCAGGACTATCTGCTGGGGGGCCTCACTATACTTTGCCTAATACTCTGGGGCCCGGATTACCCGCTGTTGCTGTGTGCTGAGCAGGGTCACCCCTGCCATTCGCTGTGAGCCAGAACATCCCTGCTAGAACCGTGAGTGTCTGCACCCCTGTTTTATCCCTCTATGGACTGTCCATGAACTCTCCCCCCTTCCTCCTCCCTGTTTGGATTACAATATAATACAATGATATATGGCAGTATGGTCACCTGGCTGATGTAAGGAATAAGCCCCGGACCCGTCATTCCTAACACCTCCAAGGGAGTATTGTCATCCATCTTCCTGCAGGAACTGAATTCAGAGGAGGTACGATCAGCGACTGTCATCCATCTTCCTGCAGGAACTGAATTCAGAGGAGGTACGATCAGCGATTGTCATCTATCTTCCTGTGGGAACTGAATTCAGAGGAGGTATGCTCAGCGTTTGTCATCCATCTTCCTGCAGGAACTGAATTCAGAGGAGGTACGATCAGCGATTGTCATCCATCTTCCTGCAGGAACTGAATTCAGAGGAGGTATGATCAGCGATTGTCATCCATCTTCCTGCAGGAACTGAATTCAGAGGAGGTATGATCAGCGATTGTCATCCATCTTCCTGCAGGAACTGAATTCAGAGGAGGAATGATCAGCGATTGTCATCCATCTTCCTGCAGGAACTGAATTCAGAGGAGTAATGATCAGCGACTGTCACCTATCTTCCTGGGGGAACTGAATTCAGAGGAGGTATGATCAGCGACTGTCATCCATCTTCCTGCAGGAACTGAATTCAGAGGAGGTATGATCAGCGTTTGTCATCCATCTTCCTGCGGGAACTGAATTCAGAGGAGGTATGATCAGCGATTGTCATCCATCTTCCTGCGGGAACTGAATTCAGAGGAGGTACGATCAGCGACAGTCATCCATCTTCCTGCGGGAACTGAATTCAGGGGAGTAATGATCAGCGATTGTCATCCATCTTCCCGCGGGAACTGAATTCAGAGGAGGTATGATCGGCGACTGTCATCCATCTTCCTGCGGGAACTGAATTCAGAGGAGGTACGATTGGCGACTGTCATCCATCTTCCTGCGGGAATTGAATTCAGAGGAGGTACGATCAGCTATTGTCATCCGTCTTCCTGCGGGAACTGAATTCAGAGGAGGTATGATCGGCGATTGTCATCCGTCTTCCTGCGGGAACTGAATTCAGAGGAGGTACGATCAGCGACAGTCATCCATCTTCCTGCAGGAACTGAATTCAGAGGAGGTATGATCAGCGACTGTCATCCATCTTCCTGCAGGAACTGAATTCAGAGGAGGTATTATCAGCGACTGTCATCCATCTTCCCACAGGAACTGAATTCAGAGGAGGTACGATCAGCGATTGTCATCCATCTTCCTGCGGGAACTGAATTCAGAGGAGGTACGATCAGCGATTGTCATCCATCTTCCTGCAGGAACTGAATTCAGAGGAGATACGATCAGTGATTGTCATCCATCTTCCTGCGGGAACTGAATTCAGAGGAGGTACGATCAGCGATTGTCATCCATCTTCCCGCGGGAACTGAATTCAGAGGAGGTACGATCAGAGATTGTCATCCATCTTCCCGTGGGAACTGAATTCAGGGGAGGTACGATCGGCGATTGGCATCCATCTTCCCGCGGGAACTGAATTCAGAGGAGGTACGATCGGCGATTGTCATCCATCTTCCTGCGGGAACTGAATTCAGAGGAGGTACGATCGGCGATTGTCATCCATCTTCCCGCGGGAACTGAATTCAGAGGAGGTACGATCAGCGATTGTCATCCATCTTCCCGCGGGAACTGAATTCAGAGGAGGTACGATCAGCGACTGTCATCCATCTTCCTGCAGGAACTGAATTCAGAGGAGGTATGATCAGCGATTGTCATCCATCTTCCCGCGGGAACTGAATTCAGAGGAGGTACGCTCAACGACTGTCATCCATCTTCTTGCGGGAACTGAATTCAGAGGAGGTACGATCAGCGACTGTCATCCATCTTCCTGCGGGAACTGAATTCAGAGGAGGTACGATCAGCGACTGTCATCCATCTTCCTGCGGGAACTGAATTCAGAGGAGGTACGATCAGCTACTGTCATCCATCTTCCTGCAGGAACTGAATTCAGAGGAGGTACGATCAGCGATTGTCATCCATCTTCTTGCAGGAACTGAATTCAGAGGAGGTACAATCAGCGATTGTCATCCATCTTCCTGCGGGAACTGAATTCAGAGGAGGTACGATCAGCTGGACATTGGCCTATCATACATTCCATCTGATGAGTTACAGATGGCCGATATCTTTCACAAGTCACAGAGCCCCCCATTGAACAGAAATGGCAAATACTGGAATGTATTGAAGGGTGTGCCTTTACCTGGTATGGGGGGGTATAAAAGTAAGCCATTGCTCTCCTTGTGGCCCCTCTTGGAGCCCAGGTGTCAGGACCCCAGGATGTCTGTGGAATGTACCTCCATGATTCTATGTGTCTGTCCTGTAGTCCTCTCTATGTACTGGTAATATACTGTATGTTAGACTGTGACATCATTGTTTGTGTGTATCATATCCTTTATATTTTGTTATATTCCATTCATAGCAAGCTTCTTTTCTGTGTAAACCAATCAGATCTTTATTTGTTGCACAGTTGTTATCATTTGGTATAAATATTATTGGTAATAGCCGGATGGGGATTGGCTCAATTCATGTATAGACAAAAGGTTGTGATCACTTATTATATTCACCATCAAGGGAATAAGTGAGGTAATGGAGGTGATCAGAGTACAATAGTGGGACTGCGGCTGGCATTCTGACTCTGGGGGGAGCTGACTTGGTGTCACTGACATCTCCAGTGACACCAATACAGTGATCAGTGCTAATAAAATGCACTGACACTGTACTAATGGCACTGGGCAGGAAGGGGTAACATGAGGGCCCATCAAAAGAGTTAACTGTGCTGTGTGTGTGTGCTTCACTGTAAGTACACTGCTTTGTATTGGTCTCCTATGCAGAGCCATACAAAGCAGTGTGCAGGAGTTGACAGGGGAGAGATCTGTGTTATTTATACACAGGTCTCTCCCCCATCGGTAATCACCGGGTGCTGATGAGGAATCACCGGCTGGGACCCGGTGGTTGACAACAAAGGCCGTGAATGGCAATGTAGGTAGGGCACACGTGCACGCCCCCTACCCGGAACTGCAAATTCACATATATATACATGATTTTGCACAGCCGCACCGCCCTGTAGCAGTATCTCTGATATAGGGCAGCACTGAAGCGGTTAAAGCCTAAGGTTAGTCACACATTTCTTCAAAAACAGCACAACAGACAGTACTTACTGTCAATATGGAATGCCCCTTGTGCTGATGACTTCCTCTTTAGCTGAAGTCTTCCATCCTTCAATCCCCCCGACCTCCACAGTGCTAACAGGCAGATGAATATTCAGAATACAATGTCCTGGAAGGGGGGATTCCCCCATCCACCTCACTTGTTTGGATGGAAAAGAGAAAAGACCCTGTCCCATCTTTGGGGACCAAAGATTCTTAGTGGGGGAAGTGTGTAGCCAGGGGAATGCTACTAAGAGATGGAGGAGACATTACAGAGTACACAACAGGTTGTTTAATTTCCCCTTATGTTCATGGATAGATCATTGCATCACATTTCTGCCTCTAGAGCACAGGTGTCAAACTGGCAGCTATTGCCAAACTACACGTCCCATGAGGCATTGCAAGATTGGCAGTTACAAGCATGACTCCCAAAGGCAGAGGCATGATGGAACTTGTAGTTTTGCAATAGCTGGAGGGCCACCAGTTTGACACCCCTGCTCTAGAGGGAGACCACTCTTACTGACCCTGAAAGCAGAGGATCCTGGGACATGTAGTCCCTCAACCAACCCTTACAGAAGAATGAATCGGCCCAGAGACTACAACTGGCTTGAGAGCCAAAGCAACAGGGGATCCTTGGAGAGTTTATAAATTTACTGTAATTGGTGGTCTCGGGGTCTTGTCCTGGGGGCTGTGGTGGTTTATGTAAGGATTTATTCTACTTATAAAGGGCGTGTCCCTTTCCCTTAGATGAAATATTACAGTGCCTCCAGCCGTTAAAATACGGCAAATATTTAGTAAACCAATAATTTGGACACCTTGATAATTTGATCACCACTTATTATTAGACCTTGAATTCTTTTAGCCAGTATGATTTCGTACCATACACACAAAATTTGCCTTATAATAGATAAATATAAAATTTATTTATGTACAAAAATTATATATATATTAACACAAAACGCAAAAGACTGGTGATAAATGAATATTGGTACACACAATCAAAAATATATCCTACCAATGTAATACACAATAATAATGTTTCTAAATAATGAAATCAATATAACAATCTTCTAAATGATGATAATTATTATTAAAAATTAAATTTATTAATAACTAATAATTTAGAGTATCTCAGAGGTTATATTCTCACAAACCGTGGCCATAGGATTGGAAGAAGATATTCTCTGACAAATTATACTCTAATTATTAATATTTAATAAATTATGAAATATGAGAAATTTATAATATGACACCAAACAATTTTAACAGTAATACAGGATCTCTCTACATATATATAACTACCCAATATAGTTGTGATACACTAAGGTAATTCTATGACTCTACACAACAGAGAAAATAGACAATGCAAAATGAAATGGACATCTCACCACACCCGGAATTCAGACTAGGAAACTTTCCAGTGGATCCAGCTGGCAGTGGAACGCCTTCAGAATGATGACCACAGGGGAAAGTGAGATAGAGTTCAATAGTGTGGGAGAATGTAGGAAGTTAGAAGTACAGAGATTTAGAAATTTAGTAAAGTTTTGGAAGTTTGAAAGATGGAAGAGGGGTTATTCAGCAGAGAGGTCTCTTCAGATGTCTTCAGATTTTCTTCTAATGAGGTTTTTTCTTCAGTCAGGTTTTTTCTTTTGATGAGTCTTTTTCTTTTTTAAAGGTGCATGGGCTTTTATACCAACTAAACCATTGTTCTAAGATACCCTCCCACCAGGCTTCTTGATTGGCTAGTTGAGAAATGTATGTACATAAGCTATTTCTCACCTATCCGCCAGGTGGCGGTCTTGTACCCTAGAACAATTTGAGTATTGATGATGACTCATACCTCGGGTGGAACTCCATGTAATTTTAGGTATTAAATATACGTCTTATCCAGATATATAAGTGATCATAGCTATAGTGTTCTAAATAAGAACCATGGAATATATGTGTATATTCAGTTATTCCTGTCCCTGAGATACAACTTGTGTGAAAGCATCTGTTTCCTGATAAGACATACAACTGATGCTAACTCACAATATATCTTACTTTCCATCATCTCAATACTCAAGTTAGTGATATACAATTCCCATTGCTGAATATTTGGTGGTGTGTGAAACATATTCTTTATAACATCTCTAGATACTATGCTTTTGTAGTAATATCTTTGTGGTTAGATACATTCAATTCTCAGTCTTAAATGTCCTGAATTTAACTTTTAGTCTTAAGAGTGACACATTAAACTGATGTTTGTCCATTGTAAAGATGAGAGGCAACAACCAGGTGTCCTTGTAGTTTGAACAGACCATTTGAAAAGACTGATATCTCACCATTCTCCTCAAGGGTTGTTTACTCTTCTCAAACGTTACTATAGTTTCACTTGTTGGTGTGGTGATTCAACATTTGAAGGTTTACAGTCTTATTTGGCTGTCTATTTAACTTTTGTATATGCATTCTCCCCGACCCCAATATACAAATAGTATTTATTTACAGTCCAAACAATCTATTATCTTGGAAAAATCTCACTTCACTCATTATATACATTTCTCTAGCTTGGGGTCCTTCGACTTTTCAACCAAGACAAGTTAACCCTTAACATACGGCTATGCTGAGTTGCTGTCATGTAGGATTATGTCTTGATAAAATCATGTTTTTGAGATGTAATTTCAAAAGGTCCACAACAGTTCTCTTCATGCACCAAACCTTCCAACTCACCTACTGTGCTGGGCAGACTTCTGGCATTGGGGAACAAACACTTTCATTCACTGACACGTTGTCCATTCACTGACACCTCGTTCATTCACTGACACCTCGTTCATTCACTGACACCTTGTCCATTCACTGACACCTCGTCCATTCACGGACACCTCCTTCATTCACTGACACCTTGTCCATTCACCGACACCTTGTTCACACGGATTTTGTGTATTTTTTATTTTCATACAAATGGTACCAATTCCACTGGTTGTAACATGGGAACCTTCTTACCATCTGCCATAGCCCTCCCCCCATCTTTCCCCATTCCACCCCCCAATAAGTACTGACATGTCTGATCTGTCTACCCCATTTTAACTGAATTCTCCCTCCCCCCTCCATCCTAGTTTATATACTCCTTCAGTCTTCCCATAAACCCCTCCCCCAGCACAGCAGACCCCCTTCCATTTAGGTGCAAACCATCTCTAGTATATAGGCTGCACCCCAATGAGAAGTCAGCCCAGTGCTCTAGGGCAGGACTTCATTTTTATTCTTCTCCTGCCATCAATGGCCAACCCGGTCCCACACTTCATCCATGTCTTTGAGGACCTCTGATCTCCTTATGAACTGTTTCTTCCATGATGAAGATCAGCCATGGAGTATGTCTGAGGTGTATATCAGGGGGTGCTTCTTCCCCACATGAGAGCTGGGATGTCCAGCAACATTCATCTAGAAGACATTTCCCACACTCAAGGCACTAATACACCTCCAGGGTTGTGTGGGACCCCTGATGTACAGGAACATAGGACTTCAGTGAGGAACATTTCCCTCACTTAGGACAGGAAAGTGGCTTCTCCCCCGTGTGACATCTCTGATGTCTGGAAAGATGGGACTTCACTGAAAAACATTTCCCACACTCAGGGCAGGAATACGGCTTCTCCCCTGTGTGAGATCTCTGATGTGTGTAAAGATGGGACTTATCTAAAAAACATTTCCCGCACTCAGGACAGGAATACGGCTTGTCCCCCGTGTGAGATCTCTTATGTTTGGAAAGACTGGACTTATCTGAAAAACATTTCCCGCACTCAGGACAGAAATACGGCTTCTCTCCTGTGTGACATCTCTGATGTGTGTGCAGACTGGACTTCAATGAATAACATTTCCCACACTCAGGACAGGAATACGGCTTTTCCCCCGTGTGAGATCTCTGATGTCTGTAAAGATGGGACTTCTCTGAAAAACATTTCCCACACTCAGGACAAGAATACGGTTTCTCCCCCGTGTGAGATCTCTGATGGATGTAAAGAATGTGCTTCAGTGAAAAACATTTCCCACACTCAGGACAGGAATACGGCTTCTCCCCTGTGTGAGATCTCTGATGTTTGTGCAGACTGGACTTCTCTGAAAAACATTTCCCACATTCAGGACAGGAATACGGCTTCTCCCCCGTGTGACATCTTTTATGCACATTAAGATTGTATGTAGAACTGAACCTCTTCCCACACTCAGTACAGGAGAAGCTCTTCCCTGTTGGAAGGCCGGCCGGGTCCCGCACAGTCTGAGGTTCCTCAGGATACGAGGAATTCGATGGTCCATCTACACTGGGTGGTGCCGGATGGACATTGGAGGGAGCCGGGTTTTCTCCTGGACTATACTGTGTGATGTCCTCATCTTCTACTTTCCAGTCTGGAGACAAAGTGAGACAATCCTCGGAGGTTTTCCTCATCTCCCGGCCATGGACTAAAATACAAAGACAAAGAGGATTACTAGACAGGAGCTGATTGGTTCCCCCAAACCAGGACTCCGCCCACATCAGGCAGCTTGGTCTCTGAGGAGCTTACAAATCCACCCTCAAGGGAACTAGGAAATGGCTCCTCTGATCTCCTACCAGGTCATTTCTTTATTCATGGACCTTAGTCAGAGAGTGAGGAAATCAGAACTGTCTTTTATAGGAGGGACAGTGATGAGGGGATTATAGGACGAGGGTCCCCACCCCCTCTATCACTCATCGCCATCTTCCCAACACAAGAAGTACTGCACTTCCTTATTTAGTCCATGATTTAGTCATGAAGAACAGCGGGGCTGAGCCCCACCAGAGGTCAGAGAGTGAGGATGGGGGGAGAACAACCAAGATGAAGACTGGACTGATCCTGAAGACCACCATCATTGGGGTATTGACTCCTCCCTCATTATCACTTTCTGTTTAAGGGTCCAAAGTTGGAGGATGTTATCACATTATTATCACCATGTAAAAGTCTGTGCTCCAATCACATCATCCGATATAAAATGTCCAGCTGGGAGGAAATGGGTGTAACAAAAGAGAATCCATATTATGTGTATATATAGCAGTGGGGGAAGGGGGAGAGCAGAAGTCAGGACTATGGAATGTACAACACAGAGTATATAGTGCAGGGGTCAGGAGTATGTAATGTACAACAGAGTATATAGTGAAGGGGTCAGGAGTATGTAATGTACAACATAGAGTATATAGTGCAGGGGTCAGGAGTATGTAATGTACAACAGAGTATATAGTGCAGGGGTCAGGAGTATGTAATGTACAACAGAGTATATAGTGCAGGGGTCAGGAGTATGTAATGTACAACATAGAGTATATAGTGCAGGGGTCAGGAGTATGTAATGTACAACATAGAGTATAGAGTGCAGGGGTCAAGAGTATGGAATGTACAACAGAGTATAGAGTGCAGGGGTCAGGAGTATGTAATGTACAACATAGAGTATATAGTGCAGGGGTCAGGAGTATGTAATGTACAATATAGAGTATATAGTGCAGGGATCAGGAGTATGTAATGTACAACATAGAGTATATAGTGCAGGGGTCAGGAGTATGTAATGTACAACATAGAGTATATAGTGCAGGGGTCAGGAGTATGTAATGTACAACAGAGTATATAGTGCAGGTCACATGACAGTTGTATACAATGGATGGCTTAATTTTCTTCCCAAAAGAAGAACAAAAATTTTGAAAAAAAAAACCCACGTTTTTCTTTGTTTCTGTTATAAAAGTTTACAAATAAATAATTGTTCTTCATAAATTTAGGCCGAGATGTATTCTGCTACATGTCTTTGGTGAAAATAACCCAAATTAGTATTTATGATTTAGTCTGAAGGGAAGTTATAGAGTTCACAAACTATGGGAGATATCTGAAAATTGATCAATCCTGAAGTACTGACAGTCAATCTCATTTCTTGAGGTCCAAGAATGTCAGAACAGTACAGATATCCCCCAAATGTCAGGACAGTACAGAAATCCCCCAAATGTCAGAACAGTACAGATATCACCCAAATGTCAGGATGGTGCAGATATCCCCAAATGTTAGGATGGTGCAGATATCCCCCAAATGTCAGGACGGTACAGATATCCCCCAAATGTCAGGACGGTACAGATATCCCCCAAATGTCAGGACGGTACAGATATCCCCCAAATGTCAGGACGGTACAGATATCCCCCAAATGTCAGGACGGGACAGATATCCCCCAAATGTCAGGACGGGAAAGATATCCCCCAAATGTCAGGACGGGAAAGATATCCCCCAAATGTCAGGACAGGACAGATATCCCCCAAATGTCAGAATGGTACCGATATCCCCCAAATGTCAGGACAGTACAGCTATCCCCCAAATGTCAGGACAGTACAGAAATCCCCCAAATGTCAGAACAGTACAGATATCCCCCAAATGTCAGAACAGTACAGATATCCCCCAACTGTCAGGACGGTGCAGATATCCCCCAAATGTCAGAACAGTACATATATCCCCCAAATGTCAAGACAGTACAAATATCCCCCAAATGTCAGGATGGTGCAGATATCCCCCAAATGTCAGGATGGTGCAGATATCCCCAAATGTCAGGATGGTGCAGATATCCCCAAATGTCAGGACGGTGCAGATATCCCCAAATGTCAGGATGGTGCAGATATCCCCAAATGTCAGGACGGTGCAGATATCCCCCAAATGTCAGGAGGGTACAAATATCCCCCAAATGTCAGGACTGTACAGATATCCCCCAAATGTCAGAACGGTAAAGATATCCCCCAAATATGTCAGGACGGTAAAGATATCCCCCAAATGTCAGGACGGTACAGATATCCCCCAAATGTCAGAACGGTGCAGATATCCCCAAATGTCAGGACGGTGCAGATATCCCCAAATGTCAGGACGGTGCAGATATCCCCAAATGTCAGGACGGTGCAGATATCCCCCAAATGTCAGGAGGGTACAAATATCCCCCAAATGTCAGGAGGGTAAAGATATCCCCCAAATGTCAGGACGGTACAGATATCCCCCAAATGTCAGAACGGTACAGATATCCCCCAAATGTCAGGACGGTACAGATATCCCCCAAATGTCAGGACGGTACAGATATCCCCCAAATGTCAGGACTGTACAGATATCCCCCAAATGTCAGGACGGTAAAGATATCCCCCAAATATGTCAGGACGGTAAAGATATCCCCCAAATGTCAGGACGGTACAGATATCCCCCAAATGTCAGAACGGTGCAGATATCCCCAAATGTCAGGACGGTGCAGATATCCCCAAATGTCAGGACGGTGCAGATATCCCCAAATGTCAGGACGGTGCAGATATCCCCCAAATGTCAGGAGGGTACAAATATCCCCCAAATGTCAGGAGGGTACAGATATCCCCCAAATATGTCAGGACGGTAAAGATATCCCCCAAATATGTCAGGACGGTAAAGATATCCCCCAAATGTCAGGACGGTACAGATATCCCCCAAATGTCAGAACGGTACAGATATCCCCCAAATGTCAGGACGGTACAGATATCCCCCAAATGTCAGGACGGTACAGATATCCCCCAAATGTCAGGACTGTACAGATATCCCCCAAATGTCAGAACGGTAAAGATATACCCCAAATGTCAGGACAGTACAGATATCCCCCAAATGTCAGGACGGTACAGATATCCCCCAAATGTCAGGATGGTACAGATATCCCCCAAATGTCGGGACAGTACAGATATCCTCCAAATGTCAGAACAGTACAGATATCCCCAAATGTCAGGACGGTACAGATATCCCCCAAATGTCAGGACGGTACAGATATCCCCCAAATGTCAGGACGGTACAGATATCCCCTAAATGTCAGGACGGTACAGATATCCCCCAAATGTCAGGACAGTACAGATATCCCCCAAATGTCAGGACAGTACAGATATCCCCCAAATGTCAGAACAGTACAGATATCCCTCAAATGTCAGGACAGTACAGATATCCCCCAATTTTTACTTTGGGTACAATGTTGTATGATCGCGCAGTTGTCATGCAAAGTGTGAGAGCGCTGAAACCTGAAAAATGGCCTGGGCAGGAAGGGGGAAAAAGTGCCCGGTATGGAAGGGGTTAGTGGGGTACCCCAAGGTTCAGTGTTGGGACCCCGACTTAATAATATATTTATAAACAATATAGGGTCTGATATTAAAAATCCCAAGGGGGATATGATCTCCATGTATAATACATAAGGGGGATATGATCACCATGTATAATACATAAGGGGGGATATGATCTCCATGTATAATACATAAGGGGGGATATGATCTCCATGTATAATACATAAGGGGGGATATGATCTCCATGTATAATACATAAGGGGGGATATGATCTCCATGTATAATACATAAGGGGGGATATGATCTCCATGTATAATACATAAGGGGGGATATGATCTCCATGTATAATACATAAGGGGGGATATGATCTCCATGTATAATACATAAGGGGGATATGATCTCCATGTATAATACATAAGGGGGATATGATCTCCATGTATAATACATAAGGGGGGATATGATCTCCATGTATAATACATAAGGGGGGATATGATCTCCATGTATAATACATAAGAGGGATATGATCTCCATGTATAATACATAAGGGGGGATATGATCTCCATGTATAATACATAAGGGGGGGATATGATCTCCATGTATAATACATAAGGGGGGATATGATCTCCATGTATAATACATAAGGGGGGATATGATCTCCATGTATAATACATAAGGGGGGATATGATCTCCATGTATAATACATAAGGGGGGATATGATCTCCATGTATAATACATAAGGGGGGGATATGATCACCATGTATAATACATAAGGGGGATATGATCTCCATGTATAATACATAAGGGGGGATATGATCTCCATGTATAATACATAAGGGGGATATGATCTCCGTGTATAATACATAAGGGGGGGATATGATCACCATGTATAATACATAAGGGGGGATATGATCTCCATGTATAATACATAAGGGGGGGATATGATCTCCATGTATAATACATAAGGGGGATATGATCTCCATGTATAATACATAAGGGGGATATGATCTCCATGTATAATACATAAGGGGGATATGATCTCCATGTATAATACATAAGGGGGGATATGATCTCCATGTATAATACATAAGGGGGGATATGATCTCCATGTATAATACATAAGGGGGATATGATCTCCATGTATAATACATAAGGGGGATATGATCTCCATGTATAATACATAAGGGGGGATATGATCTCCATGTATAATACATAAGGGGGGATATGATCTCCATGTATAATACATAAGAGGGATATGATCTCCATGTATAATACATAAGGGGGGGATATGATCTCCATGTATAATACATAAGGGGGTGTGATATGATCTCCATGTATAATACATAAGGGGGGATATGATCTCCATGTATAATACATAAGGGGGGATATGATCTCCATGTATAATACATAAGGGGGGGATATGATCTCCATGTATAATACATAAGGGGGATATGATCTCCATGTATAATACATAAGGGGGGATATGATCTCCATGTATAATACATAAGGGGGTGTGATATGATCTCCATGTATAATACATAAGGGGGGATATGATCTCCATGTATAATACATAAGGGGGGATATGATCTCCATGTATAATACATAAGGGGGGGATATGATCTCCATGTATAATACATAAGGGGGATATGATCTCCATGTATAATACATAAGGGGGGGATATGATCTCCATGTATAATACATAAGGGGGGGATATGATCTCCATGTATAATACATAAGGGGGGATATGATCTCCATGTATAATACATAAGAGGGGGGATATGATCTCCATGTATAATACATAAGGGGGATATGATCTCCATGTACAATACATAAGGGGGAAATGATCTCCATGTATAATACATAAGGGGGATATGATCTCCATGTATAATACATAAGGGGGGATATGATCTCCATGTATAATACATAAGGGGGGATATGATCTCCATGTATAATACATAAGGGGGATATGATCTCCATGTATAATACATAAGGGGGGATATGATCTCCATGTATAATACATAAGGGGGGATATGATCTCCATGTATAATACATAAGGGGGGATATGATCTCCATGTATAATACATAAGGGGGGATATGATCTCCATGTATAATACATAAGGGGGATATGATCTCCATGTATAATACATAAGGGGGATATGATCTCCATGTATAATACATAAGGGGGGATATGATCACCATGTATAATACATAAGGGGGATATGATCTCCATGTATAATACATAAGGGGGGATATGATCACCATGTATAATACATAAGAGGGGATATGATCTCCATGTATAATACATAAGGGGGGATATGATCTCCATGTATAATACATAAGGGGGATATGATCTCCATGTATAATACATAAGGGGGGATATGATCTCCATGTATAATACATAAGGGGGGGGGATATGATCTCCATGTATAATACATAAGGGGGGGGGATATGGTCTCCATGTATAATACATAAGGGGGGGGGGATATGATCTCCATGTATAATACATAAGGGGGGGATATGATCTCCATGTATATTACATAAGGGGGATATGATCTCCATGTATAATACATAAGGGGGATATGATCTCCATGTATAATACATAAGGGGGGATATGATCTCCATGTATAATACATAAGGGGGGATATGATCTCCATGTATAATACATAAGGGGGGGATATGATCTCCATGTATAATACATAAGAGGGGATATGATCTCCATGTATAATACATAAGGGGGTTATGATCTCCATGTATAATACATAAGGGGGGATATGATCTCCATGTATAATACATAAGGGGGGATATGGTCTCCATGTATAATACATAAGGGGGGGATATGATCTCCATGTATAATACATAAGGGGGGATATGATCTCCATGTATAATACATAAGCGGGGGATATGATCTCCATGTATAATACATAAGAGGGGATATGATCTCCATGTATAATACATAAGGGGGGATATGATCTCCATGTATAATACATAAGGGGGATATGATCTCCATGTATAATACATAAGGGGGGATATGATCTCCATGTATAATACATAAGGGGGGATATGATCTCCATGTATAATACATAAGGGGGGATATGATCTCCATGTATAATACATAAGCGGGGGATATGATCTCCATGTATAATACATAAGGGGGGATATGATCTCCATGTATAATACATAAGGGGGATATGATCTCCATGTATAATACATAAGGGGGATATGATCACCATGTATAATACATAAGGGGGATATGATCTCCATGTATAATACATAAGGGGGGATATGATCACCATGTATAATACATAAGAGGGGATATGATCTCCATGTATAATACATAAGGGGGGATATGATCTCCATGTATAATACATAAGGGGGATATGATCTCCATGTATAATACATAAGGGGGGATATGATCTCCATGTATAATACATAAGGGGGGGGGATATGATCTCCATGTATAATACATAAGGGGGGGGGATATGGTCTCCATGTATAATACATAAGGGGGGGGGGATATGATCTCCATGTATAATACATAAGGGGGGGATATGATCTCCATGTATATTACATAAGGGGGATATGATCTCCATGTATAATACATAAGGGGGATATGATCTCCATGTATAATACATAAGGGGGGATATGATCTCCATGTATAATACATAAGGGGGGATATGATCTCCATGTATAATACATAAGGGGGGATATGATCTCCATGTATAATACATAAGGGGGGGATATGATCTCCATGTATAATACATAAGGGGGGATATGATCTCCATGTATAATACATAAGGGGGGATATGATCTCCATGTAGAATACATAAGGGGGGGATATGATCTCCATGTATAATACATAAGGGGGGATATGATCTCCATGTATAATACATAAGGGGGGGATATGATCTCCATGTATAATACATAAGGGGGGGATATGATCTCCATGTATAATACATAAGGGGGGATATGATCTCCATGTATAATACATAAGGGGGGATATGATCACCATGTATAATACATAAGGGGGGATATGATCTCCATGTATAATACATAAGGGGGGGATATGATCTCCATGTATAATACATAAGGGGGGATATGATCTCCATGTATAATACATAAGGGGGGATATGATCTCCATGTATAATACATAAGGGGGGATATGATCTCCATGTATAATACATAAGGGGGGGATATGATCTCCATGTATAATACATAATGGGGGGGATAAGGGGGAATTGCTGTAGGAAAGTCCTGGATTCTTTTGTCTGCAGCACAGAGAAGGAAGATTATCCGAGAGAAATCCAGGAATACAGGACGGGGAACACAGCTCAGGAAAGTGACCAGGGGATTACAGGCTGATATCACCCAGTCCCCGCCCTACTCTGGACCAATCAGTGAGCAGTATGGGTGGAGGAATGGATTTAGTGTTCATGACCCACCTGTGCTGATCTCTGTAGGAGTGTCCTCCTCTATAAATGTCCCCGTTATTCCATCCTCCTCCATAGACTGCTGATCATCCCTCACATACGCCTCTTCTTCTTCTGCTTTCACCTCAAATTCTATATCGATTGGATCTCCACTCTAAATCAAGGAAATGAGAGAAAATATCATCTGTAAAATGTAAGATTTATGATTGTGACATCACACACAAAATCCACACATTGTCTCCCTTCACAGAAGCAGATCACATGTGATATGTGGGTACATTTCCCCTAAATACCGCATGCCATCCTGAAACTGTCCATTTCCTATCCCGTGTTGCGGTATTGACCACAAACACTGAACACGCTCAGTAAATACCGCATGAACAGGCGTTACATTCACAGAAGGAAATAAAGAATGAAATGCATGCGGTCATTAATTAGTGGTGGAGACATGCGGCATTCAGGAAATGTGTACTGCTTGGTAAAGAGTGGGCGGCCGCTGGCATCCTTAACAACCGGTAAACAACATGGTTGCTAGGGAGCGAGCGGCCACCACGTCCTAACCAACCGATAAATATAAAAAAACGAATTACCGGCAATGAAATATGAAGAAAATAGCATAGGATTCCCTCTTTAGGGGGGTCTAGTATGGATTTTGAGGGGGACCCCTTGCCAAAATGAAAGAAATACATACCAGACCCCTATCTGAGCATGCAGCCCGGCAGGTCAGGAAAGGGGGGGGGACGAGCAAGCGACCCCCATCCTGAAACATACCAGGCCATGTGCCCTTAACATGGAGTGGATGTTCTGGGGCAGGGGGGGGCTTTGCTCCCCCAGAGCACCTTGTCCATGTTGATGGGGACAAGGGACTCTTCCCCACAACCCAGGCTAGTGGCTGTTGGGGTTTGCAGGCAGAGGAGTTACAAAATTTAACAAGGGGGCCCTCAGATCCCTCACCCCATGTGAATGAGTATGGGGTACATGGTAGCCCTAATTATTCACCCCAAAAAAGTATTCTGTTAAATACAGCAGGCAGTATTTGACAAGTCCTTTATTAAAAAAGCAAAAATAAAGCAAAATGTCCCCCCGGTGTAGATCCATCATCAATCACGATGCTCGCTGTCACCGCTGACTCGGAAAGAAAAGCTCCGCTCCCAATGAAGACTCCCCTCTGTCTGACAGCTCTGCTGCCTCCTGCCACTAAATTTACTGAGGGACGGTGCCACTCGGTGATGTCACTGACCGGGGCATGTTGTATTGGTGATGTCACTGACCGGGGCATGTTGTATTGGTGACGTCACTGACCGGGGCATGTTGTATTGGTGACATCACTGACCGGGGCATGTTGTATTGGTGATGTCACTGACCGAGGCATGTTGTATTGGTGACATCACTGACCGGGGCATGTTGTATTGGTGATGTCACTGACCGGGGCATGTTGTATTGGTGATGTCACTGACCGGGGCATGTTGTATTGGTGACGTCAAAAGAGGGCAAGGCCACACAGTGATGTCACAAGGTAGTACTGCTCCTTAGTTTATTTAGAAGTGGGAGGCGGCAGAGCTGTCAGATGGCAGGAGTGGAGCTTTGTTGTTTTCAGCGATGACAGCGAGTATTGTGATTGGATCATCGATGGATCTACATCAGGGGTATATTTCTCTTTATTTTTGTTTTGTCAAACATTTCTTCAAGTGTTTTTTTACACTACATTTTTTTTGGTGAATGAATAGGGGTGCTATGTACTCTATACCCATTCACATTGTGGGGGGCTGGCATCTGGGGGCCTCCATGTTAAAGATAGCTTCCAGATTCCAATAAGCCCCCCACCCACAGACCCCACAACCACTGGCCAGGGTTGTGGGGAAGGGACCCTTGTCCCCATCGATATGGGGACAAGGTGCTTTTTGGGGGGTCAGAATGCCCCTGCCCTGAAGCACCCACCTCATGTTGAGGATATGTGGCCTGGTATGGTTCAGGAGGAAGGTGGGCACTCACTAATTGATTTTGGAGGGGAACCCACGCCTTTAATTTTATTATTTTGGCATCAGGGTTTCACTCAAAATCCATACCAGACCTGTCACAGCTGTCAGCGGGGAACTTGGTGGCCGTCCGCTCCTTGTTTACTGGTTGTTGGGGACACTGGCGGCTGCCCTCTCCTTAACAACAAGCTATTTCCAAGTGTTGCTATGGACACCAGTGGTAAATTACCCGCAGGCTTCACTACTAAAAAAAAGCATGCAGCATCTTACTACATACTGGGATACGGGAAGATACCGCTTTGTGATTGGAGCCCATAGTCTCTACAAGTCCATGTTCTAGATTCTCCATCCCACCAACCTTGTAATAGTGAGGGATGGTGTGACCTTCCTGTGTGGAATCCCGGGAATACAGAGGACGGGGACATCTCTCTGGTGGGTTCCTGGTATTAGGTGGCTCCATCATATCCTTGTGTACTTCTGAAAACTCCTCCATCACTCCATACTCCTCATCCTCCTCTTTATACTCTTCTTTAACATCAATATTATCATCCCCGAGGATTCCACTCTGAAAGATATAATAAAACATTCATTGTAACAAACATGCTGTGTATAAATCACAACTACCAATAATTGTCATCATCTACCTGATGATGGTGAGGGATGGTGTGACCTTCCTGTGTGGAATCCCGGGAATACAGAGGACGGGGACATCTCTCTGGTGGGTTCCCATGACTGGATCCATCTGTAGGAAACACACACACTGACTGAATCCATTGTTTCTATGTGTTTATCAGATGATGGGGGATCTAGGTGGATCCTCCGTACTGCTCTCTCCTTTACAATAAAGTCTCCTCTTACCCGGTGATGTGAGGGGCGGCTGATTGTCCATCATGACGTCCTTGTAGAGATCCTTGTGTCCTTCTAAATACTCCCACTCCTCCATGGAGAAATAGACAGTGACACCCTGACACCTTATAGGAACCTGACACACACAATGATACAGTCACCATCCAGACACATCCCTTGTCTGTTACTGGAGAATGTCCCAGAATTCCCGGCACCGCTCACCTCTCCTGTCAGCAGCTCCATCATCTTCTTGGTGACTTCTAGAATCTTCTGTGTCTCCTGTCTTGTAGGGATCAGGGATGGAGGTGGGGGGATGGTGATGGGATTCTGGATTCTCGAGGATCTTGTGGTCATACGATGAGATCTCCTTCTTGTGTCATTGTCGGTAGATTTCTTCATGACTCCTGTACAGTTCTGTGTTATACAAAGATAAATCTCACTCTCCCATAATCCCTCACTTCTATGGTCAGCTCTAGATTTATTCTCCAGCGATTGGCCACAATGTGCCGACTCAGCAAAGGACAGACATCTCCATCCAATGATATGATGACAATGGGGTCAGATTTATAGCTCCTTCTAGAAGTCATATAATAGAGTCACTAATGGTTTACTAGTAAGGCTCACTGACCCACCAGGAAATGTCACCCATGGATTTAGTGGTCAGTGGGCATGGCATGCTGGTAATGATGGGTCTCTCTGATTGGACTAAAGCTGAGATTGTTCTCTTCTATAACCAATGCCGCCATCTTGTGCTATAACCAAATCTCATAGAGTCCGGACACTTTATGTATTCATAGTACTTGTGTGGATGTCGTTATTGATTACAGAACATCAGAAGACTTCAAGTGACTCTGAATCCCTCCCAGTGTACAGCCGAGTCAGATTTAACCCCTTCATTACACTCACCTCTCCAGTCAGCAGGCTGAGGATCTCCAGGGTGAGCTTCAATATCGTCTCATTCCGGGGAAATTCCTTCCTTACAATCTTCACAAAACCCAAAGTCTGCTGATTGTCCATCATGACGTCCTTGTAGAGGTCCTTGTGTCCTTCTAAATACTCCCACTCCTCCATGGAGAAATAGACAGTGACACCCTGACACCTTATAGGAACCTGACACACACAATGATACAGTCACCATCCAGACACATCCCTTGTCTGTTACTGGAGAATGTCCCAGAATTCCCGGCACCGCTCACCTCTCCTGTCAGCTGATGGACCATCATGGTGGTCAGTTCCAGAATCTTCTGCTCTTTCTCCCTCTCAGGTATCAGAGAACGAGATGGAGGCACCATGGTGAGGCTCTGGGTTCTGCTCCATCCTCCTGAGATTGGCTCCCCACTAGACTTCTTCTTTACAACATAATCCTACAGATCAGGAGACAAATAAAACAATATCAACCACCTGACATCATCTAAATGTGTGCAAAAATAAAATGGTCTATTGACCAGAATAGACAAGAGTGATGTCATGTGACCTCCCAGAATCCTCCTCACCTCTCTGGTCAGGTCTGTGTTTTATTAATAGAGATAAGAGCGATGTCATGTGACCTCCCAGAATCCTCCTCACCTCTCTGGTCAGGTCTGTGTGTTATTAGTAGAGATAAGAGTGATGTCATGTGACCTCCCGGAATCCTCCTCACCTCTCCGGTCAGGTCTGTGTTTTATTAATAGAGATGAGAGTGATGTCATGTGACCTCCCAGAATCCTCCTCACCTCTCCGGTCTGGTCTGTGTTTTATTAATAGAGATGAGAGTGATGTCATGTGACCTCCCAGAATCCTCCTCACCTCTCCGGTCAGGTCTGTATTTTATTTATAGAGATGAGAGTGATGTCATGTGACCTCCCAGAATCCTCCTCACCTCTCCGGTCAGGTTTGTGTTTTATTAATAGAGATAAGAGTGATGTCATGTGACCTCCCAGAATCCTCCTCACCTCTCCGGTCAGGTTTGTGTTTTATTAATAGAGATGAGAGTGATGTCATGTGACCTCCCAGAATCCTCCTCACCTCTCCGGTCAGCAGGTAGATGATCTCCAGGGTGAGGTTTAGTATCTTCTCAGTCATGTGACTCCGGTCCTCCTCCATCCTCATTGGTGCCATCATGTGATCTATACAGGTCTCCTTGTAGACGGATAACTTTGGGAAATGAAAGTAAGAATGATTTGGATGGTATTGGTCACACAATAATAGGATGTGGATGTGAGGGGGGAATAGGAGGGTTGCTGGACATTGAAGAACTACTCCCCCCATGGGAAGACATTTTGTTTGGACTGTTTAGTGTTTACTACAGTTTTGAGGTCCGGGGCCCCTTTTCTCTGTTGGGTTTGTTTGGTCTCTGAACTGGTTTTGATGAGTATTAGATCTGCAGACAAGGAATGATAAATCTGATCCTTCCTATGACTAGTTTGCTCTGAGGCAGTGCTGTGAGGTCAATGTCGGCTCATCATGCAGGGATGGTCACTTTACATCACCCGACGCCCGGGACATGTAGTTCTGGGGGCCGGGCAAGTATTGTTTTTAATCTTTATCCCTGCTGAGGGCAAGCCGCAGGGCTCTCCTTTCCGGTGCCAGCCTCTGCCACCCCGTGTGTGTGATCCTCTCCTGTACCTACTATGCTTCCCCGGCTCTGCTTGCCCATCTGTGGGCCCGGGTCAGCGGGTGTCGGAGGGTAGAGGGGATGGAGGAGAGCGGACACGTTCACTCCCTTCTTGTCCTGACCCAGAAATGACGTTATGACAGATTTCCTGACCATCGAGGCTGGCAAAGAATGTAATGCGGTTCGATGTGCTCTACATTACATCCAATGGAGTACAGGGGAGACATTGGGGGTCTTTTAGACCCTGGATGTCTCAATAAAGAGAACCTCTCATCAAAAGTCATCTCATAGAGGACTTTGTCCCCTTAAGTAAATTTTTTTTTTTAATTGTAAAGAATTAAAGTTACACCCAAGTACATAACTCCTCCCTTTAAAAAATGTTAAGGCCCCCCCTCCCCCACATATATGCACACCCAAATGTAAGAGCACACGCTGGAGCGCCTACACGTGATAACATTGATTGTGATACACGTTACATATCGCCGGTCACACCAGAATGAGAGGATAATTCTAGGAGCAGACCTCCTCCGTACTCTATACTGATGACCTAGAAGGGGCTATAAATGTGTCCCCTATAGATAATACCGGGACTAAAGGTTGTCACCATTTCAGCACACACAACTTAAGGTTTGACATGTTGGATATCTATTTACTCGCTGCAACCTCGGCTTTATATTTTTACACATAAATGGGTCGTTTATTGCTTTTTGTGACCTGAAATCAGCTTAAGTGTATTTTTTATTGAAATTTGGCATTTCCTAGACTTTGTGATAATGTTTTGTGACATAAAAAATTGGAACTGCCACTATTTTATTCTGTAAAGTGTCTACTTTTAGAAAATCGATATTTTTGGGGGTTTTGTGTCATCTTCAGGATAAAATGATTTTTTTTATGTGCAAAAAATGCAAAAACGTCTCTGGGAGTGAAAGGATAAGCCGGACACTCCCCTTTCCTGAGGAGCAGCCAATCGGTTCTCATTACACTGCAAGGTCTCTCCCCTCCCTGCTAGTCCCCGGGTGCAGTGCTGGAGACAGGCGGGGGAGGGGAGGAGGAGATAAACAGCACAATGTTACACATATTACACATTTAAGTTGCTATAAAGCCCCTTTCATTTTTTTAAAGCCACAAACATTCCTAAAAGAGCCTCAGATTTATATACATTTGTTGTAAATAGGAAATAACATCTTATTACCTCCTCTGCTGCCACTTCCACCAACGTCTCCTCTATACTTCTTCCCGCCTCACCTCTCATCTGTAACTTCCTGTCTGTACCTGACATCACTTCCTGTCTGTGCCTGACATCATTTCCTGTCTGTCCCTGACATCACTTCCTGTCTGTATTCCATAGAGACTTCCTGTGTGAGTATAGGTGAGATCAGCACCTTGTGGAGATCAGAGGAACTGCAGCCCCGAGATCCGTCCCATAATCCCCCTTCCTGTATAATATGTACCTTACAGGGATACTACGGGAGATGAAACATTACTGAATAAAGGAAGAAGAAATAAATGTAACTCTTATGTAACCAACTGTTCAACAAACATCTCTTATTACATATAGAAAAGTCTTACAAACACAGAACACAAAATACAAATGTATAGCTAATGAGAGCGATCCCGCCAAACCTGATCCTTCTGGGGGGGACAATGCAAAAATATATATCAATCCACTCATAATGACATCATCTTCTGGGAGTGTCTGCACATCCATCCATTTCATACACATTTCATTGTCTCAGCAGATCTCCTGCAGCCTATTAGCTCCCATTTCCCTCTCTATGTCTCAGCGGATCTCCTGCAGCCTATTAGCACCCATTTCCTTCTCTATGTCTCAGCGGATCTCCTGCAGCCTATTAGCACCCATTTCCCTCTCTATGTCTCAGCAGATCTCCTGCAGCCTATTAGCTCCCATTTCCCTCTCTATGTCTCAGCTGATCTCCTGCAGCCTATTAGCACCCATTTCCCTTTCTATGTCTCAGCTGATCTCCTGCAGTCTATTAGCACCCATTTCCCTCTCTATGTCTCAGCGGATCTCCTGCAGCCTATTAGCACCCATTTCCATCTATATGTCTCAGCGGATCTCCTGCAGCCTATTAGCACCCATTTCCCTCTCTATGTCTCGGCAGATCTCCTGCAGCCTATTAGCACCCATTTCCATCTCTATGTCACACATTACAACAAGCAGTCACAAAGGTAAATGTAAAATAAAAGCAGAGAGGGAGAGAAGGCTGATAAAGCAGCTCATCGATGAGAGGTACATAAGAACATACAATGTCAATACAAAACAGTGACATGGCCATCAATCACAAACGATCGGAGCAGACAGATCGGTGTCATAGGTGTCCCGTGGGTCCTGAACTGCCTCCAGCGCAGGGACAGTAGCAGGGTGTAAAGCAGGTAGGTACTCCAACTTTCTCATTTCTGCTCTGACCTTCATCAGTGCCGGTAACATGGGGGACATAGAAGACAGCCAATGCATGGGAATGGTTCTCCTGGCTGCCCTCAGAATGTAGGTGGAAAGTTTCCTCGCACATTTAGAGAGACCCGAAAAGGTAGACCCAACAGAAAGTAAATGGGCTCAAAAGGGACAGGAGCCAGGAAAAGTAACCACAATGGGGTAAGGACCTCCTCCAAAAGGGTGCAATGGACCGGCAATCCCCAAAATTTGGAAAAGAGTGTCAGTTTCCGTCCCACAACACCAGCAAACAGAAGAAACATTCAGGTTACTATCATGGAGAACCTCAGGGGTCCGATACCAAAACATGGGGGTCTTAGAAGGATTTTCTGTACACATTACACACACAGAAGATTTAGAAGAGGCCTCCCAAATCCTACTCCATTGATCCAACCCAATATCACATTGAAGGAAACGGGACCATTTACACATATAAAGGGGAGAACCAATAGAGAAAGGGCATCTACAAGCAATGTATACGTAGCGGAAATGATGTCCCGGTGGTGTGGGCCTTGGATGCAGATATGATCTAAAGGGGTAGGTTGTTCAAGAGTCAGAGAAGAGGCTTTGGAGGCAAAAATGTGTTGTATCTGTAGATAAAATACTGATGGGGTGGAATGCGAGCAGCTTTTTGAATGTCAGGGAAGGATTTAAGGTTGTGAATTACGGGATTGACCAAATGTCACAATTGGAATAGATTAACCTCAGCCCAAGGAGGGACTCGACCAATGGCCAGACCATCTGGGAGACTTGGATTAAAAATGATGTTGGTCAAGGGGGAACACTTAGAGCCTAGGATGAATCTAACCCTACACCTCCTCGGTTAGCTAGTCGCTGTGGCCGCGTGCATGTGGGTGGGATCTGTGACAGCCTCTGATGACTCCTCTGTCATCCAATAAAGCTGATGGACCTCTGATGTCTTCCTTGTCCTACGATGAAGCTGATGGACCTCTGATGTCTCCCCTGTCCTCTGATGAAGTTGATGGACCTCTGATGACTCCCCTGTCCTCCAATAAAGCTGATGGAACTCTGATGTCTCCCTTGTCCTCTAATAAAAATGATGGAACTCTGATGTCTCCCTTGTCCTACGATGAAGCTGATGGACCTCTAATGTCTCCCCTGTCCTCTGATTAGGCTGATAGACCACTGATTTCTCCTCTGTCCTCTGATAAAGCTAATGGACCTCTGATGTCTCCCCTGTCTCCAATGAAGCTGATGGACCTCTGATGTCTCCCCTGTCCTCTGATGAAGCTGATAGACCTTTGATTTCTCCTCTGTCCTCTGATAAAGCTGATGGACCTCTGATGTCTCCCTTGTTCTACAATGAAGCTGATGGACATTTTGATGTCTCCCCTGTTCTCAGATGAAGCTGATAGAGTTCTAATGTATCTCCTGTCATCTGATGAAGCTGATGGACCTCTGATGTCTCCCTTGTTCTACAATGAAGCTGATGGACATTTTGATGTCTCCCCATTCTCAGATGAATCTGATGGACCTCTGACGTCTCCCCATCCTCTGATATCCACCAGTCAATGTTCACTGAAGGAAGGGGTATCCAGGAGTGAACATTCACTGAAGGAAGGTGATATCCATGAACGAATGCTCACTCCAGGAGGGAGAAATCCAGGAGTGAATGTTCACCATGGGAAGTTGAAATCCAGGAGTAAATGTTCAATGAAGGAAGGGGGGATCCAGGAGAGAATGTTCACTAATATCCCACCCCTCTAACTGGCATCACCCCCTGTGTCAATCCTAGGTGTGTTAATGGGCCCATGGCAGGGTTGTGTGGGGGGACCTACCTTTACCAGGGTGTGTGGGGAAAACCCTCATTGCTGGGCTATGCAGGGGGACCTACTATTACTTATATGTATGGAGGAATCCACCATAACCTGGGTGTGTGCGGGAGGGCTCACCATTACCAGGGTGTGTGCATGGGGGGGCATCATTGCTGGGGTGTGTGGGGGAACCCACCATTACAATAGAGTTCAGGGGAGCCAACCATTACTGGGGTATATGGGGGACCCACCATTTGTCAATAAGATAACACCGTGTTATCATTAGTTCATTTTGAAGTGGAGTTCCCCTTTATCTTCATACTTCTCCTAATGTTGGATGAGGGTCTGGTATGGATATTAAAGGGGAACCCCACACTTATTTAGTTTTGAAGCAGAGTTTTCCTTTATATTGTTAGACCTCACAGTTGAGCTGAACTTTTACTGCCCCCTATATCTGCAGAGGCAGTGGGCAGTGTCTACATATATCCCAGTAGTGATGGTTGTCTTCGCAGTCACAGCAGGAATTATCCCCAAGATGTCACTTTTGATGGGTGTATCTCCTGCTGAATGTGACCCATTGAAGTGAATGAGGCTGTTTCTTGACCCCCCAACAAGTGCAGGCAATGCATGTGACTCACAAACTGCACCAAAAACACAAGGCAGGTGCATTTTTGAAGTGGTTTGCCATGTTTTCCATTGATTTCAATGGGGAGGAGCATTTTTTGTGTGGCTTTTTTTTACCACACCAAACCTGCACTAAAAATGTGACAAGCAGGACTTTGAAAAATGCAGCGGCCCCGCATCGGCTGAGTGTAAAAAGGAATCTGGGAGGGAAATGTAATTTGTTGGCAATTTAAAACTCTTCTCTAGATTTGTAAATGTCAGCGACGTGCGATGATTGACACCCCCTTACCCAGATAATGGGGACTTGTAATCTGACAGATTCACACAGGGATTGTTCATTGCTGAAGGAACCCCGAGAACCCTTTGGAGGACCCCTGACTGAGGAAGGCTGGACTAGGCAGTCATATATCTCTGCCCCCCTTGGTGGGAGTGGAGGTGACCCCTCTATAAGTGTAGCGATCCCCCCAAAGGGGGTAAGTTTGTTCACTCCACCACTCTGCCTCCCAACCCCAAGAACTGTCTCAGCCCCAACTGACACCCCTGACAATAGTGAAGTACAAGGACCAATGAAAAGCACACACGGTATAATAAACACAGAGATCAGCTTTACTGTAAGACCTCTATGGGAAGTAATAAACATGAACAACAGGTATACGTTCGGTGAATCCAGAGAACAGCAAATCCTGAGACCGGAAGCAATATAACTCACTTTTACACTCAGGCTGCTTTCAGTGGATTCCAACCGTGAATAACCCCAAGAGCAGAGGAAACACTTACATGGCGCCCTCAATGTGGGTCTAAACCCCTTTACATAAACTCAGCTCTATGATGTCCAAGCAGGAGGAGAGCAGAAGGATGACTCTCTGTGGTGTCAGACTTCTCCCTTCTAACCCCCGACACCACAAGCCCAATAGGCAAACACTGCGCCCAACTGATGCTTCATAGCTACTTTCCAAGGTAGAGCTATTCCCTCCCACACCATGTAATATAGAGGCCTGAATACGCATGCGCGTGCCCGTATGGCACCAGTAACTTCAGTCTCTTGGTAACAGGATGAATGTTGGGGTCTTCAGCGAGACACTTTCATTGGTGCACTTACACTCCTATGGTAAAGTATCATTGTAATCCCGTGGCAGGATTTGTATAGGAAAGCAAACACTGTGTCTGTATAGCAGGACCATCTACACAACCCAGTGCCTGGTGAGTATGGGAGAAGTGTCATGTCTCTGTGTGCCGTGTTCCTGTCATCTGCCAGGGGGCAAAATCCCTCTCACCAGATCCTGGGACTAAGGCCCAAACCATGGTCCTGGAAATTACCGGCTCCTGTGGTCACCTCACGATGAGCCCTTCACACTGTCGGTGTAGGCACTGTACTGTAGGCCACATCTCTCAGGTTGGATGTTCCCTGACTGATGCAGATACCCAAACATGGAGTGAACTGACCCTGAGCACTTCTCTGCCAGGTCCAGACTGTCTCCTGCCACATGCAGACTGCCTCCCCTCAGGAAAAACAAGATGGAGTCCTTCACTCTGCTCTCACTAAGCATGCTGGTCTCTGTAGTTCCATCCCTCATATCAGCCTATCAGGCCATTTCTGTTCAGGACTGTATATCCCACAATGCTTTGCAGCTGCACCTCCTGCTTGAGAAAGTCCCTGTCATTGGCTCCTTTAATACCTCTTCTGATTGGCTCTCTCTGTATTACAGTCTGAGAGGAGAAGGGAGGGGCTGAAATCCCTGACTGCCTTGTGTGTATCCAGTGCCAGTGTCAGATTTCACAGGAGATGCCAGTCAGCAGGTTACAGCAGTCACAGATAGGAGTCATTTCCTCCCTACACAAGGATCTACAGTCCATACACACCCAGCACAAGGCCGGGGTCACACTACCAGACGCTTCTCGGGGCTGCAGTTCCTCTGAGCTCCACAAGGTGGGGATCTCACTTCTACCCAGACAGGAAGTCTCTATGGAAGACAGACAGGAAGTGATGTCAGGTACAGACAAGAAGTGATGTCAGACATAGACAGGAAGTAGAGATGAGACGTGGCTGGAAGTAGCAGCAGAGGAGGTAATAAGATGTTATGTTCTATTTACACCCAGTAACCCCCCGTCATGTCTGTCCTCTTCCTCCATAGTCACGTCCGTCCTCTTCCTCCATAGTCACGTCCGTCCTCTTCCTCCATAGTCATGTCCGTCCTCTTCCTCCATAGTCACTGTGACATCTTTTATCTCCAGCAGATGATGATACACACATATATAGTGTGGGAACCCAGATTAACCCCTTCAGGGGCAGAACATTCCCCCACTTCCGGGGCCGGAACAGTCGACCTCATTGTGGAGCTGTGTCACCTTTCCCACCAATCACTCTCTTACCTCATCAGTCTATACCAAAGGATTATACCACTTTTATAAATGGCGGGGGATGGAGAATCCTATGACATCACACTGACCTCACAGCTCCTCCTCCCAATGTCCTTCCATCCAGAGTCAGAGAATCCTATGACATCACACTGACCTCACAGCTCCTCCTCCCAATGTCCCTCCATCCAGAGTCAGAGAATCCTATGACATCACACTGACCTCACTGCTCCTCCTCCCAATGTCCTTCCATCCAGAGTCAGAGAATCCTATGACATCACACTGACCTCACAGCTCCTCCTCCCAATGTCCCTCCATCCAGAGTCAGAGAATCCTATGACATCACACTGACCTCACAGCTCCTCCTCCCAATGTCCTTCCATCCAGAGTCAGAGAATCCTATGACATCACACTGACCTCACAGCTCCTCCTCCCAATGTCCCTCCATCCAGAGTCAGAGAATCCTATGACATCACACTGACCTCACAGCTCCTCCTCCCAATGTCCCTCCATCCAGAGTCAGAGAATCCTATGACATCATACTGACCTCACAGCCCCCAATGTCCCTCCATCCAGCTCTTTTTTCTTTTTTTCCGGTGCTCTTAAGATATGGGCGGACACTTTACATCCTCACAGCCAAAGCAGAACTGTTGCTCCAGCATTTTATGTAATGACGTCAGAATTCCTTTTATCTGCGTAGTGTGGGGGTCCTGTGGGGGGGAATTATACCTCAGCCTGAAGTGGGGCTTTAATAAAATGGAGACCTGAATGGAGAGGTGAGGAGGATTCTGGGAATATCATTTGATGTGACTATTTGTGTTCAGATGTAGAGTTTTCCTCCTGTGAAGTCTGGAGATCATATGACATCACATTGCCTCCACCTCCCTCCCTGATAGAAGAGAGAAAGAAGAAGAAGATTCTAGAAGTCACCAGAGAGATCACTGAGCTGCTGACAGGAGAGGTGAGCGGTGCCGGGAATTCTGGGACATTCTCCAGTAACAGACAAGGGATGTGTCTGGATGGTGACTGTATCATTGTGTGTGTCAGGTTCCTATAAGGTGTCAGGGTGTCACTGTCTATTTCTCCATGGAGGAGTGGGAGTATTTAGAAGGACACAAGGATCTCTACAAGGACGTCATGATGGACAATCAGCCGCCCCTCACATCACCGGGTAAGAGGAGACTTTATTGTAAAGGAGAGAGCAGTACGGAGGATCCACCTAGATCCCCCATCATCTGATAAACACATAGAAACAATGGATTCAGTCAGTGTGTGTGTTTCCTACAGATGGATCCAGTCATGGGAACCCACCAGAGAGATGTCCCCATCCTCTGGATTCCCGGGATTCCACACAGGAAGGTCACACCATCCCTCACCATCATCAGGTAGATGAGGAACAATCACTGATAGTATCATTAGGATCTGTACATTATCTGCATTGTTACCATTGATGGCATTTTATTATATATTCAGAGTGGAAACCTGAGAGATTCTAAAGTTGAGGTTAAAGAAGAGATAAAAGAGGAGGAGGATGAGGATGGGGGGATGGAGGAGTCAGAGCTTCTAAAGGAACACAAAGATCTGTACCAGGACACCATGGTGGAGTCATCCAGCTACAGGAACCCACCAGAGAGATGTCCCCGTCCTCTGTATTCCTGGGATTCCACACAGGAAGGTCACACCATCCCTCACCATCATCAGGTAGATGATGACAATTATTGGTAGTTGTGATTTATACACAGCATGTTTGTTACAATGAATGTTTTATTATATCTTTCAGAGTGGAATCCTCGGGGATGATAATATTGATGTTAAAGAAGAGTATAAAGAGGAGGATGAGGAGTATGGAGTGATGGAGGAGTTTTCAGAAGGACACAAGGATATGATGGAGCCACCTAATACCAGGAACCCACCAGAGAGATGTCCCCGTCCTCTGTATTCCCAGGATTCCACACAGGAAGGTCACACCATCCCTCACTATTACAAGGTTGGTGGGATGGGGAATCTAGAACATGGACTTGTAGAGACTATGGGCTCCAATCACAAAGCGGTATCTTCCCGTATCCCAGTATGTAGTAAGATGCTGCATTCTGTTTTTTAGTAATGAAGCCTGCGGGTAATTTACCACTGGTCTCCATAGCAACACTTGTAAATAGCTTGTTGTTAAGGAGAGGGCAGCCGCCAGTGTCCCCAACAACCAGTAAACAAGGAGCGGACGGCCACCGTTCCCCGCTGACAGCTGTGACAGGTCTGGTATGGATTTTGATGAGAACCCCGATGCCAAAATAATAAAAAAAAAGGTGTGGGTTCCCCTTCAAAATCAATACCAGACCCTTAGTGAGTGCCCACCTTCCTCCTGAACCATACCAGGCCACATATCCTCAACATGCGGTGGGTGCTTAAGGGCAGGGGCGCTCTGCCCGCCCCAAAAGCACCTTATTCTTGTGTCAATGAGGACAAGGGTCCCTTTCCCACAACCCTGGGCAGTGGTTGTGGGGGGCTGTGGGTGGGGTGCTTTTTGGAATCTGGAAGCCACCTTTAGCAAGGAGGCCCCCAGATCCCAGCCCCCCACAATGTTAATGAGTATAGAGTACAGGTGAAACTCAAAAAATGATAATATGGTGCAAAAGTTCATTTATTTCAGTGCAGCAACTTAAAAGGTGAAACTAATATATGAGACTCATTCCATGCAAAGCAAGATAGTTCAAGCCGTGATTTGTCATCATTGTGATGATTATGGCTTACAGCTCATGAAAACCCCAAATCCACAATCTCAGAAAATGAGAATATTGTGAAAAGGTGGAATAATCTCGGCTCCAAGTGTCCCACTCTAATCAGCTCATTCAGCCATAACACCTGCAAAGGGTTCCTGAGCCTTTAAATGGTCTCTCAGTCTGGTTCAGTATTAATCACAATCATGGGAAGGACTGCTGACCTGACACCATCACTGACACCCTCCATAAGGAGGGAAAGCCTCAAAAGGGAATTGCAGAAGAAGTTGGATGTTCCCAAAGTGCTGTATCAAAGCACATTAATAGAAAGTTATGTGGAAGGGAAAAGTGTGGAAGAAAAAGGTGCACAAGCAGCAGGGATGACCGTAGCCTGGAGAGGATTGTCAGGAAAAGGCCATTCAAAAGTGTTGAGGACTTTCACAAGGAATGGACTGAGGCTGGAGTCAGTGCATCAAGAGCCACCACACACTGACGGATCCTGGACATGGGTTTCAAATGTCATATTTCTCTTGTCAAGCCGCTCCTGAACAGCAAACAACGTCAGAAGCGTCTTACCTGGACTAAAGAAAAACAGACCTGGTCTGTTGCTCAGTGGTCCAAAGTCCTCTTTTCTGATGAGAGCAACTTTTGCATGTCATTTGGAAAGCAAGGACCCTGAGTATGGAGGAAGAATGGAGAGGCCCAAGGACCCCGAGTATGGAGGAAGAATGGAGAGGCCCAAGGACCCAGAGTATGGAGGAAGAATGGAGATGCACAAGGACCCAGAGTATGGAGGAAGAATGGAGAGGCACAAGGACCCCGAGTATGGAGGAAGAATGGAGAGGCCCAAGGACCCCGAGTATGGAGGAAGAATGGAGAGGCACAAGGACCCCGAGTATGGAGGAAGAATGGAGAGGCCCAAGGACCCCGAGTACGGAGGAAGAATGGAGAGGCACAAGGACCCAGAGTATGGAGGAAGAATGGAGAGGCCCAAGGACCCCGAGTATGGAGGAAGAATGGAGATGCACAAGGACCCAGAGTATGGAGGAAGAATGGAGAGGCCCAAGGACCCCGAGTATGGAGGAAGAATGGAGAGGCCCAAAGACCCCGAGTATGGAGGAAGAATGGAGAGGCCCAAGGACCCCGAGTATGGAGGAAGAATGGAGATGCACAAGGACCCAGAGTATGGAGGAAGAATGGAGATGCACAAGGACCCCGAGTATGGAGGAAGAATGGAGAGGCACAAGGACCCAGAGTATGGAGGAAGAATGGAGAGGCCCAAGGACCCAGAGTATGGAGGAAGAATGGAGAGGCCCAAGGACCCCGAGTATGGAGGAAGAATGGAGAGGCCCAAGTACCCCGAGTATGGAGGAAGAATGGAGAGGCCCAAGGACCCCGAGTATGGAGGAAGAATGGAGAGGCCCAAGGACCCCGAGTATGGAGGAAGAATGGAGAGGCCCAAGGACCCCGAGTATGGAGGAAGAATGGAGAGGCCCAAGGACCCCGAGTATGGAGGAAGAATGGAGAGGCCCAAGGACCCCGAGTATGGAGGAAGAATGGAGAGGCACAAGGACCCCGAGTATGGAGGAAGAATGGAGAGGCACACACTGCAAGATGCTTGAAGTCCTGTGTGAAGTTTCCACAGTCTGTGTTGATTTGGGGAGCCATGTCAACTGCTGGCGTTGGTCCACTGTGCTTCATTAAGTCCAGGGACAACACAGCCGTCTACCAGGAGATTTTGGAGCACTTCATGCTTCCTTCCGCAGACGAGCTTTATGGGGATGCTGACTTCATTTTCCAGCAGGACTTGGCTCCGCCCACACTGCAATAAGCACCAAAACCTGGTTCAATGACCGTGGGATTACTGTGCTTGATTGGCCAGCAAACTCGCCTGACCTGAACCCCATAGAGAATCTATGGGGCATTGCCAAGAGAAAGATGAGAAACATGAGACCGAACAATGCAGAAGAGCTGAAGGCCGCTATTAAAGCATCCTGGTCTTCCATAACACCTCAGCAGTGCCACAGGCTGATAGCTTCCATGCCACGCCGCATTGAGGCAGTAATTGCTGCAAAAGGGGCCCAAACCAAGTACTGAGTACATATGCAGCTTCTACTTTTCAGAGGTGCGATATTGTTCTATGTACAATCCGTGTTTTATTGATTGCATGGAATATTCTCATTTTCTGAGATTGTGGATTTGGGGTTTTCATGAGCTGTAAGCCATAATCATCACAATGATGACAAATCACGGCTGGAACTATCTTGCTTTGCATGGAATGAGTCTATCTCACATATTAGTGTCACCTTTTAAGTTGCTGCACTGAAATGAATGAATGAATGCACCATATTCTCATTTTTCGAGTTACACCTGTACATAGCACCCCTATTCATTCACAAAAAAAAGTGTAAAAAAACTCAAAGTAATTTTTGGCAAAACACAAATAAAGAACAATATCCCCCTGATGTAGATCCATCGATGATCCAATCACAATAATCGCTGTCATTGTTGACTCGAAGAAAAAACAAAGCTCGACTCCTGCCGTCTGACAGCTCTGTCGCCTCCCACTTCTAAATAAACTAAGGAGCGCCACCACCCTGTGACATCACTGGGTGGCCTTGCCCTCTTGTGACGTCACCAATACAACATGACCCGGTCAGTGACATCACCAATACAACATGCCCCGGTCAGTGACATCACCGAGTGGCACCGTCCCTTAGTATATTTAGTGGCAGGAGGCAGCAGAGCTGTCAGACAGAGGGGAGTCTTCATTGGGAGCGGAGCTTTTCTTTCCGAGTCAGCGGTGACAGCGAGCATCGTGATTGATAATGGATCTACACCGGGGGGACATTTTGCTTTAGTTTTGTTTTTTTTAATAAAGAACTTGTCAAAAACTGCCTGCTGTATTTAACAGAATACTTTTTTGTGGTGACTAAGTAGGGGTACCATGTACCCCATACTCATTCACATGGGGTGAGGGATCTGAGGGCTCCCTTGTTACATTTTGTAAGTCCTCTGCCTGCAAACCCCCACAGCCACTAGCCTGGGTTGTGGGGAAGAGTCCCTTGTGCTCATCAATATGGACAAGGTGGTCTGGGGGAGTATTTACTGAGCGGTTTTCAGTGTTTGTGGTCAATACCGCAACACGGGATAGGAAATGGACAGTTTCAGGATGGCATGCGGTATTTAGGGGAAATGTACCGACATATCACATGTGATCTGCTTCTGTGAAGGGAGACAATGTGTGGATTTTGTGTGTGATGTCACAATCATAAATCTTACATTTTACAGATGATATTTTCTCTCATTTCCTTGATTTAGAGTGGAGATCCAATCGATATAGAATTTGAGGTGAAAGCAGAAGAAGAAGAGGCGTATGTGAGGGATGATCAGCAGTCTATGGAGGAGGATGGAATAACGGGGACATTTATAGAGGAGGACACTCCTACAGAGATCAGCACAGGTGGGTCATGAACACTAAATCCATTCCTCCACCCATACTGCTCACTGATTGGTCCAGAGTAGGGCGGGGACTGGGTGATATCAGCCTGTAATCCCCTGGTCACTTTCCTGAGCTGTGTTCCCCGTCCTGTATTCCTGGATTTCTCTCGGATAATCTTCCTTCTCTGTGCTGCAGACACAATTTATGTATCTAGACTGGATTTATGGAGGTTCTGGGGTTCAGCTGGCAGCAAAATGTTCATTTTCACCATAAGTGTTACTAGACCTAGGCACCTGGGGTGTGTGCTTTGAGTCTTTTACTCCATCTCTTACAGAACAATCCCCCTAGAGTTACAAGTCACTGAGTGCAGTCTCAGGAGATGGGAGGCAGCGGTGTGGGATCTCTGCAACTTGTCTACAGTAAATATTTAAACTTCTATGGTTTGCTGAATAACAATATTATGAGTCCTGACCCTTATACTGTATAATTTATATTGTACATTACATACTCCTGACCCCTGCACTATATACTCTATGTTGTACATTACATACTCCTGATCCCTGCACTATATATTGTATGTTGTACATTACATACTCCTGACCCCTGCACTATATATTGTATGTTGTACATTACATACTCCTGACCCCTGCACTATATATTCTATGTTGTACATTACATACTCCTGACCCCTGCACTATATACTCCATGTTGTACATTACATACTCCTGACCCCTGCACTATATACTCCATGTTGTACATTACATACTCCTGACCCCTGCACTATATACTCTATGTTGTACATTACATACTCCTGACCCTGCACTATATACTCTATGTTGTACATTACATACTCCTGACCCTGCACTATATACTCTATGTTGTACATTACATACTCCTGACCCCTGCACTATATACTCCATGTTGTACATTACATACTCCTGACCCCTGCACTATATACTCTATGTTGTACATTCCATAGTCCTAACTTCTGCTCTCCCCCCTCCCCCCACTGCTATATATACACATAATATGGATTCTCTTTTGTTCCCCCCATTTCCTCCCAGCTGGACATTTTATATCGGATGATGTGATTGGAGCACAGACTTTTACATGGTGATAATAATGTGATAACATCCTCCAACTTTGGACCCTTAAACAGAAAGTGATAATGAGGGAGGAGTCAATACCCCAATGATGGTGGTCTTCAGGATCAGTCCAGTCTTCATCTTGGTTGTTCTCCCCCCATCCTCACTCTCTGACCTCTGGTGGGGCTCAGCCCCGCTGTTCTTCATGACTAAATCATGGACTAAATAAGGAAGTGCAGTACTTCTTGTGTTGGGAAGATGGTGATGAGTGATAGAGGGGGTGGGGACCCTCGTCCTATAATCCCCTCATCACTGTCCCTCCTATAAAAGACAGTTCTGGTTGTTTCCTCACTCTCTGACTAAGGTCCATGAATAAAGAAATGACCTGGTAGGAGATCAGAGGAGCCATTTCCTAGTTCCCTTGAGGGTGGAATTGTAAGCTCCTCAGAGACCAAGCTGCCTGAGGTGGGCGGAGTCCTGGTTTGGGGGAACCAATCAGCTCCTGTCTAGTAATCCTCTTTGTCTTTGTATTTTAGTCCATGGCCGGGGGATGAGGAAAACCTCCGAGGATTGTCTCACTTTGTCTCCAGACTGGAAAGTAGAAGATGAGGACATCACACAGTATAGTCCAGGAGAAAACCCGGCTCCCTCCAATGTCCATCCGGCACCACCCAGTGTAGATGGACCATCGGATTCCTTGTATCCTGAGGAACCTCAGACTGTGCGGGACCAGGCCGGCCTTCCAACAGGGAAGAGCTTCTCCTGTACTGAGTGCGGGAAGAGGTTCCGTACTAAATCCTATCTTAATGTGCATAAAAGATCTCACACGGGGGAGAAGCCACATTCCTGTCCTGAGTGTGGGAAATGTTTTTCAGTGATGTCCAATCTTTACAGACATCAGAGATCTCACACAGGGGAAAAGCCGTATTCCTGTCTTGAGTGCGGGAAATCTTTTTCTAATAAGTCAAATCTTTACACACATCGAAGGTATCACACGGGGGAGAAACCGTATTCCTGTCCTGAGTGTGGGAAATGCTTTTTAGACAAAGCTAGTCTTCACGCACATCAGAGATCTCACACGGGGGAGAAGCCGTTTTCCTGCCCTGAGTGTGGGAAATGTTATTTATCAAAGTTCCATCTTTTCAGACATCAGAGATCTCACACGGGAGAGAAGCCATATTCCTGTCCTGAGTGCGGGAAATGTTTTTCAGAGAAGTACAGTCTTTACACACATCAGAGATCTCACACGGGGGAGAAGCCATATCCTTGTCCTGAGTGCGGGAAATGTTTTTCACAGAATTCCAGTCTGCACAAACATAAGAGATCTCACACAGGGGAGAAGCCATATTCCTGTCCTGTGTGCGGGAAATGTTTTTCGGAGCATTCCAGTTTGTACAAACATCAGAGAACTCACACGGGGGAGAAGCCATATTCCTGTCCTGAGTGTGGGAAATGTTTTTCAGAGAAGTCCATTCTACAAAAACATCAAAGATTTCACACAGGGGAGAAGCCGTATTCCTGTCCTGAGTGTGGGAAATGTTTTTCAAAGTCATCAAATCTTTACACACATCAAAGATCTCACACTGGGGAGAAGCTGTATTCCTGTTCTGAGTGCGGGAAATGTTTTATAGAAAAATCAAAACTTGTCAGACATCAAAGATCTCACACGGGGGAGAAGCCGTTTTCCTGTCCTGAGTGTGGGAAATGTTTTTCAGAGAAGTCCAGTCTGCACAAACATCAGAGATCTCACACGGGGGAGAAGCCACTTTCCTGTCCTGAGTGAGGGAAATGTTCCTCACTGTAGTCCTGTCTTCCTGTACATCAGGGGTCCCACACAACCCCGGAGGTGTATTAGTGCCTTGAGTGCGGGAAATGTCTTCTAGATGAATGTTGCTGGACATCCCAGCTCTCGTGGGGAAGAAGCACACCCTGATATACACCTCAGATATACTCCATGGCTGATCTTCATCATGGAAGAAACAGTTCATAAGGAGATCAGAGGTCACCAAAGACATGGATGAAGTGTGGGACCGGGTTGGCCATTGATGGCAGGAGAAGAATAAAAATGGAGTCCTGCCCTGTGATTGGCTGAGTATATTTTGTGGTGGGAGATTTCACAAACACTTGGAGGTCTATGGAGAACAATGTTGAACTGATGTGACCCACATTCTCCAGCTGGGAGGAGTTTTGGCCGTATTTTATTTCTTATGATCATTGGCTCCATCTAGTGGCCATAATATCATATTGGGTTAGTTTTACTGATGGAGATATTTCAGAAAAATCACCTCATTGTGCCCACTAGATGGAGCCGGCGATCATAGGAAATCTCTGTGTTACTTGAGGTCACACTCCTGCCACCTGAGGTCACACTCCCGCCACCTGAGGTCACACTCCCGCCACCTGAGGTCACACTCCCTCACTCTGAGGTCACACTCCCGCACCCTGAGGTCACACTCCCGCACTCTGAGGTTACACTCCCGCACTCTGAGGTCACACTCCCGAACTCTGAGGTCACACTCCCGCACTCTGAGGTCACACTCCCGCACTCTGACGTCACACTCCCGCACTCTGAGGTCACACTCCCGCACCCTGAGGTCACACTCCCGCACTCTGAGGTCACACTCCGGCACCCTGAGGTCACACTCCCGCAACCTGAGGTCACACTCCCGCACCCTGATGTCACACCCCTGCACCCTGATGTCACACTCCCGCACCCTGATGTCACACTCCCGCACTCTGAGGTCGTACTCCCGCTCTCTGAGGTCACACTCCCGCACCCTGAGGTCACACTCCCGCACTCTGAGGTCACACTCCCGCATTCTGAGGTCACACTCCCGCACTCTGAGACCCATAAAACTTTATTTTGGTGGTTTTTATTCACTGCCGGAATTTTTATTTTTTTTTGCTATATAAATGAAAATGTCCAAAAACTTTGTAAAAAAAGGGTTTTCTCTTATAAAATATTGCAAATAAATAATCTTTCTTCATAAATTTTGGCCAAAATGTATTCAGATATCGTTTTAGTAAAAAAAAAACAAATTAGTTTATAACCAAAAATTATTTTTTAAAAAAAAATTTACATTTTTATTTTTTTATATTATTATTTATGTTTTATTACACCCATAAAGGCTGTAAAAGCAATAATTTCTCGTTCTCTCTGGCTGCATTCCTGCAGCCATTGAGAAATACTGTGAGAGCTGTGATTGGTCCCAGCTTGTCACATGGTACAAGTCTGTTGGGAATAGCCCTGTACCATGTGACCTCTGTCATCATTCACAGATTTCATTGGTAGTAAGCAATGATATCAGGAAATGACATTCTCCTTACTACTATTCATGGGATCACTTGTCTTCAGTTCCCTGGTCTTCCCAGTGAATGGCTGTGCAGGGAGGGGAGATGTCAAGACAAGTCTGATGATTGGAGGAGAGCAGACTGAGCTCCCAGCACAGCTACAGAACTGACCATGCTGAACTCTCATGCCTACTGTGGTCAGTTTTTAATAGGAAATCAGAGGGACTGTCAGGATCACCGGGGATCTCACACAAAGGAAGCAATACAGAGAGAAGAGGAGACGTCTTCATACCAGGACATGGGACAGCCGGCACAGATCAGGAATAGGACATGTTGGAGGAACATATTCTTTGAAGGAGAAGTTCAGGCAAAGCTCTTTTGTCTGTACTTCTCCTGTGGATCAGAGGAGTGCAGTTCATTCTGAACTCCTGTGACCCGTTTTCAGGTGAAGCCCGCTGTCAGCTGACGTCACTCAGCCGGTCCAGGCTGGAAAAGATCCTGACATCAGAGTCTGGACCAGCCCTCCCCCTCCACAGCCCAGTGAATGTGGGGGGGGGGGGGCAGGGCAGAGAGCGGTGACTGACAGTCACCACTCTCTGCTCAGAAGGGCTGTGAGAACTCATGGTCAGCAATCACATGATCGCTGAGTTCTCACACTTGGAGCCGGTGGGGGATGGGTGCAGCATCCACCTAGGGGCAAGGATGATTTTACAAAGTCAAGAAATAAATGCCATACTTTTCTGGCCTTTAGATGGCGCTAAGTATCAGAAATTAGAACCATTTTATTGCCAAATGTGGTATTCTCCATTTTATATCAATGGAAACCATTCACCCCGCCCAGCACAGAGCCTACTCCCTCTACTCCCCCCATCCCATTCACACAGAGGGAATGACAAGCACATTCACCGGGTGTATTGCTGTGCAATTGTTTTATGAACAGACTCCTAGATGATTACAGCTACTATATAGGGACATCAATTTACATATTACCCATCAGTCCCCGCCCCCGAGGAGCCTACAGTCTAAGGTCCCTAACATTCATACATACACATACTAGGGGCCAATATAGACAGGAACCAATTACCTTCCAGCATGTCTTTGGAGTGTGGGAGGAAACCGGAGTACCCAGAGGAAACCCACACAGGCACAGGGAGAACATGCAAACTCCAGACAGGTAGGGAAGTGGTTGGAATTCAAATCAATGACATTAGAGCTGCTAGGAGGAAGTGCTAACCACTGAGCCACTGTGCTGCAGAATATGTTTCTATAAAGGTGGGAAGTATGTAGCAGTGAATAGACCTCCCAGCAATGTTATTACCAGGCTGCAGCTAGGGGGAGCTCTAATGTGTACAGTGTGACCCCAGCAGAGTGATCCCATCTAGCCCACATTAACCCTCTCACTGCCAGAGCTGTTTCTGCATTTTTCTTTTGCGTACATATTAAACCGCAGACTTTGGGCCTGAAGATTAGTTAAACCCCCAAACATATATATCATGAAAGGAGAGGCCTGGAGAATACAATGGTGATAGTTTTGAATTTTTGAGAATACAGATACATTATTTTACCAATTTGTTAGTAAAATATAAAAGATGAGGTTGTGCCAAGTCAATAGATAGCCAACATGTCCAGCCCTAAAATGGGGCGTGCCATTGAGATGATGGAAAACGTTTTATATATATACTGCTCAAAAAATGAGAGGTACTTTGAAAACCCATCAGATCTCAATGGGGAAAACTCTCTTGCTGAATATGTATACTGATATGGACAGGGCAATGTAAGGACGCCCCATCGTTTGAAGGAAATGAAAACGATCGATCTACAGAGGACTGAATTCAGACACCATGAAAATCAAAGTGAAAAAGTGATGCAGCAGGCGAGTCCATTGTGCTGAAATTTAATTGCAGCAACTCAGAATGATACTCAGTAGTTTGTATGGCCCCCACGTGCTTGTATGCATGCCTGAGTGACAATGTCGGGGGAGGCTCCTAATGAGATGACGGATGGTGTCCTGCGGGATTTCCTCCCAGATCTGGACCAGGGAACCACTGAGCTCCTGGACAGTCTGAGGTGCAGTTGGACGGACCAAAACATAACATCCCAGAGGTGTTCTAATGGATTTAGGTTTGGTGGCCATTCAATGGTGTCAATTCCTTCATCCTCCAGGAACTGCCTGCATACTCTCACCACATGAGGCCAGACATTGTCTGCACCAGGAGGAAAACAGGACCCACTGCACCAGGAGGAAAACAGGACCCACTGCACCAGGAGGAACCCAGGACCCACTGCACCAGCGTAGGGTCTGACAATGGCCTAATAGCATTCAGGGTGCCATTGTCTACCCTGTAGAGGTCTGTACGTTCCTCCATGGATATGCCCCCCCAGACCATCACTGACCCACCACCAAAACAGTTATGCTGAACAATGTTATGGGCAGCAGAACGTTCTCCATGGCTTCTCCAGACCCTTTCATGTCTGTCACATGTGCTCAGGGTGAACCTGCTCTCATCTGTGAAAAGCACAGGACGCCAGTGGTGGACTTGCCAATTCTGGTGTTCAATGGCAAATGCCAATCCAGCTCTATGGTGCTGAGCAGGGAGCATAGGACCCACTAGAGGATGTCGGGCCTTCAGTCCACCCTCATGAAGTCTGTTTCTGATTGTTTGGTCAGAGACATTCACGCCTGCTGGAGGTTATTTTATAGGGCTCTGGCAGTGCTGTTCCTCCTTGCACAAAGGAGCAGATACCGGTCCTGCTGATGGGTTAAGGACCTTCTATGGCCCTGTCCAGCTCTCCTAGAGTAACTGTCCGTCTCCTGGAATCTCCTCCATGCTCTTGAGACTGTGCTGGGAGACACAGCCAACCTTCTGGCAATGGCACGTATTGATGTGCCATCCTGGAGGAGTTGGACTGCCTGTGCAACCTCTGTAGGGTCCAGGTATGGCCTCATGCTACCAGTGGTGACACCAACCCTAGCCAAATGCCAAACTAGTTAAAAACAGTCAGAAAAGATGATTAGGGAAAAAATGTCAGTGGCCTCTGTGACGATCGCGGCGTCAGACCCCAGCCCCTCTCACCAAACTCGTGACCAAAGGACTAGCCAATCTAAAACCGTGCTGTCATGTGCGTAACAATGCCACACCCAGCACAACGATTTTCCAGCTAATGGACCGCAGATCGATGTACCGGCAGCCTGAATGCGCTTGTTACTGGGTCAGGTTAATTATGCAATGAACCCTTCACACTGCCACCACCTCCTTTTTATACAGAGAAAGAGGAAACTCAGCAATACACTAGGATGATTGGTTAATTGACAGTATACCGCTATCTCTACAGACCGGTTATACAGGGGGTTAAACACTCATTTATTTATTTCAGGTACTTATATAGCACTGTCAATTTACACAACGCTTTACATATATATATATATATATATATATATTGAACATTCACATCAGTCCCTAACCCTCAAGGGGCGTACAATCTAAGGTCCCTAACTTACATTCATACATACACATATTACTGCCAATTTAGACAGGATCCAATTCACCTACCAGCATGTCTTTGGAGTGTGGGAGGAAACCGAAGCACCCAGAGGAAACCCACACAAGCACAGAGAGAACATACAAACTCCATGCAGGAGGCACCATCATTGAGAATCAAACCCATGACCCATTTACTGCAAGGCAGACGTGCTAACCACTAAGCCACTGTGCTGCCCACAGCAGGGACTCGTAAATTGCAATTAAGAGCTATAGAAACAATTCAACACTTTCAGAAAGTAAGATTTATTAGTAAAAGGTCAAAAGGGTGCAGTAGAAATATTTACAGGAAGAAGATGTAACATATATATATATATATATAAATATACAGAGCAATACAGCACAGCAAACAGATAACAGAAAGAAGTTTAGGTAAATAAGTACTTGCCAAATAAATTCCTGGGGTTAAGCAGTTTCAAGTCTGATGAGCTAAAAAGGGATTTCTGGTCTCTCATTGGGTTTCGTTGTTGCCGTGAGATTCTCCTTTGCTTTCTGTCCGATAGATGTTCTATTGAACGGTCCTCACTTGTCTGACTCCTCACAAGAACTAACTGCGTCTTTTTCCTACACAAAACCTCTTCCCACGATGGACAAGCCAAGCCTTATTTGGCAAGAGGATTGTATAGACAGCCCCTTAGCAAGGTGTGCTGAATGCGTTCCTGAGGGAGGGGGGAAATCGGAGGAGAGAGACTGATTTGGGAGTTTAAGAGAAATACCAAGATATAGTTGTTTGGAGCAGAATGGATGACCGCTCCCATCTCTGTGTGCATGATTGTGACAGCCTCCACCTGTAAAACCATGTCTGTTTTGGGGGTCGTCTCATTTTTGCCCATCTAGTGTACCTGTTGTTCATTTTATTAACACCAAAGCAGCTGAAACTGATGAACAACCCCCTCTGCTACTTACCTGACCAGATCAATATCCCAGGAGGTTCATTGGCTTGGTGGTAGACTCTGATTAAAAAGTCTTCCTTTCATTTTTTTGAGCTATATATATATATATATATATCTATTCATATGTATGATTTGACTGTCTGAGTGTCAGCTCTTTATAATCCCATTTTTCTGACTGCTCTTCTTTATCAATGTCACACGTGAAGATCTCTTTGTATCATCTTAGCTTGAGTCTAGTAGGAACGTGTGGATTCTGTTCATTCCTTCCACCTTCCAGTGGCAATGTTGCTGCATATTCTTCTCAGGAAATTGTTGGCCTCATGGATCTGTTGCTACTAGAAGGTTTGTTATGGAATGACTGAGGCTCTGTTTTCATCTAAAATATAAAATCTATAAAAGAGATAACATCAGCGCAGAGTTGGAGGAAACAGAACAGACCTCCCTGTTGGCCCCAAACTGATCCCCAAAAAACTACCCATGAACCCCAATCCCTTCATCCTGGGGGGAGTAAAGATGATCAAACCTGATAAGGACACCCCGTCCTGGACTCATCTCCATCCCATCTCTTTCCTAAATGTCGATGTCTAAATCCTCATCCAATTTCTATCTAAATGGCTGAATTTATCCCCAAATCTCCTCATTTATAAAGTCTAAGTGGGCTTTGTTCCCTATAGACAAGCAGCCGACAATGTCTGACACACAATCCTCCTGAACCATCGAGTCCATCAGAGATCAGAACAGATGCTGCTTTCTATGGATATGTACAAAGCAGATGAGACACCATCATGGTCCTATCTACCCCCCACCCTAACTCACTGGGGTCTAGGTGATGTCTTCCTGAAATGGGTCATGGCTCTATACAACCCCCATCTGTGATGAGTCAATGCCATGGAGTCCAGTCTTCCTGCTTTCTGATTTGTTATTGAACATGTCAGGGATGTCACCCCCCCTCCCCCATTCATTCTAGCACCAGAACCGCTGGCTGCGCAGATCAGATCCAACCTGTGCATTAACCCTTTCTCTGCCGGGCCCTGAGATCCCCTTTTAACCCCTTGCCTACCGTGCACTGTCACCCCTTCCTGCTCAGGACAGTTTTCAGCTTTCAGCGCTCTCACACTTTGAATGACACCAACTTTTCATCATTTTTGAGACAGATAGAGCTTTCTTTTCTTTTCTTTTGTTGGTATTTAATCACCACCGTGGGGCTTTTTTTTTTTGCTAAACAAACTAAAAAATTACAATTTTGAAAAAAGTTTCTGTTATAAAATGTAAAAAAGTAATTTCTCTCCTTCACTGATGTGTGCTTATGAGGCTGCACTGATAGATGGTACTGATAGGTGACACTGATGGGTACTGACAGGCATCATTGATGGGCACTGAAAGGTAGCACTGATGGGCACTGATAGGTGACACTGACTGGCAGTGATAGGTGACACTGACTGGCAGTGATAGGCAGCACCAACTGGCACTGATAGGCAGCACTGATGGGTACTGATAGATTGCACATATGAGGAGGCATTGATGGGCATTGACAGGTATCAGTGATGGGCACTGAAAGGCAGCACTGATGGGCACTGATAGGCAGCACTGATCGGTACTGATAGACTGCACTGATGAGGAGGCACTGATGGACATTGACAGGCATCACTAGTGGACACTGAAAGGCTGCTCTGATGGGCACTGATATTTGGCATTGATGGGCACTGATATTTGGCATTGATGTACACTGATTGGAGGCAAAGGTGGGCACTGAAAGGCAGCACTGATGGAGCTGCACTGATGATCATTGCCCTAATTAAAAGTGTAGAGGAGAGGACTGCCGATAGCAGCATTTCCTGTTTACATGTGATCAGGTGTGATTGGACACAGCTGATCACATGGTAGAGCCTACATCATTGGCTCTTTACCATGATCAGTGATCCACTGTGTCCCCGGGGGTGTGCATGCGCAGATAGAGTGGGAGGATGTCATATGTCCTCCCAGAACAAGAGAGCTCCCCCCCATCCCTCATTTCTCTGTACGGTGGGCAGGAAGCGGTTAAACTCAGGTGGTCAGACCATTTTTGAAATGTTTCCATTTTTTTTTTTTTTTTTACAAACAGCCTTGAAAATTGAGAAAATCAAATCTACACAAAACTGTCAAAGAGCAATTTTATTTAAAAATTATAATTTTTCACTTACAGTTTCCAAAACGTATAAAACCGTACATTTTATGAAAGCATAGGACGGGTAGAATGAAAAGAAGGTGACACCCCAAATCACACATTTTCTGAAAGCATAGGATTGGTAGAATGAAGAGAATTTGCCCCCCCCCCCCACAAACTACATTTTATGAAAGCATAGTACCGGCAGAATAAAAAGAAAGTGACCTCCCCCCCAAACTGTACATTTTCTGAAAGCATAGAAGCGGGAGAATAAAAACGTGACCCCCCCTAAATCGTAAATTTTCTGAAAGCATAGAAGCGGGAGAATAAATAGGTGACCCCCCCTAAATCATACATTTTCTGAAAGCATAAGGCAGGTAGAATAAAAAGAAGGGGGGGTCCCTAACTGGGTACATTTTATGAAGGCTTAGGACAGTGATGGCGAACCTTTTTGAGCCCGAATGCCCAAACTGCAACACAAAACCAACTTTTTTATGTCAAAGTGCCAACACTGGAATTAATCACTTGCCTACCGGGCACTTCTACCCCCTTCCTGCCCAGGACAATTTTCAGCTTTCAGTGCTGTTGCACTTAACAATGACAATTGTGCGGTCATGCAACACTGTAACCATATGCAATTTTTAGCATTTTTTCACACAAATAGAGCTTTTTTTGGTGGTATTTAATCACCACTGGCAAAAAATTAAAAACATAAAAGGTTTCCTTTGCTTCTATTCTAAAATTTTGCAAACAGGTAATATTTCTTCTTTGATGTGCGTTGGTGAGGCTGCACTGATAGGCAGCACTGATGGGCATTGATGAGGCGGCACAGATAGGTAGCACTGATGAGGCGGCACTGGTGAGCATTGATGAGGAGGCTCTGATGATGCACTGATATGCAGGAAATGATGGGCACTGATAAGAGGCACTGACAGCACCAACTGGAGGCACTGACAGACGGCACTGACCGGCGGCACTGCTGGGCATCATTGATGGGTGGCACTGATGGGCAGCACTAATGAGGTGTCACAGATAGGTGGCACTGATAGGCGACACTGATAATGGGTACTGATAGACAGCACTGATAGGTGGCATTGACTGACATCACTGCTGGGCACTGACTGGCACAACCGCTGGGCACTGACTGGTGGCACTGACTGGCAGCACTGCTGGGCACTGGTGGGTGGCACAGGTGGGCGGCACAGGTGGGCACTGGTGGGTGCATTGCTGGGCACAGGTGGGCGCACTGTTGCGCACAGGTGGGTGCATTGCTGGGCACAGGTGGGCGCACTGCTGGGCACACGTGGGTGCATTGCTGGGCACAGGTGGGCGCATTGCTGGGCACAGGTGGGCGCACTGCTGGGCAGAGGTGGGCGCATTGCTGGGCACAAGTGGGCGGAACTTGTGTGTGGCACAGGTGGGCACCGATCATCAGGGCACTGATGATCAGTGACCCTGATGATCGGTGCCGATCCCTGTTCTGACAACTGCCGGTTTTCGGCAGTACTTTCCTCACGATCTGACAGCGTGAGGAAAGTGCAGCCGAGAACCGGCATTTGCATTTCCCGGTGATCAGCGTGTCATTGGACACGGCTGATCACGTGGTAAAAGGCCGCTGTGATTGGCCTTTTACCATGTCACGTGATCAGCTGTGTCCGCAGGACACAGCGATCACGGAGATCGCCCGGTGCGCGCCCCCGGAGGTGCGCAGGAGAGCGCGTTCTCTTCCTCTTCCTCTCTTCCTCCTGGCGTGCCGACTGAGATGGCTCTGCGTGCCATAGGTTCGCCATCACTGGCTTAGGACCAGTAGAATAAAAGAAGGTGCTAGTGATTTTTCAGGTCCCGTGATATTTGTGCAAATGTTAATAAAAATATATATATATTTTCACAAAAAAAATACATAAAAGTCATTGTTAGCCGAGACAAACAACAAAACTCACAAAATTCCCGCTAACTTCCCACTAAATCTAAAACTGGACTGCGGTAATCAATAACAAATATTTGTACATTTTAGATTGCGCCTTTTTGGGAAATGGTGAAAATCAAATATTTGCAAAACTGTAAATGTGCAATTTAGTCTAAAAATCTGAAGGTTATAATTTTTCACTTAATATTTCCAGAATTTGTAAATGACCCCCAAACCAGACATTTTCTGGAAGCATAGAACCAGTGGAATAATAAAAAGTGCTACAGATATATTAGACCCGCAATAGTTGGGCAAACATTTATCCAATCTCTATTTTCACTAAAAATACACTAAAATCATTATTAGAGACATAAACACAACACAACGTACAACATTCCTGCTATAGTCCTACTAAGGCCTCGTTCACACAGGAAATCCTATAGTGTACGCCCTGCCAGGCCTCGGTTCCCCACAGGGTGATGGACAGATGTGCTGTGCGGTCCCATTGGTGTCATTGGGGATTCAGAGACTGCATGGAGGACACAGCTGCTGCCCCCATCCTGACATCCATGAGGGTGCACAGCCCTGAATGCAGACAGTGTGACTTCTGGGACATGCATCCACATGGATGTCAGATTGAGATCAGCAGCTGTGTGTGTGCAGCCGCTGCGTGCCAATTGGCATCAATGGGACTGCTTGTACAGGGATACACAGAGCACTGCTGTATACACATGTGGGTGAACAAGGCCTGACATGGGCCTATGCTGTAATGTGCTCTGTAAGGATGAGGCCCCACTGTTTTATTATTCTAATTGTTTTTATAATTTTATTGTATTTATTTTTTTGTGGGGGAGGGGGGTGGTTAGATATCAGAGGACTAAAGAAACCCTCAGAGTCCTCAATGCAACCTCAGCTGCACTGTAGATGAATAAATAGGAGTCTACTGTACAGAAGCTTCTATTCATTCATGAAACTATAGCACAGAAAACACTCTTTACTATGCTTCAGTGATGAATGAACACAGGAGTGATCAGTACTGATCACTCTTTGTGTTCATTCAGGAAGGGGCTGGTAAACATGACATGCCCACCCCCCACTCTCCATCCTGAACACCACACTGATCTCCCACTCCAGCAGCAGCTACAGCCATGGGTGGGGGTAGAGGGGAAGCCGTCCAGCAGCACTGCAGGGAAGGTGCTTCAGAGGATCAGTAAGAGGTCTAAGGACAAGGGGGGAGTCTGAGCGGCAGAGGGAAATATTTAGACATTTTGATTCCCCGTGGCTCCCCTGCAGCAGCTGAAGCTGGTGGGAGGGGAGAGGAGAAGAGGCCAGCAGCAGGGAAGCTAAAGGTAGATCTGTGCTGTGGGCGAGCAGTGGGTGCTGCGTGGGGGGATCAATGCTGCGGGGGGGATGTTAGAGGTGCAGGGAACCATCCTAGAGGACAGGCAGAGGGTCTGTGGAGTGGAGGGAAGCTCAGGAGACCATGAGGTTATAGCAGAAGGGGAAAGCCATGGACATATGTCGTACTGACCTGGCCAGCTGGAAGCAGTTCTATAGGTCAGTACAACACCCATCCATGGCAGCACAAGGGTTAATGATCACCTCGGGGGGGTTTTAGGGCACCAACATTTTCCATCATTTCATCAGCACACACCATTCCAAGGATGGACATGTTGGGTGTCTATTTACTCGGCACAACCTCGTATTTTACCCCACAAAAAAAGTAAAATCTTACATTTGTGTTCTCTAATATTACATTTAGTGTATTTATTTACTGAAATTTAATCTTGATAAATCATTGAGCTTAATCATGTGAAATACAAAACGGGAACCACCACCATTTTATTCTCCAGGGCCTCTGATGTCACAGAATAGATGTTTGGGGGTTTATCTCATCTTCAGGACCAAAATCTGCATTTTCCCATGTGTGCAAAATCATGCAGAAACAGCTCTGGCAGTGAGAGGGTTAATGTGGGCTAGATGGGATCACTCTGCTGGGGTGACATTAGAGCTCCCCCTAGCTGCAGCCTGGTAATAACATTGCTGGGAGGTCTATTCATTTCTCTGCTCCATACTTCCCGTCTTTATAGAAACGTCTCCTGCCATTTGGGGGTCTATTCATAGAATGTTTGTATAGCAATTCCCTCAGTGAGAGTTCATGTCCATTCCTCCTGTGTGAATGGGGGAACCAATGTTATTAGGATCACATCTGAGCTGCTGGAATGTCTTCCATTGATGGAAAATACATTGAAAACTTCTTCTCCTGCCATCAATGGCCGACCCGATCCCACACTTCATCCATGTCTTTGGGGGCCTCCGATATCCTTATCAACTGTTTCTTCCATGATGAAGATCAGCCATGGAGTATATCTGAGGTGTATATCAGGGTGTGCTTCTTCCCCATATGAGAGCTGGGATGTCCAGCAACATTCATCTAGAAGACATTTCCCGCACTCAGGGCACTAATACACCTCCAGGGTTGTGTGGGACCCCTGAAGTACCGGAAGACAGGACTTCAGAGAGGAACATTTCTCTCACTCAGGACAGGAATATGGCTTCTCCCCTGTGTGAGATCTCTGATGTTTGTGCAGACTGGACTTCACTGAAAAACATTTCCCACACTCAGGACAGGAAAGAGGCTTCTCCCCCGTGTGAGATCTCTTATGTTTACAAAGACTGGACCTGTCTGAAAAACATTTCTCGCACTCAGGACAGGCATACGGTTTCTCCCCCGTATGAGTTCTCTGATGTATGTAAAGATTAGACTTCTGTGTAAAACATTTCCCGCACACAGTACAGGAATACGGCTTTTCACCAGTGTGAGATCTCTGATGTCTGGAAAGATCGGACTTCTGTGAAAAACGTTTCCAGCACTGAGAACAGGAATATGGCTTTTCCCCTGTGTGAGTTCTCTGATGTTTGTAAAGACTGTATTTTTGTGAAAAACATTTTCCGCATTCAGGGCAGGAATACGGCTTTTCCCCCATGTGAGAGCTCTGATGTATGTAAAGTTGGGACTTCCTTGAAAAACATTTCCCGCACTCAAGGCAGGAATAAGGCTTCTCCCCCGTGTGCAATCTCTGATGTGTGTAAAGATTAAATTTATGTGAAAAACATTTCCCGCACTCAGAACAGGAGTGTGGCTTTTCACCTGTATGAGATCTCTGATGTGTGTAAAGATTAGCCTTCCTTGAAAAAAATTTCCCACACTGAGGACAGGAATATGGCTTTTCAACCGCATGAGACTTCTGATGTCCGACAAGTTTTGATTTTTCTACAAAACATTTCCCACACTTAGAACAGGAATATGGCTTCTCCCCTGTGTGAGATCTCTGATGTTTGTACAGACTAGATTTTTGTGAAAAACTTTTCCCACATTCAGGGCAGCAATATGGCTTTTCCCCCATGTGAGAGCTCTGATGTATGTAAAGATGGGACTTCTTTGAAAAACATTTCCCACACTCAGGACAGGAATATGGCTTCTCCCCCGTGTGCAATCTCTGATGTGTGTACAGATTGGATTTATGTGAAAAACTTTTCCCGCACTCAGGACACAAAAACGGCTTTTCACCTGTGTGAGATCTCTGATGTGTGTAAAGATTAGCTTTCCTTGAAAAAAATTTCCCGCACTCAGGACAGGAATATGGCTTTTCAACCGCATGAGACTTCTGATGTCCAACAAGTTTTGATTTTTCTATAAAACATTTCCCACACTGAGAACAGGAATACAGCTTCTTCCCCATGTGCAATCTCTTATGATGATAAAGGTTAGACTTATCTGAAAAACATTTCCCACATTCAGAACAGAAATATGGCTTCTCCCCCGTGTGAGATCTCAGATGTTTGTACAGACTGGACCTAGCTGAAAAACATTTCCCGCACTCAGGACAGGAATGTGGCTTCTCCCCCGTGTGAGATTTTATATGCAAATTAAGATGGGATTTATAATGGAAACCTTTCCCGCACTCAGTACAGGAGAACCTCTTCCCTGTTGGAAGGCCGGCCCGGTCCCGCACAGTCTGAGGTTCCTCAGGATACGAGGAATCCGATGGTCCATCTACACTGGGTGGTGCCGGATGGACATTGGAGGGAGCCGGGTTTTCTCCTGGACTATACTGTGTGATGTCCTCATCTTCTACTTTCCAGTCTGGAGACAAAGTGAGACAATCCTCGGAGGTTTTCCTCATCTCCCGGCCATGGACTAAAATACAAAGACAAAGAGGATTACTAGACAGGAGCTGATTGGTTCCCCCAAACCAGGACTCCGCCCACATCAGGCAGCTTGGGCTCTTAGGAGCTTACAATTCCACCCTCAAGGGAACTAGGAAATGGCTCCTCTGATCTCCTACCAGGTCATTTCTTTATTCATGGACCTTAGTCAGAGAGTGAGAAAACAACCAGAACTGTCTTTTATAGGAGGGACAGTGATGAGGGGATTATAGGACGAGGGTCCCCACCCCCTCTATCACTCATCGCCATCTTCCCAACACAAGAAGTACTGCACTTCCTTATTTAGTCCATGATTTAGTCATGAAGAACAGCGGGGCTGAGCCCCACCAGAGGTCAGAGAGTGAGGATGGGGGGAGAACAACCAAGATGAAGACTGGACTGATCCTGAAGACCACCATCATTGGGGTATTGACTCCTCCCTCATTATCACTTTCTGTTTAAGGGTCCAAAGTTGGAGGATGTTATCACATTATTATCACCATGTAAAGGTCTGTGCTCCAATCACATCATCCGATATAAAATGTCCAGCTGGGAGGAAATGGGGGGAACAAAAGAGAATCCATATTATGTGTATATATAGCAGTGGGGGGAGGGGGGAGAGCAGAAGTCAGGACTATGTAATGTACAACATAGAGTATATAGTGCAGGGGTCAGGAGTATGTAATGTACAACATAGAGTATATAGTGCAGGGGTCAGGAGTATGTAATGTACAACAGAGTATATAGTGCAGGGGTCAGGAGTATGTAATGTACAACATGGAGTATATAGTGCAGGGGTCAGGAGTATGTAATGTACAACACAGAGTATATAGTGCAGGGGTCAGGAGTATGTAATGTACAATATAGAGTATATAGTGCAGGGGTCAGGAGTATGTAATGTACAACATAGAGTATATAGTGCAGGGGTCAGGAGTATGTAATGTACAACATAGAGTATATAGTGCAGGGGTCAGGAGTATGTAATGTACAACAGAGTATATAGTGCAGGGGCCAGGAGTATGTAATGTACAACACAGAGTATATAGTGCAGGGGTCAGGAGGATGTAATGTACAACATAGAGTATATAGTGCAGGGGTCAGGAGTATGTAATGTACAACACAGAGTATATAGTGCAGGGGTCAGGAGTATGTAATGTACAACATAGAGTATATAGTGCAGGGGTCAGGAGTATGTAATGTACAACATGGAGTATATAGTGCAGGGGTCAGGAGTATGTAATGTACACCATAGAGTATATAGTGCAGGGGTCAGGAGTATGTAATGTACAACATACAGTATATAGTGCAGAAGTCAGGAGTATGTAATGTACAACATGGAGTATATAGTGCAGGGGTCAGGAGTATGTAATGTACAATATAAATTATACAGTGTAAGGGTCAGGACTCATAATATTGGTATTCAATAATCAGTGGAAGATTAAATGTTTACTGTAGACAAGTTGCAGAGATCCCACACCGCTGCCTCCCATCTCCTGAGACTGCACTCAGTGACTTGGGTCTGAGACACTACAGACATATCCCTCCACCCGGCACAGCCAGCAGACCACAGAGCAAGGAACCCTGGGAGAAATGATTGGTCAGAGATTTTACTTGACCTGCACATGGGGAAGGAGACCCAAATCACATGTCCCAGGAGCCTAGGTCACATTTTGCTGCCAGCTGAACCCCAGAACCTCCATAAATCCAGTCTAGAGACATAAATTGTGTCTGCAGCACAGAGAAGGAAGATTATCCGAGAGAAATCCAGGAATACAGGACGGGGAACACAGCTCAGGAAAGTGACCAGGGGATTACAGGCTGATATCACCCAGTCCCCGCCCTACTCTGGACCAATCAGTGAGCAGTATGGGTGGAGGAATGGATTTAGTGTTCATGACCCACCTGTGCTGATCTCTGTAGGAGTGTCCTCCTCTATAAATGTCCCCGTTATTCCATCCTCCTCCATAGACTGCTGATCATCCCTCACATACGCCTCTTCTTCTTCTGCTTTCACCTCAAATTCTATATCGATTGGATCTCCACTCTAAATCAAGGAAATGAGAGAAAATATCATCTGTAAGATATAAACTCAAATGAAAATCCACACATCATCTTTACAAGTCCATGTTCTAGATGCTCCATCCCACCAACCTTGTAATAGTGAGGGATGGTGTGACCTTCCTGTGTGGAATCCCGGGAATACAGAGGACAGGGACATCTCTCTGGTGGGTTCCCATGACTGGATCCATCTGTAGGAAACACACACACTGACTGAATCCATTGTTTCTATGTGTTTATCAGATGATGGGGGATCTAGGTGGATCCTCCGTACTGCTCTCTCCTTTACAATAAAGTCTCCTCTTACCCGGTGATGTGAGGGGCGGCTGATTGTCCATCATGACGTCCTTGTAGAGATCCTTGTGTCCTTCTAAATACTCCCACTCCTCCATGGAGAAATAGACAGTGACACCCTGACACCTTCTAGGAACCTGACACACACAATGATACAGTCACCATCCAGACACATCCCTTGTCTGTTACTGGAGAATGTCCCAGAATTCCCGGCACCGCTCACCTCTCCTGTCAGCAGCTCCATCATCTTCTTGGTGACTTCTAGAATCTTCTGCATGTTGTGTCTCTCAGGGTTTAGGGAGTCACATGGAGGCACTGTGATGGTCATATGATCACCTGACTTCAGAAGAGGAAATCTCTGTATTGAGGAACCAATAGGAATATCATGTTAGATTCCCAGAATCCTCCTCACCTCTCCGGTCAGGTCTGAGTTTTATTACTAGAGATAAGAGTGACGTCATGTGACCTCCCAGAATCCTCCTCACCTCTCCGGTCAGGTCTGAGTTTTATTACTAGAGATAAGAGTGATGTCATGTGACCTCCCAGAATCCTCCTCACCTCTCTGGTCAGGTCTGTGTTTTATTAATAGAGATAAGAGTGATGTCATGTGACCTCCCAGAATCCTCCTCACCTCTCCGGTCAGCAGGTAGATGATCTCCAGGGTGAGGTTTAGTATCTTCTCAGTCATGTGACTCCGGTCCTCCTCCATCCTCATTGGTGCCATCATGTGATCTATACAGGTCTCCTTGTAGACGGATAACTTTGGGAAATGAAAGTAAGAATGATTTGGATGGTATTGGTCACACAATAATAGGATGTGGATGTGAGGGGGGAATAGGAGGGTTGATGGACATTTAAGAACTACTCCCCCCATGGGAAGATGTTTAGTTGGGACTGTTTAGTATTTGCTACACCTTGGAGGTCCCGGGACCGTCTTGTCCTTCCAGATCAAAAATCCCCTTTCTCTGTTGGGTTTGTTTGGTCTCTGAACTGGTTTTGATGAGTTTTAGATCTGCAGACAAGGAATGATAAATCTGATCCTTCCTATGACTTGTTTGCTCTGAGGCAGTGCTGTGAGGTCAATGTTGGGTCATCGTGGTGTCCAGGAAGGGGAACTTGATGACTATTGGCTGGATTTACTGGCTAATCAGGATAATTGCCAGAACTCCGGCTGCAAGGCTCCAATCTCTGACAGCTTTCTAACTGACAGGAGTGATGTCACTGTCACTCTCTGCAGTATGAGAAGGGATTGGATAGAATAGAAGGATGGTGCTGGTGGAGTAGAGAGCTGTGAGGGAGGGGTCTGTTCTCTTTCCTCCAATGGTAGCCCAGTATGGGTAGGAGGAGAATGGCAGGGGGTAGGGTCTTGTTTTCATCATTGGCAAGTATACTGTAGTATCCAGGTCATTGTACAGAGTGGTGGTGGGTTCCTGGGACTCTGAATTCCAGCACCGGGCACTGCCAGAGCCTGTGTCATGGGAGGTATTGGACTGTCTCCTGAAGATGTTCAGCACTGACCCCTGACTACCTTTTAGTCAATAATACACCAACAGACCTCCTCTAAGAACAAGTACCCACCAAGGGGCAAAAGACTTCCCTTCTTCATTCCACTTGGTATCTTGGAAAATGTTACTTGACTGGTCAGATGATAAGAAGGTGAAGGTTTCTTTCCTTTCCTGGCTGGAGTTCTTTAAGAAGGTCTGGAAAATAAGTGCAGGTGGGAGGACAACCAGAGACCAAGAGCCCCCCTCCCTACCTCAGAGTCCCCCTGAGCCCTACAACCTTCTCTTCCCTCAGAGACATGTTACCTGCCAACCCTATCAACCCAGATTTCACCATCTACTCTACACCCTCAGGGGTCCCAAAGTCTCTCATCCTTAGTACCTCCGTGAGTCCTCTCAGCTCCCCTTCATCCCTCAGACCCCTTATTTTTTTCCTCCCTCTGACACCAATGATGGAACATATTCTTCATGGCAGGCTGGGGAATGTTTTGTTCTGGGTAGAGAAGAAAAATCTGTTTGGCTGCACATCCAAAAAAATAAATCACCTTTATTTGGACATATTCAAACCAGACCCTCCACAATGTATAAAAGAGGGAACATATCAATTCAGTGGTGATTACTCTTCATTCATTTGGAATGTTTCCTTCCTCCTGAGCAGCAATGTAAGGGGCTCTATGCTCCATACTCCTGACCCCGGCACTCCATCATTGTGTTGGCTGCATAGTGTAATGATTGCCCATTGGCTGCCTGTGTAGTGTCATCATTGCCCTTTGTAGGCCATGTATGGTCAGGATGGTCCTTGTCTTGTCTATTTATTGTCAGTGCTGTTTGTTTAGAGGACCATATTACTAGAATTTATCTCCACAATGAGGAGAATGTTCCGGCCCCGGAAGTGGGGGAATGTTCTGCCCCTGAAGGGGTTCATCTGGGTTCCCACACTATATATGTGTGTATCATCATCTGCTGGAGATAAAAGACGTCACAGTGACTATGGAGGAAGAGGACGGACATGACTATGGAGGAAGAGGACGGACGTGACTATGGAGGAAGAGGACAGGCGTGACTATGGAGGAAGAGGACGGATGTGACTATGGAGGAAGAGGACGGACGTGACTATGGAGGAAGAGGACGGACGTGACTATGGAGGAAGAAGATGGACATGATGGGGGTTACTGGGTGGAAATAGGAAATCTTATTACCTCCTCTGCTGCCACTTCCACCAATGTCTACTCTTCTTTGAGCCACATGAAATGTCCTGTCTTTGTTCAGATCACTTCCTGTCTGTACCTGACATCACTTCCTGTCTGTATTCCATAGAGACTTCCTGTCTGGGTTTACATGAGATCACCACCTTGTGGAGTTCAGAGGAACTGCAGCCCTCAAAATATCTCATAATAGTCATTCCTGTATATTATCTACCTTTGAGGGCTACCACAGAAGATCAACAATTATTTTAAAAATAAAGAAAAATAAATCTAGATCTTTTGCAACCAACTGTTTATGTAATAAAATATCTAAAGAAAAGTCTTAAAGACACAGAACACAAGTTAAAAACAAAAGGTAAACCCAATGAAACAGATACCTCCGAAATGTATATTTTTGTTGAGGAAAATGCAAATATACATCCTAAAGTATAAGAATATCTATCAATCCACTCATAATGAAGATGTTAGACATAAATGACAAGGATGTAATGGTCACAGAGGAATGGTGGTGGAGATCTCTCAAAGTAAGAACACTTCCTTGAATGGTTCTATAAATAAAGAATGAATCCTGGAGGGAATAAAGCTGTAAAGCAATAAATAATATATAAACTGGGCCATCCACTTCATCCATAAAGACATTGTGATTGAAGATCTTCTAGATCACATAGAAGGAGGACTCATCCATGATTTCATACATTTGTTTGGAAGGATAGAACAATCCTCAGAAGGGAACATGTAGGATGACAGGAAAGGCTCCTGACTGGTGAGATCCTCCAAACATAATGATGACATCCATGAACTGGAGCGAGCTCGTTGGGGTGATAAAGCCAATCTGGAAACACTGTGTAGACGTTCTCCAAGAACTCAGCACACTCCAGGTGTGGAGAAAGTCTCCAGGTGGGTTTAGCCTGTCATTTATCATAGGTAGAAATGTCCACACATGGACTTCCACAGGGACCCCCGAGACTACATATAGAACCTGTACAGTGTCCCCAGGTCTCCAGGTGGGTTTAGCCTGTCATTTATCATAGGTAGACATGTCCTCACATGGACTTCCACAGGGACCCCCGAGACTACATATAGAACTTGTACAGTGTCCCCAGGTCTCCAGGTGGGTTTAGCCTGTCATTTATCATAGGTAGACATGTCCTCACATGGACTTCCACAGGGACCCCCGAGACTACATGTAGAACCTGTACAGTGTCCCCAGGTCTCCAGGTAGATTTAGTCTGTAATTAATAATGCACAAATGTCCATATATATGGATTTCTACAGGGACCACTGATACCATCTATGCATGGCTTGGATGTCACCCAGATTACTAGGAGCCCATAAAGCAGATGACCATAAAAAGATATAAAAGTCCATTCACTGTCATGGAGCTTCAGATCAAAGGACCTTTGATCCAGGAAAGAACCAAAGTGTATCCATCATGGAGAGATATAGAGAGCACCATCATAGGATCAGATGGGAAAAGACTGACATGTGACTGGTTTGGTTGGTATCCCAATAGGACAAACAAACTGGAACATGGGAGCCAATAAACACCAGATGCTAGTGCCAAAAAAGTGTACTTTACATTAAACATACAAAACACCCCAAAGCCACCCAATACCAACACAAATACAGAGGTACCATTCTCCATATTCTGGATAGTCAAATCCAAAAGTGTAATGGTCCTAGCATGGTAGGTATACGTGGATTTCAAATTGAACTAATTAATCTACAATCCAATAAATCTACAAAACTCTCATCTTCCTGAGGTTCACCGTGCCAGAGAATGAGAACGTCATCGATGTACCTGAACCAACCAGTGATGTTGCTCAGGTACCCTGACAAGGCCTAATCCCCAAGCACTGACTTCTCCCATTCTTCAACATAAAGGTTAGTGTAGGCCGGTACACATATTATTCCCCATTGTAGTGTCTTGTGCTTGGCAATAACATTTATATCCAACAGGAATGGATTATTTTCCAACAAAAACTTGAGTAACCCGAGAACAAAATGTCTATGTGCAAAATGATTCTAGGTCTGCTGTTGAGTGATTTTCTATAACATTTAAATCCTTCTTATGAGGGATAGAGGAATATGTCACGGTCCCCCCTCACTCTCCCTCATCTTCCTCCCCCCTCCTGTCACGGCTTCCCCCTCGATCCCTTTCATCCTCCCCCCTCCCTTCCCCTTACAGGTTCCCACATCCCGCACAAGCCTACATCAAAGGCTGTGCAGGAGGTCAGGAACTGTTCCCTGTGATGTGGTTAGCACCTCTCCCCAGCTCTGCCAGGGAGGAGTCTGACACCCCACTGTGCCTGCACATGGATTCTTCATGTGCAGGCCACCGGGGTGTCTCTGCGCACGCCCCTTCCTTGTCCTGGTGGGCGCAGTGTGGCCCTAAAGCTTCCCGTGCTCTGCGCCTGCCAGAGACAAAGGCCGCGCTCCCTGGGCGCAGCCAGAGTGAGTGGAGCTCACCTCATTGCCCCGGCAACCTGACACAGGGCTGGCCTTTACCAGGGCAAACAGGAAGCATCCTGCTCCGGGATAAGAGGACAGGAGCAGGACCCAGGTGTTTGTTGGTCCCCTGCTCAGAGAGAGAACAGCTGTGTGTGGTCTGAGCCAAGGCCAGACCCCATAGCCCAGACCCCGCTGAGTGCTCTGCTGATTGCTGTGTCCCTGGGGGTTACCCCTGCCTGCTGCCACTGTGTGCCTAGAAGTTACCCCTGCCTGCTGACGCTGTGTGCCTGAGGAGTTACCCGTCTGCTTCCGCTGTGTGCCTGAAGAGTTACTCCTGCCTGCTGCTGCTGTGTTCCTGAGAAGTTTCCCCTGCCTGATGACCGCTGTGTCTCTGGGGAGTTACTCCTGCCTGCTCTGCTGATCGCTGTGTGCCCAGGAAGTTACCCCTGCCTGCTGACCGCTGTGCCTGAGAAGTTACCCCTGCCTGCTGACCGCTGTGCCTCAGAAGTTACCCCTGTCTGCTGCTGCTGTGTCTCTGGGAAGTTACCCCTGCCTGCTGCCACTGTGCCTGAGAAGTTACCCTTGCCTACTGACCACTGTGTCTCTGGGAAGTTACCCCTGCCTGCTGCTGCTGTGTGCCTGAGAAGTTACCCCTGCCTTCTGACCGCTTTGACTCTGGGAAGTTACCCCTGCCTAAAACCATGAGTGTTCATATTTCCCCCACCTGGACTACCCCATTGAATCTCTATATTGCCCTGTCTGGACTGCCCCATTGAATGCTCATATTTTCCTTGCCTGGACTGCCCTGTTGAATCTCCATATTGCCCTTGTCTGGACTGCCCTATTGAATTCCCATATTCTCCCTGCCTGGACTTCCCCATTGTACACCCACATTCTCCCTGCCTGGACTTCCCCATTGTACACCCACATTCTCCCTGCCTGGACTTCCCCATTGTACACCCACATTCTCCCTGCCTGGACTACCCCATTGAACACTTGGATTAATACTTGCTCGGACTGCCCTATTGCATGCCTGGATTTTTATAGCTACCTGGACTGCCCCACTGAGTGTTTGGGCCATCGTTACCCAATTCACCCTATTGTGGGCCGGATTATCGCTGTTCTGACTCCTCCCCCCCTCTTCCCCCCTTTTTTGGGTACCCGGATGCTACCTTATTACCTTGATTGAGTGTCTTTCCCATTTCAATAATACTTTGTGTGTTTATCATCCTCCGTGTGTGTTCTGTCCTGCCTACGCTTCCATCACAGAATATAATGCCTCTACATCTAATGTAAGATGACATCATCAGGTACTGACACATCATTTACAACTTTAGGAGGTGCAAAGTGTCTCTCACATAGGAGGGTAAAGCCACCACAAAAGGTTGTAGCAATTCATCAATATACTCATTGACTTTCTTGTGAGGGACCCCCTCCCTGAGATAATAGTTCTTCCAGGAAGGGGTCAACCACTGATTTATGGACTTTTGGAAGTCTATTAAAATGATATCTGGATGTAATACCTTAAAGAAGGTCGTGGTCCTTTTATCAATGTTACCCTTCTCAGAAGCTTCCTCAGTCACACCAGAGAGGACCTTCTGACCATTCTCCAGGTTGATGGTTGTTGTCTTAGTGTACCTTTCCTTATGTTTTATGATCTGTTGACACATCAACACATATCTTTGTTGCTCCATGATGACAAGGTTTCCCCACTTGTCAGTAGGCATGATCACAATGTCATGACAGTTCATAAACTGTTCCAAAGCAACACGTTCTTCACCCATAGGATCATCATAGGCCATCTTCCCAAAATTCACCGTTTTTACTTCTCTGATAACTGCAGCCACAAAACACTGAACTCCAGCTACTGCCGACAAGAAGGGAAAGAGAAGATTTAACACGTAAACCCTGATCATCGGATCTCATTTTATGATAACAGATCAATGATCTCTTATCAAAGTTGGGACCGTTTCTCCAACCGATTAAACACTCTGTGAATCCCCAGCTATATCTAACGTTCTGCTTTCTCATTTGTTCAAGTAATGGTTCAATATTCTCCTTCTTATTAAAGTTTCCACTGCTAGGTCAGCAAAGATCTGCAAATTTATATCTCCATATTTTATTGCTGCCCTTCCTTTTATCTCCTTCCAAAGCTCCTCTTAATCCCGGTAATAATGTAATTGTACAATCACATCTCTCAAATGTTCTCTTCTACCTTCTTGCCATAATCTTCCGATTCTATATACTTCATCAGTTTTAAGTGGCTCTGTTGCAGGTCTGTCCATTACTATTACAAGCATTTTCCCTCTTGTTTCCATTACATTTTCTCCTTGGGAGGTCTCTGGGAAACCTTGAATCCTTAAATTGCATCTTCTATCCCTGTTCTCCTGATTTTGCAGTTTATATAGCAGATTTCTCTGTTCTTTTCTCATTTCCGTCATCTTTCTCTATAAATTTAATATGTCTTGGGCATGTTTATCCAATTCTTCCTCCGTCTCTTCTACCCTCTTCAATACCTGCCCCAAATCTTTGTGCTGTTTCTCCATCTCCAGTTTTATTGACTTTTCTAACCCTTTAAACATTTCTGCAATGTCTGTTTTAGTGGGTAATTGAGAGTTCTTTTTTTGTTCTTCTATGTTCTCCAAATCCGCTGTTTTTCCTGTATCTCCTTCCTCTATATCCTGACCAACGCTGGTCATGTCCAGGGACAATATAGATCATTCTCCATCTCTGTTCTCCATCTCTGTTCTTCCACTTATTCCTTGCTGTCTCTCGGGGGTCTGTTTCTCTTGTTGGGGTATATTTTGTAATTGAGCTTGTCTGGGAGGCCTTTGGCCCTCCTCCTTTTATCCCTTTATTTTTCATCCTGTTGACATTTTTCACCACTTCCTGCACTCCTTCACACCGACCAGCTTCTCCTACCTCCCAGGACTCCTTTGCAGCGAGTCATGTGACCGCTCGGCATCCACGCTGGATCTCTGCTCTCCTCCTCCAGCCTCAGCCGCGCTCTCACTCTCTATCACCGGCTGGCCAGTCAAACCTGGAAGGGTCCGCACTCCTCGCTCTCCTCCACAGGGGACCACTCCTGATCCCAGGTAGGTCACGGCAGCTGCTCCTAGGGGATTTCCTCCTGTGCTGTAGTGGGACATTGGAGATGCCTGGTACTGGGAGATCTCACATTGATCTCCCAATTGGCGCCATGTTCAGGCTCCTCCTCTGCAAACTAGTTTCCTTCATTTATTGATAAACCCCATAAGACCAATGAAGTGGGTGTAAAGTGGAAGCAGTGGATGTGCAGAGAATAGGATTTGGAGCCCCGAGCTCTTTATCTCTGAATGTCTCCACATATTTGTAGTGTATTTGTGATGATTTCTGTGCACACACAATAGGACAGCGCTGTGACACATAATGCTCTTCTAGATGACAGGGAATCCTTCCCTTTGTTACAGCAGCAGTCCGCTAGAAGGTTTTTGTAGGTTTGGAGTTGTTACACATAGCGCGGGTTTTATCCATTTATAGTGATGACATCATTGCCCAAATCTGGGGGTCACCAGCCATTTCCACCCTTTACTCCCAGCTGGGGGGCTTTGTATCCATATACCAGATGTTCTACAGGACTAAATCTACAATCAATGTTACTGCAAAATCAAAGGGGCCCAAACCCCTCCCCCGAGCAGTCATATATTTCTGTCCCCCTTGGTGGGAGTGGAGGTGACCCCTCTATAAGGATCTACAGTCCATACAAACCCAGCACAAGGCCGGGGTCACACTACCAGACGCTTCTCGGGGCTGCAGTTCCTCTGAGCTCCACAAGGTGGGGATCTCACTTCTACCCAGACAGGAAGTCTCTATGAAAGACAGACAGGAAGTGATGTCAGGTACAGACAGGAAGTTCCAGGGGAAACATGAGTAAGTAGGAAGCAGAGAGGAGACATTGTTGGATCTGGCAGCAAAGTAGGTAATACGTAGATGAACCCCTTCAGGGGGAGGAGTTGATGATAATATATCTTGCTCCCAAAGCTGGCCTACATGGTTTAGAAGGACACAAGGATCTCTACAAGGACGTCATGATGGACAATCAGCCGCCCCTCACATCACCGGGTAAGAGGAGACTTTATTGTAAAGGAGAGAGCAGTATGGAGGATCCACCTAGATCCCCCATCATCTGATAAACACATAGAAACAATGGATTCAGTCAGTGTGTGTGTTTCCTACAGATGGATCCAGTCATGGGAACCCACCAGAGAGATGTCCCCGTCCTCTGTATTCCCGGGATTCCACACAGGAAGGTCACACCATCCCTCACCATCATCAGGTAGATGATGACAATTATTGGTAGTTGTGATTTATACACAGCATGTTTGTTACAATGAATGTTTTATTATATCTTTCAGAGTGGAATCCTCGGGGATGAGAATATTGATGTTAAAGAAGAGTATAAAGAGGAGGATGAGGAGTATGGAGTGATGGAGGAGTTTTCAGAAGGACACAAGGAGATGATGGAGCCACCTAATACCAGGAACCCACCAGAGAGATGTCCCCGTCCTCTGTATTCCCGGGATTCCACACAGGAAGTTCACACCATTCCTCACTATTACAAGGTTGGTGGGATGAAGCATCTAGAACATGGACTTGTAGAGACGATGTGTAAATATTTTATGTGACCTTATATTTTACAGATGATATTTCCTCTCATTTCCTTGATTTAGAGTGGAGATCCCATCGATATAGAATTTGAGGTGAAAGCAGAAGAAGAAGAGGCGTATGTGAGGGATGATCAGCAGTCTATGGAGGAGGATGGAATAACGGGGACATTTATAGAGGAGGACACTCCTACAGAGATCAGCACAGGTGGGTCATGAACACTATCTAGATCACCTCTATGGGGGAGGCACATGCCAGGGTGGTACATGTTGGGGTTCTCCCAATATAGTGGGTTTGTTAATTAGGTGGCACTTCTCCTCTTCCACTTCAGCAATGCATGAAGCGATAATCTACAGCAAGCTACTTTGTAAAACATCAGACTGCAGATGATCTCATTTCCCCATTCGGCTCTCCTTCCTCTCTGTAACATGCACCCTCTACCTCTCCTTTTCACAGTTGTGTCCTCTCCTCAAACTCTGTTTCCTTCACTCCTCCACCCCACAATCTGTATATATCACCCTCACTTCTGTCCTCTCCTTATCACTGCACTCATCATCTCCTCCTCATTCTATGCCCACATGCTAATAACCCCCCAGGATGCTGAGGCATGTCTCCTCATATAAGTCGTACTCTCAGATTACTTCCCTCACCCTTCTGCTTCTCCTCTGGAGACATATCCCCAAACCCTGGACCCCTGTTACCAATGCACCCATCCCCTGCATCCTCTGGCAGTATCCACAATCCACATAATCTGGTTTCCAATCCTCTTCTTCCCAGAACCAGTCTACCCTTCTCTTGTACCCTCTGGAATGCCCGCTCTGTCTGCAATAAACTCACCTCTGTTCAGGACCTCTTTGTCACTAATTCCATTCATGTACTTACTGTCAATGAAAATTGAATGAACATGAATCCAACACTGCTTCTCCTGCTTCCCTCTCCCATGGTGGCCTTCTCTGGACTCCCCCAGACCCAGTGGCTGCAAGGGAGGTGGAGTGGGAATCCTCCTATCCCCACAGAGCACCTTTTCAGGTTCTTCACTCTCTGCCCTCTCTGTCTCGGTTATCATTTGAAGCTCACTGTGTACGTCGATTTTCTCCAACTTTAAGAATTGCTGTCATCTGCTGGCCCTCTGGACCTGTACCAACTTTCCTTGATGACGTCTCTGCCTGGCTACCCCACATCCTCTCTTCTGAAATCCCCACAATCATTCTTGGTGACTTCAACATCCCTGTTAATACTAACACTCCTGCTACTTCTTAGCCTACTCTCCTCATTTGACCTGAAGCAATGGGTGGATGGTCCTCACTCTGAGGGCAACACCCTTGACCTTGTATTCTCCTACCTATGCACTCCATTCATCCTCACCAACAATCCTTTCCCACTCTCTGATCACCACCTTATTAGTTTGCTCTCTCCCTGTCTTCCACCACCTCTCCCTCCAACTGCTTAACAATTACCCATACAGACCCTTGCTAATTTAACCCTTCTCTTCTCCACTCTGCTACCTCTATGACAATATCTCACCCCTGTCCTGCCCTAATCTAGCCACTTCTGTCTATAATAGATCCCTGTCCTCCACCCTGGATGAGCTCACTCCTCCCACTACACACAGAATCAGGCCCCGACCCCCACAACCCTGGCAAACAGACTACACCAGAAGTCTCAAAAAACGCAGCCTGGTCTACAACCAACCAAGTGACCACCTTATTCAGAATAACCTTCTTGATCCCCTTCAGTCTGGATTTTGCCCTCAACACTCCACAGAAACTGCTCTCCTAAAACTCACAAATTATTTACTAACAGCAAAAACCAATGGACATTATTCTGTACTACTACTTCTGGACCTTTCAGCTGCCTTTGGTACAGTTAACCACCCCCTCCTCAAACAAAAACAACTTTATTCCCTTGGTATCCATGACTGTGGTCTTCGTTGGTTCTCATCCTATCTCATTGCACCTTCAGTGTCACTTACAACTTACAATTTTACTTCCTCCTCTTCTCTTCCTTTGAACCTCCAGGTCCCACAAGGTTCTGTTCTTGGATGCCTCCTATTCTTGATCTACACCTCCTCCCTGGATCAGCTGACAACCTCCCATGGCTTCCAATATCATTTCTACGCTAACAACACCCAAATCTGTCTCTCTAGCCCTCAGCTCACATCAGTCTCCTCACAGATCACTAATTTACTAACAGACACATCATTATGGATGTCACACCACTTCCTCAAACTCAATCTATCCAATAACAGGTCCTACTATTTCCCCCCACATGCTCCTTCCCCTGACCTCTGTCAAGACCAATGGCACAAGTCTCCACATGCCAGGGTGCTAGGGGTAACCCTGAACTCTGAACTTTCCTTTTGGCCCCAAATTCAGTCTCTTTGAAAAGCTTGCCAACTCAACCTCCACAGCATCTCCAAAAAACGCTCCATCATAACCAATGACACCACAAAGCTCCCAATTCACTCCCAGGTTATCTCTCGCTTTGACTACAGCAACTCCCTCCTCATTGGCTTACCTTTACATAGGCTATACCCCCTCCAGTCCATCATGAATGCTGCTGCCAGGCTCATCCACATTACCAACTGCTCAGTGTCTGCCACTCCTCTCTGCCAATCCCAGCATTGGATGCCACTCGCCCAATGAATTAAATTCAAAATAATAACCACTTACAAAGCCATCCACAACTCAACCCCCAGAGACATCACCAACGTGGTCTCAAAATTCCAACCAAATTGCTCTCTTCATTTCTCCCAAGACCTTCTGTTCTCTAGCTCCCTTGTCACCTCCTCCCATGCTTGTCTGAAGAACTTCCCCTAAGCCTCTCCCATCCTATGGAATTCCCTCCCCCAATCTGTCTGACTATCTTAAACTTTTAAGTGATCCCTGAAAACTTTTCAGAGAAGCCTATCCTGCCTCCGCCAAACAACTGTACATGTATTTTCTCCATCAGTCCATCCCCCACAGTTATTACCTTTTGTGTCACGTGACCCTCCTCTTTCAGATTGTAAGCTCTAACGAGCCGGGCCCTCTGATCCCTTCTGTATTCAATTGTATTGTGACTGTATTGTTTGCCCCCACATGGTAAAGCACTGCGCAAACTGTTGGTGCAATATAAATGCTGTATAATAATTACATTCCTCCATCCATACTGCTCACTGATTGGTCCAGAGTAGGGCGGGGACTGGGTGATATCAGCCTGTAATCCCCTGGTCACTTTCCTGAGCTGTGTTCCCCGTCCTGTATTCCTGGATTTCTCTCGGATAATCTTCCTTCTCTGTTTATGTATCTAGACTGGATTTACGGAGGTTCTGGGGTTCAGCTGGCAGCAAAATGTTGATCTCCTTCATAGGCATTCTATGACCTAGGTACCTGGGGAATGTACCTGAGGTCTTCTACCCCATATCCTGGATTTAAAAGGCTCTGTGATAGAGCAATTCTGCCAGGGTTACTTTGTTGTCTGCTGGCTGTGCCGGGTGGAGGGATATGTCTGTATAGTCTCAGACCCAAGTCACTGAGTGCAGTCTCAGGAGATGGGAGGCAGCGGTGTGGGATCTCTGCAACTTGTCTACAGTAAACATTTAATCTTCCACTGATTACTGAATACCAATATTATGAGTCCTAACATACTATATCATTTATAATGCACATTACATACTCCTGACCCCTGCACTATATACTCCATGTTGTACATTACATACTCCTGACTCCTGGACTATATACTCTGTTGTACATTACATACTCCTGACTCCTGGACTATATACTCTGTTGTACATTACATACTCCTGACCCCTGCACTATATACTCTGTTGTACATTACATACTCCTGACCCCTGCACTATATACTCTATGTTGTACATTACATACTCCTGACCCCTGCACTATATACTCTATGTTGTACATTACATCCTCCTGATCCCTGCACTATATACTCTGTTGTACATTACATACTCCTGACCCCTGCACTATATACTCTATGTTGTACATTACATCCTCCTGATCCCTGCACTATATACTCTATGCTGTACATTACATACTCCTGATCCCTGCACTATATACTCTATGTTGTACATTACATCCTCCTGATCCCTGCACTATATACTCTATGCTGTACATTACATACTCCTGATCCCTGCACTATATACTCTATGCTGTACATTACATACTCCTGATCCCTGCACTATATACTCTATGTTGTACATTACATACTCCTGACTCCTGCACTATATGCTCTATGTTGTACATTACATACTCTTGACCCCTGCACTATATGCTCTATGTTGTACATTACATACTCCTGACCCCTGCACTATATACTCTATGTTGTACATTACATACTCCTGACCCCTGCACTATATACTCTATGTTGTACATTCCATACTCCTGACCCCTGCACTATATACTCTATGTTGTACATTACATACTCCTGACCCCTGCACTATATACTCTATGTTGTACATTACATACTCCTGACTCCTGCACTATATACTCTATGTTGTACATTCCATACTCCTGACCCCTGCACTATATACTCTATGTTGTACATTACATACTCCTGACCCCTGCACTATATACTCTATGTTGTACATTACATGTTCCTGACCCCTGCACTATATACTCTATGTTGTACATTACATACTCCTGACCCCTGCACTATATACTCTATGTTGTCCATTCCATACTCCTGACCCCTGCACTATATACTCTATGTAGTACATTACATACTCCTGACCCCTGCACTATATACTCTATGTTGTACATTACATACTCCTGACCCCTGCACTAAATACTCTATGTTGTACATTACATACTCCTGACCCCTGCACTATATACTCTATGTTGTACATTACATACTCCTGACCCCTGCACTATATACTCTATGTTGTACATTACATACTCCTGACCCCTGCACTAAATACTCTATGTTGTACATTACATACTCCTGACCCCTGCACTATATACTCTATGTTGTACATTACATACTCCTGACCCCTGCACTATATACTTTATGTTGTACATTATACAGGTGAAACTTAAAAAATTAGAATATTGTACAAAAGTTCATTTATTTCAGTGATACAACTTAAAAGGTGAAACTAATATATGAGACTCATTCCATGCAAAGCAAGATAGTTCAAGCCGTGATTTGTCATCATTGTGATGATTATGACTTACAGCTCATGAAAACCCCAAATCCACAATCTCAGAAAATGAGAATATTGTGAAAAGGTGGAATATTCTCGGCTCAAAGTGTCCAACTCTAATCAGCTCATTCAGCCATAACACCTGCAAAGGGTTCCTGAGCCTTTAAATGGTCTCTCAGTCTGGTTCAGTAGGAATCCCAATCATGGGAAAGACTGCTGACCTGACACCATCACTGACACCCTCCATAAGGAGGGAAAGCCTCAAAAGGTAATTGTAAAAGAAGTTGGATGTTCCCAAAGTGTTGTATCAAAGCACATTAATAGAAAGTTATGTGGAAGGGAAAAGTGTGGAAGAAAAAGGTGCACAAGCAGCAGGGATGACCGCAGCCTGGAGAGGATTGTCAGGCAAAGGCAAATCAAAAGTGTTGGGGACTTTCACAAGGAGTGGACTGAGGCTGGAGTCAGTGCATCAAGAGCCACTACACACAGACGGATCCTGGACATGGGCTTCAGATGTCATATTCCTCTTGTCAAGCTGCTCCTGAACAACAAACAACATCAGAAGCGTCTTACCTGGGCTAAAGAAAAACAGACCTGGTCTGGTGCTCACTGGTCCAAAGTCCTCTTTTCTGATGAGAGCAACGTTTGCATCTCATTTGGAAACCAAGGACCTCGAGTATGGAGGAAGAATGGAGAGGCCCAAGGACCCCGAGTATGGAGGAAGAATGGAGAGGCCCAAGGACCCCGAGTATGGAGGAAGAATGGAGAGGCCCAAGGACCCCGAGTATGGAGGAAGAATGGAGAGGCCCAAGGACCCCGAGTATGGAGGAAGAATGGAGAGGCCCAAGGACCCCGAGTATGGAGGAAGAATGGAGAGGCCCAAGGACCCCGAGTATGGAGGAAGAATGGAGAGGCCCAAGGACCCCGAGTATGGAGGAAGAATGGAGAGGTCCAAGGACCCCGAGTATGGAGGAAGAATGGAAAGGCCCAAGGAGCCCGAGTATGGAGGAAGAATGGAAAGGCCCAAGGAGCCCGAGTATGGAGGAAGAATGGAGAGGCCCAAGGAGCCCGAGTATGGAGGAAGAATGGAGAGGCACACACTGCAAGATGCTTGAAGTCCAGTGTGAAGTTTCCACAGCCTGTGTTGATTTGGGGAGCCATGTCATCTGCTGGTGTTGGTCCACTGTGCTTCATTAAGTTCAGGGTCAACACAGATGTCTACTAGGAGAGTTTAGTTTCACCTGTATACTCCTGACCCCTGCACTATATACTCTATGTTGTACATTCCATACTCCTGACCCCTGAACTATATACTCTATGTTGTACATTACATCCTCCTGACCCCTGCACTATATACTCTATGTTGTGCATTACATACTCCTGACCCCTGCACTATATACTCTATGTTGTACATTACATCCTCCTGACCCCTGCACTATATACTCTATGTTGTGCATTACATACTCCTGACCCCTGCACTATATACTCCATGTTGTACATTACATACTCCTGACCCCTGCACTATATACTCTATGTTGTACATTACATACTCCTGACCCCTGCACTATATACACTATGTTGTACATTACATCCTCCTGACCCCTGCACTATATACTCTATGTTGTACATTACATACTCCTGACCCCTGCACTATATACTCTATGTTGTACATTACATACTCCTGACCCCTGCACTATATACTCTATGTTGTACATTATATACTCCTGACCCCTGCACTATATACTCTATGTTGTACATTACATACTCCTGACCCCTGCACTATATACTCTATGTTGTACATTACATACTCCTGACCCCTGCACTATATACTCTATGTTGTACATTACATACTCCTGACCCCTGCACTATATACTCTATGTTGTACATTATATACTCCTGACCCCTGCACTATATATTCTATATTGTACATTACATACTCCTGACCCCTGCACTATATATTCTATATTGTACATTACATCATTCTGATACTATATAGTCATATCTGCTGTATCTTATACAATATATTGTACATTCCATAGTCCTGACTTCTCTCCCCCCTCCACCCTCTGCTACAGTATCTCACAGAAGTGAGTCCCCTCCTCACATTTGTGTAAATATTTGATTCTCTCTTTTCATGTGACAACACTGAAGAAAAGACATTTTGCTACAATGTGACGTAGTCAGTGTACAGCTTGTATAACATGCAAATTTGCTGTCCCCTCAAAATAACTCAACACATCGCCATTAATGTCTAAACTGCTGGCAAAAAAAGTGTGCCCACTCCTAGGTAAAAATGTCCAAATTGGGCCGAAAGTGTAAATATTTTGTGCCATTATTTTCCAGCACTGCCTTAACTCTCTTGGGCATGGAGGTCACCAGAGCTTCACAGGTTGCCACTGGAGTCCTCTTCCACTCCTCCATGATGATATCACGGAGCTGGTGGATGTTAGAGACCTTGCACTCTTCCACCTTCCATTTGAGGATACCTCACAGATGCTCAATAGGGTTCAGGTCTGGAGACATGCTTGGCCAGTCCATCACCTTTACCCTCAGCTTCTTTAGCGAGGCAGTGGTGGTCTTGGAGGTGTGTTTGGGGTCGTTATCATGTTGGAATACTGCCCTGCATCCAGACTCTGAAGGGAGGGGATCATGCTCTGCTTCAGTATGTCACAGTACATGTTGGCATTCATGGTTCCCTCAATGACCTGTAGATCCCCAGTGCCGGCAGCACTCATGCAGCCCCAGACCATGACACTCCCACCACCATGCTTGACTGTAGGCAAGACACGGTGGTCTTTGTACTCCTCACCTGGTTGCCGACACACATGCTTGGCACCATCTGAACCAAATCAGTTGATCTTGGTGTCATCAGTCCACAGGACATGGTTCCAGTAATCCATGTCCTTAGTCTGCTTGTCTTCAGCAAACTGTTTGCAGGCTTCCTTGTGCATCATCTTTAGAAGATTCTTCCTTCAGGGATGACAGCCATGAAGACCAATTTGATGCAGTGTGCAGTGTAAGGTCTGAGCACTGACAGGCTGACCCCCCCCCCCTTCACCCTCTGCAGCAATGCTGGCAGCACTCATACGTCTATTTCCCAAAGACAGCCTCTGGATATGATGCTGAACACGTGCACTCAGCTTCTTTGGTCAACCATGGTGAAGCCTGTTCTGAGTGGAACCTGTCCTGTTAAACCGCTGTATGGTCTTGGTCACCGTGCTGCAGCTCAGTTTCAGGGTCTCGGCAATCTTCTTATAGCCTCGGCCATCTTTATGTAGAGCAATAATTCTTTTTTTCAGATACTCAGAGAGTTCTTTGCCATGATGTGCCATGTTGAACTTCCAGTGACCAGTATGAGAGAGTGAGAGCGATAACACCAAATGTAACACACCTGCCCAAGACGGTTAAGGCAGTGCTGGAAAATAATGGTGGCCATGCAAAATATTGACACTTTTGGCCCAATTTGGACATTTTTACTTAGGAGTGGGCACACTTTTTTTGCCAGTGGATTAGATATTAATGGCTGCATTGAGTTATTTTGAGGGGACAGCAAATTTCCATGTTATACAAGCTGTACACTGACTACGTCACATTGTAGCAAAGTGTCATTTCTTCAGTGTTGTCACATGAAAAAAGAAGATGGCGATGAGTGATAGAGGGGGTGGGGACCCTCGTCCTATAATCCCCTCATCACTTTCCCTCCTATAAAAGACAGTTCTGGTTGTTTCCTCACTCTCTGACTAAGGTCCATGAATAAAGAAATGACCTGGTAGGAGATCAGAGGAGCCATTTCCTAGTTCCCTTGAGGGTGGAATTGTAAGCTCCTCAGAGCCCAAGCTGCCTGATGTGGGCGGAGTCCTGGTTTGGGGGAAACAATCAGCTCCTGTCTAGTAATCCTCTTTGTCTTTGTATTTTAGTCCATGGCCGGGAGATGAGGAAAACCTCCGAGGATTGTCTCACTTTGTCTCCAGACTGGAAAGTAGAAGATGAGGACATCACACAGTATAGTCCAGGAGAAAACCCGGCTCCCTCCAGTGTCCATCCAGCACCACACAGTGTAGATGGACTATCGGATTCCACGTATCCTGAGGAACCTCAGACTGTGCGGGACTGGGTCAGTCTTTCAACAGAGAAGAGGTTTTCCTGTACTGAGTGTGGGAAGGGTTTCTGTTTTAAATCACATCTTAACATGCACAAAAGATCTCACACAGGTGAGAAGCCATTTTCCTGTCCTGAGTGCGGGAAATGTTTTTCATTAAAGACCAATCTTCAAATACATCAGAGATCTCACACAGGAGAGAAGCCATATACCTGTCCTGAGTGTGGGAAATGTTTTTCTGGTAAGTCCAATTTTTACAGACATCAGAGATCTCACACAAGGGAGAAGCCATTTTTCTGTCCTGAGTGCGGGAAATGTTTTTCATTAAAGACCAATCTTCAAATCCATCAGAGGTCTCACACAGGGGAAAAGCCATATTCCTGTCCTGAGTGCAAGAAATGCTTTTCACAGAAGTCTGATCTTTACACACATCAGAGATCTCACACGGGGGAGAAGCCTTACTCCTGTCTTGAATGTGAAAAATGTTTTTCAGAGAAGTCCAGTCTTTACAAACATCGGAGATCTCACACAGGAGAGAAGCCGTATTCTTGTCCTGAATGTGGGAATAGTTTTTCAAGAAAGTCCAATCTTTACACACATCAGAGATCTCACACAGGAGAGAAGCCGTATTCCTGTCCTGAGTGCGGGAAATGTTTTTCAAGGAAATCACATCTTCACAGACATCAGAGATTGCACACAGGGGAGAAGCCACTTTCCTGTCCTGAGTGCGGGAAATGTTTTTCTAGGAAATCGCATCTTTACAATCATCAGAGGTCTCACACGGGAGAGAAGCCACTTTCCTGTCTTGGATGAGGGAAATGTTCCTCACTGAAGTCCTGTCTTCCTGTACATCAGGGGTACCACACAACCCTGGAGGTGTATTAGTGCCTTGAGTGCGGGAAATGTCTTCTAGATGAATGTTGCTGGACATCCCAGCTCTCATGTGGGGAAGAAGCACACCCTGATATACACCTCAGATATACTCCATGGCTGATCTTCATCATGGAAGAAACAGTCCATAAGGAGATAAGTGTGGGACCGGCTTGGCCATTTTTCAGTGTAATGTGTCACAAATTCTTAGAGGTCTATGTTTATAAAATGAGTGGAATAAATATGAAATGTGTTTGCTCAGCTCAGCACATATTGTCCGTATTTTATTTCATATAGTGGTTTCCTATGACCATCTAGTGCTGGGCTGTCAGACTCTGTCACTGTGGGCACACCAAAATTGTTGGTCATTGATAACAATAGAAAAATAAAAATGGAGTCATTGCCTTTCATTGGCTGAGTATATTTTGTGGTGGGAGATTTCATAACTATTTAGAGATCTATTTAAAAAATCTTAGTTGAATGAATGTGACGATCCTTCCCCCAGCTGTGATGCGTTTTGGCCATTGTTAGGATAGATCGGTTTCATGCCGGCACCCTCCATACAATCACGGCGGATACAATGTACTCTGCGAATAATGCAATTCAGACACTGAGGTGTAAAACGCAGAATTCAAAGTCTTTATTGTTTGAGGTGAAATCCAGAGATAACAATGGAAACCCACGAGTAAAGAACTCACTGGAAGAGAAGTCCTCAAGAGAACAGAGCTGCGGCTTGAAACACAATTTGTATTGAAATTGACATGACAACAATAGAAAGCTGACAATGCCCTCCACCCAGCACAATAAAATCATGACAACGTTGCCATACAGAGAAACCCCCACCTGGGCACCCGGGTCCACGCTACACGTACAGCACTAAGATTGGCCAATATAATGAGGGACTGTGAAACCCAAAGAGGGTCATTCCACATCAAACATAGAAATCAAGGGAGATCAAGAATAATAAAAAAAAAATGGAAGTAGAGTAATCACAGATGTCAGTGGAGCCAAATGTAGATCGTGGCAGGATCAAAAAACAATAAAACAGACTCAGGCAGTCCTTGTGTAGGTGTATATGAATCCCGGTATATCCATAGAAGGCAGTCCAGAACACGCCCCATGTGTGAAAGATAATTGTAAGGATAGGAATACATCCCGTTGTTCCTATAAACCAAATAGATGGACCCCCAATAGAGGGAAATGATAAAACAACCGGAAGCAGTATATAGAAATGGGGAGACAAACGGTTATCATTTACTAGACCACATGGATCAATCCCTTGATGGTTGTTGAGGCCATAGATGCATGACAGACCCATATACTTCCCATAGAGGACAGTCCACTAAATCATCCTTGATTGGAGATGTAAATGTCCATAATCTCAGTATGTATGATTGGCAGTATACAGGATACAATAAATGGGGGGTGAGCTGTTGTACAGATGTGTAATGAATCGCTTTCCCGCCATAAGGATAAATACATCCAATAAGTAACTCAACCAAGCAATTTGCTATTGTGGGGAATTTTCCCAATATATTGATGCCTTACTGTGAAAACAATGTCTGTTCAGCCAACCATATACCGACATCTATGGTGATCTTGACTTGCTGCAACATGAGAGCTGTGGGAGCATGCCATGTGGTTGTCCAGGGACAGAGAGTCTGTCAGATGGTCTGGTGTGGTCAGACTGTAGGGCTGCCAAGGAGGACTGGATGGCGAGGAAGTGAGCGTTACAACGCTGTGATGTCAATGCATTTTGCCCATTGAATCACGTGAGCTTATTCAGGATGTAGCGGCCATATTGTTGAAGACATTTATAGGGGACACAGTCGTCACACAGGAAAAATGGCCACTACAGAAAAGTCATTCCAGCAATGCAAAAATGCTACAAATCATCATATAATTAAAACAAAAAGAGGGGATTCAAATATACATAACGGGGCAAACATTCCCATACATAGGGGCAACTAGAACCCCATATAAAGTACAGTATGTGCCATAGTGAGCCAGAGGAACCAAATGGCCAAACAGGAAAGAGATAGGATTAGTCAGCATATATAACCGATTGTTAACAAATGGGAATTATAGCAGTGAGTAGGGGGCAAAAAGGACAGTTATGGGTCAAGAAAGACCTGTAAACTGAATTCAGTATTTAAGCCACTAGGTGCTGGGATCCAATTTTAAAGAGCCATTCCTTCTCCTTACGTAAAGGAATTGTATCAAAGTCACCCCTACAATTGGGCAAATTGAGTGCATAAATGGCCTTCACACGCAAACCAGCAGGAGATGAATTGTGGAATTTAGCAAAATGTTCAGCTGCAGGAGTTTGATCGTGTTTATTACAAATGCGTCCTAAATGTTCACCTACAGGAGTTCGATCGTGTTTACTACAAATGCGTCCTAAATGTTCACCTACAGGAGTTCGATCGTGTTTATTACAAATGCATCCTAAATGTTCACCTACAGGAGTTTGATCACGTTTATTACAAATGCGTCCTAAATGTTCACCTTGTCATGGAAATTTTGTATTATTGGTCGAACTTTAAATGTGTCATATATTCGTGTTATTCATATGTCTCTCGTGTGGCTTAATTAAAGCTCTGAAGGCTGCAATTGGGCCATGCGCATGTACAATGTATGTATTACAGTACTCAGCTTGGTAATGGATGAGATGGCAGATCTGCGCTTATAGACCGGCGTGTATACCACCACGGCATTCCATGCGAATGCTGCTGTCAGTAGACCGTGGGCCTGTATCCACATATCAGCAGCATGGTACCACGTGGGCTTCATAACGCAAGGCGCAAGCGGTGTGAACTCCACGTGTAGGCTTATGCATATCTTACAACCCATTACTAATCTGAACTGTATCTGGGATGGATGTGTTTTAATAAAGATCGTATCGGGCCCATCCAGGTACAGACTGATATTTTTAGGGAGATGCTTGTGCAGAGAATTTTGCATACCAATAGAAGCTAGTAGGACAGGAAATATGACCTCAGATGGCTCATAGGGGGGAAGGGGAGGAAGTCTGCTGACCTCAGAAGACTCATGGGGGAGGACCAGTGATAGATAATAGCAAAGGCTATGCTCCAATTGGAATGTACATCCTCTGTATAGGCAATCCCCATTGTATTGTTCGGTGGGAGGGATTGACTTTATTCATGTGGGGGGCATGTGTGTATTCTTAATAAAACAGAGAGCTGAGCCTAAAGCCGGCCCTTATGTGGATTGCAACCAGCCTTAGAGTGTCGTGTGATCATTCTAGGGTAACGGAGCTCCAATCACCCACAAATTCAACAGAACCAAAGTATTTGGATGGGCAGGAATCGTGTAGTTTGGCTGCAGTCGTGGTAAGCGAGATTCGCACAGCTTTATGGGGGATTTCTGCGCATCCAACTGCGAGTACTCACGGTAAGGAGAAATTCGTTAAAGCGAATTTCCAAGACAGTTTGGCGAGCCTGGTGGATACTAACGCGTATTCTTGCGTAGCTAACCTAGAACGAGGGGGGAAATGGCTATCATGAACTAGCAAAAAGTATGCCGGCACATTTCAGGTCTCTCTGCCATTAAGAGGATCGCTTTTTGCGTGTTCGTGTGGCTGATTTCGCTCTCTGTTAGCTAACAAGAAATACCGCTTAACAAGGACCTCGTTTTTTGTCCTAAACTCTTGATTTGTGGGTGAAAGACGAGGGTTTGTCTCTGCGGAGAGCAGCAGAGGGGTGGGTTTTGGTTGGCTGGATTTGGTCAAGTTTAAAAATCTTCCAACCAAAAATTAAACGGGTATATGTTTTAGTGGGTAAAAGTTGTTGCATAGTGTTAGGTAAGTATTTGTGGGCTGTAGGTACTGTGGTGATTGCTTTACCCCCCTCCACGTGAGGTAATTATTACAGTGCTGAAAGGCTTAGGTTAATTGTTAACTGTTGTAAGATCTGTGTTATGTGGTCTGTACAATGTTTTGTGGTACTACTGCTCCCAGCAAGCATGCAGCAGGGGGTCCTTTCTGTTACATGTGCATGTTAGTGTGATATGTTGGTGTTTTATGTCCGTTCTGTGATTGTGCCCAAATTGTGTTGTATGTGTACTTCATATTGTTGTGTAATTGTCCAGTGTATGTTCTGTCTAAAAGTCTGTTTTATGTAAGAGGCAATTTTGAGGCTAGAGTCTACCATGTGTTTCTCTGTGGGGGGTCATTTTCTTGACTAAACCACATGGACTCCTTTTGTTTGGTGGCCATTTTGTTGGCTACCAAATGTGCAGTAATCTCTATGCAATGTGCATGAAGTTTCCTATATGCATTTGACCCATATTGTGTTTTTAATCTAAATTTTTTACAGTTTCATTTGTTTGCTTTTAGCTTTAAATTTGCGTATTGCCAGCCAATTTAAAGTGTATTAAGCGAGTTTTCCCTTCACGTGTTCCACATTTAATGAGCGCGGTGTAGTCTGGGTTTTTGCACATAGATTTCTTGTATAGTGATTATGTTTTTCTTGTGTTTTTCCTGTTAAAAGTAGTTCCTTATTGTAAAGCGGGTTTGTTTTAAGCTGCTGTGTCGCGTGTTTCACGTCCAGCAGACTTTTTGTGTAAACGGTTCTAGGTGGTTGCAGTAAAGATTGCGTGTATAACGTGGATCGTTTAGCGGTGCTGATAGGAGTGATTTTTGCGTCAGCAACAAGGTTACTTTTGGCGCAGTTTTTCGGTTTACCTCTGTGTAATTGTTTTACTGTGAAACGTCCCGTGTTTTTCATAAGGATCCACTTTGTCCTTTTTAACAGTTTTTCAGGTTGAAAAAGGGTTTTTCTGTGTGTATTAGGAAAGTTTTTTCTTTACACAAATTTCCTAAAGGTCAGTTAGTAGGTTTCTGCCCAACCAGTGACCCCTAAGTAACATCCAAGAACCCCTCTTTTTGTTTTGACTTGTGTTAGCTACTGTGTGCAGGGAGAGAAAAGCCACTTTCATCATTGTGCGGTGTGGCCTGCCAAACACAGTGGGTGATGAGAACCACATAAATTACGCTGTGCGAGTGGGCGGTCCAGGGAAGTATAACACTTAGCCTGGTTACCACAAACACTTCGGGTGGTCAGGATCACATAAATTGCGCTGTGGGAGTGGGAGGTGTGCTCTCAGCCTGACCGCCACTTGATGCGCTTCGGGTGATCGATAAGTATCACATAAATTACGCTGTGCTGGGAAAGTGGTGGAATCAGGCCTCTCGGTAGGATCCCACCGAGTGCTCCAGGGGGTAAACAGGTACCCGGACGCGGGATATATACCAGTGACTAGTCACGATGGGCAGTAGTCAGTCCATGAAGAGAGAGGGGGAACCAGCCCTCTTCAGGGTAAGGACAGCTGCACAACTGATGAAGGTGAGTTTGGGGGGGAAGTCTACAGAACCCCTCAAAAGGTGGAATAAATGGTCGAAGGGTACCAGATGGGAAATTCCCCGGGAAGGTACATTTGACGCATGGAGGTGGGAAAAATTAATCTCTGAATTTGGACCACGGATGCAGGCGTCAGAACTAGAGATCGCACAGCTATGGCTTCACAGGTCAATCCGATTAGGGAAGCAGGGCATACATAAACTGGTGTCTGTCCGGAAGAACCAGGTGATGTATACCTGGCCTCCAGAGGGAATAAAACAGGAGGATCCAGTGTCAGAGGTGGAAGAAGCTCTTTCAGGGCTGACTCTACTAAGGCAGGCAGGATCAGGGTCTGCTGGGGTCCCCCAACAACCAACAGTGGCTGAGATAAGTATAACTGCACCTGTCTCTTCTGTTAGTGACGTCACTCTTGACATACCTTCTGTGTCTTCTGTCTCTATGCCTCAGCCTCTGCCTCTACCTCTCCCTTCTCCCTGCTTCACCCCAGCTCCTTCTGTTTCCAACTATGAAGCCTACTCAACAACCGATTTGCAGACTATCTGTGAATCAAGGGGAATAGACACCCGGTTAAAAAACAGGGCGGATTGCATCAAAGCGCTACGAACCACTGATCAGACCCCTGCCCCCCAGCTATACCCTGATCTGAGGGACCTCAAACCTGAAGGTGCAGTAAGCGAGGTGGTTAATCTAAGGCCACCGATGATGCTGGGCCAGCCCTTGCACTCTTCCCGGACCGAGGCCTATCCAGTCAGGGTGCAGCAATTTGAAGGTCCTCCCAATGCACAGGGGGAACGGACTTTAGGGGAACGGGTAGTTTGGCATGTCCCCTTCACCCCGGCAGAGATCCGCACTATTCTGGCTGAGCTCCCGGACTATCGAGTCAATCCGAGAGGATTTGCTCGAATGTTTGGACAAAACCAGTTCAGCTATGGTATGAGCGGGTCAGATTGTGCACAGATCCTACGGGCAAAGGTGGGCATGGAAGTGGCCAGTACAGTGATTGCAGGGTGCTCTATAACCACGCATGAGGAGATGACTTCAGGGGGCAAAGAGTTCTGTACACAGCTAAAGGCAAAGCTTCCAGAAATGTATGGTGCTACCTCTACTACGGACATGATGAAGCTCACCCAGGGTCATAATGAGGAAAGCGCCTGCTTCTGGCGCCGTCTCAAGCAGACGGCACTGGATGTGGATCTGGAAGTTGGACCTGATGCTCCAACTGAAGGGGTAAAGGTGACCGCGACGCACATTCTGTTGCGGGCCAAATTTTTGGAAGGCATCGATACTAAAATTCGGGAAAGGCTGGTTCTGGCCCGACCCGAATATAATGAGATGTCTATCCCTGCTATCCTTTCCACTCTTGCGGCAATAGAGAGGGAAATGGATAGAAGAAAACAAGACAAGGCCAAAGTTCTTATGTCCCAGACCCCACACGAAAAACCAAGGGATCTGGGTCACAGGAAGGATAGGCCCCCACCCAGGTGCTTCCAGTGCCACCAAACGGGGCACATGAGGAGGAGCTGTCCCCAATTACCTAAAGGTCGGTGGCAGTTCATTCCTGATGAGTCCTCCGCCCCTATGACCACCATGGTAAGTAACTCCTATGAATTCTCATAGGAAGTTGACAAATCGGTGTCGGCCCAGATCCATCTTTTTCTAGAGGAATTAAAATATCCCCTCCCTTGCCTCACTGACACCGGTGCAGCAAGAACGGTCCTGCGAAAACAGGACATCCAAGGCAAGGTACCCCTCTCAGGGGAAAGCCCTCCTAACCCCTACTAACCTCACTATCAAACGATGCACTATTCTTAACCCAGCTTCTCTTCTTCCTGTGTCGGAAGATGAGAAGGGGGGGGAGGACAGCAATGACAGTGCTGAATTTTGCAACACGACTAACAATACTAACACCTCTTCTGCTAACATGTCTTCTTTGTCCACTACTAATCTCTCTTCCAAAGGACACGACTGCATTTCTTTGGTGGAACTGGAGTCAGCGGCGACACACCCCATATCACCCCGAGAGTAGCGGTAAGGTTGAACGTCTTCCGATACCCAAAAACCTTGGCCTGAGTGTCTCCCCATTGCCCCCTATTCCATCCGGAATGCCCCTCGGCAACCACATGGGCTGTCACCCTACGAGGTGTTGTTTGGGGGACCTCCCAAAACAGGGTTGTACTTTCCTCAACAGTTGTTGTCTTTGCATTCACAGCTTACAGGTTATGTGCAATCTCTGCAACGGGAGCTGCAGAAGATACACCATCGGGTTCGCGAATCGCTCCCCGATCCAAATACAATAACAGGTGTTCTTTCTATTGAGCCAGGTGATTGGGTCGTCCTAAAGAAACATCAAAGAACCGGACTCGAGCCACGGTTCACCGGACCATACCAAGTCCAGCTGACGACACCTACCTCACTCAAGCTCGAGGGACGAGACAACTGGGTGCACGCAAGCCACTGCAAGAAGCTTCTCAGCTACACCAGAGAATGAGGGGTGTCATTTTCCTTTTTCTTTTTGTTTGTATGTCTTACATGTGTGTGAACGGAGGAAAAGATGGCAGATACCCCAACCTTTTATTTAAAATGCACCTACGTTTAGCCAGAACCGCCAACAAAACCAACTGTTGGGTATGCTCTAAGCCCCCACCCAGTCATCACATGTCCGCAATGGCCGCTGTTCATGCCCTATATGACATCTGCGTCGGCATGAAAAAGCAAGGGACCCCTGGTCAGCCCCCACGTAGACATTTATCGGTAGAACTTAATGACACATTTTTAGCAGGTAACATCAGTTTCAGCACCAATATTAGCTCTAGCTCCTGTAGGGCCCTCACCAGTCCATTATGGGTAACTGGGCAGCTAGGCAGCCCTCAGGTGTGCTTTAACATCAGCTTTGGCACAGGTAACAAGTTTGTTGGGACTACCACCTGTGAGGGAGGTATAACTGTCAATCTGACTAACCAGACTTCCCTTCTGAGTAACCACACTGACCGACCAGACCACATGTGTTGGAAGGACGGATGTGATGTGCAGACTGAGGGAGCAATCCCCCAGTCTGTGCAACTGTTGCTCAGTGCCAGAGGCCGAACGAGGAACTCTTCCTGCTCTGCTCTGACAGGTCCATACTATTTTCTGTGTGGTTCGGCAGCCTATAGAACATTTCCCCAGAACGCGAAAGGTTCGTGTGCCCTCATAAAGCTAGTCCCCGCATCCTATGTAGTGATGGACCATGAAGAGTTGATGGTCCACAAGAAGGTAAGGATGGCAGGGAGAGTTCGCAGGGAACTGTTCTCTGAGGGCGACCAGGCATGGGCTTGGTTCCCCTCATGGACAGGATGGGGAATAGAACTTATGAAGCGCCTGAACAATTTTTCTGTCATCGTGGATAGTATGTTTAACGAGACCGTAGAGGCTGTCAGAGAAATTGCCCAAGAACAACGGCAGATGGGAATTTTAGTGCTTCAGGAGAAGATGGCCCTTGATTATCTTTTAGCCGCCAAAGGGGGGTTCTGTGAGTTCATCAGAGAGGATTGTTGTACTTGGATAGAAGACACCGATGACAAGGTCCAGGCCCATATGGACAAAGTTAGTGAACTACAGGGAAAAGCTAGAGCTATAGCTAGTGAGGGTTGAAATCCGTTCAAGGGTTTGGGAGGATTGGGAGATTTCCTGTTCTCCATCGGATCTTGGTTGAAGGAAGTGGGAGTGTATATCCTGATGCTTCTCTTTTTCATCTGCCTTTTATATGCCGCGGTGAGATGTTCCTGTTGCCTCATCGACCGTGTAAGCCAAGCTCGGGCAGACGACCACATCTCCATGCCCGCTCCGGGGATCCCACTCCAACCACTGATCGGGGGAAGACCTCACCAACCAACCACCTTCTCTACAGATTACGTCCTGGCTTCCCTCTAATTTATCTCTCTGAAGACCACATTCTCCAAGACCTTCAAGCAAGCTTCAAGCCTCATCATGGTTTGTGTCTGCGATTTGGAAAACTGTCTGGGTCGAGACCAGCCTTGTGTGGCCCCGTCTGCAGGGGCAATTTGAGAATCTGTTGCTGGATCTCCCCAGACCACCGTGGGATCACAAGCTTTATTCATACCACAAGTCTGTTTGTGGTTTTTGCAAGAGCCTTCCTGTAGTGAAGGTTCCAACGCTCTTGAGGATCATCGCTTCAATCAAGCCTGTTTGCGTCGAGTCTGCGTCGGGTCTTGTTGTTTCAGGTACCCCGTGGAGCTTTATTCTCAGGGACAACTACAGGAACTCTTTGAAGTTTGAGACTACACCCATCAAGCTGAAGAAGATCAAGAAGGGACACGAGGAGAATATGATAAAACAGGAGGGAATGTCATGGAAATTTTGTATTGTTGGTCGAACTTTAAATGTGTCATATATTCGTGTTATTCATATGTCTCTCGTGTGGCTTAATTAAAGCTCTGAAGGCTGCAATTGGGCCATGCGCATGTACAATGTATGTATTACAGTACTCAGCTTGGTAATGGGTGAGATGGCAGATCTGCGCTTATAGACCGGCGTGTATACCACCACGGCATTCCATGCGAATGCTGCTGTCAGTAGACCGTGGGCCTGTATCCACATATCAGCAGCATGGTACCACATGGGCTTCATAACGCAATGCGCAAGCGGTGTGAACTCCACGTGTAGGCTTATGCATATCTTACAACCCATTACTAATCTGAACTGTATCTGGGATGGATGTGTTTTAATAAAGATCGTATCGGGCCCATCCAGGTACAGACTGATATTTTTAGGGAGATGCTTGTGCAGAGAATTTTGCATACCAATAGAAGCTAGTAGGACAGGAAATATGACCTCAGATGGCTCATAGGGGGGAAGGGGAGGAAGTCTGCTGACCTCAGAAGACTCATGGGGGGAGGACCAGTGATAGATAATAGCAAAGGCTATGCTCCAATTGGAATGTACATCCTCTGTATAGGCAATCCCCATTGTATTGTTCGGTGGGAGGGATTGACTTTATTCATGTGGGGGGCATGTGTGTATTCTTAATAAAACAGAGAGCTGAGCCTAAAGCCGGCCCTTATGTGGATTGCAACCAGCCTTAGAGTGTCGTGTGATCATTCTAGGGTAACGGAGCTCCAATCACCCACAAATTCAACAGAACCAAAGTATTTGGATGGGCAGGAATCGTGTAGTTTGGCTGCAGTCGTGGTAAGCGAGATTCACACAGCTTTATGGGGGATTTCTGCGCATCCAACTGCGAGTACTCACGGTAAGGAGAAATTCGTTAAAGCGAATTTCCAAGACAACCTACAGGAGTTCGATCGTGTTTATTACAAATGCATCCTAAATGTTCACCTACAGGAGTTCGATCATGTTTATTACAAATGCGTCCTAAATGTTCACCTACAGGAGTTCGATCGTGTTTATTACAAATGCATCCTAAATGTTCACCTACAGGAGTTCGATTGTGTTTATTACAAATGCATCCTAAATGTTCAGCTACAGGAGTTCGATCATGTTTATTACAAATGCATCCTAAATGTTCACCTACAGGAGTTCGATCGTGTTTATTACAAATGCATCCTAAATGTTCACCTACAGGAGTTCGATCATGTTTATTACAAATGCGTCCTAAATGTGCACCTACAGGAGTTCGATCGTGTTTATTACAAATGCGTCCTAAATGTGCACCTACAGGAGTTTGATCATGTTTATTACAAATGCGTCCTAAATGTTCAGCTACAGGAGTTCGATCGTGTTTATTACAAATGCATCCTAAATGTTCACCTACAGGAGTTCGATTGTGTTTATTACAAATGCATCCTAAATGTTCAGCTACAGGAGTTCGATCGTGTTTATTACAAATGCATCCTAAATGTTCACCTACAGGAGTTCGATTGTGTTTATTACAAATGCATCCTAAATGTTCACCTACAGGAGTTCGATTGTGTTTATTACAAATGCTTCCTAAATGTTCACCCATACGTACACGTGATTGCCGTTTTGTTTTTCCAATATATATTTTGTCACAAGGACACTGGAGCATGTATTTCACACGTGTGGTGGCACAATTCATGAATTGTTTGCTATGAAAAACTCTCTGTTGACAGCAGTAAATCTGTCTTTTCGGTCAACATACCTGCATATAATACATCATCCACAGGGATACATTCCGATGAGTGGAGCTAAATCTGTTAGCCAATTGTTTGTTGGTGTGAATTCAGATTTAACTAGATTGTCCCTCAGGTTCATTGCTCGCTTAGTGACCATAAGGGGTCTAGGGCCTACAATCAGATAATTCAGGGGACTGAGTAAGGATGTGCCAATGCTTAGTAAAAACTTCCCGTACCGCCTCCCACTGGATCCCAAACCGGGTAATAATACGCACAGGAGACAGATCATGAGAGACAGAATTGTCAGTACATGTATGTAAAAACTTCCCGCTTACATTTAGAGGCTTTCACTTTGGATTGTCTAAGAGTACTATGTTGATACCCCCTTTCCTGAAATCTGTTATAGAGGCCATCTGCTTCTTGTCCATAGTCATCACCACAGGTACAATTTCTGCAAATACACAGACATTGTCCAGTGGGGATCCCCCGGATCAGAGAATGTGGATGGGGGCTAGAGGCGAGGAGCAAGGAATTGACAGCTGTAGATTTCCTATACATTTTAATATGGAGGGCATCACCCTCAATCCATACTGACAGATCAAGGAACGAGGTTCCCTATAGTTAAAGGTATAGGTGAGTTTGATATTATGATTGTTATTATTGAGTTCAGACAAAAACGCATGAAGCGTCGACTCAGTGCCTTCCCATAGCATGAGGACATCATCGATGTACAGGGGGATGAATAAACAATTTGTTCCTCCCACCAGCCAACGTGCAAGCACGCATACGCAGGTGTCCAGGGGGCTCCCATTGAGGTCCCAAGAATTTGATGGTATGATGTACCTAGAAATTGTAAAATGTTTTGATTTAAGGCAAACTCTAGCAGTTCAATAAGGAATTCATTCTGAGCTCCCATCATTGGGTAGCTTTTATCTAGGAAATTGGCTAAAGCTCCAATCCCCCAATCATAGGGGGTAGAGGTATAGAGAGACTCTACATCAATACCCACCAAAAGTGTACCTGGCTGTACCTGAATCTGAGCAATCTTTGACAGTACATCTCATGTGTCCTGAACATATGAAGGAAGTGCCATCACCATATCCTTAATAAGGACATCAATGTATTTTCCAATTCACTCAGAAAGGTCTACCTGAGGTCACTATAGCAAGGAAGACAGGAAGGAACTGGTTCCAACCTGTATATTACCCCTATATTACAGGATAGGGATCAGGAGGCTATGGACAATCTCATTTCATTGATGGAGGATGTAACCTCCGAGTCCTATACTGAGGAGGATCCTTGCAATTTAGGGTTAAGACAGGCTTGTCTACCTATAAAATCTACTAAAATACCCCAGATCCGGAAAAATCGATGGCTGGGAGTATTCCTTGATCTGGTTCATCATGACTTGGCACAGCTTGATTGGAGACCAAGTGGTGTTGATAACTTTCACAGCGTGAGAGACAGGTACTCAGGGAACTTAAGGAAGCACCCAACCTTGTGACAAAACAGTTAATGTGGTGTTCATGTCTACGGATGATTATGAATGTGAGATCAAAAGGCAGCTTCAAGATACTTCTACATACAGTAAACTAGAGAGGAATCCTTTTCCCAGGGTGGTCTCGCTCCTTAATCATGAACTATCCCTGGCATGTGAGGTGGGCCTTATCACCGAGAAGGAATACAGTTATCTACATGTGGAGGATTATAACATCCCCACTATCTACATTATCCCCAAGGTACATAAGAGGTTGGTTTTTCCATCAGGGAGGCCCATCATCTCAGCCATTAAAGGACCCTTGGAGTGAATTGGAAAATACATTGATGCCCTTATTAAGGATTATTAATAATAAAGTAATTATTTCTAAGGTCTCTGGGTTTCCTAAAGATCAAGCTCGGCTTCTGTGGAAGTGAGTGACCCAGGGCAGGAACATTTTTGAGAATGTTCCAACTTTTGGAAAGAATCTGTTTGATGGCCCAGGATCTATTATTAAATCTCGTACAGAACCGTTCTGAATCTCGTACCTTAGATGTATCCTAGCTCCCAGTAGGATACTCAAGACTACGAGCCTCCATAAATCTGTTCCAGGCCCATGGTCTGGTCTCTTTGACCAAAAAGGGAATTATAGATGTGGTGTCTCCAACTGTGGCACCTGCGAGATCACTTGGGATCATTAAATGTAGTACTTCTTTTGTTGTGTATGGACTTTTGTGCCCATGCGGCTTACTCTATACAGGCGGTACTTCCTGTCCTTTGAGAATTCACATCAGTGAAATACAAGCAGTATCAAAAATGGTAAAGACCAATACTCTGTCCCCCATCATTTTAAAGACGTCCCCCAAGGTAGTTACTGTGGTATCAGAGTCTTTGGGGTGGAGGCCATACCGAAAGATCTGGACAATGGCAGGAGACACCAAAGACTCTGCAGGAGAGAAAACACTTGGATTTTTACACTACATACTTTATCCCCAAAAGGTTTGAACGATGATCTTGAAACTCATGCCTTGATCTAGTCCCTATGAAAAGTCTGTTTTAAACAGGAGTTACATCACATGAAATCTACCCATTCTTTTCATGAATAATTTATCTCCAGCCCAATGTCTTTTCTTACTTCTTTATTCATTTATCCCCAAAATTCATAGAGGCCTGGAAGGTTCTCGGTTTTTGGTCTTTTATTCATTTTTATCATTCATCATTTATTATGATTCATCATATATTATTATTTAATTAATTATTATTATGGTCTTCCTGTTTTATTTTTGTATTTACCAGTGTTGTGGTCCATCAATTGTTAGTTAATCATTTATTTATTTTATTTTTTAAGTTATTTGCATCATTTCCCCCCTTTTTTTCCCTGCTCTTTGGATCATAATCCATAAACTCTTCCATCTAGTGCAAGGTGGGCACTGTGCCCCTCCATCCCTCCTTGTGTTGTGTGATGGAGGTGTTGGTTCCTGGGCTCTCCATCCCGCAAGTGACGACGCAGTGAGCAGTAGACTGTGGCTGTGTGCAGCCGCCCTCCGTCTGTTCGGATTTACATATGGGCGGTTTCAGCGGCTTCTCGGTTGCACCTCCTGTGATATGCCCTCCAGTGACAAGTAAAGATGGCGGCTGGAATGCATTGAGCAGGCACCCACTAATGGTCACATACCGGCGTGCATTCCACCGCCATCTGAGCAGCCTCTGCTGTTGATTGATTGTTTGAAGTTCCTCTCTCCACTGCCGTTGTTACAATTCTGACACATCGAACACAATACTTCCTCATAATATTCCTCTAAACCTGTCTGATCACTTGGAAAGAGTTCTAAAGAGTTGCTGAAGCATTTTAAGAGCTCTAATAACGTGGATTTAATGCAAATCACTCAGCAAAAGATCGATATGCTCTGATCACAATGTACAGGTAAAGCTGAATCATGGATTTATTACTATTTGTATTCATACTTTTATTATTCATTTCAGTGATCAACATCATTATTTTATAGCAGTCATGTACTGGGCATTATATATTATACATACATGTTTTATATATATATATATATATATATATATATATATACACACAAACACACATATACAGTATACACAGTTGTGCTCAAAAGTTTACATACCCTGGCAGAAATCATGACATTTTGGTATTGATACAGAAAATATGACTGATTATGCCAAAAAACTGTCTTTTATTTAGGGATAGTGATCATATGAAGCCATTTATAATCACAGAGTTGTTTGGCTCTTTTTAAAGCATAATGATAACAGAAATCACCCAAATGGCCCGGATCAGAAGTCCCCACCCCCGGATCAGAGGTTTCCCTCCCCTGGAATGTTGGGCCTTGGTACAGACACACAAGGTGACACACACGGGTTAAAATGGCAATTAGAGACTAAAATCCACATCTGTGGCTTTTTAATTTGCAAATAGTGTCAGTGTATAAATAGTCAATGAGTTTATTAGCTCTCATGTGGATGCACTGAGCAAGCTAGATACTGAGCCATGGGGATCAGAAAAGAACTGTCAAAAGTCCTGCGTAACAAGGTAATGGATCTTTATAAAGATGGAAAAGGACATAAAAAGATGTCCAAAGCCATGAATATGCCAATCATCACTTCCACTAAGAAGTAGAAAATTCAGGTACCTCTTGATACCAAGCCAAGGTCAGTTAGACCAAGAAAGATTGCAGACACAACTGCCAGAATAATTGTTTGGGATACAAAGGGAAACCCACAGGCAACCTCAAGAAAATGGGTCTCCAAGTGTGTCCTCCTGAGAAGCTGTCTGTGGTGGAGGTGAGGGCTGCTGCAGTGGGCTGCTGTGTGTTGTGACTTTCTGTACCGGCACCATCTTGGCTGGAGGAGTTCGCTGCAGAAGAGGGGACTGGTGATCTGACTGAGGCTGCTGTGTGGGCTTCTTTTTCACCATTAGCACTGACTGTACATCTTGTGTTCCCCCAGCTAGTGCTGCTGTTTCCAGGACCCCTCCTCTGCCCCACTTGCTTCATTTATCTCAGATGGTGGAGGACATGCAGAGTGCGGTCAGCACATAACCTGTCCCGGCCCAGCGCATGCGCACTGAGGGTTCAAAGACATTTTCTAGCAAAAATACTGATTGTTACATGGAAACAAAGTGTCAGAAATGGCTTGGGGGGTCGATGTGATATTCCTGATCTGTGCCGGCTGTCCCATGTCCTGGTATGAAGACGTCTCCTGTTTTTTATTTACATATATATTATAGGTACTTATACAGCACCCTCAATTTACACAGCACTTTATATATATTGTACATTCACATCAGTCCCTAACCCTCAAGGGGCGTACAATCTAAGGTCCCTAACCCTCAAGGGGCGTACAATCTAAGGTCCCTAACCCTCAAGGGGCGTACAATCTAAGGTCCCTAACCCTCAAGGGGCGTACAATCTAAAGTTCTCTCTGTATCACTTCCTTTGTGTGAGATCCCCGGTGATCCTGCCAGTCCCCCTGCTTCCCTGTCACTATCGTAGTCACTTCTCCATCCATGCTGAAAACAAAGCCTGCTCTCCTCCAATAATAAGACTTGTCCTGACACCCCCCTGCTCAGCCAGCCATTCACTGGGAAGACCAGTAAACAGAAGACAATTGTGCTGTTGTTTCTCCTTCCCATATACAGCTGAGAACAGAGGGAATGTGATCACTTATAAAAAGGGGAAAATGTATTTCTAATGTTTTTCTATCTATACATAAATGCTTTGCCTTTCTTTTTATGTTTACCTGAACTGATTGTATTACAAGGTGAAGACTTACACACAGATCACCTTCTATCCTTCCATGTCTACTGTAGTCAGATGTGTATTAGTATGAATCCATGCCTGAAGAAGGAGAGTAAGGGGTCTGCTGATAGAAATTAATTGGACGAATGTGACACAAATTCATCGAGCCCTTACAGATTCTGGCTGTAATGTAACACATTGATTTCCTATGACCGTCAGCTCCATCTAGTGACCATAATGAGGTATTATTCATGAAATACCTCAATCAGTAAAAGTAGTGCAATACTGCATTATGGCCACTAGGTGGAGCCAAGAAAATTAGAGTATGAAATAAAATACGGCCAATGTTCATCCCAGCTGGATGAACGCTGGTCACATTCGTTCAACTCATTCTTTTTTTAAACCAACCTCCAAGTGTTTGTGAAATCTCCCACCACAAAATGTTCTCAGCCAATGACAGGTCAGGACATTTTTATTCTCCTCATGATATGTATGGCCAACCCGGTCCCACACTTCATCCATGTCTTTGGGGACCTCTCATCTCCTTTTGAACTGTTTCTTCCATGATGAAGATCAGCCATGGAGTATATCTGAGGTGTATATCAGGGTGTGCTTCTTCCCCACATGAGAGCTGGGATGTCCAGCAACATTCATCTAGAAGATATTTCCCACACTCAAGGCACTAATACACCTCCAGGGTTGTGTGGGACCCCTGATGTACAGGAAGACAGGACTTCAGTGAGGAACATTTCCCTCACTCAGGATAGGAAAGTGGCTTCTCCCTCGTGTGACATCTTTGATGGTTGTAAAGACTGGACCTTCGTGAAAAACATTTCCCGCACTCAGGACAGGAATATGGCTTCTCTCCTGTGTGGGATCTGTGATGTGTGTAAAGATGGGACTTGTGTGGAAAACATTTCCCACACTCAGGGCAGGAAAACGGCTTCTCTCCCGTGTGAGATCTCTGATGTGTGTCAAGATTGGACTTCTGTGAAAAACATTTCCCACACTCAGCACAGGAATATGGCTTCTCCCCCGTATGAGATCTCTGATGTCTGTAAAGATCAGACTTCTGTAGAAAACATTTCTCACACTCAAGACAGGAATATATTTTCCCACCTGTGTGGGATCCCTGATGTCTGTAAAGATTGGACTTCACTGAAAAACATTTCCCACACTCAAGACAGGAATATGGCTTCTCCCCTGTGTGAGATCTTTTATGCACATTAAGTTTGGATTTAGAATGGAACCTCTTCCCGCACTCAGGACAGGAGAAGCTCTTCCCTGTTGGAAGGCCGGCCCGGTCCCGCACAGTCTGAGGTTCCTCAGGATACGAGGAATCCGATGGTCCATCTACACTGGGTGGTGCCGGATGGACATTGGAGGGAGCCGGGTTTTCTCCTGGACTATACTGTGTGATGTCCTCATCTTCTACTTTCCAGTCTGGAGACAAAGTGAGACAATCCTCGGAGGTTTTCCTCATCTCCCGGCCATGGACTAAAATACAAAGACAAAGAGGATTACTAGACAGGAGCGGATTGGTTCCCCCAAACCAGGACTCCGCCCACATCAGGCAGCTTGGTCTCTGAGGAGCTTACAATTCCACCCTCAAGGGAACTAGGAAATGGCTCCTCTGATCTCCTACCAGGTCATTTCTTTATTCATGGACCTTAGTCAGAGAGTGAGGAAACAACCAGAACTGTCTTTTATAGGAGGGACAGTGATGAGGGGATTATAGGACGAGGGTCCCCACCCCCTCTATCACTCATCGCCATCTTCCCAACACAAGAAGTACTGCACTTCCTTATTTACTCCATGATTTAGTTATGAAGAACAGCGGGGCTGAGCCCCACCAGAGGTCAGAGAGTGAGGATGGGGGGAGAACAACCAAGATGAAGACTGGACTGATCCTGAAGACCACCATCATTGGGGTATTGACTCCTCCCTCATTATCACTTTCTGTTTAAGGGTCCAAAGTTGGAGGATGTTATCACATTATTATCACCATGTAAAAGTTTGTGCTCCAATCACATCATCCGATATAAAATGTCCAGCTGCTAGGAAATGGGGGGAACAAAAAAGAGGTTGAGCAGAGCTTATGAATCAACATTTTTCTGGAAGCTGAACCCCAGAACCTCCATAAATCCAGTCTAGATACATAAATTGTGTCTGCAGCACAGAGAAGGAAGATTATCCGAGAGAAATCCAGGAATACAGGACGGGGAACACAGCTCAGGAAAGTGACCAGGGGATTACAGGCTGATATCACCCAGTCCCCGCCCTACTCTGGACCAATCAGTGAGCAGTATGGGTGGAGGAATGGATTTAGTGTTCATGACCCACCTGTGCTGATCTCTGTAGGAGTGTCCTCCTCTATAAATGTCCCCGTTATTCCATCCTCCTCCATAGACTGCTGATCATCCCTCACATACGCCTCTTCTTCTTCTTCTTCAACCTCAAATTCTCTCAGGTTTCCACTCTGAATATATAATAAAATGACATCAATGGTAACAATGCAGATAATGTACAGATCCTAATGATACTATCAGTGATTGTTCCTCATCTACCTGATGATGGTGAGGGATGGTGTGACCTTCCTGTGTGGAATCCCGGGAATACAGAGGACGGGGACATCTCTCTGGTGGGTTCCCATGACTGGATCCATCTGTAGGAAACACACACACTGACTGAATCCATTGTTTCTATGTGTTTATCAGATGATGGGGGATCTAGGTGGATCCTCCGTACTGCTCTCTCCTTTACAATAAAGTCTCCTCTTACCCGGTGATGTGAGGGGCGGCTGATTGTCCATCATGACGTCCTTGTAGAGATCCTTGTGTCCTTCTAAATACTCCCACTCCTCCATGGAGAAATAGACAGTGACACCCTGACACCTTATAGGAACCTGACACACACAATGATACAGTCACCATCCAGACACATCCCTTGTCTGTTACTGGAGAATGTCCCAGAATTCCCGGCACCGCTCACCTCTCCTGTCAGCAGCTCCATCATCTTCTTGGTGACTTCTAGAATCTTCTGCATGTTGTGTCTCTCAGGGTTTAGGGAGTCACATGGAGGCACTGTGATGGTCATATGATCACCTGACTTCAGAAGAGGAAATCTCTGTATTGAGGAACCAATAGGAATATCATGTTAGACTCCCAGAATCCTCCTCACCTCTCCGGTCAGGTCTGTGTTTTATTAATAGAGATAAGAGTGATGTCATGTGACCTCCCAGAATCCTCCTCACCTCTCCGGTCAGGTTTGTGTTTTATTAATAGAGATGAGTGATGTCATGTGACCTCCCAGAATCCTCCTCACCTCTCCGGTCAGGTCTGTGTTTTATTAATAGAGATGAGAGTGATGTCATGTGACCTCCCAGAATCCTCCTCACCTCTCCGGTCAGGTCTGTGTTTTATTAATAGAGATAAAAGTGATGTCATGTGACCTCCCAGAATCCTCCTCACCTCTCCGGTCAGGTCTGTGTTTTATTAATAGAGATGAGAGTGATGTCATGTGACCTCCCAGAATCCTCCTCACCTCTCCGGTCAGCAGGTAGATGATCTCCAGGGTGAGGTTTAGTATCTTCTCAGTCATGTGACTCCGGTCCTCCTCCATCCTCATTGGTGCCATCATGTGATCTATACAGGTCTCCTTGTAGACGGATAACTTTGGGAAATGAAAGTAAGAATGATTTGGATGGTATTGGTCACACAATAATAGGATGTGGATGTGAGGGGGGAATAGGAGGGTTGCTGGACAACCACTTGTTTCATTTTGGATAGAGTAAGGGAGGGTTATAACCTCTGTCAGTTGTTTTTGCCATCTGTGTCCCATTGGGGATATTTCCCTTCACTTCCTGTCCCATAGCCAAAACAAGTGAGAGGAAATCCCCACCAAAAGTGAGGGAATTCTGGTGTCACCAGAACTAGTTTCCCCATTGGAGGATTTACCCTCTATTAGTGTTCTGATGTCAACCCAAAATTTGGGGCTCTTTCACTCTTGGTTATAATGGTCACCGGGACAAATGGGGGCAGAAACCGCAATAAAAACTGACAGATGCTCTAATTCCTCTCTAATCTAAACCTAAAAAAAAAAGTTTTCCCTTTAGTTATACCTTAACCACTTGCCGACCGCGCATAGCCGAATGACGGCTTCACCGCGGCCGGCCAGTTCTGAGTGGACGTCATATGACGTCCTCCCAGAACGCGCTCTCCTGCGCGCCCCAGGGGGCGCGCACCCGGCGATCTCCGTGATCGCTGTGTCCTACGGACACAGCTGATCACGAGATGTGGTGAAAGGCCGATCCCACCGGCCTTTTACCACGTGATCAGCGGTGTCCAATGACACGCTGATCACAGGAAAATGCAAGTGCCGGTTCTCGGCTGCACTTTCCTCACGCTGTCAGATCGTGAGGAAAGTACTGCCGGGAACCGGCAGTTGTCAGAGCGGGGATCGGCACCGATCATCAGGGCACTGATGATCAGTGCCCTGATGATCGGTGCCCAGCAGTGACCCCCGCAAGTTCCGATCAGCTGTGCGCCCACTAGCCCCGCCCACCCATTCCCAGCAGTGCCCCCACCTGTGCCCAGCAGTGCCCCCACCTGTGCCCAGCAGTGCCCCCACCTGTGCCACTCTGCAGTGCCACCTACCTGTGCCCAGCAGTGCCACCTACATGTGCCCAGCAGTGCCACCCACCTGTGCCCACCCACCTGTGCCCACCAGCGCCACCCACCTGTGCCCACCAGTGCCACCCACCTGTGCCCACCCACCAGTGCTGTCCACCAGTGCCACCCACCAGTGCCACCCACCAGTGCTGCCAGTCAGTGCCACCAGTCAGTGCCCAGGGGTTGTGCCAGTCAGTGCCGCCAGTCAGTGCCCAGAAGTGATGCCAGTCAGTGCCGTCTATCAGTACCCATCATCAGTGTCACATATCAGTGCCGCCTATCCGTGACCCCTAATTAGTGCTGTCTATCAGTGCCGCCTATCCGTGCCACCTCATTAGTACTGCCTATCAGTGCCCTTTAGTGCTGCCTATCAGTGCCCATCAGTGCCGCCTATCAGTGCCCATCAGTGCCGCCTCATCAACGCAAATCAGTGAAGGAGAAAAAATACCTGTTTGAAAAATTTTATAAAAGAAACAAATAAACTTTTTTTTTTTTTTCAAATTTTTTGCACATTTTTTAATTTATAGCGCAAAAAGTAAAGCGCCCAGTGGCGATTAAATACCACCAAAAGAAAGCTCTATTTGTGAGAAAAAAATGATCAAAATTTCATATGGGTACAATGTTGCATGACCGCGCAATTGTCAATCAAAGTGCGGCAGTGCTGAAAGCTGAAAATTGGCCTGGTAAATAAGGGGGTATAAGTGCCTGGTAGGCAAGTGGTTAAGAACTACCGCCCCCCACGGGAACACGTTTACTTTAGACTGTTTAGTGTTTAGACCCCAGAACTCTCTTAGTCTGCCAGATCAGAAATCCCCTTTTCTCTGTTGGGTTTGTTTGGTCTCTGAACTGGCTTTGATGAGTTTTAGATCTGCAGACAAGGAATGATAAATGGTTACATAGTCGGTAAGGTTGACTAAAGACACTCGTCCCTCCAGTTCAGCCGCATCGTGTGTATCTGCGTGTCTATGGCACCATCCTCTTCCATATCCCTTTACATTGTGTTCCCTAAGAAACACATCTAAAAGGTTTGTGAATGTATCTACACTCCCCGCTGACACCCCAACTGTGGAAGGGAGTTCCACATGCTTACCGCTCTAACAGTAAAGAATGTAACACACAGTTTAACCACTTGACCTCCAGAAGGTATTACCTCTTTATGACCAGGTTATTTTTTGCTGTTCAGCACTGAACTACTTTAACGGCAAATTGCTCGGTCATGCAACACTGAACCCAAATGCAATTGATATAATTTTTTCACACAAATGAAGCTTTCTTTTGGTGGTATTTGATCATCACTGGAGTTTTTTATGTATGTAACACACTGCATTGTTACTAATTGCAGATTGTTAAATGGCCACAAGATGGCTGTGCTCTGCAGTTCGGCTGACACAGGAAATTGTACAGCAATGCTGAGAATGCTGGGACTTGTATGCTGCAAGCAGGATTTCTTCATTCAGTTCAGCTGACATAGAACTACAGATCCCAAGTCAGTGAGTAAAGGAACTGGAGCATATAAAAGGAGAAAAGTCCAGGAGGTGAGGAGAAGAGAGGCAGGGTGCGTGTGAGAACAGAGTGCCGATCCAGGAGGCCTCAGGCTGGATCAGACTGAATCAGAGGATGGAGAAGGGAATTTCCATATTGTTGATTGTACAGAGAGGCAGGATAGTCAATCCTGCATGTAGGTGGATCGAGTCATCTGCATTGGCACCACTATCTCCATGGGAAGACAGCCAGAAAAGGGGCCCCCAGCAACAAGGACATCATTTCACACCACTACTTTGCAGGACTGGTGAGAGTTCCTAACCCACACCACACCACCATGTGATACAGGTTCCATAGTTGTTGCTGGTTACTAAAGTCCAGGATTCTTACAATACAGACTGTCACATAGAGACACAGTCTCTGTAGCCCAATCAGTGCTGCGGCCTATCTACACCAGAAGCCCATTGAAGTATCACACACAGTATATCAGATCTAATAGATTCTGTTGCCTGATTGGCAGGAACTGGAAAAAGTAAAATCATATTACCTCCGGCCTGTTCTACACAAAGTTCCACCAGCCAAGTCTCACACTAAAGGGACATACTTCTGCTGAAGTCTGCTCTCACCCTCCTCAGTTTGAGTAACCTCCATACCCAAGTAAACTCCTAGATTGCTGCCTTTATTGAAGGGGAACTCTGCTTGCTGTGTCCTCATCACCAGGGAAGGGACATTTTCTCATGAAGAAAAGGGATGACCCCTCCACTGTACACCAACGTAAAGAGCTCCACCAAACCAGCAGAAGAGTCTTTCCTGCATTGGGTGATGGGCTTTATATGGGACTTTCTGCTTGTTGAAACCCTCAGAGAGTTAAGCACTGGCTCTGTTTACTGGGAGCCCACAAGGGAGCGAGCCTAACATTCCTAATCTCCCCTTTTCTGCTTGTTTGGGGAAAGTTCTCTGGGTAGGAGAGAAACAATAAAACTCTGAGTCCTGGAGGACAAATTGGTCTATTTAACGTGGTATTGTGCTGTAATATGTTGTTTATTTCTCCTGAACGGTTCATAGTTTCTCACATCAGTCATCGATTCTTCATGTGTATATTGCTGCTAATCTGACTCTAATACAGACTGATTTACTATTCATTCAATGCTATGTGATTATTGTGTGTTATAGCCGGGGGGGACACCTGACCAAGGTATTACAATGGTGTCAGCAGGGGATGTGCTCCAGCCAGGGCTCAGAAGTGAACAGGGAACCCAAAATACTCAGCGACTCTTGAGGGGGTAGTGCTACATATAAATGAAAAAAGACCAACATTAAAAAAAAACTATATTTTCTACTTTCTGTTATTAAAAATACCTGACCAAATCTCATTTCTTTGTAAATTTAGGCCAAAATGTATTCCACTACATGTCTTTGGAAAACAATCCCCAGTAAGTGTATATTAATTGTTGTGTGTGAAAGTTATAGAGTCTACAAACTACGGGATATATACTAGAATCTACGCATCTTTTAAGCAGCTCTGACTTTCTATTGCCTATCACATTTCTTGAGGTGCTAAAATGCCAGGACAGTACAAACAAGAGTAGATGATGCTTGGAGTAAACTTCCAGCAGAGGTAGTGAGCCAGTCAGCAGCAAATAGCTTCAAACATGCTTGGGATAGGCATAGCTCTATACTCAGACAAAACGTTACCAAACAAACCCCCACCCACCTCCCCCCCAAAAGAACTTGCTGGGCCACACAGTTTTTTCTGCCTTCACTTTTCTATGTTTCTAAATTACCTCATTTTTGGAAAGTAGACAGTCTGAGGTATTTTCTGGGAGGCATGTTGAATCCATGGAAGATTTTATTTTTTGCCACAAGTATTTGGGATATGACAAAAATTGTATTTTTCTTTACACAAAGTTGTCATTTTAATGAGATATTTCTCACACATGCCATGGGTATATGTGTAATTACAGCCCCAAACAAGTACAGCCTATCCACGTACAGGGCCCAAAATCCAATCAGCACCTTCAGGCTTTCAAGGGGCATTAATTATTCATTGGATGTCCTGAATACCTTTCACAGTTTTGGAGACTCTAAAATGCCCCAATAGTACAAACACCCCTAAATGACCCTTTTTTGGAAAGTCGACACTCCAAGGTATTTAACCAGCGGCATGCTGAGTATTTTGCAGATCTCATTTTATTGTCACAAGGTTTTGAGGAATGAAAGATTAAAATAAAAAATATTTTTTTTTTTCATTTTCCAAAAGCCTGGGAGGTGTAGACTTCAACTACCAAATAATGAAGCCATTGTTAACCACCTGCAGAGCTAGACATTGGTACAAAAAAGTGTCTATATATTTATCATTAAATAATGACATTTAATAATGTCAATTGGCTGTATACAATGCTTTTGTTATTTACAAAGCTACTGGAAGAACTGGATCCTTCCTAAAATACCAGGAAGAGATCATCACGGCCTTTTAGTATCCAGAAGGCACTGCGGCCCAAAGCCCAAATCCAGATGCAGTTAGCCAGCTGCATGAGAGGCATTTTCCTGATGTCCTCCCACCTACCTCAACACAAAAGTCGCCCCAAAAATGATGTGTCTGGTAAACATGGAATAAGGGGAGGAACTCCAGAGTACGGCATGGCACAGTGTAGGGGTCCACACAATTCAGCACAGGACAGGTCTCTAAAGATCATAGGTAGTCAGGAAAAATATATATATTTTTTAAATAATGTTATATTGTTACTGTGTTATTGTTAACTGTTATTTGCTTTGCAGGAACACCAGTCAGCTGCAGCATTGATCTGTGTATTCTGACGCTGACACAGATAGGCCTTTCAACAACACCAGAGGCCATGTAAATTTGGACCGTTGTGTCTGAGTGAATGGAAGACAGGATAAATACATCACATTTGTCCTTCCATTTTACTCGAGTAGTTCTTCATGCAAAAGCAGAATTCTTCCCCTCTCTAAGTGGGGTGTTACCAAGCCACTGGGGAAAGCCTTTGTGATTAGATCGCATGGTGCCATAGCAACCAATTTCTTGAAGGAACAAATGTCTAAAAAGTTGCATGCTAGCATAGAGGTTGTCCACGTACAAATGGTACCCCATATTCAACAAGGGTGAAAACAAGTCCCACACTATCTAACCACTGCTCTCCATGTAGTCTGGACATCGGGGGCCATTGCAGCAGAGAACACAGACATATGATGAATCGGGTCTGTGGACCAATATGAGCACAATTCATTCTTTGTAAGGGCCATGTCAAGGGTTAGGCCCAAAAAATCTTTAAATTCAGAAACCGTGACAGGTTTGAACTCGAATAGGCTGGCAAACTTTGAATTTGATTTGGCAGAGATGTATTGTTGGACATAAAGATTGCTTTTGTTCACAATCAAATTGTAGAGGTCTTCAGTGAAAAACAGCTAAAATAAATCAAGGGGCGTTGTTAAGTTCGCTGGTTCCACCTGAACCCTGGGCTGTGAATGGGGGGATGATGGATGCTGCTGAATCTGGGGGAAGCCAATTAAGGTTTGCAGGCACCTCTGGAAGGACACCATGGGCTCTACAGGCCTGTGCTTGAATTCTTGGTGGATGCAGTTGCATAATGCTACGAGTGCTAGCCACCTCACCAGCTTGTACTGCACTTGGGACTCACCACTTCACCATGAAATACTGCAGAGCTGATGTATAAAAGGCTAGGAAGTACTAGGACACTGGTGCTTGTCAATCCACCAAAAGGTAGTGCAGTGTTAGTACTGTCACTGTGCTGCATATGAGAATAATCCTGCATTTCTAGCACCTCAGCAACCTGGGAATGGGGTTGGGTATGCCTGATCTTAGCAGGGACCTCTTAACCATCATCAGACCTACCTGCTGGGGTGTCACTGCTCTCTACAGGTTCATAATCTGAGCCTGATTCTGATAGTGAGGCTTCCCCTTCACTCTCATCTGTCATGTTGGGAATCCTGTATGCCTCTCTAGGGAACCTTTTTTTAGACATTTTGGGCACTAAATTTACAGGTACTTAGTGGTGACTATGGAAAAAAGAGCTCCTGGCTAGCAATCAGGGACTGCTTGTGTGCTAGAAATAAAATGATCTGCTAGTGGTAGGAGAGATCAGGCTCAGATGTTGCTGACACTGTGATTTTGCAGACAATCTATCAGAGATGGCAGTGATCTGAAAAATTATACTGACATTGCATTTGTTGGGGGGGCTAAACATAAGTGGTGGCAGTGATCAGGGCTGATCCTAACACTGCATTTATGGGGACACCATTCCATCGGGAGATCCATGTGCTCAAATCCCAACAGCTAGTGCATGCATTTATCCATCAGGTGCTAAAGGGGTGTAACCACATATTAACACCAGAAATTCTGAGGCCCCTCTGCACTCTGCTATATACCCTTCCCAGCAGACTATGCAATAAATAGGGATATTTAGTTCACACATATTGCAATACATGTTTAAGCTGCCAACTGCGTCAAAGTGATCCCTCTATGGCCAGTCCTACTCTGCTCTGCCTACGCAAATGCTACTGTGGACACAATGCTAGCATAGGGGAAAAGACACAATGGGGAGAGCTACAAGGTTCAGGTCTGGCTACTGACCCAACAATACAACAAACAAGAGATCCATGTGCTCAAATCCCAACAGCTAGTGCATGCACTAGCTGTTGGGATTTGAACACATGGATCTCTTGTTTGTTGTATTGTTGGGTCAGTATCCAGACCTGAATCTTGTAGCTCTCCCCATTGTGTAGGACTGGCCATAGAGGCAGGGCAGAGTAGGACTGGCCATAGAGGGATCACTTTGATGCAGTTGGCAGCTTAAGCATGTAATGTAATATGTGTGAACTAAATATCCCTATTTATTGCAGAGTCTGCTTGGGGGGGTATATAGCAGAGTGCAGAGGGGCCTCAGAATTTCTACCATTCCATCGGGGACACTAGTATAGTTCTGAACGTGACCAGTATACCAGTCCAGAGAAACACTATACTAGTGATCAGCAATTTATAGTGTGACTGTGATAATGTGGCAGCCAATCAGAGACTGACAGTAACTGACACTGACTGGGGGGGACACTAACTGATGTCACTAGTGACACTAATACAGAGATCTGTGATAATACTGTACACTGTCACTGTACTAATGACACTGGCTGGGTGATGGGTGATCAGGAATGCAATCAAGGGGTTCACTGTGTGCCTAACAAGTGTATGTGTGCTGATTGTACTCCCAGACTGGATGGATTTTCTTCCTGATCTCAGCTCTGAACGATAAGTGAGATCAGGGAGAAGAAGCAGCCAGATCTTCATGTGTGATCACTAACACCCTGATCTCTGTGCTGTGGTTGGCCACAGTTATCAGCAGGTTCACAGCTAAAATCATTGGCTGCAAGCCTGACAACAAACTCATGCTGTGTCCAACCACAGCGTGAGCAGCAAGGGGCGGCGTGCACTCCTGTAAACCAGGAAGTTGCTGGCAGGCAAATGGTTAAACACTATTTCCTTTGTAAGTGTCAGCGCTGCTGCAGCCCTTTCTGTACATCAGAGAGATGTCCCTTCACAGGGGGGATTAGGACACCTCCCAGGATTAGGACACCTCCCAGGATTAGGACACCTCCCAGGATTAGGACAACCCCCAGGATTAGGACAACCCCCAGGATTAGGACACCCCCCAAGATTAGGACACCTCCCAGGATTAGGACACCTCCCAGGATTAGGACACCCCCCAGGATTAGGACACCCCCCAGGATTAGGACACCCCGCAGGATTAGGACAGGACGGACGTGACTATGGAGGAAGAGGACGGACGTGACTATGGAGGAAGAGGACGGATGTGACTATGGAGGAAGAGGACAGACATGACTATGGAGGAAGAGGAAGGACGTGACTATGGAGGAAGAGGACAGACATGACTATGGAGGAAGAGGACGGACGTGACTATGGAGGAAGAGGACGGACGTGACTATGGAGGAAAAGGACGGAGATGACTATGGAGGAAAAGGACGGAGATGACTATGGAGGAAGAGGATGGGTATGATGGGGGCGTTACTGGGTGTAAATAGAACATAACATCTTATTACCTCCTCTGCTGCCACTTCCACCAATGGCTCCTCTCTACTTCCTGCCTGTACCTGACATCACTTCCTGTCTGTCCCTGACATCACTTCCTGTCTGTCTTCCATAGAGACTTCCTGTCTGGGTAGAAGTGAGATCCCCACCTTGTGGAGCTCAGAGGAACTGCAGCCCGGAGAAGCGTCTGGTAGTGTGACCCCGGCCTTGTGCTGGGTGTGTATGGACTGTAGATCCTTATAGAGGGGTCACCTCCACTCCCACCAAGGGGGACAGAAATATATGACTGCTCGGGGGATGGATTTTGGACCTCTCTGAGCTCCACAAGGTGGGGATCTCACTTCTACCCAGACAGGAAGTCTATGGAAGACAGGAAGTGATGTTGGGTAAAGACAGGAAGTGATGTCAGGTACAGACAGGAAGTTCCATGAATGAGGAAGCAGAGAGGAGACATTCCTGGATCTGGCGGCAGAGGAGGTAATACGTAGATGAACCCCTTCAGGGGGAGGAGTTGATGATAATATATTTTGCTCCCAAAGCTGACTTACAGGAAAAACAAAAAGACGCCTGTAAGTGAGTGCGGAATGTGTATGACCCCTCCACAGACACGTAGGTGCCGGCCTGATCCGTGGTCACAGGGGCAGTATGAAGACAAGGCGGTTGGCCCCACAAGCAGTGATGTAGGAGATAAAATCCTTTATTGGAATCCTTTACACACAATGTAGTAATAACATGACAGCTCCAGGACAGAGCAGAGGAACAGAAGACGCGTCACACCAATACAGGCTTTCATGTTCTATGTAAATGGAAGGATTTGGAATTGTCATTTGCAGACACCTCCCTCCAGGGCTGAGTGCCGGGTGGGATGTTATCATGTTTATGTAGGATTGTTTCATTTATTGTCTCATTATATTGTGGGTGACTCCACCTCCCTGCTTGGACTGAACAAATAAAAGGTGTCACTCATCCTTCCTTATCATGCTGGTTTCCATTTCATATATCTGTGACCTGTCCGAGGAACCACATATATTACAGGGATTGTTGTCACTTTATGTGTCATGATATTAATGATGTCATGTTGTTGTATACTTTGTTATCCCGGATTCCAGACAAATCCTTATCAGCTGTTACATGTTATTTAAAGCTGTTCTGGACAAATAAGAATCAGTAATGACTAAGCCTGTATTGGTGTGACACGCGTGTTCTGTTCCTCTGTCCTGTCCTGGAGCTGTCATGTGTTACTACATTGTGTGTAAAGGATTCCAATAAAGGATTTTATCCCCTACATCACTGCTTGTGCAGCCAACCGCCTTGTCTTCATACTTGTCTGTTGCCTGCCCTGACCTTTCTCCTGATTCCTGGATCTCCTCCTCATCTCTCCTCCATATCCTCTTACACAGCTTTTCTCCACACCTGCAGTGACCCTGGGGGGAGGAAACTTGGCACCAGCACGCCGCCAAATCCATCCCCACCATTAGGAGCTCTGGAGACAATTGTCTGCTATTTACACTCCGTTCCTCCGCACGTCACCTGATCACATGACAGCTTACTTCCACAGATTCCGGACAGATTTCTGGATGGTAAGGTCAAAGTTCACTCTTCAGTTTAGGAGAGGTAGGACGCACCCAGGAACTAGGATTTGGTTTATACAGGAGCCTCATATAGGGGACCCCTCAAATCTCCCCATCCAAATGTCCCTCCATCCAGAGTCTATATGTCCTATGACATCACACTGACCTCACAGCTCCTCCTCCCAATGTCCCTCCAACCAGAGTCTATGTCCTATGACATCACACTGACCTCACAGCTCCTCCTCCCAATGTCCCTCCATCCAGAGTCAGAGAATCCTATGACATCACACTGACCTCACAGCTCCTCCTCCCAATGTCCCTCCATCCAGAGGCAGAATCCTATGACATCACACAGACCTCACAGCTCCTCCTCCCAATGTCCCTCCATCCAGAGGCAGAGAATCCTATGACATCACACTGACATCACAGCTCCTCCCCAATGTCCCTCCATCCAGAGTCAGAGAATCCTATGACATCACACTGACCTCACAGCTCCTCCTCCCAATGTCCCTCCATCCAGAGTCAGAGAATCCTATGACATCACACTGACCTCACAGCTCCTCCTCCCAATGTCCCTCCATCCAGAGTCAAAGAATCCTATGACATCACACTGACATCACAACTCCTTCTCCCAATGTCCCTCCATCCAGAAGCAGAATCCTATGACATCACACTGACCTCACAGCTCCTCCTCCCAATGTCCCTCCATCCAGAGTCAGAGGATCCTATGACATCACACTGACCTCACAGCTCCTCCTCCCAATGTCCCTTCATCCAGAGTCAGAGAATCCTATGACATCACACTGACCTCACAGCTCCTCCTCACAGCTCCTCCTCCCAATGTCCCTCCATCCAGAGTCAAGTGGGGCTATAATAAATGGAGACCTGAATGGAGAGGTGAGGAGGATTCTGGGAATATCATTTGATGTGACTATTTGTGTTCAGATGTAGAGTTTTCCTCCTGTGAAGTCTGGAGATCATATGACATCACATTGCCTCCACCTCCCTCCCTGATAGAAGAGAGAAAGAAGAAGAAGATTCTAGAAGTCACCAGAGAGATCACTGAGCTGCTGACAGGAGAGGTGAGCGGTGCCGGGAATTCTGGGACATTCTCCAGTAACAGACAAGGGATGTGTCTGGATGGTGACTGTATCATTGTGTGTGTCAGGTTCCTATAAGGTGTCAGGGTGTCACTGTCTATTTCTCCATGGAGGAGTGGGAGTATTTAGAAGGACACAAGGATCTCTACAAGGACGTCATGATGGACAATCAGCCGCCCCTCACATCACCGGGTAAGAGGAGACTTTATTGTAAAGGAGAGAGCAGTACGGAGGATCCACCTAGATCCCCCATCATCTGATAAACACATAGAAACAATGGATTCAGTCAGTGTGTGTGTTTCCTACAGATGGATCCAGTCATGGGAACCCACCAGAGAGATGTCCCCGTCCTCTGTATTCCCGGGATTCCACACAGGAAGGTCACACCATCCCTCACCATCATCAGGTAGATGATGACAATCACTGATAGTATCATTAGGATCTGTACATTATCTGCATTGTTACCATTGATGTCATTTTTATTATATATTCAGAGTGGAAACCTGAGAGATTCTAAAGTTGAGGTTAAAGAAGAGATAAAAGAGGAGGAGGATGAGGATGGGGGGATGGAGGAGTCAGAGCTTCTAAAAGAACACAAAGATCTGTACCAGGACACCATGGTGGAGTCATCCAGCTACAGGAACCCACCAGAGAGATGTCCCCGTCCTCTGTATTCCCGGGATTCCACACAGGAAGGTCACACCATCCCTCACCGTCATCAGGTAGATGATGACAATTATTGGTAGTTGTGATTTATACACAGCATGTTTGTTACAATGAATGTTTTATTATATCTTTCAGAGTGGAATCCTCGGGGATGATAATATTGATGTTAAAGAAGAGTATAAAGAGGAGGATGAGGAGTATGGAGTGATGGAGGAGTTTTCAGAAGGACACAAGGATATGATGGAGCCACCTAATACCAGGAACCCACCAGAGAGATGTCCCCGTCCTCTGTATTCCCGGGATTCCACACAGGAAGGTCACACCATCCCTCACCATTACAAGGTTGGTTGGATAGAGCATCTAGAACATGGACTCATAGAGACAATGTGTGGATTGTTTATGTGACCTTACATTTTACAGATGATATTTTCTCTCATTTCCTTGATTTAGAGTGGAGATCCAATCGATATAGAATTTGAGGTGAAAGCAGAAGAAGAAGAGGCGTATGTGAGGGATGATCAGCAGTCTATGGAGGAGGATGGAATAACGGGGACATTTATAGAGGAGGACACTCCTACAGAGATCAGCACAGGTGGGTCATGAACACTAAATCCATTCCTCCACCCATACTGCTCACTGATTGGTCCAGAGTAGGGCGGGGACTGGGTGATATCAGCCTGTAATCCCCTGGTCACTTTCCTGAGCTGTGTTCCCCGTCCTGTATTCCTGGATTTCTCTCGGATAATCTTCCTTCTCTGTGCTGCAGACACAATATATGTATCTAGACTGGATTTATGGAGGTTCTGGGGTTCAGCTGGCAGAAAAATGTTCATTTTTACTCTAAGCATTGCATAATGTAGGCACCCAGGACATGTGACTGGGGTCTCCTGCCTTGTGCCTGACTCCTCCAGGGGACCTTCTCTGTTATCTGCTGGCTGTGCCGGGTGGAGGGATATGTCTGTAGTGTCTCAGACCCAAGTCACTGAGTGCAGTCTCAGGAGATGGGAGGCAGCGGTGTGGGACCTACATAGTTACATAGTTAGTCTGGCTGAAAAAAGACATTCCATCTAGTTGTACCAATAAAAATAAAAGATATAATCCGACACCCACAGCTGATCCACCAGAAGGCAAAAACCCAGCAAAGCACGATCCAATCTGCTCCTGCAGGGGAAAAAATTCCTTCCTGATCCCCCGAGAGGCAATCGGATATTCCCTGGATCAACCTTCCCTATAAATGTTATCCAGTTATATTCTGTGTATCCAAGAAAGAATCCAGGACTTTCCTACAGCAATCCCCCCTTATATATTATACATGGAGATCATATCCCCCCTTATGTATTATACATGGAGATCATATCCCCCCTTATGTATTATACATGGAGATCATATCCCCCCTTATGTATTATACATGGAGAGCATATCCCCCCCTTATGTATTATACATGGAGATCATATCCCCCTTATGTATTATACATGGAGATCATATCCCCCCTTATGTATTATACATGGAGATCATATCCCCCCTTATGTATTATACATGGAGATCATATCCCCCCTTATGTATTATACATGGAGATCATATCCCCCCCTTATGTATTATACATGGAGATCATATCCCCCCTTATGTATTATACATGGAGATCATATCCCCCTTATGTATTATACATGGAGATCATATCACCCCCTTATGTGTTATACATGGAGATCATATCCCCCCTTATGTATTATACATGGAGATCATATCCCCCTTATGTATTATACATGGAGATCATATCCCCCCCCCTTATGTATTATACATGGAGATCATATCCCCCCCTTATGTATTATACGTGGAGATCATATCCCCCCTTATGTATTATACATGGAAATCATATCCCCCCTTATGTATTATACATGGAGATCATATCCCCCCTTATGTATTATACGTGGAGATCATATCCCCCCTTATGTATTATACATGGAGATCATATCCCCCTTATGTATTATATATGGAGATCATATCCCCCCTTATGTATTATACATGGAGATCATATCCCCCCTTATGTATTATACATGGATATCATATCCCCCCCTTATGTATTATACATGGAGATCATACCCCCCCTTATGTATTATACATGGAGATCTTATCCCCCTTATGTATTATACATGGAGATCATATCCCCCCTTATGTATTATACATGGAGATCATATCCCCCCTTATGTATTATACATGGAGATCATACCCCCCCCCTTATGTATTATACATGGTGATCATATCCCCCCCTTATGTATTATACATGGAGATGATATCCCCCTTATGTATTATACATGGAGATGATATCCCCCCCCTTATGTATTATACATGGAGATCATATCCCCCCCCTTATGTATTATACATGGTGATCATATCCCCCTTATGTATTATACATGGAGATCATATCCCCCCTTATGTATTATACATGGAGATCATATCCCCCCTTATGTATTATACATGGAGATCATATCCCCCCTTATGTATTATACATGGGGATCATATCCCCCCCTCATGTATTATACATGGAGATCATATCCCCCTTATGTATTATACATGGAGATCATATCCCCTCTTATGTATTATACATGGAGATCATATCCCCCCTTATGTATTATACATGGAGATCATATCCCCCCTTATGTATTATACATGGAGATCATATCCCCCTTATGTATTATACATGGAGATCATATCCCCCCTTATGTATTATACATGGAGATCATATCCCCCCTTATGTATTATACATGGAGATCATATCCCCCCTTATATATTATACATGGAGATCATATCCCCCCTTATGTATTATACATGGAGATCATATCCCCCCTTATGTATTATACATGGAGATCATATCCCCCCTTATGTATTATACATGGAGATCATATCCCCCCTTATGTATTATACATGGAGATCATATCCCCCCTTATGTATTATACATGGAGATCATATCCCCCCCCTTATGTATTATACATGGAGATCATATCCCCCCTTATGTATTATACATGGAGATCATATCCCCCCTTATGTATTATACATGGAGATCATATCCCCCCTTATGTATTATACATGGAGATCATATCTACCCTTAATCTCTTCCTCTCAGTAGAGAATACATTCAGTTCCTCTAATCTTTCCTCATAGCTGATCTCCTCCATGCCTCGTATCAGTTTGGTTGCCCTTCTCTGTACTTTCTCCAGTTCCCCAATGTTCTTTTTGTGAATTGGTGTCCTAAACTGAACTGCATATTCCAGATGAGGTATTACTAATGATTTGTACCCGGGGGAGGGGGGGTGATATCTCTCTCTGGAGTCTATAACTCTCCTTATACAAGAGAGGATTTTGCTCGCTTTAGAACCCGCAGCTTTGCATTGCATGCCATTATTAAGCTTGTGATCTACAAGAACCCCAGATCCTTGTCCACCATTGACCTCCCTAGATACTTCTCCACCATTGACCCCCTTCAGATCCATCTTCACCACTGACCTCTACCCCTCCAGATCTTTTTCCACAGTTGCCCTCCAGATCCTTCTCCACCATTGACCCCCTGATCTTTCTCCACCATTGACCCCTTTGATCTTTCTTCACCATTGACCCCTCTGATCTTTCTTCACCATTGTCCCCCTGATCTTTCTCCACCATTGACCCCTACAGATCCTTCTCCACCATTGGCCCCCCAGATCCTTCACCATTGACCCCCCCAGATCCTTCTCCACAATTGCCCTCCAGATCCTTCTCCACCAATGTCCCTCAGATCCTTTTCCACCATTGACCTCCCCTGATCTTTCTCCACCATTGTCCCCCTGACCTTTCTCCACCATTGTCCCCCACAGATCCTTCTCCACCATTGTCCGCCACAGATCCTTCTCCACCATTGTCCCCCACAGATCCTTCTCCACCATTGACTCCTCCAGATCCTTCTCCACAATTGACCCCCTCAGATCCTTCTCCACCTTTGACCCCCCCAGTTGTCCCCCCCTAGTATGTATGATGCATATTCTTAGCCCCCAAGTGCAGAGCCTTACATTTATCAACATTAAACCTCATTGGCCCCATAATACCCCAATTACACAGAGCATTGAGGTCGGCTTGTAAGTTGGAGACATCCTGTAAGGACGTTATTCCCCGGCACAGCTTGGTGTCATCTGCAAAGACTGAAATGGGATTTATAATCTCACACCCCATATTGTTTATATATATATATATTAAAAATAAGGGTCCCAACACTGAACCTTGGGGTACCCCACTAATAACACTGAACCTTGGGGTATCCCACTAATAATACTGAACCCTGGGGTACCCAATTAATCACACAGAACCTTGGGGTACCCCACTAATACACTGAACCTTGGGGTACCCCACTAATAACACTGAATCTCGGGGTACACCACTGAGGACACTGAACCTTGGGGAACCCCACTAATCACACTGAATCTCGGGGTACACCACTGATGACACTGAACCTTGGGGTACCCCACTAATAACACTGAGCCTTATTATTATACAGGATTTATGGCGCCAACAGTTTGCTCAGCGCTTTACAATATAACGGGAGACAATACAGCAACAATACAGTTCAATACAAGAGGGTTAGGAGGGCCCTGATCCTGGGAGCTTACAATCTAGGAAGGAGGGGCTAGTGGTACAAAAGGTAGTAACTGTGGGGGATGGATTGGTTGGAAGAGTTGAAGATTCCAGTATTAGCTGAGGGCAGGATAGGCTTCCCTGAAGAGATTAGTTTTCAGAGATCGACTAAAAGTGAGCAGAGTAGGTGATAGTCTGAAAAATTGGGGTAGAGAGTTCCAGAGGATGGGGGAAGTACTGGAGATGAGCATGTTAAGAGGAGACAAAGGAGCTATAGTGTAGGAGGTCTTTTGAGGAGCGGAGAGTATGGTTTGAGTGATATTTAGAGACAAGATCGGTGATGTAATTTGGGGCGGAGTTATAAATGGCTTTATACGTTATTGTTAGTGTTTTGAATTTTATCCATTGGATCTGTTGGATGGGAAGCCAGTGGAAGGATTGGCAGAGAGGGGTGGAGGACACTGAATGGAGGCCAGTGGAGGGATTGTCAGAGAGGGGTGGAGGACACTGAATGGGGGCCAGTGGAGGGATTGTCAGAGAGGGGTGGAGGACACTGAATGGGGGCCAGTGGAGGGATTGTCAGAGAGGGGTGGAGGACACTGAATGGAGGCCAGTGGAAGGATTGGCAGAGAGGGGTGGAGGACACTGAATGGAGGCCAGTGGAGGGATTGTCAGAGAGGGGTTGTGACATAAATGTACAGAATTGAGTAGATAAGATGTGACCTGTAGCAATATGTAATTGTAAATGTAGTTAATTTCTTGTCATTAAAGAAATATTCAGCCATTGGTACTCAGAGGCAGATGGTCAGCCATTAGCATCTGAAAAGAGACAGAGCTTCCTCAGGCTAGAAGTGGCACCTGGGTGCTAATAAGATTTGTCACCTTCTGGGGAAACATGGAAGGAAACGGCTGGAGACGGGTTGGCTTCATGACAGCGGAAGACCAGAGCTTTGAAGTATATCAGGAGATCAAAGGAGTATGTAAAAGCTAAAATTGCAGTTGCAGAGAGATGAAAATACTTCCTTCTGATGGGGAACTCTGTAGGCTACATAAGCATATAAAACTATATTTGTGACCTATGTAGAACCCCAGAAAAATGCAGGAAATGGTTATGTGGCGTGCGATAGCGGAACAGTGATTGGTACTGTCGCAATCGGACTGATGCGCTGGTGTTGGAAATTCAATACCTGATTTGGTGATTCAAGCCGTTCCTGGTCCAGTTGACTTTGGGCAGGTCAGCACCCAGAACATCCTGTGGGCGGGTACAGGAACACCCCCCAGAGTCAATTGGCCAAGAACTAATGTCCAGCCTACGTCCATATTCCCATAAATTGAGGACCCAGAGATATAGACAGGGTGATTCGTATGGAGCCAGTTCTATTTGACTAACAGATTGCTGACTTTCTCTGACTTGCTCCAGTAGCAGGATAGATCTCGGTAAAAGTTTTATTTCTGTTATTTATTCCCTTTTATTTTATAGTGAATAGTCATTTGTGTGTCTTCTTGTATTTTTTGTATTTTCTGTAACTTTGTATACTTTGTACATATTTTATGCACTCCCCACTTTCAGGATATTAAATCTTAAAATTAATAAGTGACTTCTGTGTATTTAAGCTCGGGCTCATATCTCCGGAGAGATTTGATTGGAGAGATTAGATTGTATTGTATTTTAGTGCCTTTATATGCACGGTCAAGCTCATTGCCAATCTATATGCAATTGCACTGCATGTTGGCAGATTGCGTGCAGATTGTAAAGGTAACAGATCTGCAATACGGAGATCTGTGTGTGTGTGTGGTGTCCCAACAGACCGTTCTGCGGATAAACTGTTGTGTGGTGGCAAGCTACCGTTTGTGGTGTGTCTGGTGTGGGGGTGTGTGGACAGTGGAAGAGTGATTCACACCGGGGTCCTAGCTGTAGGATAGCTGGAGGGATCCTAAAAGGGTGTGTGATTGCTGGGCTGCTCCTCAACTCTAATCAGTGCACCAGATTGTATATAGGATTTGTATCTGCCAGTGTGTGATCGGCTAGCTGGATTGGAGTGGAGTCTCCCTTCTGGTGGTGGCCAAGAGGTAGTGCGTGTTGTGAAAGTGTATCACGGCTGGTCTTATATACGTAGATATATTATAAGTTAAGTCCTCCTTCTTCCCTCTTACCCCAAGTCATGTCCGCACGTGCGTGCCTCGGTTAGCTAGTCGCTGTGGGCGTGGCATTTGGGTGAACGGTGACAGGGGTGGAGGACACTGAGTGGAGGCCAGTGGAGGGATTGGCAGAGAGGGGTGGAGGACACTGAATGGAGGCCAGTGGAGAGATTGGCAGAGAGGGGTGGAGGACACTGAGTGGAGGCCAGTGGAGGGATTGGCAGAGAGGAGTGGAGGACACTGAGTAGAGGCCAGTGGAGGGATTGGCAGAGAGGGGTGGAGGACACTGAGTGGAGGCCAGTGGAGGGATTGGCAGAGAGGGGGGGAGGGCACTGAATGGAAGCCAGTGGAGGGATTGGCATAGAGGGGTGGAGGACACTGAGTGGAGGCCAGTGGAGGGATTGGCAGGGAGGGGTGGAGGACACTGAGTGGAGTCCAGTGGAGGGATTGGCAGAGAGGGGTGGAGGACACTGAGTGGAGGCCAGTGGAGAGATTGGCAGAGAGGGGTGGAGGACACTGAATGGAGACCAGTGGAGGGATTGGCAGAGAGGGGTGGAGGACACTGAGTGGAGGCCAGTGGAGGGATTGGCATAGAGGGGTGGCAGATACAGAATGGTTAGTAAGGTGGATGAGTCTGGCAGCAGCATTCATGATAAACTGAAGAGGGGATAGCCTGCGATGAGGTCGGACAATGAGGAGGGAGTTACAATAGTCAAGGCGAGATATAACAAGGGAGTGAATAAGTTGCTTAGTGGTTTCAGAGGTTAGAAACAAGATTTGGGGTATCCCACTAATAACACTGAACCTTGAAGTACCCCACTGATATCACTGAACCTTGGGGTACCCCACTAATAACACTGAACCTTGGGGTACACCACTAATAAGACTGAACCTTGGGGTACCCCACTAATAACACTGAACCTTGGGGTACCCCACTGATAACACTGAACCTTGGTGTACCCCACTGATAACACTGAACCTTGGGGTACCTCACTGATAACAGTGAACCTTTGGGTACCCCACTAATCACACTGAACCTTGGGGTACCCCACTAATCACACTGAACCTTGGTGTACCCCACTAATCACACTGAACCTTGGGGTACCCCTCTAATAACATTGAACCTCGGCATCCCCCACTAATAACATTGAACCTTGGGGTATCCTGTGATGATTGTGATGTCAGATCCTCAGCCCTTCTCACCAAACTCGTGACCGAAGGACTAGCCAATCTAAAACCGCGATGTAACAGTGCCACTCCCAGCTGCACCCTGCACAAAGGTTTTCCAGCTAATGGACCACAATCTGTGTACCTGCAGCCTGAGAGTGATTGTTACTGGGTCAGGTTAATTGCGCAATTAACCCTTCACACTGCCACCACCTCCTTTTTGTACAGAGAAGGAGAAAACTCGCCAATATCAGCAATAACACTATGATGTTGAATAATGTTGTATACCACTGTCACTGCAGGCAGAGATATATAGAGGTTTAAAAACACACAGTAGCGCTCTTCAGAGACAGGGATTCTTAGTTTGCATTAAAGAGCTTTAGAAACAGTTCAACACTTTCAGAAAGTAAGATTTATTACTAAAACATCAAAAGGGTGCAATAAAAATATTTACAGAAAAAGATGTAGAAAAAATATATAAATACAGAGCACAATAACACAGCAAAGAGATAACAGAAGTTTAGAGAGGTAGAGTACTTGTCAAAAGTCCTGGGTTATGCAGATTCAAGGGTCCTGAGCCAAAAGGGTGCCTTATCTCCCAAAGTTATTTCTGATGTTAAAAGGGAGGATTCTTCAACTTCAACACGACCTACTCAACTTAACTTTCTGCTCCAAGCATAAAAGTCTTTTCCAGGAACTCAGCAGGGTGTCTCCTTGAAGCAGAGAACCAATCGCCTCATTTGGGGAGGGTGTTGCAGGCGGAGACCCAAGCTAGAACCAAAATCCCTCGCAGTTTATATCATGATTCATAACTTACCCTCGGTGCATGTAGCAGCCTAGCCACTAGTAGATTAATATACAGAATGATCTGCTGAACGTCTAGATATTAAATATGACATACCTGCTTGGGACGGTTAAGGAGATATAATTTTCTGCTCTCCTGTAGAGTTCAGCTAGGTGGGTGTAAGGTATCAGGCGCCTTGTATTAAAGTGACCGATCTGAATATATTCCTGGTTTTCATGTAAGTCTTTCATATCTCCAGATATAAAATTATATGGAAAAGGGGATTTTTAAATGTAAGTGTGTTTTATAGCTAGCTGGAATGTCTTTGAAGCTCAGTGAAGGACTGGTTTATGGTTTTACAATATCTCAGATTGAGAAGCTAACAGACATCCGGGCACAAGCTAGGTTGGGATTTATAACCATGAGCTGTCCCACTGTGCCTGTGATCTCTGGTATCATACAGACCACATTCCTGAGGGAGGGGGGAAATTGGAGGGAAGCTGATTGGGAATAGAAATGATACAAGATGGAGGATCTTTAGCAAGATGGATGACCGCGTCCATCTCTTTATGCTCACTTGCTACATACCCCACTAACAACACTGAACCTTGGGGTACCCCACTAATAACACTGAACCCTGGGGTACCCCACTAATAACACTGATCCTTGGGGTACACCACTGACACCCCCAGACCATAAAGAGTATGAATTAGTTACCACTACTCTCTGAATATGATCTTTTAGCCAGTTTTCTATCCATTTACATTCAGATTTTCCAGCCTATATACTTTACCTTACACATTAGCCGTGTGTGGGGAACTGTGTCCAAGTATACCACGTCCACCGCCACCCCTCTGTCCAAGTATACCACGTCCACCGCCACCCCTCTGTCCAAGTATACCACGTCCACCACCACCCCTCTGTCCAAGTATACCACGTCCACCGCCACCCCTCTGTCCAAGTATACCACGTCCACCACCACCCCTCTGTCCAAGTATACCTTGTCCATTGCCACCCCTCTGTCCAAGTATACCACGTCCACCGCCACCCCTCTGTCCAAGTATACCACGTCCACCACCACCCCTCTGTCCAAGTATATCACATCCACCACCACCCCTCTGTCCAAGTATACCACGCCCACAGCCACCCCTCTGTCCAAGTATACCACGTCCACCGCCACCCCTCTGTCCAAGTATACCTTGTCCGTTGCCACCCCTCTGTCCAAGTATACCTTGTCCATTGCCACCCCTCTGTCTAAGTATACCACGTCCACCGCCACCCCTCTGTCCAAGTATACCATGTCCACCACCACCCCTCTGTCCAAGCATACCATATCCACTGTCACCCCTCTGTCCAAGTATACCACATCCACTGCCACCCCTCTGTCCAAGTATACCACATCCACTGCCACCCCTCTGTCCAAGTATACCACGTCCACCACCACCCCTTTGTCCAAGTATACCACGTCCACTGCCACCCCTCCAAGTAATATTATTATTCAAGATTTATATAGTGCCAACAGTTTGCTCAGTGCTTTATAATATAACGGGAGACAATTGTCAAGGTCCTACCTTTCCTCAGAGCTTGCTGCTCCATGTGCTGGCATCCATCTTAGGTTTCTGCAAAGCAAGGTGGGAGCCTTTATGCTTTCAGGCCTCTGTGGCTCCTCCTCCAGGAGGGTGTGGCTGATCTCATTTAAGCCTGCTGTCTGCAGCTGCTCTTTGCATTCGTGTCCTGTATGTTTCATTGCCGCAAGCTCTTGTTCAGCTCTCGTTGCTCTACTGGAAACCGACCCGTGACCTGAGTTCTTGCCTACTGTCTTGTACTGTCTGTCCCGCTGTTATTGACCCGGCCTGTCCGACCACGCTATATGTCTTCCCATCTGGCTCCCACTCGCTATACGCCATTGGCGGCAACCGTTACCACAGCTGAGGTTACTCGGGGGTTGCTACCTGGTCTCAGGCTGCGTCAAGTCCATCCCCACCATCAGGGGCACTGGTGAAAGGCAGCCTGGGGCTTAGACTCCATGCCCTGAGGCACTCCGGCCTGTGGGTGGTTGCTGTCGTCAGTCGGTGCGTGACCTTACCATAAGGCCTGCCTGTCCATTCCCCCACTCCAGCCCTGACAACAGTACAGCAACAATACAGTTCAATACAAGAGGAAAAGGAGGGCCCTGCTCCTTGGAGCTTATAATCTAGGAGGGAGTGGCTAGTGGTACAAAAGGTAGTAACTGTGGGGGGTGTACTGGTTGGAAGAGCAGAAGATTCCAGTATTAGCTGAGGGCATGCTAGGCTTCCCTGAAGAAAGAGGATGAGGGGAAGCTCTGGAGAATTCCTGGAGACAAGCATGGGAGGAGGAAACAACGAGTTAGAGAGCAGGAGGTCTTGCAAGGAGTGGAGAGTAAGGTTTGGGTGATATTTAGAGACAAGATCAGTGATGAAATTTGGGGCGGAGTTATAAATGGCTTTATACGTTATTGTTAGTGTTTTGAATTTTATCTGTTGGGCAACGGGAAGCCAGTGGAGGGATTGGCAGAGAGGGGTGGAGGATAGTGAATGGAGGCCAATGGAGGGATTGGCAGAGAGGGGTGGAGGATAGTGAATGGAGGCCAATGGAGGGATTGGCAGAGAGGGTGGAGGCCAGTGGAGGGATTGGCAGAGAGGGGTGGAGGATACTGAATGAAGGCCAGTGGAGGGATTGGCAGAGAGGGGTGGAGGCCAGTGGAGGGATTGGCAGAGAGGGGTGGAGGATACTAAATGGAGGCCAGTAGAGGGATTGGCAGAGAGGGGTGGAGGACACTGAATGGAGGCCAGTGGAGGGATTGGCAGAGAGGGGTGGCAGATATAGAATGGTTAGTAAGATGGATGAGTCTGGCAGCAGCATTCATGATAGACTGAAGAGGGGATAGCCTGCGATGAGGTCGGCCAACGAGGAGGGAGTTACAATAGTCAAGGCGAGATATAACAAGGGAGTGAATAAGTTGCTTGGTGGTTTTCGAGGTTAGGAACGGGCCTATCTTGGAGATGTTGTGGAGGTGAAGTCTACAATATTAGAACAGCCATTGGATTTGGGGGTGAAAGGACAGATGGGAGTCTAGGAATACACCTAGTACCCTGACATGAGGGAGGGACTGATGATTGTGTTATTGATCTTGATGGAGAAGTCAGGGGAGGGGGCACGTGCTGGGGGGTATACTAAGAGCTCAGTTTTGGAAAGATTGAGCTTGAGGAAGTGAAGTGACATCCATGCCGATATGTTGCTTAGTAGGTTAGAAATGTGAGAGGAGACTGAAGGGGTGAGGTGAGGGGTAGAAAGATAGATTTGTGTGTCATCAGCATAGAGATGGTACTTAAAGCCATGGGAGTTTATCAAGTGACCAAGGGAGGAGGTGTAGATGGAATAGAGAAGGGGTCCAAGGACAGAACCTTCGAGGGACCCCTACAGAAAGAGGGAGTGAAGAGGAGGAGGTAGCATTATATGTAATGCTGAAGGAGTGCTGCGATAGGTAGGAGGAGAACCAGGAGAGAGCAGAGTCTCTGAGGCCAAGAGAGTGGGGTTTTTTGAGGAGGAGGAGATGGTCAACTCTATCAAAAGCCACAGAGAGGTCAAGCAGTAAGAGTACAGAGTAATGACCATTAGTTGGGATGAGTACGGCATAGTGGCCATTGGTTGGGATGAGTACGGCGTAGTGGCCATTGGTTGGGATGAGTATGGCGTAGTGGCCATTGGTTGGGATGAGTATGGAGTAGTGGCCATTGGTTGGGATGAGTACGGAGTAGTGGCCATTGGTTGGGATGAGTACGGAGTAGTGGCCATTGGTTGGGATGAGTACGGAGTAGTGGCCATTGGTTGGGATGAGTACGGAGTAGTGGCCATTGGTTGGGATGAGTACGGAGTAGTGACCATTGGTTGGGATGAGTAAGGAGTAGTGGCCATTGGTTTTAGCAGTTAGTAGATCATTAGTGAGGTTTAGTAGGGCAGTTTCAGTGGAGTGTAGAGAGTGAAAGCCAGACTAAAGGGTCAAGAAGGTTGTTTTCGGTGAGGTGGGAGGAGCTCAGGGGATTATAGACTAAGTGTTCTAGGAGTTTAGAGGTAAATGGCAGCAGGGAGATGGGTCTTAAGTTGTTCCGGTTGGTGGAGTTCAGGGAGGGCTTTTTACGTATGGGAGTGATGTGCGCATGCTTTAGAGGGGTGGGGAAGGCACCGTTAGAGAGGGATAGGTTGAAGATGTGAGTGAGGGAGCATAGGATGGAAGAGGGTGACCATAGTAGTTGTGAGGGGACAGGATCTAGGGGGCAGGTGGTGAGACGGGCTTCTGAGAAAACCTTAGTGACCTCTTCGGTAGTAGCGAGGTCAAAAGAGAAAAGTGTTGAGGGAGGTTTAGTATAAGGTATGCTAAGTGGGATGGATGTCTGTGCAGTGGAGATGCCCCTACGAATTGCGTCAATCTTGTTTTTGAAGTGATTTGCAATCTCGTGAGCAGTGAGTGAGGTACTGGGTGGAGGTGGAGAAAGTAGAGAGTTAAAAGTGGAGGAGAGATGATGAGGACTGGATGACAAGCTATTGATGAGAGTGACAAAGTAGGCTTGTTTGGCAGCATGAAGAGAGGAATTGTATGTGAAGAAAGCAGATTTATATCTGATGAACGCCTGGTGGCATTTGGTTTTACGCCACAATCACTCCAGCGCACAACTATGTCATTTAAGATGTCTGGTGTGGTCAGTCTGCCACGGATGTAATGGTCGGGGCCTGATGCTTCGTGTTGTTAGAGGAGCAAGTGAGTCCAGTGTGGGTGATAGTGAACTGTTGTAGACAGCAGTGGCCAGGTCAGGGCAGGACAGGGGAGAGATTCTGTCTTAGAGTTGGTCAGTTGCAGAGTGGAAAGGAGCCGGGTTCAAGTTGTGAAGGTTTCTGCGGGTAATTGTTGGCTGCTTGGAGGGATAGGTGTTTGAAGACGAGGAGACTGTGAAGGTGATGATTTTGTGATCAGAGAGAGGAAAGGGGGTGTTTGTGAGGTTGTAGGGAGTGCAAAGAAGAGAGAAAACAAGGTCTAATGTATTCCCATCAGAGTGGAGGACTGTATACATTGTGCTAATGTATACCACGTCCACAGCCACCCCTCTATCCAAGTATACCACGTTCACCGCCACCCCTCTGTCCACATATACCACATCCACCGCTACCCCTCTGTCCAAGTATACCACATCCACCGCCACCCCCCTGTCCAAGTATACCATGTCCACAGCCACCCCCCTGTCCAAGTATACCACTTCCACAGCCAACCCCCTGTCCAAGTATACCACGTCCACCGTCGCCCCTCTGTCCAAGTATACCACTTCCATAGCCACCCCCTGTCCAAGTATACCACGTTCAACACCACCCCTTTACAGTAAGCATTTAAGCTTCCACTGATTACAGAATACTAATTCTGTGAGTCCTGACCCTTATACTATATAACTTGTACATTACATACTCCTGACCCCTGCACTATATACTCTGTGTTGTACATTACATACTCCTGACCCCTGCACTATATACTCTGTGTTGTACATTACATACTCCTGGCCCCTGCACTATGTACTCTATGTTGTACATTACATCCTCCTGACCTATATACTCTGTTGTACAGTTGCAAGAAAAAGTATGTGAACCCCTTGGGACTACGTGGAGTTTTGCATGAATTGGGCATAAAATGTGCTCTGAACGTCATCTAAGTCACAATAGAACACAGTCTGCTGAACATAATACTACACAAACATTAGATGTTGCCATGGTTTAATTGCACATAACATGTAAACATTCACAGTGCAGGGAGGAAAAAGTATGTGAGCCTTTGGACTTAATAACTGGTTGGCCCTCCTTTGGCAGCAATAACCTCAACCAAAAGTTTCCTGTAGTTGCAGATCAGACCTGCACAACGATCTGGAGTCATTTTGGACCACTCCTCTTCACAAAACTGTTTCAGTGTAGCAATATTCTTGGGATGTCTGGTGTGAATCGCTCTCTTAAGATCATGCCACAGCATTTCAATGGGGTTGAGGTCAGGACTCTGACTGGGCCACTCCAGAAGGCGTATTCTGTGCTGTTGCAGCCATTATTTTGTTGAATTACTTGTATGCTTTGGGTCATTGTCCTGTTGCATCACCCATCCTCTGCGGAGCTTCAGTTGGCGGACAGATGGTCGTACGTTTTCCTGCAAAATGTCTTGATAAACTCTGGAATTCATTTTCCCATCAATGACAACAATCCGTCCAGGCCCTGAGGCAGCAAAGCAGCCCCAAACCATGATGCTCCCTCCGCCATGTTTCACAGTGGGGATGAGGTTTTGATGTTGGTGTGCCTTTTTTTCTCCACACATAGTGTTGTGTGTTCTTCCCAAACAACTCAATCTTGGTTTCATCTGTCCACAGTATATTCTGCCAGTAGTGCTGTGGAACATCCAGGTGCTCTTTTGCAAACTTCAAATGTGCTGCAATATTCTTTTTGGACAGCAATGGCTTCCTCCGTGGTGTCCTCCCATGTACTCCATTCTTGTTTCATGTTTTCCTTATTGTAGATGTGTCAACAAAAATGTTAGCATGTGCCAGAGATTTCTGTAGGTCTTTAGCTGACACTCTGGGATTCCTCTTTACCTCATGCAGCATTCTGCGCTGTGCTCTTGCAGTCATTTTTACAGGACGACCACGCCTAGGGAGAGTAGCAACAGTGCTAAACTTTCTCCATTTGTAGACAGTCTGTCTTACCGTGGACACATGAACATCAAGGCTTTTGGAGATACTTTTGTAACTCTTTCCAGCTTCATGCAAGTCAACAATTCTTGATCATAGGTCTTCTGAGAGCTCTTTTCTGCGAGGCATGGTTCACATCAGACAGTGCTTCTTGAAACCAGTAAACCCAAAATAGGTGTGTGTTTTTTAAGGGCAGGACAGCTGTCAGCAACACATCCAATATCATCACACTGATTGGAGTCAAGGTTGGCTCACTCCTGGCTCCAATTAGCTCTGGGAAAAGTCATTAAGCTAGGGCCTCACATACTTTTTCCTCCCTGCACTGTGAATGTTTACATGTTATGTGCAATTAAACCATGGCAACATCTAATGTTTGTCTAGTATTATGTTCAGCAGACTGTGTTCTTCTATTGTTGTGACTTAGATGACGTTCAGAGCACATTTTATGCCCAATTCATGCAAAACTCCACGTAATCCCAAGGGGTTCACATATTTTTTCTTGCAACTGTACATTACATACTCCTGACCCCTGCACTATAAACTCTTTTGTACATTACATCATTAATTGTATAGTCCTAACATTTGTATAATATATAATAAGTTGTAAATTATATAATCCTTCTTTTGCACCCATTTCCTCCCAGCTGGACATTTTATATCGGATGATGTGATTGGAGCACAGACTTTTACATGGTGATAATAATGTGATAACATCCTCCAACTTTGGACCCTTAAACAGAAAGTGATAATGAGGGAGGAGTCAATACCCCAATGATGGTGGTCTTCAGGATCAGTCCAGTCTTCATCTTGGTTGTTCTCCCCCCATCCTCACTCTCTGACCTCTGGTGGGGCTCAGCCCCGCTGTTCTTCATGACTAAATCATGGACTAAATAAGGAAGTGCAGTACTTCTTGTGTTGGGAAGATGGCGATGAGTGATAGAGGGGGTGGGGACCCTCGTCCTATAATCCCCTCATCACTGTCCCTCCTATAAATGACAGTTCTGGTTGTTTCCTCACTCTCTGACTAAGGACCATGAATAAAGAAATGACCTGGTAGGAGATCAGAGGAGCCATTTCCTAGTTCCCTTGAGGGTGGAATTGTAAGCTCCTCAGAGAACAAGCTGCCTAATGTGGGTGGAGTCTTGGTTTGGGGGAACCAATCAGCTCCTGTCTAGTAATTCTCTGTCTTTGTTTTTTAGTCCATGGCCGGGAGATGAGGAAAACCTCAGAGGATTGTCTCACTTTGTCTCCAGACTGTAAAGTAGAAGATGAGCACATCACACAGTATAGTCCAGGAGAAAACCCGGCTCCCTCCAATGTCCATCCGGCACCACCCAGTGTAGATGGACCATCGGATTCCTCGTATCCTGAGGAACCTCAGACTGTGCGGGACCTGGCTGGCCTTCCTACAGAGAAGAAGTTCTCCTGTACTCAGTGTGGGAAGGGTTTCCATTATAGATCCCGTCTTAATGAGCATAAAAGATCTCACACTGGGGAGAAGCCATATTCCTGTCCAGAGTGTGGGAAATGTTTTTCAGTGAAGTTTCATCTTTACAGACATGAAAGATTTCACATGGGGGAGAAGCCATATTCCTGTCCTGAGTGCGGGAAATGTTTCCCCTATAAATCAAATCTTAATGTGCATAAAAGTACTCACACAGGGGAGAAGCCGTATTCCTGTCCTGAGTGTGGGAAATGTTTTGCACAAAAATCAGACCTTGTCAAACATGAAAGGTCTCACACAGGTGAGAAGCCGCATTCCTGTCCTGAGTGCGGGAAAAGTTTTTCACAGAAGTCCAATCTTTACAAACATCAGAGATCTCACACAGGGGAGAAACCATATTCCTGTTCTGAGTGTGGAAAATGTTTTTCAGTGAAGTCCAGTCTTTACACACATCAAAGATCTCACGGGGGAGATACCATATTCCTGTCTTGAGTGAAGGAAATTATTTCAAGGAAGTCCGGTCTTTACCAACATCTGAGATCTCATACAGGTGAGAAGCCATATTCCTGTTCTGAGTGTGGGAAAAAATTTTCACAGAAGTCCTGTAGTGCCTTTTGAAATTATTTATCAAAATATAACTTCATTCTGACAGCAAACCAGCCTAGCCATCTGTTAAGGGTTAACTTTTCTTGGTTGAAAATTCAAAGGACCCTCCAGTGAAGACATGCAGATAATGGGTGAAGGGAACTTTTTCCAGAGACAATAGACTGTTTGACTATCCACAGGTGGCCTAAGTCCGACAATTCTTGGAAATTTCAAGTGGAAGACTTGTTCCAGACACAATATACTATTGAAATGCCTACAGGTGATCAAACAAAGTCCCTGAGGAAGATAATGGTGGGATCTGATGTTGATTACTCTAAAACCTGGCAAAAGTATGTTTTCTAAACAATTGCCATTGTCTGTGGAAAATTAGGAAATTTCACCTGCAAGAAAGTTAATTATAAAATCAAACACTACCTTGGACCTTCAAACACTGAGTCACCACACAACAAGTGAACAATATATGAGACTAGATTAAAGTCTGAGAAGAATAAACAAACCTTGGAGAGAAATGATGAACTAACAGTCTTTTCAAACGACCAGGACAACTGGTTGTTTACCATCTGGTTTGTTACAATGGACGCAAATAACCGTTTCCTGTGTCAGTCTTAAGACTAAAAGTCAAAGATTAGAACTTATATTTTTACCCACAAAGACATTAACAGGAAAGATACATTATTCCTACTCTTTCTGAAACAAAAATACATTCAGCAATGGGAATTGTATATCACTGACTTGAGTATTGAGATGAGGGAAAGTAAGATATATTGTGAATTAGCATCAGTTGTATGTTGTATCAGGAAACAAATGCTTTCACACAAGTTTGTATCTCAGGGAAATGAATAACTGAATATACATATATCTTTAATAGTCCTATCCAGAACATTATAGGTATAATCAAATATATATCTGGATAAGACGTATATTTAATACCTGAAATCACCTTGAATTCCACCCGAGGTGTGAGTCATCATCAATACTCAAATTGTTCTATGGTACATGACTGCCATCTGGCGGACAGGTGAGAGATAGCTTAGGTACATACACTTCTCGACCGGCCAATCAAAAGCCTGTTGGGAGGGTCTCTTAGAACAATAGTTTAGATGGTATAAAAAGCCATGCACCTCATTTAAGAAGAAAAATGATTAAGGAAAAACCTGAAAAAAAAACTCACTGAAGAACCTGACTGAAAACTGACTGAGGAAACTGAGGATATCTGAAGAGGCTGAAATCCATATCTGCTGAATAACCACTCTTTCATCCTTTCAAACTTTTTAAACTTTCTACTAAACTTCTAAACCTCTGAATCTCTACTATACTACATATCTATCACTTGTCCCTGTGGCCATCAATCTGAAGGCGTTCCAGTGCCAGCTGAATCCACTGGGAAAGTGTCATAGTCCAAATTCTGGGTGTGGTGAGACTGTCCATCTAATTTTGTATTGTATATTTCCTCTGTTGTTTAGAGTGATAAGAATTACCTTAGAGTGACAACAACTGTATTGGGTGTTTATATATATAGAGAGATCCTGTATTACTGTTAGATAGTGTTGGTGTCATATTACAAATTTTTCATATTTCATAAATTATTAAATATTAGTAATTAGAGTATAATTTATCAGGGAATATCTTCTCCCATTCCTATGGCCACGTGATGTGAGAAAATAACCTCTGAAATACTCTAAATTATTCGTTATTACTAAATTTAATTTTTAATAATCATTATCATCTAGAAAAATTGTTATATTGTTTATCATTATTTAGAAATACTGTATTGTGTATGATATTGGTATAGTATATCTTTGATCGTGTGTATCAATATCCATTCATCACCAGTCTTTTGCGTTTTGTGTTAATATATATATCATTTTTGTACATAAATAAATTTATATATTTATCTATTATAAGGCAAATTTTGTGTATATGGTATGAAATCATACTGGCTAAAAGAATTCAAGGTATAATAATAAGTGGTGATCAAATTATCAAGGTGTCCAAATTATTGGTTCATTAAATATTTGCCGTATTTTAACAGCTGGAGGCACTGTAATATTTCATCTAAGGGAAAGGGACACGCCCTTTATAAGTAGAATAAATCCTTACATAAACCACCACAGTCCAGTCCTTACACACATCAGAGATCTCACACGGTGGAGAAGTCATATTCCTATCCTGAGTGCGGGAAATGTTTTTCACGAAAGTTGCATCTTTCCAGACATCAGAGATCTCACACGGGGCGAAGCCGGTTTCCTGTCCTGAGGGTGGGAAATGTTTTTCAGTTAAGTCCGATCTTTACAGACATCAGAAATCTCACACAGGGGAGAAGCCGTATTCCTGTCCTGAGTGCGAGAAATGTTTTTTAGTGAAGTCCGATCTTTACAGACATCAGAGATCTCACACGGGGGAGAAGCCATATTCCTGTCCTGAGTGTGGGAAATGTTTTTCACAGAAATGCCATCTTATTGCACATCAGAGATGCCACACGGAAGAGAAGCCGTATTCCTGTCCTGAGTGAGGGAAATGTTCCTCTCTGAAGTCCTGTCTTCCTGTACATCAGGGGTCCCACACAACCCTGGAGGTGTATTAGTGCCTTGAGTGCAGGAAATGTCTTCTAGATGAATGTTGCTGGACATCCCAGCTCTCATGTGGGGAAGAAGCACACCCTGATATACACCTCAGATATACTCCATGGCTGATCTTCATCATGGAAGAAACAGTTGATGAGATGAGAGGCCCCCAAAGACATGGATGAAGTGCAGTAAATGTCGGGGTGCAGAGTGGTCAGTAGATCCTGGAAATGAAGGACACAACTTCAGCCCTTCTTGGGTGTCAGAGTTGCGTTTCCTGATAATGATATAGCGGGTTACAGAGCTAGAAGCCGGGAGAGCCCAGATCTTGTTATCGGGGAACTTTACACAGACAACAAGAACTTCTGAAGTTGATGTCCTTCATTTCAAGGCTCTACAGAACAGTGGTGACCCCGAAGCGTCTCTCTGTCTTCAGTCCATCCTTCTCCCATCCCCCAACAGGAGGGAAGGAGAACTCCGCCCCAAACTAGGGGGGAACTTTCCTCTCATTATTTCCCTTGGCTTCTGTGTGGGTTTGGGTGGTTGGAGGAGTGCGGCACGAGAGGGAACACAGCTTGTTGTTCTATGTCTACATATGGGGTCTGGGTAGAGGGGATCCACCGGAAAATATTTCTACTCTTTGATTTTGTGCAAATCGTTTCTGTTTTCACTTTGTATTTCAATGGTTTTTATTAATTTTAAACAGTATAAAACAGAGGCAACAAAACACACCCACGCAGGGGCTATCAATTGCACCGATAGAAAATGCATAATAGAGCAGACAACGCTCTAATTCTAATAAGGCAAAACGTATGCCCACGCAGGGGCTATCAATGGCACATAGGTTACAATAACATCAATAAGACTCTGACTATCGCAACTAAAGACAGCTGTCCACTGTCACATCAAAACAAACAGAAAAGGAGAGAAAAAGAGCAGCGAAGAAAGAGAAAAAAAAAAAACAAAAACACACACCAAAGAGCAAGGGTCCATGAGCACCAATACAAAACTCCATCACCTCCCTACACTGGCCGGGGGGAGCGTGGGAAAGGCATATTGCAACCACGGCTCCCATATTTTCAAAAATTTATGTTGAGAGTCGTTGCATATACTCGACATCTGTTCATTGAGCATCATAGTAGTCATACGATCCCGCACCCCCTGGAAAAGTACAAACGGACTCTTCCAGGTCTGAGCAATTGTCCTAGTGGCCGATAAAAACAAATAGGAAGCCAACCGCTGCTGACGAGCCAAGAGGCCTGGTATGGGACAATGAAGCAAAGCATACCGAGCATCCCGGCGTATGGAGAGATGAAACAAAGTGAAAAGGAGGCCAAACACACGAGACCAAAAACGAACCAAACTCGGGCATGACCACCAGATATGCAGTACATCGCCACGATGGCCACAACCCCGAAAACATCGATCACTACAGGCAGGGTTAGCCTGGGCCAAACGAGCCGGCACCCAATACCAACGAAACAATACCTTATAGGCTGCTTCCAGCGTGGTCGTATTAAATGAACATTTAGCTATGAGTGACCAGGCTTTATTCCAGTCCTCCGGATCCACAGCCACTCCCAGGTCGCGTTCCCACTGAACTACATATGAAAGAGAAGTGTGCGATGAGCATCTGTTCAAAGCTGCGTAAAGAAGGGAGATAAGGCCCGGGGCGCCCGGACGCTGCTGGCAAAGCCGTTCAAAGGCAGATTGCTGATATGGGAAAGCAGAAGTGGCCCTCAGCGAGAGTAGCCAGTGCTGCAATTGAAGGTACCGTAAAAATTCCGCTGGGGAAACATCCCAAGACTCCCGGAGGACATTCCAGGTGGGAAAGGACCGAAAAATCAAAAAGTGTCGCACCTGTGAGAAACCATGAGCCACCCACCAAGAAAATGCCCTCGGGTGATCTAGACCCGGCGGGAAAAGAGGATTATTAACGATTGGAAGCAAGGGCAAAAAGGGTGACATCAGGCCACTGGAGTAACGTACCGAGTCCCAGACTCGTAGGCCATGGAGCAACATCGGACTCAGCGCCATAGGGCGCAGGGCAGGGGGAAGCCATAGGAGTGTCGATAGTGCGATAGGGGCACAATTAGGTAGTTCCAGCAGGACCCAGAGAGGAACATCGGAGGAAGCGTGCAACATAGACAGCGGGGCAATTTGGCTCGCCTGATAATACTTAGTTACATTGGGTACCCCAATACCACCTTGGAGTCTTATGAGCAAAGAGCGTGTTTCTAGAGACTCTGGGAAGCTTATTGGCCCAGATAAAACGCATAAACTTCGCCTGAAGCAACCGAAGAAAGTGAGGGGGAACCCGCACTGGGAGGGTGCGAAAATAATATAACAATTTCGGCAAGATGGTCATTTTCACTGAATGGACCCGTCCTATTCAAGACTGGTGCGGAAATTGCCAGGAATGCATAAGAGAAGATAAGGAGCTAAGCAAAGGATAATAATTTGCAGCAAAAAGGGAGTCATAGGTGGGGGTCAAGCGAATGCCCAAGTATTCCAGAGAAGAGGAAGCCCACCGGTAAGGGAAGTGGGATTGTAGGCGCGAAACCAAATCTGAAGCCAAAGTAATATTGAGAGCGACGGTTTTATCCAAATTGATACATAGACCCGAAATCAAGGAGAAGCGCTCAAGAACCCGTTGCAAATTAGGAAGCGTCGTCAGAGGATTAGTAAGGGTCAAGAGGGCATCGTCCGCAAAGAGGCTCAGCTTAAACTACTGTCCCACATATGGAACCCCCGATATATTGCAATCAGTCCGGAGCGCTAAAGCCAGTGGCTCAAGCGCCAGGACAAAGAGCGCCGGGGACAGCGGGCAACCCTGCCTCGTCCCTCGCCCAACAGGAAAGGGATCCGAGAAATCTGTTTTCACTTTGAAGGGCGATATTATGTGTGGTTTGTAAAAGGGATTGGCCCAATAGATACCACCCCACCTAGAGAATAGATGAACTAATATGACCAGCATTCATTCAGCCATGTCACATGTTGTGATCTTTTCTACAATACTTTGTTATAATAATGGAACACGTTGTGTATTGTATTGTACACCAATAATAATGACTCCGCCCCCACATTCCAGACAAGGGATCTTCCTGACCAATCGGATTCCTTCCTTTGTTATTTCCTGATTCTATGATTACAATCTTGTTAGAAGTAAAACCATAATAAAGAATTTATTGAGTGAAAAGAATTGTGTGTGTCGGGGCCACGATGGGGATCTTTGGGGCCCAAACATTTCTCACAGGAGACACTTTACAAGGGACACTTTACAACTCAGTACAGTACATGTACATGCTTAAATTTACTAAAATAATTGTATTTCCATGTTCTGTGGACTGCGGGAGACCAGATATAGTGAATGCAGGGTCCAGGGAGACCGGATATAGTGAATGCAGGGTCCGGGGAGACCAGATATAATGAATGCAGGGTCATGGGAGACCAGATATAGTGAATGCAGGGTCCGGGGAGAGAGGATATAGTGAATGAAGGGTCCGGGGAGAGCGGATATAGTGAATGCGGGGTCTGGGGAGAGCGGATATAGTGAATGCGGGGTCCAGGCAGAGCGGATATAGTGAATGCAGGGTCCGGGGAGACCAGATATAGTGAATGCGGGGTCCGGGGAGAGCGGATATAGTGAATGCGGGGTCCGGGGAGAGAGGATATAGTGAATGTGGGGTCCGGGGAGAGCGGATATAGTGAATGCAGGGTCTGGGGAGAGCGGATATAGTGAATGCGGGGTCTGGGGAGAGCGGATACAGTGAATGCGGGGTCCGGGGAGAGCGGATATAGTGAATGCGGGTCCGGGGAGAGAGGATATAGTGAATGCGGGGTCCGGGGAGAGCGGATATAGTGAATGCGGGGTCCGGGGAGAGCGGATATAGTGAATGCGGGGTCCGGGGAGAGCGGATATAGTGAATGCGGGGTCTGGGGAGAGCGGATATAATAAATGCGGGGTCCGGGGAGAGCGGATATAGTGAATGCGGGGTCCGGGGAGAGCGGATATAGCGAATGCGGGGTCCGGGGAGAGCGGATATAGTGAATGCGGGGTCCGGGGAGAGCGGATATAGTGAATGCGAGGTCCGGGGAGACCGGATATAGTGATTTGCGGGGTCCGGGGAGAGCGGATATAGTGAATGCGGGGTCTGGGGAGAGCAGATATAATGAATGCGGGGTCCGGGGAGAGCGGATATAGTGAATGCGGGGTCCGGGGAGAGCGGATACAGTGAATGGGGGGTCCGGGGAGAGCGGATACAGTGAATGCGGGGTCCGGGGAGAGCGAATATAGTGAATGCGGGGTCCGGGGAGAGCGGATATAGTGAATGCGGGGTCCGGGGAGAGCGGATACAGTGAATGCGGGGTCCGGGGAGAGCGGATACAGTGAATGCGGGGTCCGGGGAGAGGGGATACAGTGAATGCGGGGTCCAGGGAGAGCGGATACAGTGAATGCGGGGTCCGGGGAGAGTGGATACGTTGAATATGGGGTCCGGGGAGAGCAGATATAGTGAATGAGGGGTCTAGGGAGAGCGTATATAGTGAATGCAGCGTACAGGGAGAGCGTATATAGTGAATGCGGTGTCCGTGGAGAGCGGATATAGTGAATGCGGGGTCCGTGTAGAGCGGATATAGTGAATGCGGGGTCTGGGGAGAACGGATACAGTGAATGAGGGGTCCTGGGAGAGCGGATATAGTGAATGCAGGGTCCGGGGAGAGCGGATATAGTGAATGCGGGGTCCGGGGAGAGCGGATATAGTGAATGAGGGGTCCTGGGAGAATGGATACAGTGAATGAGGGGTCTGGGGAGAGCGGATATAGTGAATGCAGCGTACAGGGAGAGCGTATATAGTGAATGCGGGGTCCGTGTAGAGCGGATATAGTGAATGCGGGGTCTGGGGAGAACGGATACAGTGAATGAGGGGTCCTGGGAGAGCGGATATAGTGAATGCAGGGTCCGAGGAGATGGGATACAGTGAATGCGGGGTCCGGGGAGAGCGGATATAGTGAATGCAGGGTCCAGGGAGGGCGGATACAGTGAATGCAGGGTCCGGGGAGAGCGGATACAGTGAATGTGGGTGTCAGGAATCCAGGTATGACCAGAGATGTGTGGACTGACACAGGGAACAGCAGGCTTTAGGAATGATGTAATAATAATATAATTTATTAAGAGCTGCACAAATATACAAAAATGCACAGTAAACAAAAAACAAACCTTCAACTAATATCAATATGTTCAGGAACACAGGCATAGTAAGCGCTGGAGAGGTAGAGTGGTCAGACAGGCCGGGTCAGGAACAATCGGGCAGATATGGCACAGAGGGGCAGGCAAATGGACAGTCAAAAAGGAGAGCCGGGTCGGTGCAGGCAGAGTTCAGTCGTGGTCAGAATTGAGCAGGAGAGTCAAGCAGGTAGAAGACAGGATACAGGTTCAAGACAACAAGGGCTCATGGGAAAACACCAAGGCACTGATTGCAGGCCTGGTACTGCTTAAATACACCTCCTGCGATCAGCCTCAGGTGATGGCTTGTTTGCAGGAGTGTGATCCTGGCTGCTGAAAAGCACCTGCTGGTGAGAACTGGTGCTGCAGCACACACAGCAGGCGAGCCCCAGGACACCCAACGGTGAGTCCTTTCCTGACAGCGGGGTCCGGGGAGACCGGATATAGTGAATGCGGGGTCCAGGGAGAGCGGATACAGTGAATGCGGGGTCTGGGGAGAGCGGATATAGTTAATGTGGGGTCTGGGGAGAGCGAATATAGTGAATGCGGGGTCCGGGGAGAGCGGATATAGTGAATGCGGGGTCCGGGGAGAGCGGATACAGTGAATGCGGGGTCCGGGGAGAGGGGATACAGTGAATGCGGGGTCCGGGGAGAGCGGATAGAGTGAATGCGGGGTCCGGGGAGAGCGGATACAGTGAATGCGGGGTCCGGGGAGAGGGGATACAGTGAATGCGGGGTCCGGGGAGAGCGGATACAGTGAATGCGGGGTCCGGGGAGAGCGGATACAGTGAATGCGGGGTCCGGGGAGAGGGGATACAGTGAATGCGGGGTCTGGGGAGAGCGGATATAGTGAATGCGGGGTCCGGGGAGAGTGGATATAGTAAATCCAGGATCCGGGGTTTAGTAACACTTTTATTAAGAAATAAAAAGTCTTTAAAATCTCCAGCATTGTAAATCCATCATGAATCATGTTGTCCAGCAATGCAGATCATCATCAGTCATGATGACAACTCCAGAGAATACATATGATCCATTATTGCACTGACCATGAATGATGGCTTCTGGTCCCTATACGCTAAATGTAAAAGAGGGGGCAGGGTCTTTAGGATGATATCATTATCCATATGAGGTGACACCCTCAGACGAAGTCGTGTGACGAAACGTGTTAGGGCGTGATCGAGCAGTGACATCATCATGTATGCCGCTACCACATGGGTGGACCACATGACCACAACCGCATCATCTGTTGCCGACTACGGCTGGTGAGACTCCACTGTGTGTGCTGGGAGCAGGAGATTGTGTGCTGCAGGCTGCAGACGGTTTTCTATACAAAAAGGCCGTATATTTACTTGCAGAATGTGAGTGTTTTTAAAGGGGGAATTTTGAAAAATAAACATTAAATCGGTATTATGCTATAGTGAGTGTTCTATCTATTCACATGTGTCTTATACTTACCATGACAGAGAGTAATGAGATCAATCTTCTGATGAAGGAGGATTATTGTTATGCTGCTGAATATTCCACATCCATTGATATTTGAAGGATATGCTGGTTAATCACCAGAATGTGGTGAGTTGGCACTTTGATGGGGTGTTGAGCACTGAAATATTCACGATTGTGGAGAAAATATTTCTATTAGAGAAAGATTTCATATCTTCATTGAAGAAAGATTATATATATATTTGGACTTCACTTAGTGGACTTTTTTGTATGATTTAATTATATATTTTTTTTTGGCACATATTGGCACTTTATTTGGTGGCAGTTTTATTTTATTATTTATATATTTTCTTATATAATTTTACATATGTCATTTATATTCATTTATGCACTGGTTATATTCATTTATACACTGGTTATATTCATTTATATACTGGTTATATTCATTTATGCACTGGTTATATTCATTTATACACTGGTTATATTCATTTATATACTGGTTATATTCATTTATATACTGGTTATATTCATTTATATACTGGTTATATTCATTTTGGTATATTAGTAGGTTGAGAGCGCTGTTTGTGGGATATTCCATTACAGAAATAATTATAAAGGATAAGAAACAAAAACTGAATCAATAGAACTAAGGAAATCAAATTAGAACACATAAAGATCTGCCGAGTGCTGGTTGTCACACACAGGAGACGTGACCGAGTGCCGGCTGTCAGAGGACTCCACACACAGGAGACGCGACCGAGTGCCGGCTGTCAGAGGACTCCACACACAGGAGACGTGACCGAGTGCCGGCTGTCAGAGGACTCCACACACAGGAGACGTGACCGAGTGCCGGCTGTCAGAGGACTCCACACACAGGAGACGCGATCAAGTGCCGGCTGTGAGAGGACTCCACACACAGGAGACGCCACCGAGTGCCGGCTGTGAGAGGACTCCACACACAGGAGACGTGACCGAGTGCCGGCTGTCAGAGGACTCCACACACAGGAGACGTCACCGAGTGCCGGCTGTCAGAGGACTCCACACACAGGAGACGCGACCGAGTGCCGGCTGTCAGAGGACTCCACACACAGGAGACGCGACCGAGTGCCGGCTGTCAGAGGACTCCACACACAGGAGACGTGACCGAGTGCCGGCTGTCAGAGGACTCCACACACAGGAGACGTGACCGAGTGCCGGCTGTCAGAGGACTCCACACACAGGAGACGTGACCGAGTGCCGTTTGTCAGAGGACTCCACACACAGGAGACACCACCGAGTGCCGGCTGTCAGAGGACTCCACACACAGGAGACGCGACCGAGTGACGTCTGTCAGAGGACTCCACACACAGGAGATGTGACCGAGTGCCGGCTGTCAGAGGAATCCACACACAGGAGACACGACCGAGTGCCGGCTGTCAGAGGACTCCACACACAGGAGACGTGACCGAGTGCCGGCTCTCAGAGGACTCCACACACAGGAGACGCCACCGAGTGCCGGCTGTCAGAGGAATCCACACACAGGAGACGTGACCGAGTGCCGGCTGTCAGAGGAATCCACACACAGGAGACACGACCGAGTGCCGGCTGTCAGAGGACTCCACACACAGGAGACGCCACCGAGTGCCGGCTGTCAGAGGAATCCACACACAGGAGACGTGACCGAGTGCCGGCTGTCAGAGGAATCCACACACAGGAGACACGACCGAGTGCCGGCTGTCAGAGGACTCCACACACAGGAGACGCCACCGAGTGCCGGCTGTCAGAGGACTCCACACACAGGAGACGTTACCGAGTGCCGGCTGTCAGAGGACTCCACACACAGGAGACGTGACCGAGTGCCGGCTGTCAGAGGACTCCACACACAGGAGACGTGACCGAGTGCCGGCTGTCAGAGGAATCCACACACAGGAGACGCGACCGAGTGCCGGCTGTCAGAGGACTCCACACACAGGAGACGCGACCGAGTGCCGGCTGTCAGAGGACTCCACACACAGGAGACGTGACCGAGTGCCGGCTGTCAGAGGACTCCACACACAGGAGACGTGACCGAGTGCCGGCTGTCAGAGGAATCCACACACAGGAGACGCGACCGAGTGCCGTCTGTCAGAGGACTCCACACACAGGAGACGCGACCGAGTGCCGTCTGTCAGAGGACTCCACACACAGGAGACACGACCGAGTGCCGGCTGTCAGAGGACTCCACACACAGGAGACGTTACCGAGTGCCGGCTGTCAGAGGACTCCACACACAGGAGACGTGACCGAGTGCCGGCTGTCAGAGGACTCCACACACAGGAGACGTGACCGAGTGCCGTCTGTCAGAGGACTCCACACACAGGAGATGTGACCGAGTGCCGGCTGTCAGAGGACTCCACACACAGGAGACGTGACCGAGTGCCGGCTGTCAGAGGACTCCACACACAGGAGACACCACCGAGTGCCGGCTGTCAGAGGACTCCACACACAGGAGACGCGACCGAGTGCCGTCTGTCAGAGGACTCCACACACAGGAGATGTGACCGAGTGCCGGCTGTCAGAGGAATCCACACACAGGAGACGTGACCGAGTGCCGTTTGTCAGAGGAATCCACACAGAGATTTACTATTGAACAGCGGCTAAAAAGAAAGCACCCGCGGCAGACGGCTACATTGTGTCCTGCACATGCTCATATACAGTGAAGGAAATGTGTATTTTATCCCTGCTGATGCTGAATGTTCGCCCCTCACACAGAAACGATCGGTCTAACAATGGAATGTTCGCCCCTCACACAGAAATGATCGGTCTAACAATGGAATGTTCGGTGTAACACTGAGAGACAGAATACAACAACAAATTCAGCAGAAATGCGTCTAACAAATGATGACTGATCTGCATGTTCATGAGGGAAAGAAGGATTTGATCCCCTTCACAAAACATGAATTAGTACTTGGTGGCAAATCCCTTGTTGGCAATCACAGAGGTCAGACGTTTCCTGGAGTTGGCCCCCAGGTTTGCACACATCTCAGGAGGGATTTTGGCCCACTCCTCTTGGCAGATCCTCTCCAAGTCATTAAAGTTTGGTGACTGACGTTTGGCAACTCAAACTTTCAGCTCCCTACAAAGCTTTTCAATTGGATGAAGGTGTGGAGACGGGCTAGGCCACTCCAGGACCTTAATGTGCTTCTTCTTGAGCCGCTCCTTTGTTGCCTTGGCCGTGTGTTTTGGGTCATTGTCATGCTGGAACACCCATCCACCACCCATTTTCAATGCCCTGGCTGAGGGAAGAAGGTTCTCACCCAAGATTTGATGGTACATTGCCCCATCCATCGCCCTTTGATGCGGTGAAGTTGCCCTGTCCCCTTAGCAGAAAAACACCCCCAAAGCAGAATGTTTCCACCACCATGTTTCACAGTTGGGATGATGTTCTTGGGGTCATAGGCAGCATTCCTCCTCCTCCAAACACGGCGAGTTGAGTTGATGCCAAAGAGCTGGATTTTGGTCTCCTCTGACCACAACACTTCCCACCAGTCCTCCTCGGCATCATTCAGATGTACAGTGGCAGACTTCAGACGAGCCTGGACATGTGCTTTCTTGAGCAGAGGGACCTTGCGGGCACTGCAGGATTTCAGTCCTTGTCGGCGTAGTGTGTTACCAATTGTTTTCTTGGTGACTGTGGTCCCAGCTGCCTGGAGATCATTGACAAGATCCTCACGTGTAGTTCTGGAATGATTCCTCACTGTTCTCATGATCATTGACACTCCACGAGGGGAGATCTTGCATGGTGCACCACACCTAGGGAGACTGACACTTGTTTTGTGTTTCTTCCATTTGTGAATGATTGCACCAACTGTTGTCACCTTCTCACCAAGCTGCTTGGCCATAGTTTGGTAGCCCAGTCCAGCCTTGTGTAGGTCTACCATCTTATCCCTGACATCCTTGGGCAGCTCTTTGGTCTTTGCCATGGTGGAGAGTTTGCAATCTGATGGTTTGATGGCTCCTGTGGACAGGTGTCTTTTATACAGGTAACACAATGAGATTAGCAGCACTCCCTTTAAGAGACTGCTTCTAATCTCAGCTTGTTACCTGTGTGAAAGACACCTGGGAGCCAGAAATCCTGCTGAATGATAGGGGATCAAATCCTTCTTTCCCTCATGAACATGCAGATCAGTCATCATTTGTTAGACGCATTTCTGCTGAATTTGTTGTTGTATTCTGTCTCTGTGTTACACCGAACATTCCATTGTTAGACCGATCATTTCTGTGTGAGGGGCGAACATTCAACATCAGAGGGGATCAAATACGCATTTCCTTCACTGTATATCCCTACATAGACGTTGGAAAAGCATCTAGTTCTTGACTGTCATGAATTCCCTAAAAAAACTATTTTTTACCCACTGAAAAAATGTTTTAAAAGGAATATATTGTTTAAAGTGAAGTCCAGATATTTGGGAAAGCAAATTTCAATGTGAACGTTTGTGCAGTGATTGTTCTTTGTGTTAGACGTGCTTCTAGGACGTCTGCTTTCTTAGACGGATTCCTGGATTGTGCCTGGTTAGTAAATTCACTTTCCCGTCTATTTGTTAGACTCTTTCTTTAGTAAATGTCTTTGCCGCCTAAAAGTAGACGGATTCCAAAGAAAAGTAGACGTTAGCCCACGGAAATGCGCCTAGAGGCCATCTACGTACATTAGTAAATCAGGGCCTTAGTGACACATATTCTTCTAGCATCGGTACTCACCATTACTAGACAATGGAAAAGACTCCGCCCCTTCTGTAAAAGACATCATTGAGCGAGTCCAGACCCACTTCACCTATGAGAAATCTTTAGCAGACCTAAATATGACCAAATCTGACAAAGCTTGGACTCCCCGGTCCACCGGGTTCAGAACCGGAACCTCAGATATTATGTTTAACCTTTTCTTGGATACTCTAAAATGATTATTTCGTGGAACTAGAAGGATTGTTAGGAATTTTTCAATTTTTCTTTTTTTCTCTTTCTTAAACTTTAACGCAGCACCTAGACTGTGATATTGTGTCGCTTTTCACTGTACAAATTTAGTTTTTTTGTTGTTGTAACTATATTTGTAAAACCAAATAAAAATGTATTATGGAAACAAAAAATACTGCAAATCTAAATGAGTCCCAATTGTTTTTGACATTTTTTTTCAATTGTTTTAAATGTTAGAATTTTTTTAAGTTTTTACAATTTTTTCACAATATATTTTTTGGGGGCATTTGTGAACCACTAGGGGTCTAAACAGACCCCCGATGTCTCACTTCTGAGATGGAGAAAGGGATTGAGAACATTCCTTAATCCGATTCTCTGTATCCTCAGATGTACTGCAGAATGAATGAGCAGAGGCCAGCTACAGACTCCTGTTCAATCATAAGCTGAAACCAGGGAAATAATGTGTACTATGCTTCAGTTATGAATGGACACAGCCAGTGCGCTCATTCTGAAAAGGAAGAGGCCTGTAAATGAAATATTTAATGACCCCTTCCCCCACTCTCCATCCTGAAACATCCCGTGTGCTTGTAGCAGCCAGTGGTAGGGGCAGGAGGGATGGGAGGGAAAGCCAGGCAGCGTTTGGGAGGAGGCAGATGGGGGTAGAGGGGGCTGGAAAACAGGATAAATCGGATGGCAGACAGTAGCATGTAATCAGTGTGCTGGGGGAATGAGGGGGTACAAGTACAAGAACCGATCCCTGGTCCATCTCTCCTGCAGCCACTAAAAGCCGGCAGTAGGAAGAAGAGGGGGAGCTTTCAGCGGATGCAGGGAGAGATGGACAGGAGATCAGTTCTTATAATTGGCCCCCTTCCCCCACCTTACTGATTGCATGGGGGAAAGGAGGAAATAAAGGCGGATATGAAGGGGAATCTGTGTACGGGGAACACCTTAACAATCACCACCATTTTATTCTCCAGGGCCTCTGATGTCACAGAATAGATGTTTGGGGGTTTATCTCATCTTCAGGACCAAAATCTGCATTTTCCCATGTGTGCAAAATCATGCAGAAACAGCTCTGGCAGTGAGAGGGTTAATGTGGGCTAGATGGGATCACTCTGCTGGGGTGACATTAGAGCTCCCCCTAGCTGCCGCCTGGTAATAACATTGCTGGGAGGTCTATTAATTTCTCTGCTCCATACTTCCCATCTTTATAGAAACGTCTCCTGAAATTTGGGGGTCTATTCATAAAGAATGTGTAGATCCATTCACCTGGTGAAAGTGCATGTCCATTCCTCCTGTGTGAATGGGGTGAAAATGGATGTTATTAGATCTGCTTCTTGAATGTTTTCCATGATTTAATATGGAAAATACCACATGTGCCACTAGATGGCGCTAATTGCTATTATACTTAGTGCCATCTAAAGGCCAAGTGTGGTATTTTCCATGTTACATCAATAGTTGGTGTCATTGACTTGTGTGCTGCAGAGTCTACTGTACTCCTGCGTGTCGGAGTATGATCTCAGGGATGAGTATGAAACCCTGTCTGACCAAGGAAGAGAAGGGGGCTATTTATAGAAAATGACATTATGGCCACTAGATGGAGGCAATGTTCATAGAAAATAAATACAGCCAGAATGTTGGTCACATTTGTTCCTCGATTTATTTTTTTTAGACCCCTACATGGTTACAAAATCTTCCACCACAAAATGTACTCAGCCAATCACAGAGCAGGACTCCATTTTTATTCTTCTCCTACCATCAATGGCCGACCCGATCCCAACACTTCATCCATGTCCTTGGTGACCTCTGATCTCCTGGGATGTCCAGCAACATTCATCTAGAAGACATTTCCGGAACTCAAGGCACTAATACACCTCCAGGGTTGTGTGGGACCCCTGATGTACAGGAAGACAGGACTTCAGTGAAGAACATTTCCCTCACTCAGGACAGGAAGGTGGCTTCTCCCCCCGTGTGAGACCTCTGATGTCTGTAAAGATGGGACTTGTCTGAAAAACATTTGAGATCTCTATGAGATCCCATGTGAGATCTCTGATGTCTGTAAAAACTGGACTTGTCTGAAAAACATTTCCCGCACTCAGGACAGGAATACAGTATTTATACATGAGACCTTTGATGTTTGACAAGTACCGTTTTTCGTACAAAACATTTTCCACACTTGGAACAGGAATATGGCTTTTGCCCAGTGTGATACATTAGATGTGTGACAAGTTCCGATTTTCGTACAAAACCTTTCCCACACCTAGGACAGGAATACGGCATTTCACCTGTGTGTAGTCTCTGATGATTTTTAAGGCTGGACTTATCTGAAAAACATTTCTCGCACTCAGAACAGGAAAATGGCTTCTCCCCTGTGTGGGATCTCTGATGTATGTTAAGATTGGACTTCTGTGAAAAACATTTCCCACACTCAGGACAGGAATACGGCTTCTCCCCCGTGTGAGATCTTTTATGCACCTTAAGTTTGGAGTGAACACGAAAACACTTCCCGCACTCAGAACAGACATATGGCTTCTCCCCCATGTGACTCCTCTGATGTGTAACAAGTTCTGATTTTTGTTCAAAACATTTCCTACACTCGGGACAGGAATAAAGCTTCTTGCTAGCGTGAGATCTCTGATGTGTGGAAAGATGGGAGATCTTTAAAAAACATTTTCCACACTCAGGGCAGGTATATGGCTTATTGATCTTGTGAGATCTCTGATGTTTGTAAAGATTAGACTTTTGTGAAAAACATTTCCCACACTCAGGACAGGAATGTGGTTTCTCACCTCTGTGAAACTTCTGATGTATTTGAAGATAGGACCTACGTGAAAAACATTTCCCACACTCCGGACAAGAATACGGCTTTTCTCCCGTGTGAGATCCCTGATGTCTACAAAGATGGGACTTCTGTGAAAAACATTTCCCACACTCAGGACAGGAATACGGCTTCTCTCCTGTGTGAATTCTGTTATGCACCTTGAGATCATATTTAAAACGGAAACTTTTCCCGCACTCAGTACAGGAGAACCTCTTCCCTGTTGGAAGGCCGGCCCGGTCCCGCACAGTCTGAGGTTCCTCAGGATACGAGGAATCCAATGGTCCATCTACACTGGGTGGTGCCGGATGGACATTGGAGGGAGCCGGGTTTTCTCCTGGACTATACTGTGTGATGTCCTCATCTTCTACTTTCCAGTCTGGAGACAAAGTGAGACAATCCTCGGAGGTTTTCCTCATCTCCCAGCCATGGACTAAAATACAAAGACAAAGAGGATTACTAGACAGGAGCTGATTGGTTCCCCCAAACCAGGACTCCGCCCACATCAGGCAGCTTGGTCTCTGAGGAGCTTACACAATTCCACCCTCAAGGGAACTAGGAAATGGCTCCTCTGATCTCCTACCAGGTCATTTCTTTATTCGTGGACCTTAGTCAGAGAGTGAGGAAACAACCAGAACTGTCTTTTATAGGAGGGACAGTGATGAGGGGATTATAGGACGAGGGTCCCCACCCCCTCTATCACTCATCGCCATCTTCCCAACACAAGAAGTACTGCACTTCCTTATTTAGTCCATGATTTAGTCATGAAGAACAGCGGGGCTGAGCCCCACCAGAGGTCAGAGAGTGAGGATGGGGGGAGAACAACCAAGATGAAGACTGGACTGATCCTGAAGACCACAGTCATTGGGGTATTGACTCCTCCAGCAGGAGGAGCAGGAGGTCATGGGAGAAGCAGAGAGGACGGTTTGGGTGATATTTGGAGACAAGATCGGTGATGTAATTTGGGGCAGAGTTATAAATGGCTTTATATGTTACTGTTAATATTTTGACTTTTATTCGTTGAGCAATGGGAATCCAGTGGAGGGATTGGCAGAGAGGGGTGGAGGACACTGAATGGAGGCCAGTGGAGGGATTGGCAGGGAGGGGTGGAGGACACTGAATGGAAGCCAGTGGAGGGATTGGCAGAGGGGGGTGGAGGACACTGAATGGAGGCCAGTGGAGGGATTGGCAGAGAGGGGTGGAGGACACTGAATGGAGGCCAGTGGAGGGATTGGCAGAGAGGAGTGGAGGACACTGAGTGGAGGACAGTGGAGGGATTGGCAGAGAGGGGTGGAGGACACTGAATGGAGGCCAGTGGAGGGATTGGCAGAGAGGGGTGGAGGACACTGAATGGAGGCCAGTGGAGGGATTGGCAGAGAGGGGTGGCTGATACAGAATGGTTAGTAAGGTGGATGAGTCTGGCAGCAGCATTCATGATAGACTGAAGAGGGGATAGCCTGCGATGAGGTAGGCCAATGAGGAGGGAGTTACAATAGTCAAGGTGAGAGATAACGAGAGAGAGTAGTTCAGGATCAGGATGTACCAATATTGGTGTAGAAATGAAAAATAAACTTTAGCTTACTAAAAGCAGTGTGTGCCTCAGGTGACCATACAAAGGGCACTCCTTTCTGTCAGCTCTGTAATTGGTGAGATTACCTTAGAGATGTTTCTTATGAATTTCCTGTAAATTGGCAAATCCAACAAATTGTATTTCCTTCACGTTTCCAGGTACAGGACAATCCACCACTGCCTTGATCTTCTCGGGATCCATGCTCACTCCTTCTGAAGAGATAATAAATCCCAAGACCTGGATCTGGGTTTGTTCAAACTCACATTTCTCCAGTTTGAAGTCGGTTCTTCCTTAATCTTTGGAATACAGTGCAGACACGCTTGAGATGATCCTCCAAGTTATCGGGAAGGATGAGAATATCATCAGATATACAATAACAAACTGGTCCAACAGATGTCAAAACACATCATTGATGAAGTGCTGAAAAGTCGCGGGAGCGTTGCATAGGCCAAAAGGAATAACTAGGGACTGGAAGTGCCCATATCTGGTTGTAAAGGTGGCTTTCCATTTGTCTCCTTGATGAATGTATACAAGGTTATATGCCCCCCGTAAGTCAGGTTTTGTAAAGACTTTGGCAGAGCAGAGTCTTTCCAGAATTTCAACGATTAATGGGATTCTTTTGTGCTGCTGGGTTCCAGGTGGTATCTGAGATCAATCATCAGAATTCAGCTGTGTACTCAGAAACAGAGCGTCTACCCTGCAGTAAACTATACAGCTTTGCTTCAGCAGTAGTACAGTGGTTGGGATCCTCAAAGTCCTGGTTCAATGCAGTCATGTTCTATATGGGGAGAGGACCAAGCTAGGGCTTCCTCAGTCAGGAGGTTTATAACAAACAATACTTTCTATTTCTCAGAATTAAATGCAGCAGGTTGCATCTGGAAAAAAAATGTGGCATTGGTTAAGGAAACCTCTGTAATGGCGTCGGTCTCCATTGAACTTGACTGACAGAGGCATGCCTGTGTTAGCAACATCGCGGGAACATAAGTCCAGCAATCGTCTTTGAGCATGGATTTCCGCCTGTTGCCCCTTTAACACACTTTCCAGAACATTTTTCTTGGTAGGTAACACCGAACTCTTGCAGTTCTGAAAGTTGCTGCCTGAAAGCAGCCACGGCATTTGCTATAGCGGCCTCCATGTTTGGGTCAGATTTTCCTGTGCCGGTCAGAGGTCAGGCTCAGAGACCAGTAGTTATAGCAGAAGACCAACCAACAGGATAGGTATACAGGCAGGTCACCCTGACAGATGACATGGGCTCACCTGAGGTGCGGGGTCTAAGCACTAACCAGTATCACCAGAGCTCCAGATGGTGGGTATGGGTTTTGCTGCGTGTTAGTACCAGGTCACAGTAGTAGTAGTCAATAAACAAGCCAAGGGTCGGTAACAAGTGGCTGCAGGTTGGGATGAAGCAGAATCATAGCCCAGAAACAAGACAAAGGTCAATAGCAAAGCTACAGGCGGTAGCAGGAGAGACAAGGGCAAGATATTGGATGGAGAAGGCACAAAAATCTGCCAAACAGGAAGTGCAGAGACATGGCTTAAATCAGGAAGTTCATGGGAGGAGCAAAGAGTTCAAGGCTCAGCAGAAAACACAGCAATGGATAAGCAGAGTGCCGTCCATTATATCAGGTAGCTCAGTGAGAAGAGTTACTACCAGACACAGTAGAGTTCCTGGGTTCAAGTCCAGGTTCTGACAGGTGTCTACGTTGAGCAGAGGCAATGAATTAATATTTAGCTGAACCCCAGAACCTCCATAAATCCAGTCTAGAGACATAAATTGTGTCTGCAGCACAGAGAAGGAAGATTATCCGAGAGAAATCCAGGAATACAGGACGGGGAACACAGCTCAGGAAAGTGACCAGGGGATTACAGGCTGATATCACCCAGTCCCCGCCCTACTCTGGACCAATCAGTGAGCAGTATGGGTGGAGGAATGGATTTAGTGTTCATGACCCACCTGTGCTGATCTCTGTAGGAGTGTCCTCCTCTATAAATGTCCCCGTTATTCCATCCTCCTCCATAGACTGCTGATCATCCCTCACATACGCCTCTTCTTCTTCTGATTTAACCTCAACTTTTATATCTATTAAATCTTCACCCTAAAATAAGTAAGAGAAAATAATATCTGTAAAATATAAACTAACATGAAAAATGCACAAACTGTCTCTACAAGTCCATGTTCTAGATTCTCCATCCCACCAACCTTGTAATAGTGAGGGATGGTGTGATCTTCCTGTGTGGAATCCCGGGAATACAGAGGACGGGGACATCTCTCTGGTGGGTTCCTGGTATTAGGTGGCTCCATCACATCCTTGTGTCCTTCTGAAAACTCCTCCATCACTCCATACTCCTCATCCTCCTCTTTATACTCTTCTTTAACATCAATATTATCATCCCCGAGGATTCCATTCTGAAAGATATAATAAAACATTCATTGTAACAAACATGCTGTGTATAAATCACAACTACCAATAATTGTCATCATCTACCTGATGATGGTGAGGGATGGTGTGACCTTCCTGTGTGGAATCCCGGGAATACAGAGGACGGGGACATCTCTCTGGTGGGTTCCTGGTATTAGGTGGCTCCATCACATCCTTGTGTCCTTCTGAAAACTCCTCCATCACTCCATACTCCTCATCCTCCTCTTTATACTCTTCTTTAACATCAATATTATCATCCCCGAGGATTCCATTCTGAAAGATATAATAAAACATTCATTGTAACAAACATGCTGTGTATAAATCACAACTACCAATAATTGTCATCATCTACCTGATGATGGTGAGGGATGGTGTGACCTTCCTGTGTGGAATCCCGGGAATACAGAGGACGGGGACATCTCTCTGGTGGGTTCCTGGTATTAGGTGGCTCCATCACATCCTTGTGTCCTTCTGAAAACTCCTCCATCACTCCATACTCCTCATCCTCCTCTTTATACTCTTCTTTAACATCAATATTATCATCCCCGAGGATTCCACTCTGAAAGATATAATAAAACATTCATTGTAACAAACATGCTGTGTATAAATCACAACTACCAATAATTTGGGTTAATCTATATGTCCTATGACATCACACTGACCTCACAGCTCCTCCTCCTAATGTCCCTTCATCCAGAGTCAGAGAATCCTATGACAGATAGACTCTGGATGGAGGGACATTTGGATGGGGAGACTTGAGGGGTCCTCTATATTAGGCTCCCATGCAAACAAAATCCTAGTTCCTGGGTGCGTCCTACCTCTCCTAAGCTGAAGAATGACCTTTGACCTTTACCATCCAGAAATCTGTCCGGAATCTGTGGCAGTAAGCTGTCATGTGATCAGGTGACGTGCGGAGGAACGGAGTGTAAATAGCAGACAATTGTCTCCAGAGCCCCTAATGGTGGGGATGGATTTGGCGGCGTGCTGGTGCCAAGTTTCCTCCCCCCAGGGTCACTGCAGGTGTGGAGAAAAGCTGTGTAAGAGGATATGGAGGAGAGATGAGGAGGAGATCCAGGAATCAGGAGAAAGGTCAGGGCAAGCAACAGACGAGCGCATCCAAGAGACCAAGCCGGGGTCACTACACAGAAAATCAATCCAAGGAAACAACAGGCAGGACGAGGAATAGCAAGAAGGAGCCGAGAGACAAATGAGAATATTGCTCAGCCAATGGGAGATGATCTCAGCATGACTTCCATCATGAAGGAGATGAGGGGGAGGGGAGGAAGTCACTGAAGGTGACCATAGATCCATGGAAATTCAGCTGGTTCAGCAGGGATCGCTCACATTTCCATCCATGTGTGGCCACTGCCGGATAAAAGCCACTCCCCCAGCGGCTGCAGCCAATAGCTTCAGTGCTGATCTGTGTATTCTGAGAGCGGAGGAGCCCCCCATTGTCAGAATACAAGAGTGCAGCGGGGAAGATTCCCCCATCCACCTCCAATGTGTGGATGGGGGAATCACTTCAGTTTTTATGGTCATCCCGCTGGCTGAACGATAAAACTGAACCATGTAGGCCAGCTTTGGGGGCAAATATATTATCATCAACTCCTCCCCCTGAAGGGGTTCATCTACATATTACCTCCTCTGCTGCCAGATTCAGATTCTCCTCTGCTTCCTCCTGACTCACCTTTCCCTAGAACGTCCTGAGTGTACCTGACATCACTTCCTGTCTGTACCTGACATCACATCCTGTCTGTACCTGACATCACTTCCTGTCTGTCTTCCATAGAGACTTCCTGTCTGGGTAGAAGTGAGATCACCACCTTGTGGAGCTCAGAGGAACTGCAGCCCCGAGAAGCGTCTGGTAGTGTGACCCCGGCCTTGTGCTGGGTGTGTATGGACTGTAGATCCTTATAGAGGGGTCACCTCCACTCCCACCAAGGGGGACAGAAATATATGACTGCTCGGGGGAGGGGTTTTGGCCCCTTTGATTTTGCAGTAACATTGATTGCAGATTTAGTCCTGTAGAACATCTGGTATATGGATACAAAGCCCCCCAGCTGGGAGTAAAGGGTGGCAATGGCTGGTGACCCCCAGATTTGGGCAATGATGTCATCACTATAAATGGATAAAACCCGCGCTATGTGTAACAACTCCAAACCTACAAAAACCTTCTAGCGGACTGCTGCTGTAACAAAGGGAAGGATTCCCTGTCATCTAGAAGAGCATTATGTGTCACAGCGCTGTCCTATTGTGTGTGCACAGAAATCATCACAAATACACTACAAATATGTGGAGACATTCAGAGATAAAGAGCTCGGGGCTCCAAATCCTATTCTCTGCACATCCACTGCTTCCACTTTACACCCACTTCATTGGTCTTATGGGGTTTATCAATAAATGAAGGAAACTGAACTGTGTGCAAATCCATCCACAACATAAAGGGCTTTGTGCTCAAGATGCTGCTCCCTGCACATCCACTGCTTCCACTTTACACCCACTTCATTCATCTCATCAGATTTGCTGCTATAGGAAATCATTTATAATGATGTCCCATCTCATTGTTTGTAAACACAATTCTGCAGCTAATTGGCCACTAGGATTACTTTTACATGAAAGCCGCCCACCAGCTAATAAACCAGCACTAGAATGATGCCTGTAGCTGCAAGCATCCTCCCGGTATAACCACTCCAAGTCCAGCGACGTTCCAGTACATTGCTGGTCCATGTTGGACATATATGTACCAGCAGAGAACACGGACATACGATGAATCGGGTCTGCGGACCAATATGACTGCAATTCATTCTTTTCTGTAATGTCCATGTTGAGGGTTCGGCCCAATAAGTTTTAATTTCATAAACGGTGATAGAGTTCCATGTGAATTGTGTGACAAGAGCTGAATTTGGGTGTCGCCATGTATTGTGGTGTATAAATTGCCTTGGCCCACAATTGGTACAAATCTTCTGTGAAGAACAGTGGAGGGGCTGAACACGAGTGCTGGCAGTGACCGGGCCGATCCGGCTAACACTGAGTATTGGGGACACTATACAAAGCCGGCACTAGTATAGTTCTGTTCATGATCAATATATTGATCCGTACAAACACTATACTAGTAATGGCGGTGATCAGCGACCTATAGCGTGAGTGCGACAGTGTGCGGCCAATCTAACGCCAGCTGACCCTGGCTGGGAGGGGCTTACTCACCCTGACACGATGTGATGTCACTAGTGGCAGGAATACAGAGATCAGTGATACATTCTATATACTGACACTGTACTAATGGCACTGGCTGGGTGATAAGGTGTGGTCATGGTTCCCTACCTACATGGGATGGGGAATGTTGTGGGCTTTTGGAATCATGTCAAAAATATGACTTTTATCAAGACATAATGTTATATAGCAAACAGCTCAGCAGAACCGGATGTTAAGAGTTAATTTTGTCTTGGTTAAACCTTCAAGAATTCTAGTTAAAGAACTGAAGAGAACAGGGAATTAAGACTTTTCCAAGACAATGGGATTGTTTAAACTGTCAACAAGGACTATTTGTATATGGAAGTGAGAAGAATGCATCTACAGAAAGTCAAACACATAGGACTCTGACTTGTAAACATTTCAACAATAATGAGACGGGAACTCAACTGTTTGAAAGCTTAACCAAAACCTGTAGAGTGTGATGAACCAACAAACCTCTGAAACTATTACTATCTACTATTGTTCACCAAGGGTGAAAGCATTAACAATTGTTTACCATGAGTCCAATACAAGGGCTAGGCAAACAGAGATTTTTTTTCCCTACACAGAGGAAATGTTGATGCTGAAACCAAGGGGTGAAATTCAGGACATTTAAGTTTAAAAGTTCACTGTATATCATTACAAAAATGTACTACAAAAACAGATTATAAATAAGATGTCATAGACTTTAAACACCACTAAATACTCAGCAATGGGAACTATATATCACTAACTTGAGTATTGAGATGATGGGAAGTAAGATGTATTATAAACTAGCATTAGTTACATGTCTTATCAGGAAACAAACAGGATGATACTTCAAGGAGGAATAACCGAATATACACCTATATTCCATGGTCCCTATTTAGAATATCATAGGTATGATCACTGCTATATCTGGAAAGTGCTGTATATTTTATTCCTGAAATTACCTGAAGATTCCACCCAAGATATGAGTCATATCAAATACTCACATTGTTCTGTGATACATGACCGCCACCTGGCGGGCAGGTGAGAAATAGCTTATGTACACACATTTCTCAACTAGCCAATCAGGAAGCCTGGTGGGAAGGTATCTTAGAACAATGGACTAGTGGATATAAAAAGCCCATGTGCTGTAACAGAAAAAAACCTCATGAAAAAAAGAACCCTCATAAAGACCTCATGGAAAGACCTGACATCTGAAGAAGATCTCTGCTGAATAACTACTCTTCCATCTTTTCAAACTTCCTAAACTTTAAACCTCTAAACTTATAACTTCCTACATTCTCCCCTATTGAATCTTTCACTTGCCCTATACATCAGTCTAAAGGCGTTCCACTGCCAGCTAAATCCACGGGAGAGTTGCCTAGTCTGACGTCCGGGTGTGGTGAGATGTTTATTTGATTTGTATTCATTACTTTCTCTGTTGTGTAGAATCATAAAAATTACCGTAGTGTATTACAACAATATTGGATAGTTAGATATATGTAGTCAGATACTGTGTTACTGTTAAAAAAAATTGTTGATTGCCATATTATAAATTTTTCCATATTTCATAATTTATTGAATATTAATAACCAGAGTATCATATATCAAGGGCTTACTTCTTGCAAGCCTATGGCCACGGCGTGTAAGAATATAACCTTTGAGATATTCGAAATTATTAATTATTAATAAATTTAATAAATATCATATCATTTAAATTTGTGATTGATGTAATTAGTTAGAGACATTATTAGTGTGTCTTACATTGGTAGGATATATTTTTGATTGTGTGTACCAATATTCATTTATCACCAGTCTTCTGTGTTTTGTGTTAATATATATATAATTTTTGTACATAAATAAATTTTTATATTTATCTATTATAAGGCAAATTTTGTGTGTATGGTACGAAATCATATTGGCTAAAAGAATTCAAGGTATAATAATAAGTGGTGATCAAATTATCAAGGTGTCCAAATTATTGGTTTACTAAATATTTGCCGTATTTTAACGGCTGGAGGCACTGTAATATTTCATCTAAGGGAAAGGGACACGCCCTTTATAAAGAATATATATCCTTACATTAACCACCACAACAGGAATAAGGTGTGGTCATGGTTCCCTACCTACACGGGATGGGGAATAAGGTGTGGTCATGGTTCCCTACCTACACGGGATGGGTGATAAGGTGTGGTCATGGTTCCCTACCTACACGGGATGGGTGATAAGGTGTGGTCATGGTTCCCTACCTACACGTGATGTGGAATAAGGTGTGGTCAAGGTTCCCTACCTACACGGGATGGGGAATAAGGTGTGGTCATGGTTCCCTACCTACACGGGATGGGGAATAAGGTGTGGTCATGGTTCCCTACCTACACGGGATGGGTGATAAGGTGTGGTCATGGTTCCCTACCTACACGGGATGGGTGATAAGGTGTGGTCATGGTTCCCTACCTACACGTGATGTGGAATAAGGTGTGGTCAAGGTTCCCTACCTACACGGGATGGGGAATAAGGTGTGGTCAAGGTTCCCTACCTACATGGGATGGGGAATAAGGTGTGGTCATGGTTCCCTACCTACACGGGATGGGTGATAAGATGTGGTCATGGTTCCCTACCTACACGGGATGGGTGATAAGGTGTGGTCATGGTTCCCTACCTACACGGGATGGGGAATAAGGTGTGGTCATGGTTCCCTACCTACACGGGATGGGGAATAAGGTGTGGTCATGGTTCCCTACCTACACTGGATGGGGAATAAGGTGTGGTCATGGTTCCCTACCTACACGGGATGGGGAATAAGGTGTGGTCATGGTTCCCTACCTACACGGGATGGGGAATAAGGTGTGGTCATGGTTCCCTACCTACACGGGATGGGGAATAAGGTGTGGTCATGGTTCCCTACCTACACGGGATGGGTGATAAGGTGTGGTCATGGTTCCCCACCTACACGGGATGGGGAATAACACTCATGATAAATAATGACACAAACATTATTGATGATATACTGGAGAGGACCTCTAAGGACATGGGGTTGCTAAATACCGAGACCAGAGCTATTAGAGAACAGCTGGAGATGCCAGAATTAGCTATGGAAAGCATGAGTGCTGCTCTGACAGGTCTGTGTGAGATGACAGAGGACATCTATCAGTCAGCGATACGCCAGTAGGAGGAGCTCGAGCGGCAGTGCAATGACGTCATACCCGGCGTCGACGCCATCTTGGTGCACCCGGATATATCCACACATGCAGTACACCCATGCTGTAGTGGAACTAATGCTGTGAAAACATCTACAGATGTGAGTAGATCCAAGTCTTTATATTTTAACAATAAAAGGTTTCACACTATATCAGATTTTCTTACTTTATTGCGGACGAGTTTGGAAGGTCATTGGCCCTGAGAAGCAGGAGAGTTCAGGGGAGACCCCGGTACAGAGGAGGAGAGAGTCCCAACATTACTACTAACAAGGAAGCTTTCCTGTGGAACAGCAATACTGCAAGGCTCATTGGCCCTGTGGGGCCGGGGCAGGAAGGTGAAGGGGCACCCCAGCCACTGAGGACTGTCACTGATTGGTTGCACACCTGCATGAAGATCATAATTATTATCATGAATTGATTGTTTCCATTAAGGACACTTTATTATTGTGTTGTGCATGCCGCACACTATGAAGGGGTTTATGCCCCCATGTAGCATGTATTGAGGGACACAAGGACTATTGCACTTTATAGGCCATCTGGAATATTGGGGTTCTATTTACTTCTATACTTATGTGTTTCTATCACATCCTTGTAAGAGTTTTCTATATGTGCTCACATCAGTTTATTTGTATTATTCCATTATATTTGTCTATGTGATATTATTGTCTAGCGCTGCACTACCTATATATTCATCTCAGCCCCCCTGACCACATTGTGACCCCTCTGGCTATCACACCTCAGCTGCTAAGCAGCTTCTGACCAACCATTAGGGTGTAGATCCCCCTGGCTGAACTAGGAGGGCGCTACAATGTATAATCTTCTACCTCAAAAGTCCAATTTTACTAGAAATACAAAAAGTATATGTGAGCTAGAAGGAATCACTCTCCTGTGGGAACACTTCAAACATTAGAGCTCCCCCTAGCTGCAGCCTGGTAATGACATTACTAGGAGGTCTGTTCATTTATCTGCTCCATACTTCCCGTCTTTATATAATTTAACATAACATAATACAATACAATAGAATATATTATATCTCCTGACATTTAGGGGTCTATTCATAAAAAACATTTGTATAGCAGTGCGCTCAGTGACAAAGCATGTACATTCCTTCTGTGTGAATGGGGAACAATTTAAAATGAATTTTGACTTAAAATAGAAAATGTTGCCTTTTGTTAGAATTTCTATGAGGAAGATCATATTTTCATTGTTTCCCCGGGTTGAACCATGGGAGTTATTATACCAAATAATAGACAAGGGTCATTTTCAGGTCTCAAGTCCCGCAAGGGACACACTTTTCCCCAACTGAAGTATTTTGTTCTGTGTATAGAGAAGGAATGGAAGCCGGGACCCCTCAGTGCAGGAACAAGGGGGGGGGGGGTGATTACAAACACCAAATAATCCCGTGGTGGTCCCCACATCCTCTAGTCTAGCTGAGATGTCATTGTTCTGCCAATGAGAAGGATGAACAAGATGAAGAGACGCGGTATATGGAAGTATTCTCTACGTTTCTGCACACACAGGGACCATTATTCCAAGCTGAGGGATTCTGGGAGAGCTCGGGAATAAATGTCACAATGGAAGAATTTCTGTACTCCAATGTAATGAGGACAAGAGAAGTCCCACATCATGGATTATACACTGTGTCACGGATAAAATGCATGCCCATGACGACTAGCTAACCAAGGCGTGGTCCACCCGTGACTTGGGGTAAAGAGGGAATGAGGGGGACTTTCAGCATATAAGACTGGCCAGGATACCCTTTCACAGCCCACACTACCTCTGGCCACCACTAGAGGGAGACTCCACTCCAGCTGGCTGACCACACACAGGCAGATATGAATCTTATATACAATCTGGTGCACGCTAAGGATTGAGGAGCAGTCTAGCAATTGGCACACCCTTCTAGGATTCCTCCAGCTATCCTACAAGCTAGAACCCCGGTGTTAATCACTCTTCCACTGTCCACAGACCCCCACATTAGACACACAACACATGGTAGCTTGCCACCACCCAACAGTTTGTCCACAGACTGTTCTACTGGGCCACCACACACACACAGATCTCCGTCTGGCAGATCTATGTTACAATCTGCAGGCAATCTGCCAACACACAGTACAATTGCATGCAGATTGGCAATGAACTTAGACCGAGCACATAGACTCTACAATACAACAATCTCTCCGGAGATATGAGCCCGAGCTTAGTACACAGAAGTCACTTATTCATTTTATGATTTAATATCCCAAAAGTGGGCAATGCATTAAATATGTACAAAGAAAAAAAGTTGCCGAAAATACAAAAAGACACACAATTGGCTATTCACAATAAAATAAAAGGGAATAAAAACAGAAATAAAACTTTTACCAAGATTTATCCTGTGACTGGAGCAAGTCAGAGAAAGTCCACGATTCACCAGTCACATGGAACCGGCTCCGTACAAATCACCCCGTCCATATCTCAGGTTCCTCAATTTATTGAAATATGGATGTGGGCTGCACATTAGCCCTTGGCCAATCAACCCTGGGGGGTGTTCCTGTAGCAGCCCATTGGATGTTCTGGGTTCTGAAGTGCCCAGAGCTGAATGGGCCAGGAATAGTTTGGATCACTTGGTCAGCGATAGAATTTCCGACACCAGTGTGTTAGTCCGAACACAACAGAACCAATCGCTGTTCAGCTGTTGCAATCAGGCACCATATAACTGTTTCCTGTGTTTCTCTGGAATTCCACAGGGGCTACAAATAGTTTTACATGCAGATGTAGCCTACAGTGTGTCCAAACAGAAGGAAGTATTTTCATCTCTCTGCAACAAATATTTTAGCTTTTATGAGAGATGAAATACATTCCTTTGATTTGTGGATATAAATCAAAGCTGACAGACACTTTCAGAGCCTTCTCCTGGTCTCCTGCTGACTCTTGTAGCCGAAATGACTAGGATTCTTCTTCTAGGTTCAAGAAGGTGGCAAACTCTGGCTACATAGGTGACAACATTGTATTGGCATCCAGGTGACACCTCTAGCCTAGAAGCTGCTCTGTCCTTTCAGATGCTAATTGGTGAACATATGTCTCTGACCGAATACTGAACACTTATCTGTAATAACATGGAATGAAACTAGATTCACAATTACATATTTCTACTGATCACCTCACATCTCAGCTACTCGACCCTTACATTTATGTTACGCACTGCTCCAAAAAATGAAAGGAACACTTTGAAAACCCATCAGATCTCAATGAGGAAAAATCTCCTGCTGGATCTCACTACTGACATGGGCTGGGTAATGTGTTAGGAATGTAAGGATGCCCCATTGTTTTATGGAAATGAAAATGATCGATCTACAGAGAACTGAATTCAAAGACACCCCAAAAAATCAAGAAAAAATGATGCAGCAGGCGAGTCCATTTTACCGAAATTTAATTGCAGCAACTCAGAATGGTCCTCAGTAGTTTGTATAGCCCCCACATGCTTGCATGCATGCCTGACTATGTTGGAGTATGCTCCTAATGAGACCACGGATGGTGTCCTGGGGGATTTCATCCCAGATCTGGACCAGGGCATCACTGTGCTCCTGGACAGTCTAAAGTGCAACCTGGCAGCTTGGATGAATCTAAACATGACATCCCAGAGATGTTCTATTGGATTTAGGTCAGGACAGCATGGGGGGCCATTCAGTGGTATTAATTCCTTCATCCTTCAGAAACTGCCTGCACACTTTTGCCACATGAGGCCGGGTATTGTCGTGCACCAGGAGGAACCAAGGACCCAATGCACCAGGAGGAACCCAGGACCCACTGCACCAGTGTAGGGTCTGAAAATGGGTCCAAAGATTTCATCCCAATACCTAATGGCAGTCAGGGTGCCATTGTCTAGCCCAGGGGTGGGCAAACTTTTTGACTTGAGGGCCGCAATGGGTTCATATATTGGACCCGGGGGCCGGACCAAGAGTAGATGAATGATGTGTATGTGTCATCCATAGTAAGTATAGTAATATTCCCCCATAGTAAGCATAGTAATTAATCCCCCATAGTAATTAATCCCCCATATAGTAATTCATCCCCCATATAGTAATTCATCCCCCATAGTAATTCATCCCCCATATAGTAATTCATCCCCCATAGTAATTCATCCCCCATATAGTAATTCATCCCCCATATAGTAATTCGTCCCCCATATAGTAATTCGTCCCCCATAGTAATTCATCCCCCCTATAGTAATTCATCCCCCATAGTAATTCATCCCCCATATAGTAATTCATCCCCCATAGTAATTCATCCCCCACATAGTAATTCATCCCCCACATAGTAATTCATCCCCCATATTAATTCATCCCCCATATTAATTCATCCCCCATATAGTAATTCATCCCCCATATAGTAATTCATTCCCCATATAGTAAGTCCCCCATATAGTAATTCATTCCCCATATAGTAAGTCCCCCATATAGTAATTCATCCCCCATATAGTAAGTCCCCCATATAGTAATTCATTCCCCATATAGTAAGTCCTCCATATAGTAATTAATTCCCCATATAGTAAGTCCCCCATATAGTAATTCATTCCCCATATAGTAAGTCCTCCATATAGTAATTCATTCCCCATATAGTAAGTCCTCCATATAGTAATTAATTCCCCATATAGTAAGTCCCCCATATAGTAATTCATTCCCCATATAGTAAGTCCTCCATATAGTAATTAATTCCCCATATAGTAAGTCCCCCATATAGTAATTCATCCCCCATATAGTAAGTCCCCCCTGTGTCAATTCACTTACCTTTGGTCCGCGCGTTCCTCTCGTATTCCCGCGCCGTTCTGGTCTTCAGGGAGGACTGTGAGAGGAGTTCGTCACGCTGCCCCGCCTACATCCTGGCTGCCCCGCCTACATCCTGACAGCTGCAGAGTCCTGACGTCCGAGAGGAGGGAGGGGGGCGGCCATCCGAGAGGGGGGGCGGCCATCCGAGAGGAGAGGAGGGGAGAGGAGGAGAGGAGGGAGGGGAGAGGAGGAGAGGAGGGAGGGGAGCGGGCGCCCGGCACACAGGAGAGCCGCATCTAAATTTGTAAAGAGCCGCGGCTTGCCGACCACTGGCCTTGCGGGAGCCTAGCTCCGCGGGCCGGATTAAAAGGTCCGCCGGGCCGTATACGGCCCGCGGGCCGTAGTTTGCCCATTGCTGGTCTAGCCTGTAAAGGTCTGTGCGTTCCTGCATGAATATGCCTCCCAAGACCATCACTGACCCACCACCAAAACTTTCATGCTGAATGATGTTAAAGGCAGCAGAACGTTCTCCATGGCTTCTCCAGACCCTTTCATATCTGTCACATGTGCTCAGGGGGAACCTGCTCTCATCTGTGAAAAGCACAGGGCACCAGTGTTGGACCTGCCAATTCTGGGGTTCAATGGCAAATGCCAATCCAGCTCTATGGTGCCAGGTAGTGAGCACAGGGCCCACTAGAGGATGTTGGGTCCTCAGGACACCCTCATGAAGTTCCTCCTTGCACAAAGGAGTAGATACTGTTCTGCTGGTGGGTTAAGAAACTTCTATGACCCTTTCCAGCTCTCCTAGAGTAACTGCCTGTCTCCTGGAATCACCTCCATGCTCTTGTCTCCTGGAATCACCTCCATGCTCTTGTCTCCTGGAATCTCCTCCATGCTCTTGTCTCCTGGAATCTCCTCCATGCTCTTGAGACTGTGCTGGGAGACACAGCAAACCTTCTGGCAATGGCAGGTATTGATGGTCCATCCTGGAGGAGTTGGACTGCCTGTGCAACCTCTCTATGGTCCAGGTATGGCCTCATGCTACCAGTAGTGACACTGACCCTAGCCAAAAGGAAAACTAGTGAAGAACAGTCAGAAAAGATGAGTAGGGAAAAAAATGTCAGTGGCCTCCACCTGTAAATTCCTGTTTCGAGGGTTGACTAATTGTTGCCCATCTAGTGCACCTGATAATTTCATTAACACCAAAGCAGCTGAAACTGATTAACAGCCCCCTCTGCGACTTCACTGACCAGATCAATATCTCAGGAGTCTCATTGACTTGATGCTAGACTCTGATTAATAAGTCTTTCTTTCATTTTTTGAGCCGTGTATTATGAATGCTAACTCTACAAAGCTGCAGATCTGTGAGAGTTCTTTTCTGGATTCTTCTGTTTATAGATTACTGAGACCTTTACGGTAAGATGTACATTTCCTCATGTATTGTTCTATTTGTGTGTTTTGTTTTTTATGTTTCCCTTCCCTCCACCCATCAACCAATAAGTTTGGAGACCACTGCTCTAGTGGGACCAGGGAAAAGAAAGAAGAGATGCAGCAGAGCACAGCACTGGATCAAGAATAAACTCAGAGTAAACGGATCCACCTTGCATTAGAGTGGAAAGCCAGCTGTGATGACATTTGCGTGCTGCTGCCCACAATCTCTGGCGAGAAGGGGGAGTACTTTAGTCCACAGACACACTCCCGGGATGGATTACTGCTACCCAGCCTAACCAGAGGGATACCACCTACCAGGAGCTCATAGGGGGACCCCTAGTGGAAGAGGACCATCAGCCTCATACCCAACAGAGGGAGGACCACCCACTATCAGATGACATCGGGATTATTTATACACAAAACCGCATTTATTATGCGCGTCCGGTGAGTGCGCATTGCCTTATCATTACCACACGGGTACCGGATCTCTAAGTCACCTGAGCACTTATATCTTTATATTGATTTGCTGGACTATCTTCTTCGGCTTTTGAACTTTTATTTATATATATTTACAATTTAATAAGGATTTATTTTCTTTTCTTTACACACATTGGTTTTAACATCAAGCGCTGCACTTTATATATACATTGCTATTTCCTAGGGTGATATTGGTACCTTTTTTGTGCATAGCAGCTTGTTACCTATATACTTAGGCGCTTTTACTACTTACTGCATACATTTTTGTTTTTTCTGTTGGTTGGACTGGATGGATTGGTGTCTTTTTTCCATCCAGATGAACTCTGTAACTATGTAACAAGGTGACTCCAGTAACACTGCTGAGACTCATTTTGTTTTCGTGAAAAGGTACAAAAAGGAACCTCCATGTTTCCATATAATTCATGCTATATGAAAAGACGTGATGGGGATAAAATACCAGATTGTCTCATAAGAATGTAGGACGTATATTATGGTATGTTTGCTGATTTGTAATCCCATGATATATATTTAGTGTGTTGGAGTTTATCGGTATTGTTAGGAATATTGTATGCATGCTACCAAAGCCGTAATCAATCAGTAGATCAGTATACAAATTATTCTTTTATTATCTCTCCTCTGTGTGTACAACTATTATTCTAATCGCTTTATGTAATCCAACCTCCTGATAGTTACAATTCTCCATTTAATCACTGTTACACCAAAACATAATGATTGTAAATGAGGAATAATATCTACTCTCCAAGGCATTCTATAGATTTCACAAGGGCCAATTTGTTATAGTGAAATATTCATTTTTCCTGATCACAGATTAGTTACTTCTGACCCCAAAAAAACTCAGACCAGACAATTCTTATCCAAGGATGACACCCAGTGGCCATGGGAGGTAATGCTTGAGTAAACATGGGTTAGAGAATCAGATTCCCCAATCACAGAGAAGGTTCCACCTCCTGGCCAGGTTTTTTCAGATTTGATGAGTCTATTAGTCATAACTAGATAAAACTGGCAGGAACACTCACAGAGGGAGGACCATCTACACAGCCATCTGGAAGGTAGACATCATCTCACACTCAGATCATCTAAAGACACTTATCAACTGAAGAAGAGATGCCATTTTGTGGAAGCTCAATCCCAACCGTTAATTGGCAGCCATCTTTGAGTCTGATCATCAGTTCTCCAAAAAGATTACCTGATACTTGGAGGGTAATTATATATTTTCTGTTGATTTTGCTTGCTTAGACTAGTAAGCCAATTGCCACATTCCTTTGTGTAACCTAATAACTCTCCCCATGATAACATCATTTCAAGTTAAGTCATTTATAAAAATGTTCCTGTTCTTAGGCCATAGTGGTGGACTATTCTGCATAGTTTATTCCTTCTGCAGGAGACAGATTATTGTCTGTTTTTATTGGTTATGATGTTTACAGGGAGAAACTGATTATTGAATTTAATTCACTCTATTTTAGAGCTTTTACAGAAACATCTTAGTGTCAGTGTAAATCACAATCTGACTATTGTTTATGGTGTTTGTAAGTGACTTATGTAAATAAATATTGATTTTCATACTCTGCAGTCTATATGTCAGGAACCATCGCGACGCATGGGTCTACACATGCGTAGGTGTCTGCCGAGACGTATAGGTGGCAGGGCACTAGGACCCAGGCGTACCTGTCGTCTGGACAGTACTAGACAGGCACTAGGACCCAGGCTACGCCTGTCAGGTGCAGGGCGGCCTATTTAAGCTAGCCCTGCACAGACACTTGTTGCCGAATGGTCTTTGTATCCTGTTACCTGTGTGTGAGTACTTCTGATCTGGATTGTTTTGACCTTGTTGCCTTCTCCCGTCCTGACCCCTTGGCTTGCCTGACTCTGCTCCCGGATGTTCCCGTTTAGATCTGACCTCCTGGTATTGACCCTGCGTGTGACCCGACTATCCTTTGCCTACCGTTTTGTACCTTACCGATCCTCTAGTTATCGTCCCGGCCTGCATGACTCTGATTTAGCTCATCCATCCATCCACCCCGCAGGGATCACTAGGCTCCCTTACATCAGACTCCTAGCTCTCTGGAGCCCGTCAGACTCCTCTACCCCTGTTGGAGATACCTGGTAGTTGCGACCTGGTACCGGAGCGCTCCAAGTCCATCCCCACCATCAGGGGCCCTGGTGAACAAGTGCTCCGGTGCTTAGACTCCGCACGCTGGGAAGGCTCTACCGGGGGACTGATAGAGGTGCTGTCAGGCGGTCCCTTACACTATACCTACACAGATCTTGTTTGAGTTCTTAAAGAATTTTTCAGATTAAGTTATTTTTATAAATCATTTTTTGTATTGCAGACACTGTGATTAAAACCAAAAATACCTCATTTGGCCTTTAGATGACGCTAAGTATCCTAGCAATTAGCACCATCTAGTGTCCAAAGTGTCAGGGAACACCTGAACAATTGATTTAGTCAGCTAAATCAATTGTTCAGGTGTTCCCTGAGAATTTGGACACTAGATGTGCTAATTGCTAGGATACGTAGTATCATCTAAAGGCCAAATGAGGTATGTTTGGTTTTAAATCAATGGTTGGTTTAATTCTGTGGTTTTATGTAATTTATATCTTCAATGTTTGAAAATGTATGATCTCAGGTATTTGTATGAAATTACCCCTAACATAGTAAACTAAGGGGTCTATGCAAAAAATATATTGGGGGAGTGTGACAAGCATGTGTCCAGCTGTGACAAATTCTGGCCATATTTTAATAAATTCAGTGACTTCCTATAATCATCAGCTCCCTCTAGTGGCCATAATGATGTATTACTTCCAAAATACCTCACTCAGGAAAAACAGTTTAATACCACATTATGGCCACTAGATGGAGCCAATGATCATAGGAAATCCCTGTATGAAAAGATCCCAACATGTGACATGGCTGAATGAATGCTGGTCATATTAGTTCATCTATTCTCTAAGTGGGGCGGTATCTACTGGGCCAATCCCTTTTACAAACCACACATAATATCGCCCTTCAAAGTGAAAACAGAAACGATTTGCACAAAATCAAAGAGTAGCAATATTTTCCGGTGGATCCCATCTACCCAGACCCCATATGTAGACATAGAACAACAAGCTGTGTTCCCTCTCGTGCCGCACTCCTCCAACCACCCAAACCCACACAGAAGCCAAGGGAAATAATGAGAAGAATGTTCCCTCCTAGTTTGGGGCGGAGTTCTCCTTCCCTCCTGTTGGGGGATGGGAGAAGGATGGACTGAAGACAGAGAGATGCTTCGGGGTCACCACTGTTCTGTAGAGCCTTGAAATGAAGGACATCAACTTCAGAAGTTCTTGTTGTCTGTGTAAAGTTCCCCGATAACGAGATCTGGGCTCTCCCGGCTTCTAGCTCTGTAACCCGCTATATCATTATCAGGAAACGCAACTCCGACACCCAAGAAGGGCTGAAGTTGTGTCCTTCATTTCCAGGATCTACTGACCACTCTGCACCCCGACATTTACTCCACTTCATCCATGTCTTTGGGGGCCTCTCATCTCCTTATCAACTGTTTCTTCCATGATGAAGATCAGCCATGGAGTATATCTGAGGTGTATATCAGGGTGTGCTTCTTCCCCACATGAGAGCTGGGATGTCCAGCAACATTCATCTAGAAGACATTTCCCGCATGCAAGGCACTAATACACCTCCAGGGTTGTGTGGGACCCCTGATGTACAGGAAGACAGGACTTCAGCGAGGAACATTTCCCTCACTCAGGACAGGAAAGTGGCTTCTGCCCCGTGTGAGATCTCTGATGTTTGGAAAGATGGAACTTCCGTGAAAAACATTTTCCACACTCAGGACAGGAATATGGCTTCTCCCCCGTGTGAGATCTCTGATGTATGTAAAGATCGGAATTCTGTGAAAAACATTTTCCGCACTCAGGACAGGAATACGGCTTCTCCCCTGTGTGAGATCTCTGATGTGTGTAAAGATTGGACTTCCGTGAAAAACATTTCCCACACTCAGGACAGGAATACGGCTTCTCCCCTGTATGAGACCTTTGATGTCTGTAAAGACTGGACTTAACTGAAAAACATTTCCCACATTCAGGACAGGAATATGGCTTCTCCCCCGTGTGAAATCTCTGATGTCTGTAAAGATGGGACTTCTCTGAAAAACATTTCCTGCATTCAGGACAGGAATATGGCTTCTCCCCCGTGTGAGATCTCTGATGTTTGTAAAGACTGGACTTCTCTGAAAAACATTTCCCGCATTCAGGACAGGAATGTGGCTTCACCCCCGTGTGAGATCTCTGATGTGTGTAAAGACTGGACTTCCCTGAAAAACATTTCCCGCATTCAGGACAGGAATGTGGCTTCTCCCCCGTGTGAGATCTCTGATGTGTGTAAAGATTGGACTTCTCTGAAAAACATTTCCCGCATTCAGGACAGGAATACGGCTTCTCCCCCGTGTGAGATCTCTGATGTTTGGAAAGATAGGACTTACGTGAAAAACATTTCCCACACTCAGGACAGGAATACGGCTTCTCCCCCGTATGAGACCTTTGATGTCTGTAAAGACTGGACTTATCTGAAAAACATTTCCCACATTCAGAACAGGAATATGGCTTCTCCCCCGTGTGAAATCTCTGATGTCTGTAAAGATGGGACTTCTCTGAAAAACATTTCCTGCATTCAGGACAGGAATATGGCTTCTCCCCCGTGTGAGATCTCTGATGTTTGTAAAGACTGGACTTCTCTGAAAAACATTTCCCGCATTCAGGACAGGAATGTGGCTTCACCCCCGTGTGAGATCTCTGATGTGTGTAAAGACTGGACTTCCCTGAAAAACATTTCCCGCATTCAGGACAGGAATGTGGCTTCTCCCCCGTGTGAGATCTCTGATGTGCGTAAAGACTGGACTTCTCTGAAAAACATTTCCCGCATTCAGGACAGGAATACGGCTTCTCCCCCGTGTGAGATCTCTGATGTTTGGAAAGATAGGACTTAGTTGAAAAACATTTCCAGCACTCAGGACATGAATAAGGCTTCTCCCCCGTGTGAGATCTCTGATGTATGGAAAGATAGGACTTAGTTGAAAAACATTTCCCACACTCAGGACAGGAATACGGCTTCTCTCCCGTGTGAGATCTCTGATGTGAGTAAAGATGGTTCTTAGTTGAAAAACATTTCCCACACTCAGGACAGGAATACGGCTTCTCCCCCCTGTGAGATCTCTGATGTATGGAAAGATAGGACTTAGTTGAAAAACATTTCCCGCACTCAATACAGGAATACGGTTTCTCCCCCGTGTGAGATCTCTGATGTATGTAAAGATAGTACTTAGCTGAAAAACATTTTCCGCACTCAAGACAGGAATACGGCTTCTCGCCCGTGTGAGATCTCTGATGTGTGTAAAGATAGTACTTAGTTGAAAAACATTTCCCGCACTCAGTACAGGAGAAGCTCTTCTCTGTTGGAAGGCCGGCCCGGTCCCGCACAGTCTGAGGTTCCTCAGGATACGAGGAATCCGATGGTCCATCTACACTGGGTGGTGCCGGATGGACATTGGAGGGAGCCGGGTTTTCTCCTGGACTATACTGTGTGAAGTCCTCATCTTCTACTTTCCAGTCTGGAGACAAAGTGAGACAATCCTCGGAGGTTTTCCTCATCTCCCAGCCCTGGACTAAAATACAAAGACAAAGAGGATTACTAGACAGGAGCTGATTGGTTCCCCCAAACCAGGACTCCGCTCACATCAGGCAACTCGGTCTCTGAGGAGCTTACAATTCCACCCTCAAGGGAACTAGGAAATGGCTCCTCTGACCTCCTACCAGGTCATTTCTTTATTCATGGACCTTAGTCAGAGAGTGAGGAAACAACCAGAACTGTCTTTTATAGGAGGGACAGTGATGAGGGGATTATAGGACGAGGGGCCCCACCCCCTCTATCACTCATCGCCATCTTCCCAACACAAGAAGTACTGCACTTCCTTATTTACTCCATGATTTAGTCATGAAGAACAGCGGGGCTGAGCCCCACCAGAGGTCAGAGAGTGAGGATGGGGGGAGAACAACCAAGATGAAGACTGGACTGATCCTGAAGACCACCATCATTGGGGTATTGACTCCTCCCTCATTATCACTTTCTGTTTAAGGGTCCAAAGTTGGAGGATGTTATCACATTATTATCACCATGTAAAATCTGTGCTCCAATCATATCATCCAATATAAAATGTTCAGCTGGGATGAAATGGGGAGAACAAAAGAGAATCCATATTATGTGTATATATAGCAGTGGGGGGAGGGGGAGAGCAGAAGTCAGGAGTATATAATGTACAGCATAGAGTATATAGTGCAGGGGTCAGGAGTATGTAATGTACAACATGGAGTATATAGTGCAGGGGTCAGGAGTATGTAATGTACAACATGGAGTATATAGTGCAGGGGTCAGGAGTATGTAATGTACAACATGGAGTATATAGTGCAGGGGTCAGGTGTATGTAATGTACAACATAGAGTATATAGTGCAGGGGTCAGGACTATGTAATGTACAACATAGAGTATATAGTGCAGGGGTCAGGAGTATGTAATGTACAACATAGAGTATATAGTGCAGGGGTCAGGAGTATGTAATGTACAAGTTATATAGTATAAGGGTCAGGACTCACAGTATTAGTATTCTGTAATCAGTGGAAGTTTAAATGTTTACTGTAGACAACATGTAGAGGTGAGCTGGGATTAAACTATCATGAAACAGGTTAGATTGGAGGTGAGCAAATCCTTGGACAGAGGGGTGGCGGGGGACGTGGTACACTTGGACAGAGGGGTGGCGGGGGACGTGGTACACTTGGACAGAGGGGTGGCGGGGGACGTGGTACACTTGGACAGAGGGGTTGGCGGTGGACGTGGTACACTTGGACAGAGGGGTTGGCGGTGGACGTGGTACACTTGGACAGAGGGGTTGGCGGTGGACGTGGTACACTTGGACAGAGGGGTTGGCGGTGGACGTGGTACACTTGGACAGAGGGGTTGGCGGTGGACGTGGTACACTTGGACAGAGGGGTTGGCGGTGGACGTGGTACACTTGGACAGAGGGGTTGGCGGTGGACGTGGTACACTTGGACAGAGGGGTTGGCGGTGGACGTGGTACACTTGGACAGAGGGGTTGGCGGTGGACGTGGTACACTTGGACAGAGGGGTTGGCGGTGGACGTGGTACACTTGGACAGAGGGGTTGGCGGTGGACGTGGTATACTTGGACACAGTTCCCCCAATGGCTAATGTGTAAGGTAAAGTCTATGGGATGGAAAAATCTGAATGCAAATGGACGTGGTACACTTGGACAGAGGGGTGGCTGCGGATGTGGTACACTTGGACAGAAGGGTGGCTGTGGTCTTGGTATACTTGGACAGAAGGGTGGTGGTGGGGGTTGTATACTAGGACGGGGGGGGGGGCGGTGGACGACGTGGTATACTTGGACAGTGGGGTGGCGGTGGACGTGGTATACTTGGACAGAGGGGTGGCGGTGGACGTGGTATACTTGGACACAGTTCCGCACACACGGCTAATGTGTAAGGTAAAGTCTACGGGATGGAAAAATCTGAATGTAAATGGATAGAAAACTGGCTAACAGATTGTATTCAGAGAGTAGTGGTTAATGATTCATACTGTGAATGGTCTGGGGGTGTCAGTGGGGTACCCCAAGGTTCAGTGTTATTCGTGGGGTACCCCAAGGTTCAGTGTTATTCGTGGGGGCCCCCAAGGTTCAGTGTTATTCGTGAGGTTCCCCAAGGTTCAGGGTTATTCGTGGGGTTCCCCAAGGTTCAGGGTTATTCGTGAGGTTCCCCAAGGTTCAGGGTTATTCGTGGGGTACCCGAAAGTTCAGTGTTATTAGTGGGGTACCCCAAGGTTCAGTGTTATTAGTGGGGTACCCCAAGGTTCAGCATTAGTGGGGTACCCCAAGGTTCAGTGTTATTAGTGGGGTACCCCAAGGTTCAGTGTTATTAGTGGGGTACCCCAGGGTTCAGTGTTATTAGTGGGGTACCCCAGGGTTCAGTGTTGGGACCCTTACTTATTAATATATATAAACAATATGGGGTGTGAGATTATAAATCCCATTCCAGTCTTTGCAGATGACACCAAGCTGTGCCGGGGAATAACGTCCTTACAGGATGTCTCCAACTTACAAGCCGACCTCAATGCTCTGTGTAATTGGGGGACTATGGGGCCAATGAGGGCTAATGGTGATAAATGTAAGGTTCTGCACTTGGGGGCTAAGAATATGCATCATACATACTAGGGGGGTACAACTGGGGGTGCAATGGTGGAGAAGGATCTGGGCAGTCAATGGTGATGGATCTGAAGGGGTAAATGGTGGAGAAGGATCTGGAGAAGTCAATTGTGGAGAAGGATCTAGGAGACAATGCTGGAGAAGGATCTGTGGGGGGACAATGCTGGAGAAGGATCTGTGGGGGGACAATGCTGGAGAAGGATCTGTGGGGGGTCAATGTTGGAGAAGGATCTGGAGAAGTCAATTGTGGAGAAGGATCTAGGAGACAATGCTGGAGAAGGATCTTTGGGGGGACAATGCTGGAGAAGGATCTTTGGGGGGACAATGTTGGAGAAGGATCTGTGGGGGGCCAATGGTGGAGAAGGATCTGTGGGGGGCCAATGGTGGAGAAGGATCTGTGGGGGGCCAATGGTGGAGAAGGATCTGTGGGGGGCCAATGGGGGAGAAGGATCTGTGGGGGGCCAATGGGGGAGAAGGATCTGGAGAAGTCAATGGTGGAGAAGGATCTGGAGAAGTCAATTGTGGAAAAGGATCTAGGAGACAATGCTGGAGAAGGATCTTTGGGGGATCAATGCTGGAGAAGAATCTGTGGGGGGGTCAATGGTGGAGAAGGATCTGTGGGGGGCCAATGGGGGAGAAGGATCTGTGGGAGTCAATGGTGGAGAAGGATATGTGGGGGGTCAATGGTGGAGAAGGATCTGTGGGGGGTCAATGGTGGAGAAGGATCTGTGGGGGGTCAATGGTGGAGAAGGATCTGTGGGGGGTCAATGGGGGAGAAGGATCTGTGGGGGGTCAATGGGGGAGAAGGATCTGTGGGGGGGTCAATAGGGGAGAAGGATCTGGAGGAGTCAATGGTGGAGAAGGATCTGTTGGGGGTCAATGGTGGAAAAGGATATGAGGGACTGTCAGGGATCGCGGCGGCAAGCTGGTCTGCGCAAGCGCAGAACGCCGATTCATTCTAGCCGGCGGGCACTAGGACCTGGGCGGCCGCACATGTGCACTCCCGATCGAGGATGCTCGCCTGGCACCAATGACAGGGCGCACTATTTAAACCTGCCCAGCACAGACTCTCATTGCCGTATGGTCTTGTATCCTGTGTATCTGCTGATTAACTTGTTACCGACCCTGCCTGATCCTGACCTCTGCCGACTTCTCCTGATCCTGACCTCTGCCGACTTCTCCTGATCCTGACCTCTGCCGACTTCTCCTGATCCTGACCTCTGCCGACTTCTCCTGATCCTGACCTCTGCCGACTTCTCCTGATCCTGACCTCTGCCGACTTCTCCTGATCCTGACCTCTGCCGACTTCTCCTGACCTCTGCTGACTTCTCCTGCTCTGACCCCTGGCTCATTTGACTTCTCTCCTGGATACTCCTACTGATCTTAACTCCTGTTACTGAACCCGGTGAGTGACCTGATTACTCTTCGCCTGCTGCCTTGTACTACGCTGACCCCACTGTTACCGATCCGGCCCATCTGACCACGCTCACTACTCTGCCATCCATCCATCCTGCACAGATCCAGTCATCACGGCTCCAGCCTTCCAACCTCTTCACGTCAGGCTCTCTACCTGCATATACCTCTGGCGGATCCCTCTACCACGGTGTACTCAGGGGCCGCAACCTGGTCACTGTCTGCTCCAAGTCCATCCCCACCATCAGGGGCCCTGGTGAACAAGCAGACTGGGACTTAGACTCCACGCTCCTGGGAATCCTGTCCTGTGGACTGCTAGAGGTACTGCCAGGCGGTGTCTGACAGAACCATACGGCCATGACTGAGCCTGGAAGAGGGCCATCCCCACTGGAGAACATATGTCAGCATCTGGCGGCACTAACTCAAGCCATCAAAATGCTGCAGGAGGGTTACACACACCTCGAGAACCGGATTCAGACGTTAGCCGCACCAGCTGCTCCATCCCAGAGCACGAGTTCTCCTTCTGCAGCCATAGAGCCTTCAGAACCTCCTGCCCGATCATTAGTCACGTTGCCTCCACCGGAACCCCGCGTACCATTGCTGGAACGTATCAGCGGGGACCGAGCTAAATTCAGGGCCTTCCGGATCAGGAGAAGTCAGCTGTATTTCAGCCTGCAGCCACGGACATTTCCTTCTGAATCGGTGAAGGTGGGGTTCATCGTCTCTTTACTCCAGGGCGAGCCCCAGGCCTGGGCTCACTGACTAATGGAGACCCACGATCCCCATCTGGAGACCGTGACAGACTTCTTCAATGCGATGGCAGTCCTATATGACGATCCGCAGCAGGCAGCATCCGCAGAGACGGCCCTGTACTCCCACAGACAGGGCCGCCGGGCAGCGGAAGAGTACGCATCTGAGTTCAGACGCTGGATGGGGGACACCCGGTGGAATGATGCCGCACTACATCACCAGTTTTGCATGGGCTTGTCCGAGTCCCTTAAGGACGAGTTAGCCAGGGTGGGCCTACCTGACTCTTTGGAAGATCTCATCACCCTGGCCATACAGATTGACCGCAGACTGCGGGAACGCAGGTTAGAGAGGTCCAACTCAGGGCAGAGACCCACGTGGGTACTTCCCCGTGCTGCAGTCCAATCCCTGCCAGGAGGAAGCCGGAACTTGGAGTCTGAGGAGATGCCAGAACCTATGCAGCTCGGATTGGCACGACCATCGTTGTCAGTGGAGGAACGCCAGAGGCGCCGGGTGAACAACCTCTGTCTTTACTGCGGGGAAGCAGGTCATGTGGTGCGTTCTTTCCCAGCAAAACTGGGCAAGTGTGCTTCTGTTTTTTCCAACGTATCCTCCAAATGTTCTAACCATTCCAATTACTTAGCCATACCCATTTCTTTTCAGCTTCCAGGAAGAACCGTGTCAGCAACAGCAATTATTGACTCCGGGGCATGTAGTTGCTTTGCCGATTTAGATTTTGCCAACCGACAGAGGATCCCCCTCCAGATCAAGGAATGTGGGCTTAATATCTTTTTGGCTGATGGGTCACGCATTAAGTCAGGATTAGTAGACCGCGAGACCCCACCTATCTGTACTACGGTGGCTAACCATCATCGAGAGTTCCTCCGTCTAGATGCCATTGCATCCCCTCTGTTCCCAGTTATCCTAGTACTCCCTTGGTTGTGGGCACAATCCCCAGATTGATTGGAAAACTGGGTCTATCCAGTTCCTATCACCTTATTGCCAGGAACATTGTCACGCCCCGACCTCCTTGACTCCCCAGTCTCTCCTATGTATTCATGGGGACGCCAAGCTCATTTCCCCGGCCTACCACGACTATCTAGACATGTTTAGTAAACGGAGGCAGACATTCTTCCTCCACACCGAACCTACGACTGTCCCATCGACCTCCTACCCGGATCTGAGATTCCTTTCAGACGGATATTCCCCCTATCGGAGCGGGAATTGGGGATACTCAAGGAATACATTGATGATAACCTCCAGAAAGGGTTTATCTGCCCCTCCACATCACCAGCCGGAGCAGGAATCTTTTTTTTTTTATCAAGAAAAAGGACAAATCCCTAAGGCCCTGTATCGATTATCGTGACTTAAATAAGATTACGATAAAGAATCATTATCCCCTTCCCTTGGTTCCAGAACTATTCCAAAGGTTAAAGACAGCAGCCGTGTTTACTAAATTAGATTTGTGGGGCGCGTATAACCTGGTCCGCATACGGGAGGGGGACAAGTGGAAGACCACATTTCGCACTAGATTTGGGCACTTTGAGTACCTTGTCATGCCCTTCAGACTTTGCAATGCCCCAGCTACATTCCAACATTTCATTAAGGACGTATTTAGAGACTAACTGGACATTTTTGTGGTCGTTTACTTGGACGATATTTTGATCTTCTCCTCTTCTTTGGAAACCCATAGGGGTCATGTCAAACGGGTGTTGGAACATTTACGCCAACACGGGTTGTATGCCAAAGCTGATAAATGCAGCTTCGAGCAGAACAGCATTGCATTCTTGGGGCTGATCATCTCCACCACGGGGGTTGCGATGGATCCCCAAAAGGTCTTGGCAATTTTAGAATGGCCAGTACCCACGGACAAGAAGGGCGTGCAACGCTTCATAGGGTTTGCAAACTTTTACAGAAAGTTCATCAAGAACCAAGCAGGGGGCCCGTTTCTGGTGGACACCTGAGGCTCAAGCAGCATTTGAGACCTTGAAGGAGCTGTTCACTACTGCCCCCATCCTTAGTCACCCTGATTCCTCTCTGCCATAGATTCTGGAAGATGATGCTTCTGAGAACGCAGTGGGGGACATTCTGTCCCAGAGAACTCATGCACCCAGTGGCATTCTTCTCAAGAAAACTCACATCAGCAGAAAGGAATTATGACATTGGAGACCGGGAACTCCTGGCTATCAAAAACGGCACTGGAAGAGTGGAGGTATCTGCTGGAGGGGTCCACACATCCAATCTTGATTTTCACAGACCACAAGAATCTGGAGTACTTGAGGACAGCCAAATGCCTGAGACCACACCAAGCAAGATGGGTACTTTTCTTCTCCCGATTTGTGTTCCACATTACATATAGACCCAGGTCCAAGAATACAAAGCCCGATGCTCTCTCTACAGAGCAAGGAAGGTCTCTTTTGGAAAGAAGGGCAAATTGTGGTACCCGAGGAGGTCCAAACCTTAGTTCTGGGGCACTGCCATCACCATACACTGGCAGGCCATTTTGGAATTGCAAAGATCCTAGAGTTACTCTAGCATACGTTCTGGTGGCCAAGCATGGCTAAAGATTGTGCCTATACCTGACTGGCCATGGCAGATGATCTCCATGGATTTTATAGTGGAGCTTCCACCATCTCAAGACCATTCAGCGATTTTCGTAATTGTGGATCGCTTGTCAAAGATGGCCCATTTCCTGCCGCTAAAGAACCCACCCTCGGCTCTGGAAACGGCACAAATCTTTGTGAAAGAAGTGGTAAGGCTCCATGGAATTCCAGAAGATATTGTCTCAGACCGAGTGGTCCAGTTTACATCTAAAGTCTGGAAAGCATTATGCGAGGTTTTGGGAATCAAACTGTCCTTCTCGTCTGCCTACCACCCACAGACAAATGGGCAGACGGAAAGGACGAACCAGACGTTGGAACAGTACCTGAGATGCTACACATCTTTCCTCCAGGATGACTGGCTGGCGCTCTTGCCATTGGCTGAATTTGCGTACAATAACACAAATCATTCTGCTACAGGGCAATCCCCATTTTTTGCCAATTACGGGTTTCACCCCACGTTTTTACCTGACCCGATTCCTGAAAGCCCAGTCCCTGCTACGCAAAATATGCTGTTTTTTTTTCTGCCAATAACAAGGTGCTTCAAGAAGCTGTTGCAAAGGCCCAGGAGGACAGCAAAAGGGCTTTCGACAGAAGAAGAGCTGAACTAAGCCTGCAATCGGGGGACCAGGTCTCGCTAGACTCTACCAATATGAGGATGTCTTCTCCTTTGAAAAAACTGGGGCCGAAATTTAAGGGTCCATTCCGGGTGAAGCGGAAAATCAATGTAGTGGCGTATGAACTGGCACTTCCAGGAACTTTTAAGATTCACCCAGTTTTCCATGTGTTGCTACTGAAGCCAGCAGTGCCAGATCCCTTCCCGGACCGAAGGTCCAGACCTCCGGAGGCCATAACCATTAATGAACAAGAAGAATTTGAGGTTGAAGCAATCATAGATTGCAGGAAAAGAGGCGGCCAGACACAGTTCCTGATTAAGTGGAAGGACTATGGTCCTGAGGAGAATTCGTGGGAGCCGGCCCAGAATGTTCACGCCCCTAGAATTGTCCGGGAGTTCTATCGTAGCCACCCTTGGAGGAGAGATTGGTTGGGCATCCGGAGGATGCCCGTGGGGGGGAGCAATGTCAGGGATTGCGGCAGCATGCGGGTGTGCGCATGTGCAGAACGCCGATTCATTCTATCCGGCGGGCACTAGGACCTGGGCAGTGGTGGCCGCGCATGTACACTCGCGATCGCGGATGCTCGCCTGGCACCAATGACAGGGCACAGTATTTAAACCTGCCCTGCACAGACTCTCATTGCCGTATGGTCTTATATCCTGTGTTCCTGTGTATCTGCTGATTGACTTGTTACCAACCCTGCCTGATCTTGACCTCTGCTGACTTCTCCTGATCCTGACCTCTGCTGACTTCTCCTGATCCTGACCTCTGCTGACTTCTCCTGATCCTGACCTCTGCTGACTTCTCCTGATCCTGACCTCTGCTGACTTCTCCTGCTCTGACCTCTGGCTCATTTGACTTCTCTCCTGGATATCCCTATTTGATCTGACCTCCGGTTACTGAACCCGGCGAGTGACCCGACAACTCTTTGCCTGCTGCCTTGTACTACGTTGACCCCACTGTTACCGATCTGGCCCATCTGACCACGCTCACTACTTCTGCCATCCATCCTGCACAGATCCAGTCATCACGGCTCCAGCCTTCCGCCTCTTCGCGTCAGGCTCTCTACCTGCATATACCTCTGGCAGATCCCTCTACCACGGGCAGGTGTACTCAGGGGCCGCAACCTAGTCACTGTCTGCTCCAAGTCCATCCCCACCATCAGGGGCCCTGGTGAACAAGCAGACTGGGACTTAGACTCCACGCTCCTGGGAATCCTGTCCTGTGGATTGCTAGAAATACCGCCAGGAGGTGTTTGACAGGGACAGTGGTGGAGAAGAATCTGATGAGGGTCAATGGTGGAGAAGAATCTGTGAGGAATCAATGGTGGAGAAGGATCTGTGAGGAATCAATGGTGGAGAAGGATCTGTGAAGAATCAATGGTGGTGAAGGATCAGGGCGGGGTCAATGGTGGAGAAGGATCTGGGGGGGTAAATGGTGGAGAAGGATCTGGGGGGGTAAATGGTGGAGAAGGATCTGGGGGGGGGGGGTCAATGGTGGAGAAGGATCGGGGGGGGGGGGTCAATGGTGGAGAGGGATCGGGGGGGGGGGTCAATGGTGGAGAAGGATCGGGGGGGGGGGGGTCAATGGTGGAGAAGGATCGGGGGGGGTCAATGGTGGAGAAGGATGGGGGGGGGTCAATGGTGGAGAAGGATGGGGGGGGGGTCAATATTGGAGAAGGATCGGGGGGGGTCAATGGTGGAGAAGGATCGGGGGGGGGGTCAATGGTGGAGAAGGATCTGGGGGAATCAATGGTGAAGGATCTGGGAGGATCAATGGTGGAGAATCGGGGGGGTTCTGGTAGATTACATGCAATGCAAATCTACGGGTTCTAAAGCAAGCAAAATCCTCTCTTGTATTAGGAGAGGTATAGACTCCAGAGAGAGAGATATCCCCCCCCCCCCCCCCGAGTACAAATCATTAGTAAGACCTCATCTGGAATATGCAGTTCAGTTTTGGGCTCCAATTCACAAAAAGAACATTGGGGAACTAGAGAAGGTACAGAGAAGGGCAACCAAACTGATACGAGGCATGGAGGAGATCAGCTATGAGGAGAGATTAGAGGAACTGAATGTATTCTCTACTGAGAAGAGGAGATTAAGGGGGGATATGATCTCCACGTATAATACATAAGGGGGGGGGATATGATCTCCATGTATAATACATAAGGGGGGATATGATCTCCATGTATAATACATAAGGGGGGATATGATCTCCATGTATAATACATAAGGGGGGATATGATCTCCATGTATAATACATAAGGGGGGATATGATCTCCATGTATAATACATAAGGGGGGGATATGATCTCCATGTATAATACATAAGGGGGGGATATGATCTCCATGTATAATACATAAGGGGGGATATGATCTCCATGTATAATACATAAGGGGGGATATGATCTCCATGTATAATACATAAGGGGGGATATGATCTCCATGTATAATACATAAGGGGGGATAGGATCACCATGTATAATACATAAGGGGGGATATGAAGTCCATGTATAATACATAAGGGGGATATGATCTCCATGTATAATACATAAGGGGGATATGATCTCCATGTATAATACATAAGGGGGGATATGATCTCCATGTATAATACATAAGGGGGATATGATCTCCATGTATAATACATAAGGGGGATATGATCTCCATGTATAATACATAAGGGGGATATGATCTCCATGTATAATACATAAGGGGGATATGATCTCCATGTATAATACATAAGGGGGGGATATGATCTCCATGTATAATACATAAGGGGGGGATATGCTCTCCATGTATAATACATAAGGGGGGATATGATCTCCATGTATAATACATAAGGGGGGGTATGCTCTCCATGTATAATACATAAGGGGGGATATGATCTCCATGTATAATACATAAGGGGGGATATGATCTCCATGTATAATACATAAGGGGGGATATGATCTCCATGTATAATACATAAGGGGGGATATGATCTCCATGTATAATACATAAGGGGGGATATGATCTCCATGTATAATACATAAGGGGGATATGATCACCATGTATAATACATAAGGGGGATATGAGCTCCATGTATAATACAAAAGGGGGGGGATATGATCTCCATGTATAATACCTAAGGGGGGGTTGCTGTAGGAAAGTCCTGGATTCTTTCTTGGATACACAGAATATAACTGGATATAACATTTATAGGGAAAGTTGATCCAGGGAATATCCGATTGCCTCTCGGGGGATCAGGAAGGAATTTTTTCCCCTGCAGGAGCAGATTGGATTGTGCTTTGCTGGGTTTTTGCCTTCTGGTGGATCAGCTGTCGGTGTCGGATTATAACTTTTATTTTTAATGGTACAACTAGATGGAATGTCTTTTTTCAGCCAGACTAACTATGTAACTATGTAGGTCCCACACCGCTGCCTCCCATCTCCTGAGACTGCACTCAGTGACTTGGGTCTGAGACACTACAGACATATCCCTCCACCCGGCACAGGTGACAAATACTGGGAGAATTGCTATGTCACCACCATGAGGAATAAGATCAAAAGCACATGTCCAGGGCACCTAGGTCTAGTAATGTCTATGGTGAAAATGAACATTTTGCTGCCAGCTGAACCCCAGAACCTCCATAAATCCAGTCTAGATACATAAATTGTGTCTGCAGCACAAAGGAAGATTATCCGAGAGAAATCCAGGAATACAGGACGGGGAACACAGCTCAGGAAAGTGACCAGGGGATTACAGGCTGATATCACCCAGCCCCCGCCCTACTCTGGACCAATCAGTGAGCAGTATGGGTGGAGGAATGGATTTAGTGTTCATGACCCACCTGTGCTGATCTCTGTAGGAGTGTCCTCCTCTATAAATGTCCCCGTTATTCCATCCTCCTCCATAGACTGCTGATCATCCCTCACATACGCCTCTTCTTCTTCTGCTTTCACCTCAAATTCTATATCGATTGGATCTCCACTCTAAATCAAGGAAATGAGAGAAAATATCAGCTAAAAAATCCACACATCATCTCTACAAGTCCATGTTCTAGATGCTCCGCCCCACCAACCTTGTAATACTGAGGGATGGTGTGACCTTCCTGTGTGGAATCCCAGGAATACAGAGGACGGGGACATCTCTCTGGTGGGTTCCTGGTATTAGGTGGCTCCATCATATCCTTGTGTCCTTCTGAAAACTCCTCCATCACTCCATACTCCTCATCCTCCTCTTTATACTCTTCTTTAACATCAATATTATCATCCCCGAGGATTCCACTCTGAACATTCAAAAGTAAATTCAATGTAACAAACACCCTTGAGGAACAATCACTAATAGTTATGATTTATACACATCTACCTGATGATGTTCTGCATAGTTGTGATCTTCCTGTGTGGAATTTCGGGAATACAGAGGAAAGGGACATCTCTCTGGTAGGTTCCCATGACTGGATCCATCTGTAGGAAACACACACACTGACTGAATCCATTGTTTCTATGTGTTTATCAGATGATGGGGGATCTAGGTGGATCCTCCGTACTGCTCTCTCCTTTACAATAAAGTCTCCTCTTACCCGGTGATGTGAGGGGCGGCTGATTGTCCATCATGACGTCCTTGTAGAGGTCCTTGTGTCCTTCTAAATATTGAGTATCATCATCTGCTGGAGATAAAAGACGTCACAGTGACCATGGAGGAAGAGGACGGACATGACTATGGAGGCAGAGGATGGAGAGGACTATGGAGGCAGAGGACGGACATGATGGGGGGTTACTGGGTGTAAATAGAACATAACATCTTATTACCGTTTTATGACTGTAGCCTGTGTCTGGTCTGTTTGAGAATCATCCCCCATATTCATCTGATCCTTATCAGTTCCTAATTGGGGAGGAGATGAGTGCTCATTTGGCCATCTCCCTATAAATTTAAATCAGCTGTTGGGGGAGATCACGGATGGGGGGGCACAGTCACTGATGGGGGGAGATCACTGATGGGGGGGGGGCACAGTCACTGATGGGGGTGCTGCTTTTCAGTGAGTGCTGCGTTGATGGAGTGCTAAGAAGCAGTTGAACTAAAGCAGGAGAACTCAAGCAGAAGGAAGATACAAGTAACTCTCCTGCATGCTGGACAGACTGCAAGCAAACACCCCAGAAAACATCTCTTACAAGTCTGAGTCCCACTCCGTGTACCTTTCATATGTCCCCTCTACTCCTCCTTTTCATATTACTTTCCTGCATTCCCAAAATCTCACTTCTTAACCCCTCTGCTCCACCCCAAAACATGTACATCTCCCCCACACTGGCATGAGGGAAGGGACTGATGATTGTGTTATTGATCTTGATGGAGAAGTCGGGGGGGGGGCATGGGCTGGAGGGAATACTAAGAGCTCAGTTTTGGAAAGATTGAGTTTGAGGAAGTGGAGTGACATCCATGCCGATATGTCACTTAGTAGGTTAGTAATGTGAGAGGAGACTGAAGGGGTGAGGTGAGGAGAAGACTGAAGGGTTGAGGTGAGGAGGAGACTGAAGGGGTGAGGTGAGGAGGAGACTGAAGGGGTGAGGTGAGGAGGAGACTGAAGGGGTGAGGTGAGGAGGAGACTGAAGGGGTGAGGTGAGGAGGAGACTGAAGGGGTGAGGTGAGGGGTAGAAAGATAGATTTGTGTGTCATCAGCATAGAGATGTTACTTAAAGCCATGGGAGTTTATCAAGTGACCAAGGGAGGAGGTGTAGATGGAGGATAGGGTCCAAGGACAGAACCTTGAGAGACCCCTACAGAGAGAGGGAGTAAAGAGGAGGAGGCAGAGTTATAGGTAACACTGAAGGAGCGCTGTGATAGGAAGGAGGAGAACTAGGAGAGAGCAGAGTCTAGGAGGCCAAGAGAGTGGAGTTTTTTAAGGAGGAGGGGGTGGTCAACCGTATCAAAAGCCGTAGAGAGGTCAAGTAGTAAGAGTACAGAGTGGTGGCCCTTGGCTGGGATGAGTACGGAGTGGTGGCCCTTGGCTGGGATGAGTACGGAGTGGTGGCCCTTGGCTGGGATGAGTACGGAGTGGTGGCCATTGGCTGGGATGAGTACGGAGTGGTGGCCATTGGCTGGGATGAGTACGGAGTGGTGGCCATTGGCTGGGATGAGTACGGAGTGGTGGCCCTTGGCTGGGATGAGTACGGAGTGGTGGCCATTGGCTGGGATGAGTACGGAGTGGTGGCCATTGGCTGGGATGAGTACGGAGTGGTGGCCATTGGCTGGGATGAGTACGGAGTGGTGGCCATTGGCTGGGATGAGTACGGAGTGGTGGCCCTTGGCTGGGATGAGTACGGAGTGGTGGCCCTTGGCTGGGATGAGTACGGAGTGGTGGCCCTTGGCTGGGATGAGTACGGAGTGGTGGCCCTTGGCTGGGATGAGTACGGAGTGGTGGCCCTTGGCTGGGATGAGTACGGAGTGGTGGCCCTTGGCTGGGATGAGTACGGAGTGGTGGCCCTTGGCTGGGATGAGTACGGAGTGGTGGCCCTTGGCTGGGATGAGTACGGAGTGGTGGCCCTTGGCTGGGATGAGTACGGAGTGGTGGCCCTTGGCTGGGATGAGTACGGAGTGGTGGCCCTTGGCTGGGATGAGTACGGAGTGGTGGCCCTTGGCTGGGATGAGTACGGAGTGGTGGCCCTTGGCTGGGATGAGTACGGAGTGGTGGCCCTTGGCTGGGATGAGTACGGAGTGGTGGCCCTTGGCTGGGATGAGTACGGAGTGGTGGCCCTTGGCTGGGATGAGTACGGAGTGGTGGCCCTTGGCTGGGATGAGTACGGAGTGGTGGCCCTTGGCTGGGATGAGTACGGAGTGGTGGCCCTTGGCTGGGATGAGTACGGAGTGGTGGCCCTTGGCTGGGATGAGTACGGAGTGGTGGCCCTTGGCTGGGATGAGTACGGAGTGGTGGCCATTGGCTGGGATGAGTACGGAGTGGTGGCCATTGGCTGGGATGAGTACGGAGTGGTGGCCATTGGCTGGGATGAGTACGGAGTGGTGGCCATTGGCTGGGATGAGTACGGAGTGGTGGCCATTGGCTGGGATGAGTACGGAGTGGTGGCCATTGGCTGGGATGAGTACGGAGTGGTGGCCATTGGCTGGGATGAGTACGGAGTGGTGGCCATTGGCTGGGATGAGTACGGAGTGGTGGCCATTGGCTGGGATGAGTACGGAGTGGTGGCCATTGGCTGGGATGAGTACGGAGTGGTGGCCATTGGCTGGGATGAGTACGGAGTGGTGGCCATTGGCTGGGATGAGCACGGAGTGGTGGCCATTGGCTGGGATGAGCACGGAGTGGTGGCCATTGGCTGGGATGAGCACGGAGTGGTGGCCATTGGCTGGGGTGAGCACGGAGTGGTGGCCATTGGCTGGGATGAGCACGGAGTGGTGGCCCTTGGTTGGGGTGAGTACGGAGTGGTGGCCCTTGGTTGGGATGAGTACGGAGTGGTGGCCCTTGGTTGGGGTGAGTCTGGAGTACTGGTCATTGGTTGGGGTGAGTCCGGAGTACTGGTCATTGGTTGGGGTGAGTCCGGAGTAGTGGCCATTGGTTGGGGTGAGTCCGGAGTAGTGGCCATTGGTTGGGGTGAGTCCGGAGTAGTGGCCATTGGTTGGGGTGAGTCCGGAGTAGTGGCCATTGGTTGGGGTGAGTCCGGAGTAGTGGCCATTGGTTGGGGTGAGTCCGGAGTAGTGGCCATTGGTTGGGGTGAGTCCGGAGTAGTGGCCATTGGTTGGGGTGAGTCCGGAGTAGTGGCCATTGGTTGGGGTGAGTCCGGAGTAGTGGCCATTGGTTGGGGTGAGTCCGGAGTAGTGGCCATTGGTTGGGGTGAGTCCAGAGTAGTGGCCATTGGTTGGGGTGAGTCCAGAGTAGTGGCCATTGGTTGGGGTGAGTCCAGAGTAGTGGCCATTGGTTGGGGTGAGTCCAGAGTAGTGGCCATTGGTTGGGGTGAGTCCAGAGTAGTGGCCATTGGTTGGGGTGAGTCCAGAGTAGTGGCCATTGGTTGGGGTGAGTCCAGAGTAGTGGCCATTGGTTGGGGTGAGTCCAGAGTAGTGGCCATTGGTTGGGGTGAGTCCAGAGTAGTGGCCATTGGTTGGGGTGAGTCCAGAGTAGTGGCCATTGGTTGGGGTGAGTCCAGAGTAGTGGCCATTGGTTGGGGTGAGTCCGGAGTAGTGGCCATTGGTTGGGGTGAGTCCGGAGTAGAGGCCATTGGTTGGGGTGAGTCCGGAGTAGTGGCCATTGGTTGGGGTGAGTCCGGAGTAGTGGCCATTGGTTGGGGTGAGTCCGGAGTAGTGGCCATTGGTTGGGGTGAGTCCGGAGTAGTGGCCATTGGTTGGGGTGAGTCCGGAGTAGTGGCCATTGGTTGGGGTGAGTCCGGAGTAGTGGCCATTGGTTGGGGTGAGTCCGGAGTAGTGGCCATTGGTTGGGATGAGTACGGAGTAGTGGTCATTGGTTGGGATTGGTGCGGAGTAGTGGCCATTGGTTTTAGCAGTTAGTAGATCATTAGTGAGTTTTAGGAGGGCGGTGTTAGTGGAGTGTAGTGAGTGAAAGCCAGACTGTGAAGGGTGAAGAAGGTTGTTGTCGGTGAGGTGGGAGCTCAGGCGATTGTAGACTAAGAGTTCTAGGAGTTTAGAGGTAAATGGCAGCAGGGAGATGGGTCTTAAGTTGTTCAGGTTGGTGGGGTCCAGGGAGGGCTTGTTAAGTATGGGAGTGATGTGCGCATGCTTTAGAGGGGAGGGGAAGGCACCAGTAGAGAGGGAGAGATTGAAGATGTGAGTGAGGGAGCATAGGATGGAAGAAGAGGGTGACTGTAGTAGTTGTGAGGGGACAGGATCCAGGGGGCAGGTAGTGAGATGGACTTCTGAGAAGACCTTAGTGACCTCTTCAGTAGTAGCGAGGTCAGAAGAGGAAATGTTGAGGGAGGTTTAGTATAAGGTATGCTAAGTGGGATGGATGTCTGTGCAGTGGAGATGCCCCTACAAATTGCATCAATCTTGTTTTTGAAATATTTTGCAATCTCATAAGCAGTGGGTGAGGTACTGGGTGGAGGTGGAGAAAGTAGAGAGTTAAAAGCAGAGAAGAGATGATAAGGACTGGATGACAAGGTATTGATGAGAGTGACAAAGTCGTCTTGTTTGGCAGCATGAAGGGAGGAATTGTATGTGAAGAAAGCAGATTTATATCGGGTGAACGCTTGCTGAGATTTGGATTTACACCACAATCGCTCCAGCGCACGACTGTCTCTTAAGATGTCTGGTGTGGTCAGTCTACCAGGGATGTAATGGTCGGGGCCTGATGCTTCGTGTTGTTAGGGGAGCAAGGGAGTCTAATGTTGATGACAGTGAACTGTTGTAGACAGCAGAGGGCAGGTCAGGGCAGGACAGGGGAGAGATTCTGTCATAGAGTTGGTCAGTTGCAGAGTGGAAAGGAGCCGGGTTCAAGTTGTGAAGGTTTCTGCAGGTAATTGTTGGCTGCTTGGAGGGATAGGTGTTTGAAGACGAGGAGACTGTGAAGGTGATGAGATTGTGATCAGAGAGAGGAAAGGGGGTGTTTGTGAGGTTGTAGGGAGTGCAAAGATGGGAGAAAACAAGGTCTAATGTATTCCCATCAGAGTGAGTGGAGGACTGTATACATTGTGCTAATGTAAAAGATGAGGTTATGTTGAAGAGTTGGGATGTAGCCGGGTTGTTCACATTAATAGGAATGGTAAAATCTCTGAGAATGATAGCGGGTAGTTCAGAGGAGAGAAAGTAGGGTAGCCAGGCGGAGAAATCATCAAGAAAGCGGGACACGGGTCCAGGAGGCCGATAGATCACTGCAATCCTCAGAGAAATGGGAGAAAACAGCCGGATGCAGTGAGTCTGGAAAGAAGAGAAGGATAGAGAGGGAGGGTTAGGGAGGACATGGAAGGTGCTCAGTGATGATAGAAGCAAACCAACCCCACCACCTTTCTGACCACTGGGTCTGGGTGAGTCCAGAGGAGGCCTCCATAGGAAAGTGCTGCGGGAGAAGCAGAATCTGCTGCTTGGAGTCAGGTTCCTATAATTGCTAGTAGAAGAGGTTAGGAGAAGGAGGGTGCCTGGTGTGGGGGTGAGATAGTGGAGGACCAGGGTTTGGGGAGATATTCCCAGAGATTAGGAGGAGGAGGGTGAGGAAAGTAAGATGGGAGCAGGATGTACATGAGTGCACATGCCTTCCAGTGCTGGTGTTTGGGTCAGCAGGAGAGTGAAGTATCAGCAGGAGGTGGCCTCCACTCAGTATCCTCCACCCCTCTCTGCCAATCCCTCCAATCAGTGTCCTCCACCCACCTCTGACAATCCCTCCACTGGCCTCCACTCAGTATCCTCCACCCCTCTCTACCAATCCCTCCACTGGCCTCCAATCAGTGTCCTCCACCCCTCTCTGTCAATCCCTCCACCGACCTCCATTCAGTATCCTCCACCCCTCTCTGCCAATCCCTCCACTGGCCTCCATTCAGTGTCCTCCACCCCTCTCTGACAATCCATCCACTGGCCTCCACTCAGTATCCTCCACCCCTCTCTACCAATCCCTCCACTGGCCTCCATTCAGTGTCCTCCACTGGCCTCCACCCCTCTCTGCCAATCCCTCCACTGGCCTCCAATCAGTGTCCTCCACCCCTCTCTACCAATCCCTCCACTGGCCTCAATTCAGTGTCCTCCGCCCCTCTGCCAATCCCTCCACTGGCCTCCATTCAGTGTCCTCCACCCCTCTCTGCCAATCCCTCCACTGGCCTCCACCCCTCTCTGCCAATCCCTCCACTGGCCTCAATTCAGTGTCCTCCACCCCTCTACCAACCCCCCCACTGGCCTCCATTCAGTGTCCTCCATCCCTCTCTGTCAATCCCCCTACTCAGTGTCCTCCACCCCTCTGTGTCAATCCCTCCACCGGCCTCCATTCAGTGTCCTCCACCCCTCTCTGCCAATCCCTCCACTAGCCTCCATTCAGTGTCCTCCACCCCTCTACTGGCCTCAATTCAGTGTCCTCCACCCCTCTCTGCCAATCCCTCCACTGGCCTCCATTCAGTGTCCTCCACCCCTCTCTGCCAATCCCTCCACTGGCCTCCATTCAGTGTCCTCCTCCCCTCTGCCAATCCCTCCACTGGCCGCCATTCAGTGTCCTCCTCCCCTCTCTGCCAATCCCTCCACTGGCCTCCACCCCTCTCTGCCAATCCCTCCACTGGCCTCCACCCCTCTCTGCCAATCCCTCCACTGGCCTCCACCCCTCTCTGCCAATCCCTCCACTGGCCTTTACCCCTCTCTACCAATTCCTCCACTGGCTTCCATTCAGTGTCCTCCACTGGCCTCCACTCAGTATCCTCCACCCCTCTCTGCCAATCCGTCCACTGGCCTCCAATCAGTGTCCTCCACCCCTCTCTGCCAATCCCTCCACTGGCCTCCACCCCTCTCTGGAAATCCCTCCACTGGCCTCCACCCCTCTCTGGAAATCCCTCCACCCCCCTCTGCCAATCCCTATACTGGCCTCCATTCAGTGTCCTCCACGCCTCTCTGCCAATCCCTCCACTGGCCTCCATTCAGTGTCCTCCTCCCCTCTGCCAATCCCTCCACTGGCCTCCATTCAGTGTCCTCCTCCCCTCTCTGCCAATCCCTCCACTGGCCTCCATTCAGTGTCCTCCTCCCCTCTCTGCCAATCCCTCCACTGGCCTCCACCCCTCTCTGCCAATCCCTCCACTGGCCTCCACCCCTCTCTGCCAATCCCTCCACTGGCCTCCACCCCTCTCTGCCAATCCCTCCACCCCCCTCTGCCAATCCCTCCACCCCCCTCTGCCAATCCCTCCACTGGCCTTTACCCCTCTCTACCAATCCCTCCACTGGCTTCCATTCAGTGTCCTCCACTGGCCTCCACTCAGTATCCTCCACCCCTCTCTGCCAATCCGTCCACTGGCCTCCAATCAGTGTCCTCCACCCCTCTCTGCCAATCCCTCCACTGGCCTCCACCCCTCTCTGGAAATCCCTCCACTGGCCTCCACCCCTCTCTGGAAATCCCTCCACCCCCTCTGCCAATCCCTATACTGGCCTCCATTCAGTGTCCTCCACCCCTCTCTGTCAATCCCTCCACCGGCCTCCATTCAGTGTCCTCCACCCCTCTCTGCCAATCCCTCCACCGGCCTCCATTCAGTGTCCTCCACCCCTCTCTGCCAATCCCTCCACCCCTCTCTACCAATCCCTCCACTGGCCTCCATTCAGTGTCCTCCACTGGCCTCCACCCCTCTCTGCCAATCCCTCCACTGGCCTTAATTCAGTGTCCTCCACCCCTCTACCAATCCCTCCACTGGCCTCAATTCAGTGTCCTCCACCCCTCTCTGCCAATCCCTCCACTGGCCTCCATTCAGTGTCCTCCACCCCTCTCTGCCAATCCATCCACTGGCCTCTATTCAGTGTCCTCCTCCCCTCTCTGCCAATCCCTCCACTGGCCTCCACCCCTCTCTGCCAATCCCTCCACTGGCCCCCACCCCTCTCTGCCAATCCCTCCACTGGCCCCCACCCCTCTCTGCCAATCCCTCCACTGGCCTCCACCCCTCTCTGCCAATCCCTCCACTGGCCTCCACCCCTCTCTGCCAATCCCTCCACTGGCCTCCACCCCTCTCTGCCAATCTCTTCACCGCTCTCTGCCAATCCCTCCACTGGCCTCCACCCCTCTCTGCCAATCCCTCCACTGGCCTCAATTCAGTGTCCTCCACCCCTCTACCAACCCCCCCACTGGCCTCCATTCAGTGTCCTCCATCCCTCTCTGTCAATCCCTCTACTCAGTGTCCTCCACCCCTCTGTGTCAATCCCTCCACCGGCCTCCATTCAGTGTCCTCCACCCCTCTCTGACAATCCCTCCACTGGCCTCCACCCCTCTCTACCAATCCCTCCACTGGCCTCCATTCAGTGTCCTCCACTGGCTTCCACTCAGTTTCCTCCACCCCTCTCTGCCAATCCCTCCACTGGCCTCCAATCAGTGTCCTCCACCCCTCTACTGGCCTCAATTCAGTGTCCTCCACCCCTCTCTGCCAATCCCTCCACTGGCCTCCATTCAGTGTCCTCCACCCCTCTCTGCCAATCCCTCCACTGGCCTCCATTCAGTGTCCTCCTCCCCTCTGCCAATCCCTCCACTGGCCTCCATTCAGTGTCCTCCTCCCCTCTCTGCCAATCCCTCCACTGGCCTCCACCCCTCTCTGCCAATCCCTCCACTGGCTTCCCGTTGCTCAACGGATAAAATTTAAAACTCTGACTTATAAAGCCATTTATAAATCCGCCCCAAATTACATCACCGATCTTGTCTCTAAATGTCACCCAAACCGTCCTCTCCGCTCCTCGCAAGACCTCCTACTCTCTAGCTCCCTTGTCTCCTCCTCCCATGCTCATCTCCAGGACTTCTCCAGAGCTTCCCATCCTATGGAACTCTCTACCCCAATTTATCAGACTATCGCCTACTCTGCTCACTTTTAGGCGATCTCTGAAAACCTCTCTCTTCAGGGAAACCTATCCTGCCCTCAGCTAATAATGGAATATTCTATTCTTCCAACCAGTCCATCCCCCACAGTTACAATGTTTGGTACCACTAGCCCCTCCCTCTTAGATTGTAAGCTCCCAGGATCAGGGCCCTCCTAACCCTCTTGTATTGAACTGTATTGTTGCTGTATTGTCTCCCGTTATATTGTAAAGTGCTGAGCAAACTGTTGGCGCCATAAATCCTGTATAATAATAATTACCTCCTCTACTGCCACGTCCAGCAACCTCTCCGATCTCCTTCAGACCGCATGCAACTTTGTGTCTTTATTCCATATCACTTCCTGTTTGTACCTGACATCACTTCCTGTCTGTCCTCTCTGTATTCCATAGAGAAGTCCTGTCTGGGTAGTACAAATGAGATCACCATCTTGTGGAGTTCAGAGGAACTGCAGCCCCGAGAAATGTCCCCTAATAACCATTCCAGCATTGTATCTACCTTACAGGGATATCAGTAAAGTGCCAAAATAACTAAAAAAAAAGTAAGAAACAATAAACCTAACTCTTATGCAACCAACTGTTTAAAAAGATATTTTACTACAGATAGAAAAGTCTTAAAGACACAGAACACAAGATAAAAACAAAGGTATACATAATAAAACAGAGACCTCTAAAATCAGATACACTACCCAGAATGTCCCGTCCTCCATATCAGAGACCGAGACAGACTACCCATAATGTCCCGTCCTTCATATCAGAGACCGAGACAGACTACCCATAATGTCCCGTCCTTCATTTCAGAGAGAGACAGACTACCCAGAATGTCCCGTCCTTCATATCAAAGAGAGACAGACTACCCAGAATGTCCCGTCCTTCATATCAGAGAGAGACAGGCGACCCAGAATGTCCCGTCCTTCATATCAGAGAGAGACAGACTACCCAGAATGTCCCGTCCTTCATATCAGAGACCGAGACACACTACTCAGAATGTCCCGTCCTTCATATCAGAGAGAGACAGACTACCCAGAATGTCCCGTCCTTCATATCAGAGAGAGAAAGACTACCCAGAATGTCCCGTCCTTCATATCAGAGAGAGACAGACTACCCAGAATGTCCCGTCCTTCATATCAGAGAGAGAGACAGACTACCCATAATGTCCCGTCCTTCATATCAGAGACCGAGACAGACTACCCATAATGTCCCGTCCTTCATTTCAGAGAGAGACAGACTACCCAGAATGTCCCGTCCTTCATATCAAAGAGAGACAGACTACCCAGAATGTCCCGTCCTTCATATCAGAGAGAGACAGACGACCCAGAATGTCCCGTCCTTCATATCAGAGAGAGACAGACTACCCAGAATGTCCCGTCCTTCATATCAGAGACCGAGACACACTACTCAGAATGTCCCGTCCTTCATATCAGAGAGAGACAGACTACCCAGAATGTCCCGTCCTTCATATCAGAGAGAGAAAGACTACCCAGAATGTCCCGTCCTTCATATCAGAGAGAGACAGACTACCCAGAATGTCCCGTCCTTCATATCAGAGAGAGAGACAGACTACCCATAATGTCCCGTCCTTCATATCAGAGACCGAGACAGACTACCCAGAATCTCCCGTCCTTCATGTCAGAGAGACAGACTACCCAGCTTATCCCATCCTTCATATCAGAGAGAATGACGGACTACCCAGCATGTCCCGTCCTTCATATCAGAGAGACAGACTACCCAGAATGTCCTGTCCTTCATATCAGAGAGAGAGACAGACTACCCAGAATGTCCCGTCCTTCATATCAGAGACCGAGACAGACTACCCAGAATGTCCCATCCTTCATATCAGAGAGAGACAGACTACCCAGAATGTCCCATCCTTCATATCAGAGACCGAGACAGACTACCCAGAATGTCCCATCCTTCATATCAGAGAGAGAGACAGACTACCCAGAATGTCCCGTCCTTCATATCAGAGAGAGAGACAGACTACCCAGAATGTCCCATCCTTCATATCAGAGAGAGACAGACTACCCAGAATGTCCCGTCCTTCATATCAGAGAGAGAGACAGACTGCCCAGAATGTCCTGTCCTTCATATCAAAGAGAGAGACTACCCAGAATGTCCCGTCCTTCATATCAGAGACCGAGACAGACTACCCAGAATGTCCCATCCTTAATATCAGAGAGAGAGAGACAGACTACCCAGAATGTCCCATCCTTCATATCAGAGAGAGACAGACTACCCAGAATGTCCCGTCCTTCATATCAGAGAGAGACAGACTACCCAGAATGTCCCGTCCTTCATATCAGAGAGAGACAGACTATCCAGAATGTCCCATCCTTCATATCAGAGACCAAGACAGACTACCCAGAATGTCTCATCCTTCATATTAGAAACCGAGACAGACTACCCAGAATGTCCCATCCTTCATATCAGAGACTGAGACAGACTACCCAGAATGTCCCGTCCTTCATATCAGAAACAGAGACAGACTACCCATAAAGTCCCGTCCTTCATATCAGAGAGAGACAGACTACCCAGAATGTCCCGTCCTTCATATCAGAGAGAGACAGACTACCCAGAATGTCCCGTCCTTCATATCAGAGAGAGACAGACTACCCAGAATGTCCCGTCCTTCATATCAGAAACAGAGACAGACTACCCAGAATGTCCTGTCCTTCATATCAAAGAGAGACAGACAGACTACCCAGAATGTCCCGTCCTTCATATCAGAGACCGAGACAGACTACCCAGAATGTCCCGTCCTTCATATCAGAGAGAGACAGACTACCCAGAATGTCCCGTCCTTCATATCAGAGAGAGAGAGACTACCCAGAATGTCCCGTCCTTCATATCAGAGAGAGACAGACTACCCAGAATGTCCCGTCCTTCATATCAGAGAGAGACAGACTACCCAGAATGTCCCGTCCTTCATATCAGAGAGAGACAGACGACCCAGAATGTCCCGTCCTTCATATCAGAGAGAGACAGACTACCCAGAATGTCCTGTCCTTCATATCAGAGACCGAGACACACTACTCAGAATGTCCCGTCCTTCATATCAGAGAGAGACAGACTACCCAGAATGTCCCATCCTTCATATCAGAGAGAGACAGACTACCCAGAATGTCCCATCCTTCATATCAGAGAGAGACAGACTACCCAGAATGTCCCATCCTTCATATCAGAGACCGAGACAGACTACCCAGAATGTCCCGTCCTTCATATCAGAGAGAGAAAGACTACCCAGAATGTCCCGTCCTTCATATCAGAGAGAGACAGACTACCCAGAATGTCCCGTCCTTCATATCAGAGAGAGAGACAGACTACCCATAATGTCCCGTCCTTCATATCAGAGACCGAGACAGACTACCCAGAATGTCCCATCCTTCATATCAGAGACCGAGACAGACTACCCAGAATCTCCCGTCCTTCATATCAGAGAGACAGACTACCCAGCTTATCCCATCCTTCATATCAGAGAGAATGACGGACTACCCAGCATGTCCCGTCCTTCATATCAGAGAGACAGACTACCCAGAATGTCCTGTCCTTCATATCAGAGAGAGAGACAGACTACCCAGAATGTCCCGTCCTTCATATCAGAGACCGAGACAGACTACCCAGAATGTCCCATCCTTCATATCAGAGAGAGACAGACTACCCAGAATGTCCCATCCTTCATATCAGAGACCGAGACAGACTACCCAGAATGTCCCATCCTTCATATCAGAGAGAGAGACAGACTACCCAGAATGTCCCGTCCTTCATATCAGAGAGAGAGACAGACTACCCAGAATGTCCCATCCTTCATATCAGAGAGAGACAGACTACCCAGAATGTCCCGTCCTTCATATCAGAGAGAGAGACAGACTGCCCAGAATGTCCTGTCCTTCATATCAAAGAGAGAGACTACCCAGAATGTCCCGTCCTTCATATCAGAGACCGAGACAGACTACCCAGAATGTCCCATCCTTAATATCAGAGAGAGAGAGACAGACTACCCAGAATGTCCCGTCCTTCATATCAGAGAGAGACAGACTACCCAGAATGTCCCGTCCTTCATATCAGAGAGAGACAGACTATCCAGAATGTCCCATCCTTCATATCAGAGACCAAGACAGACTACCCAGAATGTCTCGTCCTTCATATTAGAAACCGAGACAGACTACCCAGAATGTCCCATCCTTCATATCAGAGAGAGACAGACTACCCAGAATGTCCCGTCCTTCATATCAGAGAGAGTCAGACTACCCAGAATGTCCCGTCCTTCATATCAGAAACAGAGACAGACTACCCATAAAGTCCCGTCCTTCATATCAGAGAGAGACAGACTACCCAGAATGTCCCGTCCTTCATATCAGAGAGAGACAGACTACCCAGAATGTCCCGTCCTTCATATCAGAAACAGAGACAGACTACCCAGAAAGTCCCGTCCTTCATATCAAAGAGAGAGACAGACTACCCAGAATGTCCCGTCCTTCATATCAGAGACAGACAGACTACCCAGAATGTCCCGTCCTTCATATCAGAAACAGAGACAGACTACCCAGAATGTCCTGTCCTTCATATCAAAGAGAGACAGACTACCCAGAATGTCCCATCCTTCATATCAGAGACCGAGACAGACTACCCAGAATGTCCCGTCCTTCATATCAAAGAGAAAGACTACCCAGAATGTCCCGTCCTTCATATCAGAGACCGAGACAGACTACCCAGAATGTCCCGTCCTTCATATCAGAGAGAGAGACAGACTGCCCAGAATGTCCTGTCCTTCATATCAAAGAGAGAGACTACCCAGAATGTCCCGTCCTTCATATCAGAGACCGAGACAGACTACCCAGAATGTCCTGTCCTTCATATCAGAGAGAGACAGACTACCCAGAATGTCCCGTCCTTCCTATCAGAGAGAGACAGACTACCCAGAATGTCCCGTCCTTCATATCAGAGAGAGACAGACTACCCAGAATGTCCCGTCCTTCATATCAGAGACCGAGACAGACTACCCAGAATGTCTTATTCTTCATATTAGAAAGACAGACTACTCAGAATTTCCCATCCTTCATATCAGAGAGAGACAGACTACCCAGAATGCCCCGTCCTTCGTATCAGAGAGAGAGACAGACTACCCAGAATGTCTCGTCATTCATATTAGAAACAGAGACAGACTACCCAGAATGTCCCATCCTTCATATCAGAGACCAAGACAGACTACCCAAAATGTCCCGTCCTTCATATCAGAGAGAGACAGACTACCCAGAATGTACCGTCCTTCATATCAGAGACCGAGACAGACTACCCAAAATGTCCCGTCCTTCATATCAGAGAGAGACAGACTACCCAGAATGTCCCATCCTTCATATCAGAGAGAGACAGACTACCCAGAATGTCCCGTCCTTCATATCAGAGACCGAGACAGACTACCCAAAATGTCCCGTCCTTCATATCAGAGAGAGACAGACTACCCAGAATGTCCCGTCCTTCATATCAAAGACCAAAACAGACTACCCAGAATGTCTCGTCCTTCATATTAGAAACCGAGACAGACTACCCAGAATGTCCCATCCTTCCTATCAGAGAGAGACAGACTACCCAGAATGTCCCGTCCTTCATATCAGAGAGAGACAGACTACCCAGAATGTCCCGTCCTTCATATCAGAGAGAGACAGACTACCCAGAATGTCCCGTTCTTCATATCAGAGAACAAGACAGACTACCCAGAATGCCCCGTCCTTCGTATCAGAGAGAGAGACAGACTACCCAGAATGTCTCGTCATTCATATTAGAAACAGAGACAGACTACCCAGAATGTCCCATCCTTCATATCAGAGACCAAGACAGACTACCCAGAATGTCCCATCCTTCATATCAGAGACCAAGACAGACTACCCAGAATGTCCCATCCTTCATATCAGAGACCGAGACAGACTACCCAGAATGTCCCATCCTTCATATTAGAGAGAGACAGACTACTCAGAATTTCCCATCCTTCATATCAGAAACCGTATTCATATCTGTCCATATTTTAATAAACTCAGTGACTTCCTATAATCATCAGCTCCCTCTAGTGGCCATAATGAGGTATTACTTCCAAAATACCTCAGTCAGGAAAAACAGTTCAATACCACATTATGGCCACTAGTTGGAACCAATGATCATAGGAAATCTCTGTATGAAAAGACCAACATGTGACATGGCTGAATGAATGCTGGTCATATTAGTTCATCTATTCTCTAAGTGGGGTGGTAACTATTGGGCCAATCCCTTTTACAAACCACACATAATATCGCCCTTCAAAGTGAAGACAGAAACGATTTGCACAAAATCAAAGAGTAGAAATATTTTCCGGTGGATCCCCTCTACCCAGACCCCATATGTAGACATAGAACAACAAGCTGTGTTCCCTCTCGTGCTGCACTCCTCCAACCACCCAAACCCACACAGAAGCAAAGGGAAATAATGAGAGGAAAGTTCCCCCCTAGTTTGGGGCGGAGTTCTCATTCCCTCCTGTTGGGGGATGGGAGAAGGATGGACTGAAGACAGAGAGACGCTTCGGGGTCACCACTGTTCTGTAGAGCCTTGAAATGAAGGACATCAACTTCAGAAGTTCTTTTTGTCTGTGTAAAGTTCCCCGATAACGAGATCTGGGCTCTCCCGGCTTCTAGCTCTGTAACCCGCTATATCATTATCAGGAAACGCAACTCCGACACCCAAGAAGGGCTGAAGTTGTGTCCTTCATTTCCAGGATCTACTGACCACTCTGCACCCCGACATTTACTGCACTTCATCCATGTCTTTGGGGGCCTCTCATCTCCTTATCAACTGTTTCTGCCAGGATGGAGATCAGCCATGGAGTATATCTGAGGTGTATATCAGGGTGTGCTTCTTCCCCACATGAGAGCTGGGATGTCCAGCAACATTCATCTAGAAGACATTTCCCACACTCAAGGCACTAATACACCTCCAGGGTTGTGTGGGACCCCTGATGTACAGGAAGGCCGGACTTCAGAGAGGAACATTTCCCTCACTCAGGACAGGAAAGTGGCTTCTTCTCCATGTGAGATCTCTGATGTCTGTAAAAACTTGACTTCCATAAAAAACATTTCCCGCACTCAGGATAGGAATACGCCTTCTCCCCTGTGTGAGATCTCTGATGTATGTAAAGATATGACTTATTAGAAAAAGATTTACCGCACTCAAGATAGGAATACGGCCTCTTCCTCGTGTGACATGTCTGATGTGTGTAAAGAATGAACTTCTCTGAAAAACATTTCCCACACTCAGGACAGGAATACGGCCTCTCCCCGTGTGAAAACTCTGATTTATCTGCCAACCGTCATGTCTGGAGGAAAGCAGGCACCGCTCATCACCTGGCCAATACCATCTGTGAGGGTAAGCAGGACAGAACACACAAGGCAGACGGCAATCACTTAAAGCTTTATTAAAACAGACAACAGTCACTCAATGGGGAGTAGTGCAGGGAGAGAGTCCACAATACTTGTAGTCCAGCCCCAAGGGAAAGTTAAAGTCTCTACAGCAATTTATAATCCAACAGGGGGGTGGTGTGAGTCTCTGTAGTAGTTGTAATCCAACAGGGGGGTGGTGTGAGTCTCTGTAGTAGTTGTAATCCAACAGGGAGGTGGAGTGGGAGTACAAGAACAGTTCAGGGAAAACAGGAGAGCATAAACTCACGGGTCTGACAGGGATGTCCTGGTTCACAGCGGACGGCAACAGCGGCGACCCTGCTCAGCACACAGCAACAGCGGGTAGTTCTAGCACACAGCCGAGGGGCAGTTGAGGCAAAGAGAGCCCGGGCACAGCAGAGGGCAATTCAGGCAGGCAAGGTAAGCAGGGCCCACAGCAGAAGGTAGCTCTGGCAGGAGGGAGGTCCAGGCACAGCAGAGGGCAATTCAGGCAGGCAGGAGAGGGCCCACAGCAGAAGGTAGCTCTGGCAGGAGGGAGGTCCAGGCACAGCAGAGGGCAATTCAGGCAGGCAGGAGAGGGCCCACAGCAGAAGGTAGCTCTGGCAGGAGGGAGGTCCAGGCACAGCAGAGGGCAATTCAGGCAGGCAAGGTAATCAGGGCCCACAGCAGAAGGTAGCTCTGGCAGGAGGGAGGTCCAGGCACAGCAGAGGGCAATTCAGACAGGCAAGGTAAGAAGGGCCCACAGCAGAAGGTAGCTCTGGCAGGAGGGAGGTCCAGGCACAGCAGAGGGCAATTCAGGCAGGCAAGGTAATCAGGGCCCACAGCAGAAGGTAGCTCTGGCAGGAAGGAGGTCTGGGCACAGCAGAGGGCAATTCAGGCAGGCAGGAGAGGGCACTCAGCAGAAGGTAGCTCTGGCAGGAAGGAGGTCCGGGCACAGCAGAGGGCAATTCAGGCAGGCAAGGTAATCAGGGCACTCAGCAGAAGGTAGCTCTGGCAGGAAGGAGGTCCAGGCACAGCAGAGGGCAATTCAGGCAGGCAGGAGAGGGCAATCAGCAGAAGGTAGCTCTGGCAGGAAGGAGGTCCGGGCACAGCAGAGGGCAATTCAGGCAGGCAGGAGAGGGCACTCAGCAGAAGGTAGCTCTGGCAGGAAGGAGGTCCGGGCACAGCAGAGGGCAATTTAGGCAGGCAAGGTAAGAAGGGCCCACAGCAGAAGATAGCTCTGGCAGGAAGGAGGTCCAGGCACAGCAGAGGGCAATTCAGGCAGGCAAGGTAAGCAGGGCCCACAGCAGAAGGTAGCTCTGGCAGGAAGGAGGTCCGTGCACTCAGCAGAGGGCAGGTCACAGGGTAGCCATCCAGGGACTCACCAGCCAGCAGTGTACATAGCAAAGTACAGTTACAAGCATCTCCTAGTTAAGGCTCAGGCAGGAGTAGCCCTGTCGATCATGACTCCAGCTCTCCCAACAACGAGTCCACATGGTCCTGCAATTGTCCCCACCCCCAACTTCCGGCTAAGAAGTGGCCTGGACTTCCCCAGCCACACAGAGCCATGCTGCCTTTGTTCTATATGGAGATACATCCCATTTCCCCTCCCCCTCTGAGGCCCAGGAACTTCAGACAACACACAAAAAAAGAATATTTCTGCTGTTCGTCACACCATCCCTACAGTGAAGCATGGTGGTGGCAGCATCATGCTGTGGAGATGGAACAGGGAGACTAGTCAGGATGGAAGGAAAGATGAATGCAGAAATATACAGACACATCCTTGATGAAAACCTGTTCCAGAGCGCTCTGGACCTCAGACTGGGGAGACGGTTCATCAAAAACAGGACAACGACCCTCAGCACACGGCCCACATAACAAAGGAGTGGCTGCGGGCCAATGATGGGAATGTCCTGGAGTGGCCCAGCCAGAGCCCAGACTTGAACCCGATTGAACATCTCTGGAGAGATCTGAAAATGGCTGTGCACCGACACCCCCCATCCAATCTGATGGAGCTGGAGAGGTCCTGCAAAGAAGAATGGGAGAAATCGCCCCAAAATGGGTGTCCAGGTCCAGGCTTGTAGCATCATACTCCAAACTACTCGAGGCCAGAATGGGGGCTAAAGGGGCTTCAACAAAGGATTGGGCGGGGGCTGGGAATACTTATGTACATGGGGGGGCTAGGAATACTTATGTACATGAGGGGGCTGGGAATACTTATGTAGATAGGGGGGCTGGGAATACTTATGTACATGGGGGGGCTGAGAATACTTATGTACATGGGGGGCTGGGAATACTTATGTACATGGAGGGGCTGGGAATACTTATGTACATGGGGGTCTGGGAATACTTATGTATATGGGGGGGCTGGGAATACTTTCTGGATGCTCTGTGTGTGTGTTATAGTGTAGCCATACCCAATGAGCAGTGTAGCCAGCTGCCGGATATGTCATTAAGCAATACCGGGACACTTACAGATGGGATTATGATGACACCTTTGCCCCCTAGTGCCCAGTGGTGGGAGGGCTACCTCACTTCCTGTTAGTAGAGTGGATCCAATTCTCCTACAGCAGAGGATCTTGGGACCTGTAGTCCTATAGACAATACATATTGTATTCCTGAGTGCTGACTGAACTACAACTACCAGAGAGCAGGCAAACCAGAAGGATTCTGGGAGAGCAGATCTATTCTACTGCAAGTTCCAGGCTGGCTTTCTTGGTACGGGAGTCAGAGCTGGACACACAGAGACTGCCCTTCTCAGGAAGAAAAGGATTGTGGGTCTGTGGACGTGGGACTCTGGGTAGCTGTTCTGCATAGCTGTGACTCCGACTACCACCCCGGGATTGTATCAGTCTTTGTCTGCAGCGGGGCTGTTACTGTCCAGCCACCACACAGACATCACTGTTCGCTGTGCCAGCAGGCTGTCAGGCAGTCACTCCACACATCCCTGTAGACAGTCAGGAGCCGATTCTATGACTCTTTGTTCCTAGGAGGCCGTGCTATCCATAGGGTTCAGGAGATGGAGAATGCCTGACCTCTCTGTCATCACCCTAGAGACCCTGGCCCTGATTTACTAATGTACATAGACGGCGTCTAGACACATTTCCGCCCGAGAAATGTATTATAATAACCATTCCTTTGGCTACTACGAAAGATCGAAGAAATTTAAAAAAAGTTAGAAAAAATAAATGTAGCTTTTATGTAACCAACTATTTAATATAAATGATGTATTACATATAGAAAAGTCTTGAAGACATAGGACACATGTTACAAACAAAGGTATACCTAATAAAACCGATAACCCCTTAAATTTATCTTTTTGGTGAAGAAAATCCCAAATGAATCCTAAAGCATAAAAGTATCTAAATATCCGGAGGCGCATGCGCAAGGCCCTCTGGACCAGACATGTCTACATGAGGCTCCGCACCGCTCAGTGATCACTCAGCCACTCACATCTACTGCTTGTCTTGGCACAGCTCACCAGCTGCCTCCTCACACCCCAGAGCTGGTGTCAGACAATCCAGGATGGTGTACGCCACCTTCACACAGAAACCCAAGCTGAAATCCATCTGGGAGGTTCTCACAAAGATCTATGCCAAGAGTCTGATACTGATCTGGGAACCTCTCCCCTGGCTTTTCAATCAGATCCCACTCACCCTGACTTGCTTAAGAAACTTGTGCAGATGGTCACAAAGGCTCTGAAGGCAACCTCAGACCACATTACAGACTGGCTATCCTTGGAAATCAGAGAGCTAGGACAGGGCACAGCTGAACTCCAGATATGGGTTGATGATCTGGACACCCTTGTTCACAGCCATACAGATGAGCTTGAGGCCCTCAGAGAGGAAAATCTCATCTTACAGTGTTGCTTGGAGGACTTAGAGAATAGGGCCTGGTGCTCTAACCTTCTCATCCACAGGATGTAGAGACCATCATGGATCTGGGCACCCTTTGTTCACAACCATACAGATGAGCTTGAGGCCCTCAGAGAGGAAAATATCATCCTACAGTGCTGCTTGGAGGACTTCAAGAATAAGTCCCGATGCTATAACCTCCTCATCCACAGGATGCTAGAGACCATCACAGATGTACAGTCCAAGGTAGCTGCTCCTTTTCAAGATCTGGCACCCTCCATCCCAACCGAGCATCTGGAAATGGACAGGGTCCACAGGGACCCGGCTCCTCATCAATGGTCCCCCCTTGGGACATAATTGCCAAACAGCACTATTACAATTCTAAAGAACAGCTCCTTTCCGCCTCACGTGGCAAGGAATCCCTTGTGGCTCCATCCCAGTACAACCACTTGAAGTCAAGTGATCTACCTGTACACCGCTTGTCAGCAAATGGTTAAAGGAGCTTCATTCCAGTTCCATCTATTTTTTGCACATAAGGGCCAAGTTGGTGTTGTAGGATCTGGAGTATTGAGGAGGGGAGGGGGGTAAAGGAAGGGATCTTAGTCAAGGAGGGGGAATAGGAAGGGATGGGAGGGGGAGGGAGGTTCTCCACAAATGGGGGTATTCATTTGAGGTGTAACCACACAGCACAGAGTGGGTGGGGAGGCCCCAAGAGACCGGGGATAGAAGAAGATACACACAGGATGGACAAACAATACATGAAAGTGACTTTTACATCATTAACCTTTCCAAAGTGATCCTCTCTGCTGCTCAGATTCTTCTTCTTTCTAAGGGTTTGAGGATTCCTCTGTTATGAAAGGTTCGAGCTTTGCAGCAGTTAAAGATTCCTATGTATTTGCCTGTACACGGGTCCTGAAAGCATTACATTCTACAAACAATAGATAAGATGATCCTTTTCATGGACTGATTAACCCCTCCCCCTCCAGAGGATTTACCCCCTTAATGACCACGCCTCTTTTTGCTACTCGGCGCTGCACTAATTTAACTAATAATTGCGCGGTCATGCAACGCTGCACCCAAATTAAATTTACGTCCTTTTTTTCACACAAATAGAACTTTCTTTCGGTGGTATTTCATCACCTTTGCACTTTTTATTTTTCGCACTATAAACAAAAAAAGACCAAAGATTTTGAAGAAAAACAATATTTTTTACTTTTGACTCTAAAAAATATATAGTAAACTCAAAGTTAGTTATAAATTTAGGGCAAAATGTATTCTGTTCCATGTTTTTGGTAAAAAAATCCCAATAAGTGTATATTGATTGCTTTGTGTGAAAGTTATAGCGTCTACAAACTATGGGAGAGATCATGGAATTTACGCCATTTCTTTGCTATACAGCGCTGCACTAGTTTAACTGACAATTGTGCGGTCATGCAATACGGTACATAAATTAAATTTATGTCCTTTTTTCACACAAATAGAGCTTTCTTTTGGTGGTATTTGATCACCTGTGCGCTTTTTATTTTTGGCGCTATAAAAAGAAAGTTTTGAGAAAAAAAATATTTTTTTTGCAAAAAACGATTTTTTCTCATTTCTGTCATAAAAAATATCCAAAAAAACTAAAATTTCTTCATGAATTTAGGCCAAAAGGTATTCTGCTCCATGTTTTTGGTAAAAAAAAATCCCAATAAGTGTATATTGATTGCTTTGTGTGAAAGTTATAGCGTCTACAAACTATGGGAGAGATAATGGAATTCATAGCTTTTACTTTCTGACTGCTCACCACATTTCTTGAGGTGCTAAATTACAAAAATAGTACAAGCACCCCCAAATGACTCCTTTTCGGAAAGTAGACACCCTAAGCTATCTGCTGAGAGGCATATTGAGTCCATGGAAGATTTATTTTTTTTCCACAAGTTTCTGGAAAATTACAAAAACCTTTTTTTTTTTTACACAAAGTTGTCATTTAAATGATAAATTTCTTGCACAAGTCATGGGTATATGTGGAATTACACCCCAAAATACATTCTGATACTTCTACTGAGTATGGGGGTACCACGTGTGTGAGACTTTTTGGGAGCCTAGCCACATACAGGAGCATGAAATCCAATGACCACTTTGAAAGCCTGAAGGTGCGTAACTTCCTCATTACACTTCCTCACTACCTATCACAGTTTCGGAGGCCCTGAAATGCCAGGATAGCACCAAACCCCCCCAAATGACCCCTTTCTGGAAAGTAGACACTCCAAGGAATTTAAAAAAAGGCATGGTGAGTATCTTGCACATCTCATTTTTTTCTTATAAGGTTTTAAAATATATAAAAAGAAAAAAAAAGTTTTTGTTTACTTTCTTCATTTTCCAAAAACTTGTGGCAACAGACGAGATCTGTAAAATACTTACCGTGCTTCTTATTAAATTCCATGGTGTCTACTTTCCAAAAAGGGGGGGGGGGGTTGGTGCTATCCTGGCATTTCAGGGCCCCCGCATCTGTGATAGGTAGTGACAATTTTGTGTAAAAAAAAAATTTGTTTGTCAATCACCCTAGTGAATAAAATGGCGGGTGCTGCAATTTTTATGTCACATAGTACTTGAGCAGAGATTTTTCAAACGCAATTTAAAAAAAAAAAAATACACTTTTTTACTTTTAATGCACAAAAACACAATATATTGTCCAATTATTTGGTAAAATATAAAAGATGATATGCCGAGTAAATACAGTTGTGTCCAAAATTATTCAACCCCCAATGCTGTAAAGGGGTTTAGGGACTATAGTGTACATTTGGAATTGTATTCAGAATCAAATCCTACAAGGACGTTGTAACTACCCAAATGCAACTAAAATGACATCAATTGTTTATGTAATACAGTAGTAAATGGTTCTTATGTGGTTTCTTCATTGCCACAATTATTCAACCCCTTAAAGACTACCACTCTGAAGAACAGAGGTTCATACAGGTGCTTTCCATCAGGTATTGAAAACACCTGTGGATGTCACCGAGCAGCAATCAAGCATAATAAGCACCAATTAGGCAGCTTTAAAATGACTGTGATACTCAGCTCCTTCTAGACATTTACTGGTGTGGTTACAAACATGGTGAAGGCAAGAGAATGGTCCAGGAAGACAAGAGAAGAGGTGATTTCTCTTCACAGGAAGGGCAATGGCTATAAGAAGATTGCAAAGATGTTAAACATACCAAGAGACACCTTAGGAAGCATCATTCGCAAATTCAAGGCAAAGGGCACTGTTGAAACGCTACCTGGTCGTGGCAGAAAGAAGATGCTGACTTCGACTGCTGTGCGCTACCTGAAGCGTAGAGTGGAGAGAAGTCCCCGTGTGACTGCTGAGGAACTGAGAAAAGATTTGTCAGATGTGGGTACAGAAGTTTCAGCCCAGACAATAAGACGCACACTGCGTAATGAAGGCCTCCGTGCCAGAACTCCCAGGCGTACCCCCTTGCTGTCTCCAAAGAATAAGAAGAGTCGACTGCAGTATGCCAAAAGCCATGTGGACAAACCACAAAAGTTGTGGGATAGTGTTCTGTGGACTGATGAAACAAAATTAGAACTGTTTGGGCCCATGGATCAACGCTATGTTTGGAGGAGGAAGAACAAGGCCTATGATGAAAAGAACACCTTGCCTACTGTGAAGCATGGTGGAGGGTCAATCATGCTTTGGGGCTGTTTTGCTTCTGCAGGTACAGGGAAGCTTCAGCGTGTGCAAGGTACCATGAATTCTCTTCAGTACCAGGAGATATTGGATGGAAACGTGATGCAGTCCGTCACACACCTGAGGCTTGGGAGACGTTGGACCTTTCAACAGGACAATGATCCCAAGCATACCTCCAAGTCCACTAGAGCATGGTTGCAGAGGAAAGGCTGGAACATTTTGGAGTGGCCATCGCAGTCACCAGACTTAAATCCGATTGAGAACCTCTGGTGGGACTTAAAGAAAGCAGTTGCAGTGCGCAAGCCTAAGAATGTGACTGAACTGGAGGCCTTTGCCCATGAAGAATGGGCGAAGATACCCGTAGATCGCTGCAAGACACTTGTGTCAAGCTATGCTTCACGTTTAAAAGCTGTTATAACTGTAAAAGGATGCTGTACTAAGTACTAAGATTGAATGTCACTTGGGGGTTGAATAAAACTGATAATGCTGTGAGCACAGAAAAGACATTTGTGGTTATTTCATTATAACTGTTATGTTATATTTGTCTGACCTACAAGTGCCTCTTTAATGTAAATGTAAGCAAGATGACTGAATGATCAAAAGCAATGTCAAACTGGCCAAAACACTCAATTTCAGTGGGGGTTGAATAATTTTGGACACAACTGTAGATACCAAACCTGACATGCTTTAAAACTGTGCATGCCCCGTGCAATGGCGACAAACTGCATACGTTTTTAATATCCATAGGCAGCACTTTAAAAACCATTACAAGCTACCATTTTAGATTTACAGAGGAGGTCTAGTGTTACTAATAGAATACTAGAATTACTGCCCTTCATCTGATATTTGTGGTGATACCTCACATGTATGGTGCAACCGCTGTGTCAGGGCTCCCGGGTATGACCAGAGGTGTGTGACTGACGCAGGGAATCGCAGACTTCAGGTATGTTATAAACAATATAATTTATTAACACTAACATTAACACTAACAATACAAACATAAACGCAGTGCAATACTAAAACATAACACAGTGCAAACAAACCAAACCAACCACCCACAGATAACAGTACATACAAGCAAGTGTCGTCAGGCAGGCCGGGTCAATATCAATCGGGCAGGTAGGTACAGGGGGAGCAAGCGGAGAATGGTCGGGATCACAAGCCAGGGTCAGCAGGTAGCGGGCAGCGTGGTACAGAGGGTCAGGCAGAGGGATGGTCAGGAACGAGCCGGGGTCAGAGCAGGAGAAGTCAGCAGAGGTACAGATCAGGCCGGGTCAGCAACAAGACAAGAATAGGAACAGAAACAGGAAGCAGGAACAGGATACAGGGCCCAGGAAAAACACACACCAAGGCAGAGCCTGCAGGTCTGGCCATCCCTTAAATACACCAGTATAAGCAGTTTCAGGTGTTTGGCTGGCTGCAAGATTGAGTCTCTGATTGCTGGGAGCACCCGCTGGCCAGCCCTGGTACTGCAGTCCATAAGGCAGGTGAGTCCCACCATTGCTGGCCAGTCCATTCCTGACAGTACCCCCCCCCTCAAGGAGCGGCCTCAGGACGCTCCAAACAGTCCTAGTTGGGCAAAATGTTCCACCGCCCGGGTCTGGTAACTGGCGGGATATCAAAGACTGGCACACCGGGCAGGACTCTGGGCAGGACTCCGGGCAGAGGCACACCGGGCAGAGGCACATCGGGCTGGACTCCGGGCAGAGGCACATCGAGCTGGACTCCGGGCAGAGGCACATCGGGCTGGACTCCGGGCAGAGGCACATCGGGCTGAACTCCGGGCAGAGGCACATCGGGCTGGACTCCGGGCAGAGGAACATCGAGCTGGACTCCGGGCAGAGGCACATCGAGCTGGACTCCGGGCAGAGGCACATCGAGCTGGACTCCGGGCAGAGGCACATCGGGCTGGACTCCGGGCAGAGGCACATCGGGCTGGACTCCGGGCAGAGGCACATCGGGCTGGACTCCGGGCAGAGGCACATCGGGCTGGACTCCGGGCAGAGGCACATCGGGCTGGACTCCGGGCAGAGGCACATCGGATCACCAGGTGAAGCAGCAGGCAGCGAGCCACCAGGCGGAGCAGCAGGCCACCAGGCGGAGCAGCAGGCAGCGGGCCACCAGGCGGAGCAGCAGGCACCGGGCCCCCGGGCGGAGCAGCAGGCACCGGGCCCCCGGGGGGAGCAGCAGGCGGTAGGGCGTCAGGCATCGGGCCCCCAGGCGGGGCGACAGGCATCGGGCCCCCAGGCAGAGCGGCAGGCATCGTGCCCCCAGGCGGGGCGACAGGCATCGGGCCCCCAGGCGGGGCGACAGGCATCGGGCCCCCAGGCGGGGCGACAGGCATCGGGCCCCCAGGCAGAGCGGCGGGTGCCGGACCCCCAGGAGGGGCGACAGGCATCGGGCCCCCAGGCGGGGCGACAGGCATCGGGCCCCCAGGCGGAGCGGCGGGCGCCGGACCCCCAGGCGGAGCGACAGGTCTCGGGCCCTCAGGCGGAGCGGCGGGCGCCGGACCCCCAGGCGGAGCGACAGGTCTCGGGCCCTCAGGCGGAGCGGCGGGCGCCGGACCCCCAGACGGAGCGACAGGTCTCGGGCCCTCAGGCGGAGCGGCGGGCGCCGGACCCCCAGGCGGAGCGACAGGTCTCGGGCCCTCAGGCGGATCGGCGGGCGCCGGACCCCCAGGCGGAGCGACAGGTCTCGGGCCCTCAGGCAGAGCGGCGGGTGCCGGACCCCCAGGCGGAGCGACAGGTACCAAGTCACCAGGCACGACAGTGGGCTCCGAGTCAACTGGCATGACCGCTGGCACTGGGTCAGACATTGGATCGTCTGGCTGGACAGCGGGCATCGGGTCACCAGGCATCAGGTCACTTGGCTCGACAGCGGGCACCGCGTCATCTGGCAAGGCAGTGGGCTCCGAGTCAACTGGCATGACCGCGGTGTCAGGGCAGGGGCCGAGGAACGGACAGGCAGGCCTAACAATGTAACGCACTGGCTGACGACAACCACCACCCACAGACCGAAGTCCCTCAGGGCGCGGAGTCTAAGTCCCAGGCTGCCCTTCACCAGGGCCCCTGATAGTGGGGATGGACTTGACGCAGCCAGGAACCAGGTCGCGGCCCCCGAGACACCTCAGCTGCGGTAATGGCCGCCGCCAATGGCGTGTAGCTGGTGGAAGAGACAAAAGAGTAGTCAGACAAGCCGGGTCAATAACAACAGGACAAAACAGTACAGGACAGCAGACGAGAATCACAGGTCACGAGCCGGGTTCAGCAACAGAGGGTCAGATCAAAGGAGAATACAAAGAATAGTCAAGTCACAAGCCGAATCAGATACCAGGAGAGTCACGAGAGTCAGAACAGAGTAATAGCAACACAAAGACACAAGACACAAGTGCAAAGAGCATGTGCGGGCCACAGGCTTATATGTCATCAGCCACACCCCTCTGGGGGATGGACCACAGAGACCTGAAGGCATAAAAGGATTCCCATCATGCACAGCAGAATCCAAGATGGACGCCAGCACATGGAGTAACATAACCGCAGGGAAAATGTAGGACCTTGACACGCGGGCACTGGGTCAGACATTGGATCGTCTGGCTGGACAGCGGGCATCGGGTCACCAGGCATCAGGTCACTTGGCTCAACAGCGGGCACCGCGTCATCTGGCAAGGCAGTGGGTACCAAGTCACCAGGCATGACAGTGGGCTCTGAGTCAATTGGCATGACAGCGGGCACCGGGTCATTAGGTACCGGATTGTCTGGCTAGACAGCGGGCATCGGGTCACCAAGTATGACAGCGGGCACTGGGTCACCAGGCATCAGGTCATTTGGCTTGCCAGCGGGCACCGCGTCATCTGGCAAGGCAGTGGGCACCGGGTCACCAGGCATTGGATCGTCTGGCTCGACAGCGGGCATCGGGTCACCAGGTATGACAGTGGGCACTGGGTCACCAGGCATCAGGTCATTTGGCTTGCCAGCGGGCACCGCGTCATCTGGCAAGGCAGTGGGCACCGGGTCACCAGGCATTGGATCGTTTGGCTAGACAGCGGGCATCGGGTCAACTGGCCTAATAGGATCATCAGGCTGGATCAGTTCATCAGGCTGAGTAGAGGCATCAGGCTGAGTAGAGGCATCAGGCTGCGTAGAGGCATCAGGCTGCGTAGAGGCATCAGGCTGGGTAGAGGCATCAGGCTGGGTACAGGCATCAGGCTGGGTACAGGCATCAGGCTGAAGTGCGGGTGCCGAGGCACCAGGCTGAACAACGGAAGGCAGCTTCTCAGACGGCAGGCTCACCGGTTTGGATACTGGCAGGATGGTACTGGTTGGAAAGAATTTTCGCTTTTTTTCTGGTTTTAACTACTGGAGCACTGCAAGAAAACGCAGGTCTGCAAATGAATGGAGCAGCTGGAGACAGAGAAGAGCTGGAGGATGGAACAGGGGAGGGAACAGTTGCTACAGAGGACTTCTTTACAGGGTTAAAGGCAGGATAGGTGCAGCGAGTGGGAACAGGGTACTGACATGCGGTAGGTAGCAGGGTATACTGGGCTGTAACTGAAGGTGCTGTTGGGAATGCAGGAATAGAGCTTTGAGGAAATGGATTAGAAGCAGGACTGGGTCTTTGTAAGCTGACTGAGGCTGGGTGTAACAAGTCTGACCATGTCTGCAGTATGGGTTGAACAAAGCTGAGCTTACACAAAGCCTGTCTGACCAAAGACTGCACTGCGTTTATACAATCTCTTAGTATCTGTGGTGAACATGTGGAATAACGCTCCAGAAAGTAACCCACATCATCCTCTAATAACCACACCAGGGACTCTACCTGGTCTGCACTAAATGGGGGCAAAAATTCATCCCTGCATTCGGGGGTACCAGATGAAACCAACTCTGCACAAACCTCAATCAAAGGCTGCACCTCAGAGAACTCTGTGCCCTGATCTACTAGAACATGAGCGATCCGTATACATTCTAGCAGTTCATCCCGGGGATACTCCTTCAGAGTCTGATAAGCATACTCCCTGTCATCAAACACTAGCAGAGATAAATACACAACCTCATCCAGATCCATCCTTCCCATCAACAAGCCAAGATGGCTTCCCTGTGCAGCCACTTCTGGTCAGGATTGGCCTTGGTGTAATGTCAGGGCTCCCGGGTATGACCAGAGAAACCAACCACCCACAGATAACAGTACATACAATGCAAGCGTCGTCAGGCAGGCCGGGTCAATATCAATCGGGCAGGTAGGTACAGGGGGAGCAAGCGGAGAATGGTTGGGGTCACAAGCCAGGGTCAGCAGGTAGCGGGCAGCGTGGTACAGAGGGTCAGGCAGAGGGATGGTCAGGAACGAGCCGGGGTCAGAGCAGGAGAAGTCAGCAGAGGTACAGATCAGGCCGGGTCAGCAACAAGACAGGAACAGGAATAGGAACAGAAACAGGAAGCAGGATACAGGGCCCAGGAAAAACACACACCAAGGCCGAGTCTGCAGGTCTGGCCATCCCTTAAATACACCAGTATAAGCAGTTTCAGGTGTTTGGCTGGCTGCAAGATTGAGTCTCTGATTGCTGGGAGCACCCGCTGGCCAGCCCTGGTTTTTTTTTTTAAATATTTTGATTTTTTTTATTATTTTTACACTGTCCCTTTCATTTTTTTTATCACTTTTAATACAATCACAGGGAATACAAATATCCCCTATAACTTCAATGGACATTGTCATATATTCTTTTTTGAGAAATCTGGGGTCTATCAGACTCTGGATATCTCCTCTGCCCTTACATTATCTAATCAAACCAACATCGGTGATCAGATGCTTTCCCAATTTACAAATGGCGCTGTTTCTATCCTGCGAAACTGAAGTGATGAAATGCTTGTAGCTTCCGAATTCTTAGACTATAGAGATGATTGGCACCACTCTGGTCTCCAATGCTGTAGGCATCATCCTGGTATTACCATTCAAAGTCCAGTGATGTAGGGGCGCATGCGCAGTGGCTCCGGCGATGGACGCTCAGGGAAGAGAGCTCCGTCCACCTGCCAGTACGATCGTGGCACACTACGACACCAGGGAGTCATTAACAGCTCGTTAGAGCCATTAACCCCTCGCCATCCATTCTTATTATTATACAGTATTTATATAGCGGCAGAAGGTTTGCTCCGCGCTGTACATTATAGTGGGGACAGAACATGAGACAATACAGTAACAATACAATACATGAGGGGTGTGAGGGCCCTGATCCTGGGAGCTTACAATCTAGGAGGGAGGGGATAGTGGTACAGGAGGAAGTGGCTGTGGGGGATGGAGAGGTAGGAGGAGTGGAGGAGATTGGTTGTTAGGTGAGGGTGGGGTAGGCTTCCCTGAAGAGATGGGTTTTCAGGGTGCAACTAAAGGTGAGGAGGGTAGGTGACAGTCTTATGGATTGGGGTAGTGAGTTCCAGAGGATGGGGGAAGTCCTGGAGAAGTCCTGCAAATGGGCGTGGTAGGTGGAGACCAGGGAGCTAGAAAGTAGGAGGTCTTGTGAGGAGCGAAGATTATGGGTTGGGTGGTATTTGGGTATCAGATCGGTGAGGTAGTTTGGGGCAGCATTATGTGAAAGGATCTAGATAACTTCCATTGTGTTGATGTACGCCATTTTAAGTATTAAGTTAGCTTTTTCCAGATATATTAGAAGTTTAATGAAACTGTTTTAGTTGTTGAAGGTTGTATCAACAGAAGCTAACATGACCCTGACAATGTCTTTATCTGGTTGTTTTTCAGAAAGTTAGCCAAAATAATTTATACCAAGAAATGTATATGTCATGTTTCATGTAGTCAGCTCATGATGGATATTTACAATTACAGTTTTAGAACTCGCTCCCCCCCCTTATTATTATCTGTAGTCTATATAATCTTATTAATGTCTAATAAACTTTCAACATCTCTGAACATAAGCTGTTATTTCCGTGTTCAAGGGGTGTTCCCAGAATTCTGCTGATAAACCAGGAATCTCTCCACAGACCGGGGGTCTCTGAGGGGATAAAGAAAATCATCCTTTCAGCTGGGGGCTCGTCCGGGATGACCACCCACCTCACTTGGTAAGTAAACCATTTGTCTTTTTATGACTAAAAGCTCTTTCTTGCCCTGTGTTGAGGGAAGGTCTTGAATCATTCTGTATTGTCTATATAGACCCGTGATAACCTGTAGCTGCTTTTGGTAAAGCAGACGTAACTCTTTGGTAAAGTTACAATATAGTGCACTATAAAAAAAAAGAGTCTTTTTGGTAAAACACAGATTGTTCTCTGGTAGAACATAAAAGAAATTGTTCTTTGGTAGAACACACTGTCCTTTGGTAAAACAGTGAAGAGATAACTTTTGGGAAGTTATCAAAAGGTTAATAAGTCTGTGGAGCAGATTCTGGTTTGTCTGTCTTTTGCTTTTTCTTTCTGTCGCGTAGAAGTATAAGATAATTTGTTGTGTGGAACAAAATAAGATTTGAAGGTAAAATTGTCTTATCCACTGTCTAAATATGGGTCAAGGAGGTAGTTACCCACCAGGTCCCCCAGAAAAGGGAGAAAATTGTAGGGATTATGTTGCTAGAGTTTGTGGAACGGACTATTATTTAATAAATCCCTGGGTGGATTGTATGGCAGGCTGGACAGAAGCCATGGGAAGTACAGACCCATTCCCAAGAAAGGGGGCAAATGATCCTTTTCATACAGACATGGTTAAGGGATTATGTTTGGGGGACAAACAAGCCTTTCCTTGGTATGAGGGGGACCCACAATGGGACCAAGTTTATATGAAGAAAGGGGGAGAAAACTGGTTGAAATGGTCACCGTATTGGGTTGATAATAGCAAAGGAAAGTTAAATTTGATTTTCTCTTTAAAACAAAAGAGGAAGTTGAAATTGGATACATTAAAAATATGACAGGAAAAGCATCAATCTGAAAAGACATGCAGACCCAAGATTGGACTGAAAACAGTTCAGACACCAATCCCACCCCCTCCGTATAATATATATCCTTCATTAAGTTGTTTTAAAAATGCTGCTGATGATGATTTTTTGATTAGTTTGGGGATGATTACTCCCCAGCCTAATGCCCCTCCAGCCCCTGCTCCTGTCTCTGCAGCTCCAGCCCCTGCTCCTGCCCCTGCCCCTCCAGTCCCTGCCCCTGTCCCTGCGCCATTTCCCGTCCCGGATCTACAACCAATTTTTAAAACAACTTAATACAGCCAGGCCCCTCCACTTGACCCAAACAGATCATTAGTATAAAATCACCAGACAAAGAGGGTAGCCAAGTTCAAGGCATCCTTACGGAAAATAATGACAACGAAGGAGAGTTGGAATACGAAGAACAGGGACAGGTAAATATAATAAAATTACAGAAAAAGGATGGTCAATGGAGAAGAAGTGACACCAGTCATAGAAAGGGCAGAGATGTGGAGGAATTTAGAATGCAGCTTAGATCCATGGATAAGAAACAAGAGGGAAAAAGAGAAGATGAGGGGGCCGTAGGAGGAAAGGAGGTGGCTATATTGACACTACCATTTCTCACAGCAGGAGAACTAATTCTAAAAAACCCCATAGAATTAGAAGATATTAGTAAGATTGTTAAACATTGTCCCAAGCCTACAGTATCTCCTGGAGGTACACTTGCTTATGTAAAAAAGGCATGTTTGGGAAGAAATTACACACAGGAAGATATGAGATTGATCATTGATGGTATTCTGGGAAATAATCCAGCTTGGGATTGGATAAATGTAAAAAGCATTAGTCACATAGAACCAAGTAATACACAGGCTACTGCCTATAAACTAAACACCACAGAAGGGAGAGAAACTATGTGGGGGGAGCTTGACACAGAACTAAAAAGGGTTTTCAAGAATAAGGCTTCCCTCCCTATTGCTACAGCATGTAAACAGAAGGCAGGAGGAACTGTATTAGAATTCTGGAAAAGGTTGAAGGATGTCTGGACACAAGAAGCAGGACTGGCTCTAACTGGAGAGTTAAGTCCATTGATGATTCAGACATAACAGGTCTTAAGCCAGAAGCAGGATTAGCCGTGAAGCAGCAGGTCTCTGACTGGGCAACTAAAACTGTTGTTGAGTTTCAGACCTCCCTTCACGAGAAGGAGGCAGCGGGATGTTTAGATATTGTAAGAAAAGAGAAGGTTAATAGTAGTCATTTCCAAAGTGACCCCCAACAGGGAAATCAAGGGCAAGGACAAAGAGGAAGAGGATGGTATAGAGGTAGAGGAAAAGGAGGATTGGCAGGGGAAGAAGTAACTCTGAACCCCTCCAAATCCCCAGAAGAACTGGATGTTTCAACTGTGGAGGACAGGATCACTGGAGACATAACTGTCCATATGAACCTTCCTCCTCCCAGGGACAGCCACAACAGCGCCAACAGAGATACCAACCACCTAATGCCACCACCACCCCCCAAACACCACAGGCACAACCCCAAGATATTAAATATCCAATTCAGTAAGGGCCACAGCAGAACCAGAGACAATAGGGATGCCTGGAAGGTGGTGTCCCGGCATTTCCCTTGGTTTCTTCATCATACAGGCAGCAGCCCCTCATTTCTTTACAAGTAGGGGGGCTGAAGTTCCATTTTTGATTGATTCAGGTGCTACATGCAGCAGCCTGAGTGAGGAATGTATCATGGGGAAACTAAAAATGCCGAACCTTCTATGGGAATAAATGGGATACTAACAAAAACCCTCAAGACTCCCCCCTTGCCCGTTTCAGCCCTCACATGGGATGAGGCCATCACTTGTCACAGGTTCAGAATCATTCCAAATTGCCCTGTAAATTTGTTGGGAAGAGATCTTATGGGAATTTTAGGGATTTCTCTGAGTGTAACATCAGAAGGAGGTATTGTTTCCAGATCCTCCAAAGTACCCATTATACCTGCCTATTTCAATGATGAGAGTCATCCCTCACACATTACACCCCCTCCTGATACACATCCAGTTTGGGCCACAAATTCTATGGATGTAGGATTAATTTCATGTACACCATACACAGTCACACTCAAGGAAGGGGCATTGCCCTACAAACAGAGGCAATACAAATTGTCGCCAGAGAAGGAGGAAGGGATTGCTCCTCTAGTGGAAAGATTTTTAGAGACAGGTATTTTAGAAGAAACGGTTTCTCCTTACAACACACCTATCAATCCTGTTAAGAAGCCGGATGGCTCCTGCAGGTTTGTACAAGATTTGAGGACCATAAATAATTTGGTGGTTCCAATAGCCCCAATAGTGCCTGATGTCCCATCACTCCTCACCTCTATTCCATCCGATGCAGAATATTTTACAGTGATTGATTTAACAAATGCATTTTTTTCGGTTCCTATGGACCACCAGACGAGGGCGCTATTTGTATTTATATTCTGAAATTGCCAGATCACCTGGTGTAGAATGTCCTAGGGTTTTGTAGATTTGCCTGCAGTCTACTCACTTGCCCTCCAGACCACACTGAGGTCCTGGACCCCTCCCAATGGTTCGGTCCTCCTACAATATGTGGGACCTATTGATTTGTAGTCCAAGTCAGGCGGCCAGTCAGGAGGATAGTTGGTCTCTGTTAGAATGGTTGTCAGGGAATGGTCACAAAGCATCTAAAAAGAAACTGCAATGGTGCCAAAAACAGGTTGAATCCCTTGGTGTTACTCTAAGTCATGGTGAGAGGAATGTCAGTCACAAAAGAGCTGCGGCTCTCGTGGGTCTGCCCCGCCCACAAACAAACAAGGACATGCTACCTTTTCTTGGTATGATTGGTTACTGCCGCCAATGGATACCTGATTGTTCATTCTATGATCACACTCTGAGGTCTGTCACACTTTCAGAATCACCTGACATTCTCACATGGTCAAATGAAATGGTTGATGCCTTTGTGTACCTGAAGAATGCTATGGTAACGGCCCCTGGTCTTGGACTACCTGACTATAGAAAATGTTTCATCTGTATGCGGGGGAAAATTGTACAACCATGGCGGGGGTCCTGGCTCAGGAACATGGAGGCAAGCTCCGCCCTGCAGCTTTTTTTTTCCAAAGTAGTGCCAACTCAGGTTCAGGGCATGCCTGCTTGTCTGAGAGCTGTTGCATCCTGTGCGATGGTGGTGGAGATGGCTATTTCTTTCACATTGGGACATGAAACTACCCTACACACCACACACCAAGTGTCCTTACTACTGAAAAACATACACACTCAACACATGTCAGCACAAAGGTTGAGCGGATATGAAGTGATTCTTCTATCTGATCCCAACTTGATTATTAAATATTCTTCAGTAAATTCAGGTCTTGCTCCAATTCTGAATGCCCTATTGGGGCTAAAGGGGGAACAGGATGAAGTGGCACCAGAACACAATTGTATAACCCACATACAGCAAGACACTTCCCCTAGGCCCCACATGTCAGCTGTGGCTCTTGATGGGGCCCCAGATGTGTTTGTAGATGGTTCATGTTCTAGGCCAAATGATAATACTTGCCATGCAGGAGATGCCATTGTGCAACTTCCTGACAAAATACTCGAGGCAAAGCCAATCCCATATCAGTCAGCCCAAGCAGCCCAACTGATTGCCCTTACAAGAGCATGTCAATTATTTGCAGGACAGGATGTCACCATTTACACAGACTCCAAGTACGCCCATGGTGCTGTACACGATGTTGGGGTCATTTGGGAGAGAAGAGGATTCATTGCTGCTGATGGCAAAACCATATCTCACTCTTCCTTGATATCTGATCTACTCAAAGCCATACAGTTACTGAAAACATTAGCCATTCTCCATTGCAGGGCACATACAAATCGCAGAGATCATATTGCCAAAGGAAATGCATTAGCAGATAAGGTAGCAAAGGAAGCTGCATTACAACAGGTGGCCAGTGAACAGATGTCTATGCCCACTTCAGGCGTCACAACCACCCCACATGACCAGATGTATGCAGATTTACAAACATTTGCTACAAAAGTCGATCTAGCAGACTGGAATGGTTCTGGAGCACAACTGGATCCAGCTTCTGGTCTAGTGTGCTTAGAGGGGAAACCATGCATTCCCATGTCAAGTGCCCCACTGTTCATTGCACAGTACCACGGTCTAGGACTGTCAAGGTCCTACCTTTCTTCAGAGCTTGTGCATCTCCATGAGCTGGCATCCATCTTAGTTTTCTGCAAAGCATGGTGGGAACCTTTATGCCTTCAGGCTTCTGTGGCTCCTCCTCAGAAGGGTGTGGTTGAGCACATTTAAACCTGCTGTCTGCAAGTGTGCTCTGCACTTGTGTCCTGTATGTTGCCCTGTTGCAAGCTCTTGTGTTGTTCCCATTGCTCTCCTGGTAACCGACTCGGCTTTGTCAAGACTATTCTCTGTGTTAACCCTTTACCTGACCTCCCGTTGCTGAACCCGGCCCGTGACCTGAGTATTCTTTGCCTACCGTCTAGTACTGTCTGCTCCGTTGTTATTGACCCGGCTTGTCTGACTACTCTACTCGTGTTCCCATCTAGCTCCCACCAGCTGTACGCCATTGGCGGCAGTCGTTATCGCAGCTGGGGTCACTCGGGGGCCGCGACCTGGTCTCAGGCTGCGTCAAGTCCATCCCCACCATCAGGGGCCCTGGTGAAGGGTAGCCTGGGGCTTAGACTCCGCGCCCTGAGGGACTTCGGTCTGTGGGTAGTGGCTGTCGTCAGTCGCAGCGTGACCGTACCATAGGCCTGCCTGCCCGTTCCAGCGTTCCGGTCCTGACAAGGACATAGAGGATGGAAAACGACATGTGAAACATTATTGCAGGATTTTTACATTACAGGTTTATCTAGGTTGGTGAAAGAATATGTTTCCAGGTGCATTACATGTATAAGGAACAATCCACAGAACCCAAAGAAATCACAACACCAGCATCTAGTGTACCCAACTACACCTTTCACCCATTTAGAAATAGATTTTACCCACATGCCAAAAACAGGACAGAGGCAAGAGTTTTTGTTGGTAATGGTGGATATGTTCAGCAGATGGGTGGAAGCATTTGTCACTAATAAAGAAGACGCACAAACTGTAGTCAGAATTCTTACACAGGAGATAATACCCAGATGGGGATGTCCACTGCAGATAAATTCTGATAACGGACCAGCCATTGTGGCCAAGGTATGCCAAGACCTGGTAAAAGTACTTAGATTGGAAATGTCATATTCCCTATCATCCTCAAAGTTGGGGTATAGTAGAAAGGATGAACAGGACAATTAGGGATAAGTTGAGGAAGGCCACTGGAGGAACCTATACCCACTGGAAGAAGATGTTACCTGCAATTCTAGCAGAGGTAAGAATGACACCTAATAAGACTACAGGGTTATCTCCTTTTGAAATATTAATGGGAAGACCATTCCCCACTCCTTGGGCTAGACAGCCACTTATGTTAGAAAGAGGGGACCTTGACCTGGTACAACAAGAATATGTGAGAAAACGGATTCAGACTTTAGATCAGGTTGAAAGAAATGTTGCTCGCACCTCTCCTTTATGTTTTCAGGAACCAACACACCTTTCCAAGTGGGAGATGTCGTAGTGGTCTGCCAACTCGCTAAAGACAAGAAGCAAGGCTACCCCTTTGGACCACCTACTACGGTGATAGCGGTTACCAGTATGGCTGTTCTGGTGGAGAATTCCCAGTCCTGGATCCATGCTAGTCGAGTGAAGAAGGTGAACCAAACACCTGAGAAACACAAGACGGAAAAAGGAGGTGAAGTATGAGAGGAAAATCCTTGAAGAGCGGGTGAAGTAGGTAAGAAAGACCCTGAAGATGACATTCCTTACTGCCCCTCATGGTGCTTTGAAGATCTGGATCCTATTGGGCACACTGACTGCTCTTTTTCCTGCCAGTATGGATCATAACTAACTGTATTTATCACCCTGAGGACTTGGGCCTAATAAAAGGTATCTGTGGTCAAGGACTAGATTTAAATGAGACCCAGATAACCAAAAATGAAAGTCAAAAAGAGGTTTTGAAGAGAACAATCCTTTTTCTGGAAAAATGTTGATGATGCAGTTTAAATCTGCTTATGCTCAAAAGTCAGGTTCTGATAAATGTTGGATATGTAGTAAGTTACATCCGAGCACATAGGAAATTCCTCTTCTGGCCGCTCCAGTCAAAATATTTTTGTTAATAAAAGGGAATGTAAGTATTGGTTTGACCAATATTACTTCTAATTCCGCCATATCTTTTCCAACTCTGGGAGTCACTCAACTCCCCGATTGGTGTTTTAGACTGGGGAATACTTCCCACAAGGGAAAGGGAATGTGCTCTCAGTCCATATTAAATATATCTGATCCTGGAAGGAGGGATGGAACTTCTTCTGTGAAACTCTGGCAAGTAAATGGTAGAGTCCTGAATGAAAGTTTAGAAGGGATACAAGACAATGTGGGGGAAACTATGTTTGGAAAACTTCTTTTTCATTTCACACTTGTTGTCACCCCTGAATTTCGCTCTGCAATACAAAAATAGCCGATCTCCTTGGGAAACAATACCTATATCTGTTGTGGTAAGATCTGTTACCCTTGGATACCGAGTAATGTCCAGCACTGGTGCTATGTAGCCCAATTAGTGCCAATCATGGCAGCTATAGACCAGAAGGAACACCAGGTAAAAGCCAGTACATACCCAAAACACCAACTAACTCTGAGACAGAGAAGGGAAACCAAACAAGGAAAGGTAGATCTATTCTCTACAGGGGATAAGGTGTGGTCATGGTTCCCTACCTACACGGGATGGGGAATAACACTCATGAACAAAATAAATAATTACACAAACATTATTGATGATATACTGGAGAGGAACTCTAAGGACATGGGGTTGCTAAATACCGAGACCAGAGCTATTAGAGAACAGCTGGAGATGCAAGAATTAGCTATTGAAAGTATGAGTGCTGCTCTGACAGGTCTGTGTGAGATGACAGAGGATTCTGAATGTTGTACTTGGATATATAATACCACAATGACTGTTCCAGATTATTATGAAATAATAAAGCAACACAGGGAACAGGTAGGTGGTTTAATGGAAGAAGCTAGAGCTATAGGAAAAGATGGATGGACTCCTTTTGATTGGCTAGGATCAGGATTTGGTTCCGTCTTTTCATGGATGAAAGGTATCGCTGTAAGCATAGTCATGATATTGTTTTTTGTTTTATTTTTATATCTATGTTTTAAATGCTTATTATATTGCACTGCTAGAGCTACCAAGCCGCAAAATACAAATGAAGGTTATCTGGCTATGTACAAAAAGATGAATGAGGTAAAGAATTGAGGTCATGTTCATGATCTAAGAGGGGATTGAAAGGATCTAGAGAACCTCCATTGTGTTGATGTACACCATGTTAAGTATTAAGTTAGGTTTTTGCAGATATATTAGAAGTTTAATGGAACTGTTTTAGTTTGCTGAAGGATGTACCAACAAAAGATAACATGACCCTGAAGTTTTCTTTGCTCGGCTATTTCTCAGAAAGCTAGCAAAAACAATGTATACCAAGAAATGTATATGTCATGTTTCATGTAGTCAGCTCATGATGGAAACTTACAAGTTACAGTTTTAGAACTCGCTCCCCCCTCCCTTATTATTTCTGTATCCTATATAATCTTAGTAATGTCTAATAAACTTTCAACATCTCTGAACATAAGCTGCCGTTATTTCCGTGTTCAAGGGGTGTTCCCAGAATTCTGCTGATAAACCAGGAATCTCTCCACAGACCGGGGATCTCTGAGGGGATAAGAAAATCAATCCTTTCACTTACCTGACCTAAATCCAACAGAACACCTCTAGGATATCATGTTTTGGTCCATCCGACGCCACCAGGTTGCAACCAAACGGGATATCGTATGTAGTCTCCAGCGCCTCAGGATATGCACAGCCAAAAGGGAAGCCAAGGGAACCAGGACAGCGACAACCAAAGGAAATGCTTCAGGGGTGCAGCCCTCCTCAGACGGGGAGATCAGCCACTATTATTATTATACAGTATTTATAAAGCGCCAATAGTTCGCTCAGCGCTGTACATTACAGAGGGGGACAGAACATGTGACAGAACAATACCAATACAATGCAAAACATGAGGGGATCGAGGGCCCTGCTCTTTCGAGCTTACAATCTAGGAGGGAGGGGATGGTGGCACAGGAGGAGATAGCTGTGGGGGATGGAGTGGTAGGAAGAGTGGAGGAGGTCGGCAAGTTAGCAGGGGGTGGGGTAGGCTTCCCTGAAGAGATGGGTTTTCAGGGTGCGCCTAAAGGAGAGGAGAGTAGGTGATAATCTGATGGGTTGGGGCAGGGAGTTCCAGAGGATGGGTGACACCCTGGAGAAGTCCTGGAGGCGGGCATGGGAGGAGGAGACCAGGGAACTAGAGAGAAGGAGGTCTTGTGAGGAGCGGAGTGTGCGTGTTGGGTGGTACTTGGATATTAGGTCAGTGATGTAGTTCGGGGCAGTATGGTGGACGGCTTTGAACGTCAGTGTTAGGATTTTGAATTTTATCCGTTGCGCAATCGGAAGCCAGTGGAGGGATTGGCAGAGGGGGGTGGCGGAGATGGAGCGGTTGGAAAGGTGAATGAGTCTGGCAGCCGTATTCAGGATGGACTGAAGCAGGGATAGCCAGCGGCGAGGCAGGCCAGTGAGGAGGGAGTTGCAGTAGTCGAGTCGTGATATGATGAGGGAGTGGATGAGCTGTTTAGTGGTTTCTGGGGTTAGGAACGTGCGGATTTTGGCGATGTTGCGGAGGTGGAGTCTGCATGTTGTGGAGGTGGAGTCTGCACAAGTTTGTTAAAGATTGGACTTGGGGCTGGAAGGATAGGTTGGAGTCCAGAATGACACCCAGTACTCTGGCCTGCAGGGCGGGTTTGATGGTAGCGTTGTTGGATGTGACGGAGAAATCAATGGGGGGTGGTGTCCGGGCTGGGGGGAAGACAAGAAACTCGGTTTTGGAGAGGTTCAATTTAAGGAAGTGGAACGACATCCAGTCTGATATGTCGCTCAGTAGGTGTGTGATTCGGGCTGAGACCAAGGGGGTGAGGTGGGGGGTTGAGAGATAGATTTGTGTGTCGTCGGCATAGAGGTGGTAGTTGAAGCCGTGAGAGTGTATGAGTTGGCCAAGGGAGGAGGTATAGATGGAGAAGATAAGGGGCCCGAGGACAGAGCCTTGAGGGACCCCAACAGAGAGAGGGAGGGAGGGGGAGGTGGTAGCATTATAGGTAAAGCTGAAGGAGCGTTGTGACAGGTAGGATGAGAGCCAGGAGAGAGCAGAATCTCTGAGGCCGAGGGAGTGTAGTTTGTTGAGGAGGAGGGGGTGGTCGACTGTGTCGAAGGCCGCAGAGAGGTCAAGGAGTAGGAGCACTGAATAGTGGCCATTAGCTTTGGCGGTTAGCAGGTCGTTGGAGAGTTTGAGTAAGGCAGTTTCGGTGGAGTGTAGGGGATGGAAGCCGGACTGTAGGGGATCGAGGAGGTTGTTGTCGTTGACTAGATAGAGAATAAACAGGTGCGCACACACCTTGTGCATTATCCAAGGATTATTGGAAGGAGTGAAAAATAAAACCAGACTCACAGGTGAAGCATGTATCTAAAAATCATTTGCATAATGACGATGGCCACAACGGCAAGCAAGGTGTTCCAAGTGTCAGTGCGGTCAAATGGTTGACGCGTTTCGGGGATGAATCCCTTTAATCAGAGATCCTGACCAGCCTCTGATGCAGATGTGTAGTGGATGGATGATGGGAGTCTTGCTGGTGATATATTATTAGGACCCTCCCCCGACGTTGTCAGGCATGCATACAAGCACATGGGGGCCATACAGACTACTGAGGACCATTCTGAGTTGCTGCAATGACATTTCAGCACAATGGTATGACAGGCGGTGCCACCTGTGAGACTCGGCATGTGAAGGTAAAATTGCCGCACTGTGAAGCTAAGCATGGAGGTCACAGCAATGTGTACTCACCCAATCAGCTGCTTTCTTCATTTAGAGGTAGGTGATCAGGGGGCGGGTCTGTGACATCATCCTCTTCTAAGCCCCTCCCATCTGACCGTGCCCATTACTCTCCATGGCATGCCGAGCAGAACTTGGTTTTCATGTGTCTGCGTTGGGCTGATTTGTGGTCACCATGGATTGAATTATTAGGTGTAAACCAGGCAGATGGCTTGTTCTGGGGATTGTCAGTGATCACATGTCCTGTTATATGGATTCAATATCCATCGTCTGACATCCTAACAGGAGTTCTGTCATTTTTCAGGATGTCAGGAAAAACATGTCCTCCGTCAGTAAATGTTCATGTTGTGTCAGTAATAAAAGTCACGGAGGGTTGGGAACCCTGCAAGGGGGGCAGAGATATGTGACTGCCTAGTCCAGCCTTTCTCAGCCAGGGTTCCTCCAAAGGGTTCTAGGGCTTCCTTGTCACTTCATTGGGCTGTATATGGAAATGTCACCGACCAGCCGTTTCTGGATACACAGCTTTGTCATCATTGCACACACACACCATTTTGTTTTCATTCAATACATTTTTTATTATAATTTCACTTTTAACAAGATTGCAGAAAAAAATCAGTAAACGGTAAAAGAAGGAATCTGATTGGTCAGGAAGATCCCTTGTCTGGAATGTGGGGGCGGAGTCATTATTATTGGTGTACAATACAATACACAACGTGTTCCATTATTATAACAAAGTATTGTAGAAAAGATCCCAACATGTGACATGGCTGAATGAATGCTGGTCATATTAGTTCATCTATTCTCTAAGTGGGGTGGTAACTATTGGGCCAATCCCTTTTACAAACCACACATAATATCGCCCTTCAAAGTGAAAACAGAAACGATTTGCACAAAATCAAAGAGTAGAAATATTTTCCAGTGGATCCCCTCTACCCAGACCTCATATGTAGACATAGAACAACAAGCTGTGTTCCCTCTCGTGCCGCACTCCTCCAACCACCCAAACCCACACAGAAGCCAAGGGAAATAATGAGAGGAAAGTTCCCCCCTAGTTTGGGGTGGAGTTCTCCTTCCCTCCTGTTGGGGGATGGGAGAAGGATGGACTGAAGACAGAGAGACGCTTCGGGGTCACCACTGTTCTGTAGAGCCTTGAAATGAAGGACATCAACTTCAGAAGTTCTTGTTGTCTGTGTAAAGTTCCCCGATAACGAGATCTGGGCTCTCCCGGCTTCTAGCTCTGTAACCCGCTATATCATTATCAGGAAACGCAACTCCGACACCCAAGAAGGGCTGAAGTTGTGTCCTTCATTTCCAGGATCTACTGACCACTCTGCACCCCGACATTTACTGCACTTCATCCATGTCTTTGGGGGCCTCTGATCTCCTTATAAACTGTTTCTTCCATGATGGAGATCAGCCATGGAGTATATCTGAGGTGTATATCAGGGTGTGCTTCTTCCCCACATGAGAGCTGGGATGTCCAGCAACATTCATCTAGAAGACATTTCCCGCACTCAAGGCACTAATACACCTCCAGGGTTGTGTGGGACCCCTCATGTACAGGAAGACAGGACTTCAGTGAGGAACATTTCCCTCACTCAGGACAGGAAACTGGCTTCTCCCCGTGTGAGATCTCTGGTGTGTGTAAAGATTGGACTTCCTTGTAAAACATTTCCTACACTCAGGACAGGAATATGCCTTCTCCCCCATGTGAGATCTCTGATGTCTGTAAAGATTGGGCTTGTCTGAAAAACATTTCCCACACTCAGGACAGGAATATGGCTTCTCCCCTGTGTGAGATCTCTGATGTGTGTAAAGACTGGACTTCACTGAAAAACATTTCCCGCACTCAGGACAGGAATATGGCTTCTCCCCCGTGTGACATCTCTGATGTCTGTAAAGATCAGTTTTCTGTGAAAAACATTTGCCGCACTCAGGACAGGAAAGTGGCTTCTCCCCTGTGTGAGATCTCTGATGGCTGGAAAGATTGGTCTTCTGTGAAAAACATTTCCCGCACTCAGGACAGGAATATGGCTTCTCCCCCGTGTGACATGTCTGATGTGTGTAAAGATGGGACTGCTGTGAAAAACATTTCCCGCACTCAGGACAGGAAAATGGCTTCTCCCCCGTGTGACATCTTTGATGTGTGGAAAGATATGACTTATTTGAAAAACATTTCCCGCACTCAGGACAGGAATGTGGCTTCTCCTCCGTGTGACATCTCTGATGTCTGTAAAGATCGGATTTCTGTGAAAAACATTTCCTGCACTCAGGACAGGAAAACAGCTTCTTCCCCCTGTGACATCTTCTATGTGTGCAAAGATATGACTTATTTGAAACACATTTCCCGCACTCAGGACAGGAATACGGCTTTTGCCCCGTATGCGATCTCTGATGTCTGTAAAGATTGGACCTTTGTGAAAAACATTTCCCACACTTAGGGCAAGAATACGGCTTCTCCCCTGTGTGAGATCTTTTATGAACGTTAAGTTTGGATTTGAAATGGAACCCCTTCCTGCACTCAGTACAGGAGAAGCTCTCCCCTGTTGGAAGGCCGACCCGGTCTTGCACAGTCTGAGGTTCCTCAGGATACGAGGAATCCGATGGTCCATCTACACTGGGTGGTGCCGGATGGACATTGGAGGGAGCCGGGTTTTCTCCTGGACTATACTGTGTGATGTCCTCATCTTCTACTTTCCAGTCTGGAGACAAAGTGAGACAATCTTCAGAGGTTTTCCTCATCTCCTGGCCATGGACTAAAATACAAAGACAAAGAGGATTACTAGACAGGAGCGGATTGGTTCCCCCAAACCAGGACTCCTCCCACATCAGGCAGCTTGGTCTCTGAGGAGCTTACAATTCCACCCTCAAGGGAACTAGGAAATGGCTCCTCTGATCTCCTACCAGGTCATTTCTTTATTCATGGACCTTAGTCAGAGAGTGAGGAAACAACCAGAACTGTCTTTTATAGGAGGGACAGTGATGAGGGGATTATAGGACGAGGGTCCCCACCCCCTCTATCATTCATCGCCATCTTCCCAACACAAGAAGTACTGCACTTCCTTATTTAGTCCATGATTTAGTCATGAAGAACAGCGGGGCTGAGCCCCACCAGAGGTCAGAGAGTGAGGATGGGGGGAGAACAACCCAGATGAAGACTGGACTGATCCTGAAGACCACCATCATTGGGGTATTGACTCCTCCCTCATTATCACTTTCACTTTCTTCCCACCACAGACAATTTTCAGCTGTCAGCACTCACACACTTTGAATGACAATTACTCGTGCAAATCATGCAATGCTGTACCCATATTACATTTGTATCATTTTTTTCACCCAAATTGAGCTTTCTTTTGGTGGTATTTAATCACCGCTTGTGTGTGTGTGTGTGTGTGTTTTTTTTGTTTTGTTTTGTTTTTTAGGTATCAACAAAAAAAAGACAAAAAAGTTTGCAAAAATTGCATTTTTCTTAGTTTTTGTAATAACATTTTACAAATAAGTAATTTTTCTTCATTCATTTTGGCCAAAATCTGTGTATATTATATAGTCTGTGAGAAAGTTATAGAGTCTACATACTATGGTACCGATCACTGAAAACTGACCAATCCTAATGTACCGACATCATTTCTTGAGGCCCTTAAAATGTCAGGACGGTACAAATCCCCCCAAATGTCCAAACAGTACAAATCCCCCCCCCAAATGCCAGGACAGTACAAATCCTCTCAAATGTCAGGATGGTACAAATCCCCCCAAATGTCCAAACAGTACAAATCCCCCCCAAATGCCAGGACAGTACAAATCCTCCCAAATGTCAGGACAGTACAAATTCCCCCCAAATGTCAGGACGGTGCAAATCCCCCCAAATGTCAAGACAGTACAAATCCCCCCAAATGTCAGGACAGTGCAAATTCCCCTAAATGTCAGGATGGTGCAAATCCCCCCAAATGTCAGGACAGTACAAATCCCCTCAAATATCAGGACAGTACAAATCCCTCCCAAATGTCAGGACGGTACAAATCCCCCCAAATGTCATTACAGTATAAATCCCCTCAAATGCAAGGACGGTGCAAATCCCCCTAAATGTCAGGATGATGCAAATCCCCCCAAATTTCAGGACGGTACAAATCCCCCCAAATGCCAGGACGGTACAAATCCCCCCAAATGTCAGGATGGTACAAATCCCCCCCAAATGTCAGGGCAGTACAAATCCCCCCCCAAATGTCAGTACGGTACAAATCCCCCCAAATGTCCAGACAGTACTGTGACATAAATGTACAGATTTGAGTAGCTGAAATGTGACCTGTAGCAATATGTAATCATAAATTTAGTTCAGTCCTTATCATGAAAGAAATATTCAGTCATAGACAGAGGCATATGGTCACCCATTAGCATCTGAAAAGAGACAGAGCTTCCTCAGGCTGGAAGTGGCACCTGGGTGCTAATAAGATTTTGTCAACTATATGTAATCAGACTTTGCCATCTTCCTGAAGTTTAAAAGAGAAATGCAGACGTTTCGACTTCATGACACCAGGGGGGCTCCGATCTGTCTCGGGAGCTCTAAAAGTATATACATAGATCAAAGGAGTATGTTTCATCCCTCATAAAAGCTAAAATAATAGTTGCAGAGAGATGAAAATACTTCCTTCTGATGGGGCACTCTGTGGGCTACATCGGCATATAAAAACTATATTTGTAGTCTATGTAGAATGCTAGGAAAATGCAGGAAATGGTTATGTGTAGCTGGAGTGCGATAGTGGAACAGTGATTGGTACCGTCGCGATTGGACTGATGCGCTGGTGTCGGAAATTCAATCCCCGACTTGGTGATTCAAGCCGGTCTTGGTCCAATTGACTTTGGGCAGTTTAGCACCCAGAACAGCCTGTGGGCAGGTACAGGAACACCCCCCAGAGTCAATTGGCCCAGGACTCATGTCCAGCCCACGTCCATATTCCCATAAAGTGAGGACTGGAGAAATGGACATGGTAATTCTTATGGAGCCGGTTCTATTTGACTGACGAATTGCTGACTCTCTGACTTGCTCCAGTCGCAGGATAAATCTTGGTAAAAGTTTTATTTCTGTCTTTTATTCCCTTTTATATTATAGTGAATAGTCATTTGTGTGTCTTCTTGTAGTTTTATTTATTTATTTCAGGTACTTATATAGCGCCGTCAATTTATGCAGCACTTTACATATATATTGTACATTCTCATCAGTCCCTAACCCTCAAGGGGCGTACAATCTAAGGTCCCTAACTCACATTCATACATACATATACTAGGGGCAATTTAGACAGGATCCAATTAACCTACCAGCATGTCTTTGGAGAGTGGGAGGAAACCAGAGCACCCGGAGGAAACCCACGCAGGCACAGGGAGAACATGCGAACTCTAGGCAGGTGGTGCCGTGGCTGGGATTCAAACCAATGAACCTAGTGCTGCCAGGTGGAAGTGCTAACCATTTAGCCACTGTGCTGCCCCACCATTTAGCCACTGTGCTGTAGTTTTTGTATTTTCTGTAACTTTTTATACTTTGTACATCACCGGAGGTCCTGCGGCCCCTGCCTGACACCCAAGGAGGGGTGCTAGGCGCGTTGTTCCTCTGGTGGAGCTCCGGCAGTTTGCGGCCTACTGCAGCCTGTTTAGCCGTGGTCTTTCCTGCTGCCATGGCTGGAGCGAGGCGCCGCCCCCTGCCATTTGGCCCGCTCCTGAGGTGCTCTGTGTGTGGCCCCCCAGCCTCCTCATTGGCTCCGGGGATCACGCCAGGCCCACACAGTCGGTAATAAGGCCTGGAGGCCCAGCGAATGGATGAGTGGCCCCGACAGGCCTGGAGGCCTACCCCATCTGCCCCCTTTCGATAGGGGGTGAAGTGGTTGCCCCTGTGCCCCCTTCTGCGGGCCTCCATTGTGGGCCTTCTTCGCTGCCGTCTGCCTGGCCTGGATGTCATGGACCCACACACCCCACCTGTTGCTGAGATCCAGGGGCCTACGCCCGCTCTGCCTGGGACTCCATCACCCTAAAGGACCAGAAACGAGCCTGCTTCCATGCCGCTGAACCAAGCAGATGACCCCAGCCTGGTGAAGCCTACCATCGCCCTCCACGTCGCAACCCTACTTCCACGCCGCCGAACCCAGCACACGACCCCAGCCTGGTGAGGCCTACCATCGCCCTCCACGTTGCAACCCTGCCTGGACTTGCCGAGCCCAATGGACGATCTCGATCTGGTGAGGCCTACCATCGCCCTCCACGTCGCAACCCTACTTCCATGCCACTGAACCCAGCAGACGACCCCAGCATGATGAGGCAACCCTACTTCCACGCTGCCGAACCCCGCAGATGACCCCAGCCTGGTAAAGGCCTACCACCGCCCTCCACGTCGCAACCCTGCCAGGACCTGCTGAGCCCAATGGACGATCTCAACCTGGTGAGGCCTACCATCGCATACCCCGGGACAACCCTGCCCTGACCCACAGTCCATCTGACGCTTGACTACTTGTAACGGACACGAAAGATTTGATCAGTGGAAATATGGAATCATAGCCATAGCAGGTTGAGTACATTAGATTAGGTCAGGCCTTTTCATTACAAATATGTATTCAGGAACAGCCCTTTTCATTAAGGATGTATATTGAGTCCCTTGACATTAGGGAAATGAATAGGCATTACAGACAGTAGTCATCAATTAGCATTAGTTAGTCTAAAGCCAGGCCTCCTGGAGGTGACACCTTTGTGTTAATTAGATTATCACCTGCTGGGAAAACCAGTTTGGGAACTAATTACAGCAGACAGGGCAGCTGCCAGATGTGGAAAGCCCTATAGGTATAGTCATGCATTCATCAAAGGAGTATGTTTAATCTCTTATAAAGCTGGAAAATTAGTTGGAGAGATATGAACATGCTCCCTTTGTACAGGGCATGCTGTGCGCTGCATTTGCACAAAAAAATCATATTTGTGGCTTAGGGAGAATACCAGGAAAATGAAGGGAATGGTTAGGTGGCGCTGGATCACGACAGTCGAACAGTGTTTGGTACTGTCGCGATCGGACTGATTTGCTGGTGTCGGAAATCCAATCCCCGATTTGGTGTTCAGGCTAGTCTTGGCCCGATTGAACTTGGGCAGGTCCACACACAGTACCTCTTGTGGGCAGGTCAGGACCACCTCCCCCAGGGTCAATTGGCCGAAGACTAATGTCCCGCCCATGTCCATATCCCAATAAATTGAGCACACGGACATTTGGACATGGGTGATTCGTGCGGAGCTGGTTCGATTGACCAATGGATTGCTAATTTTCTGACTTGCTCCAGCCGCAGGGTAAAGTGTTATTGTCTTTTATTCCCTTTTTATTTTATAGTAATTAGTCATTTGTGTGTCTTCTTATATCTTTTGTATTTTATGTAACTTGTTATATTTTGTACATATTTTATGCACCGCCCACTTTGGGAAATTAAATCTTAAAATTAATTAGTGAACTTCTGTGTATTTAAGCACGTGCTCATATCTTCGGAGAGACTAGATCGGAGAGATTAGATTGGAGAGATTAGATTGGGTTAGATTGTATTGTATTTTAGTGCCTTTAAAACGCTCGGTCAAGCTCATTGCCAATCTGTATGCAACTGCACTGCGAGTGGGCAGATTGTATGCAGATTGCAGAGGTAACAGATCTGCCAGAGATCTGTGTGTGTGTGGTGTCTCAACAGACCATTCTGCAGATAAACTGGTGGGTGGTGGCAGGCTACCTTTTGTGGTGTGTCTGGTGCAGGGGGGTGTGGACAGTGGAAGGGTGATTAACGCTGGGGTTCAAGCTGTAGGTAGCTGGGGGGACCTTAGGAGGGTGTAATTACTAAACTGGTCCTCGACTCTAATCAGGGCACCAGGTTGTATGTAAGATTCCTATTTGCCAGTGTGTGGTCAGTCAGCTGGATTGGAGTGGAGTCTCCATCTACTGGTGGCCAAAGGTAGTGCGGGCTGTGAAAAGGTATCACGGCTGATCTTATATACGGTTTTTAGATATTCAAGTTAAGTCCCCTTTATCCCCTCTTGTCCTGCCTGTCATGGCCGCACGTGTGCGTCTCAGTTAGCTAGTCGCTGTAGGCGTGGCGTGTGTGTGGATCCATGACAGGGTGATCTTTGACACTACCCTTGACCACAACTGGCCGAATAGAACTCTACCCATCCTGATCCTAAGCACGAGAACTCTTGTCACGGAAAGGTACAGCTACGAAATACGCCACTACATGCCGACTATCTATAACCAAGCGCCCTGAGAGACTTTCCACCTCACTTGTCTGCCAATTCGTCTACCTCCCTAAAATGCCACCTGTTCTCCTCCTCCTCGTACTCTTCTCCGTCCCCAAAATCTCTTCTCTCTATCCCCCGCTCCTCCCACACAACTATACATCACACCCTCACTGCTTCCTTCTCCCCTCTATGGCTCTCACCACCTTCTCCTGCTGCTCCACTCTCCCACTGCCCCGAACACCACCAATGGTAGAATCACACGCTCTTGTCATCCCGCACCCATGCCACCTTTCTTACCCTTCTTTGCCTCCTAACAGCGGGGGACATCTCCCCAAACCCTTGTCCTCCTCCACCTCACTCACCCACAAGGCACCTACCTACTTCCATGAACTGCCGCAACCCCCTCAACATAATACCGGTCCCCCTGCTCCCCAAAACCACCCCTCCATTTTCACGTGCACTCCTGAATGCCCGTTCGGTTTGCAACAAACTTACCGCCATCCACAACCTCTTTGTCTCCCGCTCCCTCAACCTCCTGGCGATCACCGAAACCTGGATCCAAACCACTGACTCTACCTCCCCTGCAGCTCTCTCTTATGGAGCTCTCACCTGGACCCACTCACCCAGACCCAGCGTTCGAAAAGGTGGTGGGGTTGGTATGCTCCTGTCACCGCAGAGCACCTTCCAAGTCCTCCCAAACCCCCCTCTCTATCCTTCTCCTCCTTTGAGGCCCACTGCATCTGACTGTTCTCTCCAATCCCCCTGAGGATCGCAGTTATCTATTGCCCCCCTGGACCCGTGTCCCGCTTCCTCGACGACTTCTCCACCTGGTTACCCTTCTTTCTCTCCTCTGAGCTGCCCACCATCATCCTTGGAGACTTCAACATCCCTACTAACATCAATAACCCGGCTACATCCCAACTCCTCCACCTAACCTCTTCTTTTGCACTCACACAGTGCATACACTCCCCCACCCACTCCGACGGGAACACCCTGGACCTTGTGTTCTCTCATCGCTGCACTCCCCACAACCTCACAAACACCCATTTTCCCTCTCTGACCACAACCTCATCACCTTCTCCATCTCCTCGTCCTCTTAAAACCTACCCCTCCAAACGTCAAACCATCACCAGCCAAAACCTCCGCAGCCTGGACCCTACCCCCTTCCACTCTGCAGCTGACCAACTTTATGACAGTATCCTTCCCCTGTTCTGCCCTGACCTGGCCACTACTGTCTATAACAACTCGCTGCCAGCCGCTCTTGACCACTTAGCACCCCTAACCACACGAAACATTAGACCCCAACCTCAAGCGACACCTGCTGATGCGGTCTAGTCTGTCTCTACACCTGCTGATGCGGTCTAGTCTGTCTCTACACCTGCTGACGCGGTCTAGTCTGTCTCTACACCTGCTGATGCGGTCTGGTCTGTCTCTACCCCTGCTGATGCGGTCTAGTCTGTCTCCACACCTGCTGATGTGGTCTAGTCTGTCTCTACACCTGCCAATGTGGTCTAGTCTGTCTCTACACCTGATGATGTGGTCTAGTCTGTCTCTACACCTGCTGATGCGGTCTAGTCTGTCTCTACACCTGCCAATGTGGTCTAGTCTGTCTCTACACCTGCCGATGTGGTCTAGTCTGTCTCTACACCTGATGATGTGGTCTAGTCTGTCTCTACACCTGCCAATGTGGTCTAGTCTGTCTCTACACCTGCTGATGCGGTCTAGTCTGTCTCTACACCTGCCAATGTGGTCTAGTCTGTCTCTGCACCTGCCAATGTGGTCCAGTCTGCCTTTGCACCAGTTGTTCTGATTCAGCCCAGGCCAATTGAGCCTCCTTTTTCATTTCTGGGACTTTCAGTAACCGGGCCTCACCCTACTGCAACTGCTGAAACCTATCTAAGAAGTTCCATTAAGCCTTTGGATAAACTGCCTCATTCAGCCATTTTTGGGCCCGCAACTTTTTCTTCAGGCCACTCTGCATCCAGCCTGTGTTCCAGCTTGACTTCTGTACCATGTCACCTGCTATCCAACATGATGTTACAGGTTCTCTGCTGTCCAGTTTGGCTCCATAAACTCCCTGCCTGCTAACCAACCTGACTTTGCTGATCCCCTGACCATTGCCCAGCATGATGCTCCTTTACTGGAAGCCCAGCTTGATGGTCCTTTGTCATATGCCCACCCTGATGGTCCTGTGCCAGATGCCCAGCATGCTTTTAAGTATCCATGGGTTCCTCCTCAGAGGGGGCTAATGTCAGGAGCGTCTAGTCCTTCTGATAAATCACAATTAATGGTCCCATTACAGCATCCTGGTTCTAGTTATGATGCAGCTTGTCTCTGGGTGGAGACCAAACCTCATTTAAGCCAGCCAAACCTACAGTCTCATGTTAGTGATAGTGTGTGTAATACACGTTTAAGCTCCCTGTCTGTCTGTCCTGCTCTGCTGTTTGGATTCCTCTGTTTATGACCTTGGATCAGATATCAACTACTCTCAACTCTGCCTGTCTTTTGACCAGGGATTGGACCCTGATTACTCTGAATATTGCCTGCCTTGTCAATCAAATGTTGCCAAACACAATGCCCAAATCTTGGTGCTTCACAATTCCACATGGTATCTGTCACTTGATGAGGTGCAGGCCTCCACAGATGGGGGAATCTGGGAACTGTCAAAGACAACACACAAGAGGGTGCATTACCATAATATCACATTTATTAAAAGATCATAAATGGAATCTCACAAGTCGACCATAAAAACAGACATAGAGCCAGATCTTCAGTCCCAGACAATGGGGTCCTGTCCCAAATACTGCCCAGTTGGGAAAACTGATGCATTTCGGGAGATGAACTCGCCTTGTACCTGGACTGTCATTGAACCATTCTGCCTGTCAGCCAACCACAAGTACCTGTTGCTGTGCTCAGTTTGCACCTGCCCTGGTGTGGTAGCCAGGCACTATAGCATTGTATATCAGTCCTGGGGGCACCGAGTACCAGTAGGCCTGCCTGCCTTATGGAAAAGGGGCTGCTATAGGTAAGGACCACAGAAGCCATACAATGTCTGACCACCTGTGTTAGAGGTAAGTGTGACAAGACCTCCAAGTGTTTGTGAAATCTCCCACCACAAAATGTACTCAGCCAATCACAGGGCAGGACTCCAGTTTTATTCTTCTCCTGCCATCGATGGCCAACCCGATCCCACACTTCATCCATGTCTTTGGGGGCCTCTGATCTCCTTATCAACTGTTTCTTCCATGATGAAGATCAGCCATGGAGTATATCTGAGGTGTATATCAGGGTGTGCTTCTTCCCCACATGAGAGCTGGGATGTCCAGCAACATTCATCTAGAAGACATTTCCCGCACTCAAGGCACTAATAAACCTCCAGGGTGGTGTGGGACCCCTGATGTACAGGAAGACAGGACTTCAGTGAGGAACATTTCCATCACTCAGGACAGGAAAGTGGCTTCTCCCCCTTGTGAGATCCCAAATGTTTGTGAAGGTGGGACTTTCCGCACTCAGGACAGGAACACGGCTTTTCACCTGTGTGAAATCTCTGATGGGTATAAAGACTGGAATTTCTTGAAAAAAAAAAAGGAAAGTGGCTTGTCTCCTGTGTGAGATCTCAGATGTCTGTTAAGACAGGACATCGGTGAAAAACATTTTCCACACTCAGAAAATGAAAACGTCCTTTCCCTCCCTGTATGAGAGCTAAGATGTATGACAAGTTCTGATTTTTCAACAAAACATTTCCAGCACTCAGAACAGTATTATGGCTTTTCACCTGTGTGCAATCTCTGATGTCTGTAAAGATTGGACTTCTCTGAAAAACATTTCCCACACTCAGGACAGGTATATGGCTTTTCCCCTGTGTGAGATCTCTGATGTGTGACAAGTTTTGCCTTTTCTACAAAACATTTCCCACACTCAGGACAGGTATATGGCTTCTCACCTGTGTGCAATCTTTGATGTCTGTGATAAAAAGATTTGTCTGAAAAACATTTCCCACACTCAGAACAGGAGTATGGTTTTTCCCCTGTATGAAGCCTTTGATGTGTGACAAGATGTGATTTTTGTATAAAACATTTCCTGCACTCAGGACAGGAATATGGCTTCTCTCCTTTGTGAGATTCTTTATGCCTAATAACATTGAACATAGAATGGAAACACTTCCCACACTCAGTACAGATATATGGCTTCTCACCTGTGTGAAGCCTCATATGCTTTTGAAGATTAGACTTTTGTGAAAAACATTTCCCGCACTCAGGACAGGAATACGGCTTCTCCCCCGTGTGAGATCTTTTATGCTCATTAAGATGGAATTTAGAAGGGAATCCCTTCCCGCACTCAGGACAGGAGAACCTCTTGTCTGTTGGAAGGCCGGCCCGGTCCCACACAGTCTGAGGATACGAGGAATCCGATGGTCCATCTACACTGGGTGGTGCCGGATGGACATTGGAGGGAGCCGGGTTTTCTCCTGGACTATACTGTGTGATGTCCTCATCTTCTACTTTCCAGTCTGGAGACAAAGTGAGACAATCCTCTGAGGTTTTCCTCATCTCCCGGCCATGAACTAAAATACAAAGACAAAGAGGATTACTAGACAGGAGCTGATTGGTTCAGAGAGTGAGGATGGGGGGAGAACAACCAAGATGAAGACTGGACTGATCCTGAAGATAAACAGCATTGGGTTATACAGTATAAGGGTCAGGACTCATAATATTGGTATTCAGTAATCAGTGGAAGATTAAATGTTTACTGTAGACAAGTTGCAGAGATCCCACACCGCTGCCTCCCATCTCCTGAGACTGCACTCAGTGACTTGGGTCTGAGACACTACAGACATATCCCTCCACCCGGCACAGCCAGCAGACAACAGAGCAAGGAACCCTGGGAGAATTGCTCTATCGGAGATTTCACCAGGGCATGAGGAAGAGGACCCACAGAGCAGGTCCCAGATAACTCAAAATCTATGGTGAAATGAACATTTTGCTGCCAGCTGAACCCCAGAACCTCCATAAATCCAGTCTAGATACATAAATTGTGTCTGCAGCACAGAGAAGGAAGATTATCCGAGAGAAATCCAGGAATACAGGACGGGGAACACAGCTCAGGAAAGTGACCAGGGGATTACAGGCTGATATCACCCAGTCCCCGCCCTACTCTGGACCAATCAGTGAGCAGTATGGGTGGAGGAATGGATTTAGTGTTCATGACCCACCTGTGCTGATCTCTGTAGGAGTGTCCTCCTCTATAAATGTCCCCGTTATTCCATCCTCCTCCATAGACTGCTGATCATCCCTCACATACACCTCTTCTTCTTCTGCTTTCACCTCAAATTCTATATCGATTGGATCTCCACTCTAAATCAAGGAAATGAGAGAAAATATCATCTGTAAAATGTAAGATTTATGATTGTGACATCACATAAAAAATCCTCAGTGTCTCTACAAGTCCATGTTAGATTGTAAGCTTGAAAGAGCAGGGCCCTTGAACCCCTCGTGTTTTGTTTTGTTACAGTATTGTATCATGTACTGTCCCCCACTATAATGTACAGCGCTGAGCAAACCAATTAGTGCTATATAAATACTGTATAATAATAATAATAATGTTCTAGATGCTCCACCCCACCAACCTTGTAATGGTGAGGGATGGTGTGACCTTCCTGTGTGGAATCCCGGGAATACAGAGGACGGGGACATCTCTCTGGTGGGTTCCTGGTATTAGGTGGCTCCATCATATCCTTGTGTCCTTCTGAAAACTCCTCCATCACTCCATACTCCTCATCCTCCTCTTTATACTCTTCTTTAACATCAATATTATCATCCCCGAGGATTCCACTCTGAAAGATATAATAAAACATTCATTGTAACAAACATGCTGTGTATAAATCACAACTACCAATAATTGTCATCATCTACCTGATGATGGTGAGGGATGGTGTGACCTTCCTGTGTGGAATCCCGGGAATACAGAGGACGGGGACATCTCTCTGGTGGGTTCCTGTAGCTGGATGACTCCACCATGGTGTCCTGGTACAGATCTTTGTGTTCTTTTAGAAGCTCTGACTCCTCCATCCCCCCATCCTCCTCCTCCTCCTCTATTATCTCTTCTTTAACCTCAACTTTAGGATCTCTCAGGTTTCCACTCTGAATATATAATAAAAATGACATCAATGGTAACAGATAATGTACAGATCCTAATGATACTATCAGTGATTGTTCCTCATCTACCTGATGATGGTGAGGGATGGTGTGACCTTCCTGTGTGGAATCCCGGGAATACAGAGGACGGGGACATCTCTCTGGTGGGTTCCCATGACTGGATCCATCTGTAGGAAACACACACACTGACTGAATCCATTGTTTCTATGTGTTTATCAGATGATGGGGGATCTAGGTGGATCCTCCGTACTGCTCTCTCCTTTACAATAAAGTCTCCTCTTACCCGGTGATGTGAGGGGCGGCTGATTGTCCATCATGACGTCCTTGTAGAGGTCCTTGTGTCCTTCTAAATACTCCCACTCCTCCATGGAGAAATAGACAGTGACACCCTGACACCTTATAGGAACCTGACACACACAATGATACAGTCACCATCCAGACACATCCCTTGTCTGTTACTGGAGAATGTCCCAGAATTCCCGGCACCGCTCACCTCTCCTGTCAGCAGCTCAGTGATCTCTCTGGTGACTTCTAGAATCTTCTTCTTCTTTCTCTCTTCTATCAGGGAGGGAGGTGGAGGCAATGTGATGTCATATGATCTCCAGACTTCACAGGAGGAAAACTCTACATCTGAACACAAATAGTCACATCAAATGATATTCCCAGAATCCTCCTCACCTCTCCATTCAGGTCTCCATTTTATTAAAGCCCCACTTCAGGCTGAGGTATAATTCCCCCCCACAGGACCCCCACACTACGCAGGGTATAGGCTTGTTGCAGCATTCTGATGTCATTACATACAACGCAGGACCAACAGTCCCACTTTACATGTGAGGATACCAAGGGGCCCCACATCCTAAGAGCATCAGAAAAAAGCCAGATGGAGGAACATTGGGGGAGGAGCTGTGAGGTCAGTGTGATGTCATAGGATTCTCTGATTCTGGATGGAGGGACATTGGGAGGAGGAGCTGTGAGGTCAGTGTGATGTCATAGGACATATAGACTCTGGATGGAGGGACATTTGGATGGGGAGATTTGAGGGGTCCGCGATATGAGGCTCCCATGTAAACCAAAACCTTGTTCCTGGGTGCGTCCTACCTCTCCTAAACTGAAGAGTGAACTTTGACCTTTACCATCCAGAAACTTGTCCGGAATTTGTGGAAGTAAGCTGTCATGTGATCAGGTGACGTGCGGAGGAACGGAGTGTAAATAGCAGACAATAGTCTCCATCATGAAGGAGATGAGGGGGAGGGGAGGAAGTCACTGAAGGTGACCATAGATCCATGGAAATTCAGCTGGTTCAGCAGGGATCGCTCACATTTCCATCCATGTGTGGCCCCTGCCGGATAAAAGCCACTCCCCCAGCAGCTGCAGCCAATAGCTTCAGTGCTGATCTGTGTATTCTGAGAGCGGAGGAGTCCCCCCATTGTCAGAATACAAGAGTGCAGCGGGGAGGATTCCCCCATCCACCTCCAATGTGTGGATGGGGGAATCGCTTCTATTTTTATGGTCATCCCGCTGGCTGAACGATAAAACTGAACCATGTAGGCCAGCTTTGGGGGCAAATATATTATCACCAACTCCTCCCCCTGAAGGGGTTCATCTACGTATTACCTCCTCTGCTGCCAGATCCAGGAATGTCTCCTCTCTACTTCCTTGTTCATGGAACTTCCTGTCTGGGTAGAAGTCAGAGGACAGACATGACGGGGGGTTACTGGTTGTAAATAGAAAATAACATCTTATTACCTCCTCTGCTGCTACTTCCACCAAGGTCCCCTCTATACGGCCTGCCTGTACCTAACATCACTTCCTGTCTGTGTCTGACATCACTTCCTATCTGTACCTGACATCACTTCCTGTCTGTCTTCCATAGAGATTTCCTGTCTGGGTAGAAGTGAGATCCCCACCTTGTGGAGCTCAGAGGAACTGCAGCCCCGAGAAGCGTCTGGTAGTGTGACCCCGGCCTTGTGCTGGGTGTGTATGGACTGTAGATCCTTATAGAGGGGTCACCTCCACTCCCACCAAGGGGGACAGAAATATATGACTGCTCGGGGGAGGGATTTTGGCCCCTTTGATTTTGCAGTAAATGTGATTGCATTAGTCCCGTTGATTTTCGTATTTCCATGTAATAAAAGGTGTCACACGATGTCGGGTTCCCCTTTCTCTCCTCTCTGAGTGTGTATTTAGAGGCGGAGCTCCTGCTGGAATGGCGGTCGGAGGCGGAGTCTAGGAGGGAGACTGGCAGAACCCGCAGCAGACTTGCAGGAGGGAGCGAGGAGGATCTGGTTCCTTTACCATCGGAGATGAGGAGAGTGTGAAGGATGTTTGTGACTCTGGGAGCTGAAAAGCTGGGAGTCCTATTGGTGTGGTGAGGGGGAAGCACTACTAGGGGGCGCCCTCACCATCCCGTGTACAAGAGGTGGAAGAAGGCGGGGCTACACTACAGCCCACACAGTTTGGAGGCGGAGCACTTTCACACCTTATCAACTTTTCACTGATTGGTGGATTTTTGGAGTAAAATAGGTGGATTGAAGTAGATGCAAAGTGGAAGCGGTGGACTTGCAGAGAACACTATACTGAGCACACAATATTGTCTGTCTCCATGGATTTGCACAGGATTTGAGATGATTTCCTATAGCAGCAAATCTGATGAGATGAATGAATGTAGCGCCCCCTCCTGGTCAGGTCTAGGATGTGTAGTCAGGTAAAGCATAGCTGTGTTTCTCTGCTCACCAGAGAGGCTGTCAGGTAAATTCAGTCGGTATTCTGCTTTACAGAGAGCTGTGATTGATTAGTCAGGTCTGCTCATGCTGCTCTGGTTCTGTTGGAGTTTGTCTGAGTTCTGCCTGCCTTCAGGAAGCTATGAGAGTCTTCCAGAACATGGGAATTGGCTAGACAAATGACCAGCATGAATATGGATACAGTCCTGGCCAATTGCAGGGGAGGATGGCCCCATTGCATGCTGGGAGTGGTATTTATACTCTGAGAGCACATGGGTTCAGTGTCTTTCCTCGGAGAGGATTGCACCAGCCAGGCTGGAGGCAGGCTGCCTCGCCTGGCACTTGCTGTTATGTGGCCTCGGGTGGGTGACCTGAGGGCCTGAAGTTAGAGAGAGTGACCCTGATTCTACAGTAAGCTGACTGAGGGGAGCTGTCTGCCAAAGCTCTGTCTGGTATCACTGGAGAGAGTGGCTTGGAAGATTGGAAGGAGGCAACCATTCTGTCCTTGGACCTGTGAGTACAAACTCTGAGAGATCTGGGGGACTCTGTGTGCTTGTTACCCCTCTGGTGCTTGATAGTCAGCCTGGGTCTGAGAAAGGGAGCCCTGCCTAGTGTTCTGCAGAGCTTGTCCAAGTATTGCTACTAATGGGACTTCGCTCTCCTACAACTACTTGCTGCTATTTGTTACTGAGAAGTCTGCTATCTACTGTCAGCCGAGACTTCACAAGTCTTCTACTAAGAGATCAGCTACATGTCCTCAGTGTGAAGAGTTCTGATTCTGGAGGATCCGACTACATTCCCCATCCCTATCCCCAGGTCTACAATAAACTCCAAACACAAAACATCCCCTAGACTGGTCATTGGAGACAACGAGCAGAAGTGTGTGTGTTTGCCTTGCTGTGGGGCAAAGCAAAGGGAAACCAGGGGCAACATTCAGCTCCTTCTGAGGTAGTGCTACATGAAGGTGGTGTAAAGTGGAAGCAGTAGATCTGCAGGGAACTGCATCTTGAGCACAAAACACTTTGTTGTATATGGATTTGCATATTGTTCAGTATTCTTAATTTACTGGCAAACAACACAAGATCAATTGAAGTAGGTGTAAAGTGGAAGCAGTAGATCCACAGAGAATAATATTTTGAGTTGGGATGGGATGACGGTTCAAGTCAAACATAAGTTTGAATCGAACATTAACTGTTTGAGTGTTTACCATTATGCAGGAAGTTTGCCCGCGTGCCCAAACAATGTAAAACATGCTTTGTGATTGGCCAAAACATTGCACCTGACCTGTGGTCAGGTGCAATGCTTTGGCCAATAACAGGTGAGTTCTCAGGGAGAGCCATGATTGGCCAAAGTGCTGGCCGTATTATTGAACCACAACATGCAGAAGAGGTGGTGGAGTGGATAAGTCAGTCATCCTCATCCTCTGTCATCCAGGCTCATACTATTTTGCCTTCCACCACAGCTGCCAAAGTGTCCTGTTCCTCCGGCTCCTTGTCCACCACGGCTGCTCCTTCCGTAGCCCCACCATCATGCATGGAGGAGTCACCAGAATGATTGGATCATAGTGTCAGTCCCATGCTGCTGGAGGCTGTGCAGCAATCTGAATGCTGTGATGTTGGTTCCCAGGATGAGGAAAGGAGTGACGTGAGCCTAGAGAGAGGGGGCGCCAGTGAGGGAAAAGAAATGGTCAGTCCTGTTCCCCCAGCCGCAGCACACTGCCAAGTTGGCTCCATTGATGAGGAGGAAGGGGATGATGAGGTCACTGACCATACTTGGGTGCCTGAGAGAACAGAGGAGGACAGTGAGGAGGAGGCAGAACTCCAACAAGGCAGGATGTCCTCCAGGGACAGGCATAAGGGCAGCCAACCAATGGCATCACACGACAGAGCTCCACAGGTGGGGGGCGCTGCTGACTCCATGCAGACTTCCACAAGTTCTCTGGTGTGGGCTTTCTTCAACACATGTGCAGCATTGCTGTTTGCAGTCTTTGACTGAAGCAGACCAAGCGTGGCCAAAACACCAGCCACTTGGGCACCACATGCTTGACAAGACGTATGATGAGCTGCCATGCAGCCCGCTGGTAACAGCACCTGAAAGACCCAGAAAAAGTGCAGACTTCTCCTTGCTCCTCATCTGGGATCTCTACTGTAAAACGTCAGGTCTTCTCAACAGCCTCCACTGAGAGGAGTGATGGTACAGCAGTGGGTGGCCCATCTGACAGCAGGACACCACCTGTTGATTTCAGCAGGAACATTTCACTACCCCATTTGCTGAACCGTGAAAAAAAAGACTGTCCCACCCATCCACATTCTATCCTGGCCAAATTGCTGCGTTACAACTGCTGCCTTTCCATCTGGTGGACTCTTCCCCCTTCCGGGAATTTGCAGAATGTGCTGTATCACAGTGACAGGTTCCGAAAAGACAATTTGTTTCATGCAAGCTTCCAGCTCTGTAGCATCATGTGGAAGGTCATGTTTTGGCCTTGTTGGACAAGGCGGTCAGCAGCAAGGTCCACATTACTGACACGTGGTCCAGCAGGCACCGTCAGGGATGGTACATATCCGTCACGGCACACTGGGTGACTCTGCTAGCAGCTGGGAAGGATGCAGGACAGGGTTCAGTTCTGGAGCTTGTTCCACCACCATGCCTCCAAAAACCTGGTGGTGATTCTGCCACATCTGTCTGCTCCACCCCCTCCCCTTCCTCTATGGCCTCTTCTGCTGAATTGTCCTCTGAACCAGCAGTGCTCCATAAGCATCCAAGGGGCTATGTGATCAGTCAGGATAAAAGATGCCACGTGGTGCTTCAGCTGGTCTGTCTAAGGGACAGGAGCCACACTGGGTCAGAGATTCTGTCAGCTCTGCAGGGGCATGCTCAGAAGTGGTTGATGCCACGGCAGCTTGAGCCAGGAATGGTTGTATGTGACAATGGCACCAACCTTCTCTCCGCATTCTTAGAGGTACACTTGGCACATGTTCCATGCTTGGCACACATCCTGAATTTGGTGGTGCAGTGTTTCTTGAACAGGTACCTAGGCTTTCAAGACCTTCTGAGGCAGGCCAGAAAAGTCTCTTGCCATTTCCAGCAGTCATAAACATGTTCGGCTGGATGACATTCAACGGGAATTAAATCTGCCCAGCAACCAACTCATTTGTGCCATGCCCACTTGGTGGAACTCCACTTTGGCAATGCTGTAGTGGCTGCACACACAGCAGAGGGCCATCAATGAGTACCTGTGTGAAAATGGCACAAGGACAGGCTCAGGGGAGCTTGGCTTCTTCTCATCATGCCAGTGGCTGCTGATAAAGGATGCATGCACTGTCCTGTCACCATCTGAGGAGGCCACAAGGATGGTGAGCTGTGACAATACATGCATCAGTGACACTATCCCTCTAGTGTTCCACGCTACATGGAATCATGGACAGGGCACTGGAGGCAGAACAGCGGGAGGAAGAGGAGGATTTCCTGTTCTCTCAAGGCCCCTTTTATGCAGAAACCATTCTTGTGGGACTGCAGAACACACAGAAGGAGGAAGTGGAGGAGGAGGAGGATTGCAGCAGCATGGAAGTAGAGGATCACATAGAGCAGTCTTCAAGGGACACTTTTCAGTCCCCAGAACCCAGCCAGGAGTAGTACATGTCTGGGAGGAGGTAGTTCCTGACAATGTCATCCTCAGTGACCCAGAGGACTCAGAATCTCCTGCCTCCTCAAACTTACACTGCATGGGCTCCCTGATTCTGCAAAGCCTGTGTAAGGACCTGAGGATGTGTGTTATCAAGAAGAGGGATCAATACTGGTTGGCAACCCTTCTTGATCCACGTTACAAGGGTCAAGGTGCAGAGCTCATCCAGTCTTCCCAGAGGGAGCAGAGGATGAAACATCCTGAGGATTCCTTGAAATTGTGGAACACCTTTCCAGACACTGGGAGGTCACCATTTCCTGGACAACGTGTTTCTGAGGCTTCATTCTGTCAAAGGAAGAGCGGTGGAGAAGGCGGCCAGCTGACCGATGCCTTTAAACAGTTCTTTAGTCCTCAGTGCCCAGGACTGTTAGGTTTAAGCACCCATCGGCAGGGTCTGCATCATATGGTGCAGGATTATCTAGGGGCAAGAGCAGACTTGGAGACCTTTCCAGCTGAGCATCCACTGGGTTACTGGGTCTTGAGGATGGATCACTGGCCAGAACTTGCTCAATATGCCATCAAGCTACTGGCCTGTCCTGCATCCAGCGTGCTTTCCGAACAGATATTCAGTGCTGCTGGAGGTTTTGTGACGGATAAAAGAGTGCGTCTGTCCACAGACTCCGCTGACCAGCTGACATTTATCAAAAGGAATCAGTCCTGGATCAACAGCAACTATCTTGCCCCTGATGCTGATGTAACTGATTTCATTTGTTAGGGATCTGGGATCCGTTGAAGACTGCCTATGTTGCCTATCCTATTCCTCAATCCTGATTTTGCTAGCTCCCAACTATTTTTTTGGTTTAGGGCACCACCAACACCCAAGGCCCAATTTTTAGGTACCTGTTTTACACATGTAAGTCATTTCAATTGTTTTTACCATGTATCTATAATTGTTAGCAGTTTTTAACTGTAGGGCCCATTCCTGCACCCAGCATTAGTAACTGTGAGGGGATACAGTGTTCAGGCACCACCAGCACCCAAGGCCCATTTTTCTGCACCTGTATGATATGTACATATAATTAGAATTTTTAGAGCCGGGTCCAATCCTGCACTTGTCAAGAATAACTCTGAAGGGTTACGGTGCGAGTCCTGCTGCAGCAGGTTCTATACATTGTACAGATGTGCAACTTTGCAGGTAGTTTAACCCCTTCCATACCGGGCACTTTTACCCCCTTCCTGCCCAGGCCATTTTTCAGGTTTCAGCGCTCTCACACTTTGAATGACAATTGCGCGGTCATACAACATTGTACCCAAACTAAAATTTTATCATTTTCTTCACACAACTAGAGCTTTCTTTTTGTGGTATTTAATCATCGCTGGGGTTTTTATTTTTTGCTAAATTAACAAAAAAAAGACTGAAAATTTTGAAAAAAAACAAGTTTTTCTTTGTTTTTGTTATAAAAGTTTGCAAATAAATAATTGTTCTTCATAAATTTAGGGCGAGATGTATTCTGCTACATGTCTTTGGTGACAATAACCCAAATTAGGATGTATTTTTTAGTTTGTAGGAAGGTTATAGAGTTCACAAACTATGGTATAGATCTGAATATTGATCAATCCTGAACTACTGACAGCCAATCTAATTTCTTGAGGTCCAAGAATGTCAGAACAGTACAGATATCCCCCAAATATCAGGACGGTACAGATATCCCCCAAATGTCAGAACAGTACAGATATCCCCCAAATGTCAGGACGGTACAGATATCCCCCAAATGTCAGGATGGTACAGATATCCCCCAATTGTCAGGACAGTACAGATATCCCCCAAATGTCAGGACGGTACAGATATCCCCCAAATGTCAGGACAGTACAGATATCCCCAAATATCAGGACGGTACAGATATCCCCCAAATGTCAGGACAGTACAGATATCCCCCAAATGTCACGACAGTACAGATATCCCCCCAAATGTCAGGACGGTACAGATATCCCCCAAATGACCCCTTTTTGCAGAGTAGACAGTCCGACGTACTTCATAAGAGGCATGGCGAGTTTTTTGAAGTTGTATTTTTTTTGTCATAATTTTTTGGAAAATGAAAAAATAAAAAAAATTATTTTCACAATTTTTTTTACATACTGTCACTAGTGCAGTACAGCGTCATCATATAACTGGCATGGCAGTGATCAGGGACACTGACTGGTGACAGTGTGAAAAAAAAAAAATATTTTTTATTTTTTTTATTTTTTTTTATTATTTTAAATTTTTTTATTACATTTTTTTTCTTTTTTTTAAGATTCTTTTTTCATATTTCACTATGACCAAAGTAGTACAATGTTACCATAGTAACATTGTACTACTTTGGGGGAGTGATTAGTATTTTTTTTGTTTTGTTTTGTTTTGTTTTTTACACAATTTGCTTATAGCAAAGAATGACTTTGCTATAAGCAAGCATTTATCTGAATGACATCGATTCATTCAGGGTTTTTTTGTTTTTTTTTGTGCTTAGCTGTGGTTTGGTCACAGCTAATCACATGACATGGGCATGTGATCGCTGTGACCATTCACAGCTAGACACTAGTATACAATGGATGGCACGAATGAAGCCATCCATTGTATACAACTGTCATGTGACCTGCAGTGATTGGTCACAGCAGGTCACATAGTACCGGCAACGGGGGCCGTTACTCAGATCTGTCATCGGCCGTGTCCGAGGTACACGGCCGGTGACAGATCGCGCCGCTGCGCGGCTCTGCAGGAGCACGATCTGCACATGTTCGGGAGGACGCCATATGGCGGCCTCCCGGAAAGCTAGTGCATTTTTCAGGATGCCATAATGCTATTGGCCGGGCATCAAATGGTTAAATGGACCCCCAAGACATGATATTTCAATGAATATTTTTTTTTTTCTTTTACTTTAAGCAATGAAAAATGACTGCCCCTTTATAAATGGTACTATAAGAAATTTTTTTCCACTGATTAATCTCCCTCAGGGCAGTACCCGGGTTCCTATACCACTTTTATGGGCAATACCTAGCATATAAGCCTTCAAAATGGGAACTTTTGAATTTGTAAGTTCAAGTCCCAGAGACTTGCATTATGTTCGATGTTCGGTGCAAACTTTTGGTCTGTTCGAATGTTCTACCATGAACTGAACCAGGGGATGTTCGGTCCATCACTAGTGATAAATTAGAAGTGCAGAGGGAGAGCACACAGAGCAGATCACACAAAACCTGACATACGGGAGTATATTGGGGAATGTGAGGACACATTACGGATAACAAGACAAAGCACAACAAAATAGTCCACCAGGTAGAAATGTAATACCACATAGATAGTCCATGTAGGATGGCCAAGCAAAATGGAGAACCAGTACACCAGGCCACCAGCCCAAGGGGAATGTACCCAGTCCACAGGGCAGGGATCCGGATAGACCAGAGTACAGCATAGCGGTGGGTAAGTCCAGCACACAAGCAGGGATCCAGGTGGACCAGGGTAGGATGTAGCAAGGGTCAAATCCAGCAGACTTGGCAGGGATCCAGGCAGACAAGGGACTAAGTCAGCACAGGGCAGGGAACTGGGCAGACAAGTGGGGTGATTCAAGCATAGGGTAGAGACCAGGGCAGCATGGTATGGCACATCAAGGGTACAGGCTGGCACACTGTGCAGCAATTGGATCCAGCAGTGTCCAGAAAGCTATCTGTCTCAGCAACTGTGTGCACCAGGTAACCTCTTTCTAGGAAGACATGCAGCCCTCAGTCCTGTGTGTCCATCACAGAAGTAAACTCAGAAACGTCTGACCCTTTCTGCCAGCATAGGGTTATTATATTGTCCTTTGAGTTCAGCCAAGCCTTAAGCAGCCAAACCTGCTGCTGGCCCATCTGGCTTTATCCAGCTACAGGACACAATGCTGTCTGTGCTTCAACAAACAACACACAAAAAAATATTGGTGCCCTTTGTTACAACCCCTGCCCCTTCCAAACATGTACCAGCAAGAGGCCTCAACTTGCCTCTGCAAGGTACATGTTCCAGTTCATCAGCAAAACTACAAAAGTATCCATGGGATGGCTTTTCATCTGAGGGCCACATGGTTATTAACCTCCCTGGCGGTATGATCATGTCAGGAATTTTGTGCTGAAAGCGGTACCATTTTTTTGCATGGAAATATGTAGTTTTTAATTGTAGGCTGTAATTTTTAGGAATAACTCACTGAAATCTATCCGAAAAAGAGTCTATTAAACATTTCGGGGATGATAAAATTTGAAACACGAAATCATAAATTATAATTTAATAAATAATCATAAAAAATAATAATATAATAATAATAAATTTAATTCAATAATATAATCAAACCAAAAACACTGAAATTTGAAATACAGAGGCAAATTCGCACATCGCTGAGCAAAGTCGCAAAATCGTTTTCAGTGTCTGATGACGAATTTCCCCACAAATCATTATCACTCAATTCTGCAAGTGGTTCTGATTTACTATCGCTGTTCTAAAACCGCTTTTGATGTAAAGGGACGCTTTTTGGCCGCCATGGACTTTTCTAAGTTTCCAGGCAGAAAGAACAGTCAAAATGCAGGCAGGGCACAGGACAAAGCAGTGGGGACAAAATGTATGTGAAATGCAGTGAAAAAGCAATGACAGCAAAAATTTCAAATTTCCCGCCGGTTCCGCCGCTCGAACGTTCCGACGTCACGGGGACCGGAACACGGAAGTCAGATGCCGGCATCCGCCGGAGGAGATGGACGGGGACGCTGCAGGGGACACATCGTGGGAGCAAAGGACAAGGTAAGTGCTGCAGGGACCCCCAGAGAACGCTGCATGGTAAGCCCGAGTGTAGCTCGGGGTTACCGTTCTTGGTATAGAAATTCTACCCCGAGCTACACTCGGGAACACCGCCAAGGAGGTTAAAGCTCTTTCCAGCAGGACATCACTTTGGGGTATGGAAATGGTTGACTGACGGACACACTTGAAGTGCTGGGAGGATAATTTGATCCACTAACATTATCTCTACACCAAACTGCAGCTGTAAAGTTGGACATCTCCCTACAACTCTTGGGACAGATAGCCTGCATGTGACCCTGCTGTCTCCATCTACAGCATCAAGTCTGGGGTGCTCTTCCTTTATGTCTCCACCTGTTTTCCAAATCAAGAGATCCTCCCCTAAACCTTGGGACGTTGGTGGGATTGACCTGAACCTTTACATAGTTAACAGGGTAGATCCTTGATGAATTTGCATCTTGCATCAAGCCTGTCCCAAATTTGTGATCTATTCCTAGAGTGGATCTAGGTCACACTCCCTAGAAACTGACAATTAAGTTCTCCCAGGTCATTCCCTTGGAGAATGTCAACAGAAAGTTCTGCTATTACCCCAACAGAAGAAATTCACCACACAGGGATCAACGATGGTCAGGAAAGCACCTGTATCACAGAAACCAATGACTTTTCATACATCTATGCAGAGCTCCTGTAATTGCTGCTGCCATAGCTTGGGGCTGGACTCCACAGACTCCTAGAAGGGCACCGGTTGTTGTTGGAAGCATCCATTCACTTTGATATGGGGAAAGCCTCTTTCCTTCTGGCACCAGTGCTACACTGGGATCAGGGCAGGTGTTTTGAGTCTGGGGAGGGTGGAAGTTCCTTGGGCATCTAGCCTGGAGATGCCTGGGTTGTCCACATCTGTAGCATGGGTGGTCCAAGGGTGACCAGAGAGCTTGGTTTGGAGTGGCATTTCCTCAGAAGCTTGGTACATATCCATATAGTGCACCAGCTTGGGAGAGGTGGGCCTGAGAGTATTTTTCTTAGCAGGGCAGCTGTCCTGGCAGTGACTGGTTTGTCCGCAGCCAAAGCAGAGTCTCTCTATAGTAGGCCCGGGGCTTGCTGTGGGGGAACTGGATTGTCGGAGAGATTTGGTTGAGGCAGCAGCGCTATCTGGGGACTCATCCATCAGTGGGGAGGTTGCTGCCTCCACTACGGTGATGGGCTTCCATTCACACACCCACTGTCAGAGCTCAGGGGGACACTTGAACAACAACTGCTCCTTCAGGATCACGTGAATAATTTCCTCAGGGGAGGTCCCTTTCTCCCCTGCCAGCAATCAGTGACAGGCTAAAGACAGCTTATGCACAAACATTTTGAAGGTGGTCTCTGGGAGGTGAGGGGTAGTCTGAAACTGGGCCCAATAAGACTATGTGATGCCGCTTCCATCCCTGCCCTTTTTATTTACTCATAGCTGCATTTCTTTAGGGGATCCATCATGTGATAGGCCTCAGCAGCCCCTTCATCTAGCAGCCTACCACATGGCAGGTCCAGTCCATGGGAGGTACTTCCAGCAGCTTGCATTGGTGTTCAAAGTCCTGAACGAACCCTTCCTCATCTCTAGTATGTTCTTGGTAGGGCTTAAAGTTCTTGCTGGAGACTCTTAGGGTTTCCCTTACCACAGGGACAGGGACAGAGGTGGCGTCTCTGTTCTTTGCAGCCTCCCACTCTGTTTGTCTCTTTGTGTATTTTCAGTGACTGCAAGTTTCCTTTGTGTTGTGGCCCCCTCCCCCAGAATGACCATCTCTAGCACCAGATAACCCATGGGCTCTTACAGGCTTTCCTGGGTAGCTCTGGTACATACTCCCAGGGTGGTGCCTGACCCATGTCGGTGCCCAACTCCTGTTGGCCAGCTTCCTCCAGTATCTGGACCAGCTGTTCTTTAGTAAGTCCCCTGTAGCTGAGACCCAACTCTCCAGCCTTTTCTTGTAGGCTGGGACGGTCAGAGACTGCAGACATACTACAGGAGACGGTCAGAGACTGTAGACATACTACAGGAGACGGTCAGAGACTGCAGACATAGTACAGTAGACGGTCAGAGACTGCAGACATAGTACAGGAGACGGTCAGAGACTGCAGACATAGTACAGGAGATGGTCAGAGACTGCAGACATAGTACAGGAGACGGTCAGAGACTGCAGACATAGTACAGGAGATGGTCAGAGACTGCAGACATACTACAGGAGACGGTCAGAGACTGCAGACATACTACAGGAGACGGTCAGAGACTGCAGACATACTACAGGAGACGGTCAGAGACTGCAGACATACCACAGGAGACGGTCAGAGACTGCAGACATACTACAGGAGACGGTCAGAGACTACAGACATACCACAGGAGACGGTCAGAGACTGCAAACATACTACAGGAGATGGTTAGCAACAACAGACATACTACATGAACATAGCTACAAATTTTCAGAAAATTTTCCAGGGACACTTTTTCTGCTGTGCATCCAGCAAGCCATTAAAGGTAGAGAATATATTTTAATTACATTTGGGACATTTACTTAAGATGGGAATTGTTCTGCAAGATATATCAGGATAAGTGGGGATTAAGGAAGGAAGACTAGAGAGGATGGGGAGAGAAGGAGCCTAGAGAGGATGGGGAGGAGCCTAGAGAGGATGGGGAGGGGAAGGAGCCTAGAGAGGATGGGGAGGGGAAGGAGCCTAGAGAGGATGGGGAGGGGAAGGAGCCTAGAGAGGATGGGGAGGAGAAGGAGCCTAGAGATGATGGAGAGGGGAAGGAGCCTAGAGAGGATGGAGAGTGAAGGGAGCCTAAAGAAATTGTAGGCAATTGAGCCTAGAGAGTTTGGGGAGGGAAAGAAACCTAGAGAGAATACCTTTGTGTAGGTTTCTAGCACTACAGACTCCATGCAGTCACCTCTACCATTCAGCACTTGCCATTGTCCTCACTGTGTTCATTTTCTACAAACACCAACCCATCGGTGCCTCCCTCCCAGGAATACAGAACACATTTTCTCAGATGATCCCAGTATTGGACCCATTTAGTATGCTGGACATGAAAGTATTCTGCATCCAACCTTCTGGAAAAGACAAACATATTTCCTCCCCCCATCCCTTCACTGGGTTGTTTTACAGAAGAACTAAAGGCATTGATTTTCTGGAGAGTGGAGAGGGGTTAGACCTCCTGTTGGTTTCTATTGCTGCCTCGGCCTCCTTTAGGGAGATTCAGCCTCTCTATTTGTCCTGTTTACAATTATTACTGAAAGTGATATAAAATCCTGAGATTTGGGGTGTCAGCAGAACAGGATCAGGAAGAGGACTCCCTATGACACCATTGTATGTAGGGGGCGCTCTGCAACTAGATTTCACACCATCGTATATAGGGGCAGATTAATACAACACATGTACTGGTGATCCAATCAGAACCCTCCAGGCCCCAGCAGTGCACACCCCCAGATTAATATGACACGTGTACTGGTGGTCCAATCAGAACCCTCCAGGCCCCAGCAGTGCACACCCCCAGATTAATATGACACGTGTACTGGTGGTCCAATCAGAACCCTCCAGGCCCCAGCAGTGCACACCCCCAGATTAATACGACACATGTACTGGTGGTCCAATCAGAGCCCTCCAGGCCCCAGCAGTGCACACCCCCAGATTAATATGACACGTGTACTGGTGGTCCAATCAGAACCCTCCAGGCCCCAGCAGTGCACACCCCCAGATTAATATGACACATGTACTGGTGGTCCAATCAGAACCCTCCAGGCCCCAGCAGTGCCCCCAGCCCTGAATTCTCACCAATGGAACTCTCCAGTGAAATCTCCTCTCATCAATTACTAGCCGGATTCTCTCTATTACCTCCTGTATGTACAAAACTCCCCCAAATCTCTCCCCTCCTCACCATCCACTAGAAATTGGAGGAATTGTTTCTTCTTCCTGAAATCCAGACCTAGAGAGGAATAGAAAAGAGCCAACAAACCCCACAAAGTCTTTTTATAGAGATTTATTCCATCAAATCCAAACTATTCTACACATATTTATTCCATGGAATATGAAGAGATTTTTCTATCAATAATCCCATCAAATCTGCGTGTTTATTGGACTTTATTCCCAGCAATAATCAATCAGGAATCCATGCCAGCAATCATCAGATCAATAGGAATGTTTCCAATATCCAGTGATCACGGTTTGATCCTCCAACATAACCAGTGCACAGAATGATAAATCTATCCCATGAAATGGATCTTATTGATTGGTTGATGTCATTGATTGATCTATTGATTCCCTTCTATGATAGAATAGATTGATTTCTCCATGTATTGATCATCCTCTCCATATATCTCTTCACCTTGTCTAACATCATACAAATCCTGAATGCTATAAATCTCAGTCCTGTCCATGAATTGTATGTGACTCGGGTCTTTATAATACCATATACTGGACTGTTACTTCATTCCCTATTTTTATATCGTCTTCTTACACCTGTCCTGATGAAGTGACACTTTGAAGCCATGAAACGCGTTGATGGTGTATTTTACATTCACTTGTCCAGTAAACACCGACCTTCTGAAGAAAACATTTCAGAGTTTCCTCCTTTACTATGGGCTCCTCTGCTGACCTCACCCTCATTTTTTCTTGGGGTGAAAGTTCTCCACCGGGATCCAAATCCTGCTTAGTATATGATGATCCGGAATTCCCCGAAAATTACCAAAACTTTATTCTCCAGGGCCTCTGCTAATAGATGTTTGGGGGTTTATCTCATCTTCAGGACTAAAATCTGCATTTTCCCATGTGTGCAAAATCATGCAGAAACAGCTCTGGCAGTGAGAGGGTTAATGTGGGCTAGATGGGATCCCTCTGCTGGGGTCACACTGTACACATTAGAGCGCCCCCTAGCTGCAGCCTGGTAATAACATTGCTGGGAGGTCTATTCACTGCTACATACTTCCCACCTTTATAGAAACATATTCTGCAGCACAGTGGCTCAGTGGTTAGCACTTCCTCCTAGCAGCACTAGTATCATTGGTTTGAATGCAGAACACTGACCTACCTGCCTGGAGTTTGCATGTTCTCCCTGTGCCTGCGTGGGTTTCCTCTGGGTACTCCGGTTTCCTCCCACACTCCAAAGACATGCTGGAAGGTAATTGGCTCCTGTCTATATTGGCCCCTAGTATGTGTATGTATGAATGTTAGGGACCTTAGACTGTAGGCTCCTCGGGGGCGGGGACTGATGGGTAATAGGTAAATTGATGGCCCTATATAAGTAGCTGTAATCATCTAGGAGTGTGTTCATAAAACAATTGCACAGCAATACACCCGGTGAATGTGCCTGTCATTCCCTCTGTGTGAATGGGATGGGGGGAGTAGAGGGAGTAGGCTCTGTGCTGGGCGGGGTGAATGGTTTCCATGGATATAAAATGGAGAATACCACATTTGGCAATAAGATGGTTCTAATTTCTATGATACTTAGCGCCATCTAAAGGCCAGAAAAGTATGGCATTTATTTATTGACTTTGTAAAATCATCCTTGCCCCTAGGTGGATGCTGCACCCATCTCCCGCCGGGTCCAAGTGTGAGAACTCAGCGATCACGTGATTGCTGACCATGAGTTCTCACAGCCATTCTGAGCAGAGAGTGACGACTGTCAGTCACCGCTCTCTGCCCTGCCCCCCCAGACTCACTGGGCTGTGGAGGGGGAGGGTGCAGCTGGTCAAGACTCTGATGTCGGGATCTTTCCCCAGACTGGACCGGCTGAGTGACGTCAGCTGACAGCGGGCTTCACCTGAAAACGGGTCACAGGAGTTCAGAATGAACTGCACTCCTCTGATCCACAGGAGAAGTACAGACAAAAGAGCTTTGCCTGAACTTCTCCTTCAAAGAATATGTTCCTCCAACATGTCCTATTCCTGATCTGTGCCGGCTGTCCCATGTCCTGGTATGAAGACGTCTCCTCTTCTCTCTGTATTGCTTCCTTTGTGTGAGATCCCCGGTGATCCTGCCAGTCCCTCTGATTTCCTATTAAACCTGACCACACTAGGCATGAGAGATCAGCGTGGTCAGTTCTCTAACTGTGCTGGGAGCTCAGTCTGCTCTCCTCCAATCATGAGACTTGTCCTGACATCCCCCCTACCCGCACAGCCATTCACTGGGAAGACCAGTGAACTGAAAATAAGTGATCACATGAATAGTAGTAATTAGAATGTCACTTCCTGATATCATTGCTGACTATCAGTGAAATCTGTGAATGATCACCGAGGTCACATGGTACAGGGCTATTCACAACAGACTTGTACCATGTGACAAGCTGAGACCAATCACAGCTCTCACAGTATTTCTCAATGGCTGCAGGAATGCAGCCGGAAAGAAGGAGAAATTATTGATTTTACAACCTTTATGGGTATAAAAAAACATAATAATATAAAAAAAAAAAATGTAATTTTTTTTAATTATATCTTTTGGTTATAAACTAATTTTGGTTATTTTTTTTTAATAAAAAGATATCTGAATACATTTTGGCCGATTTATGAAGAAAGATTATTTATTTGCAAAATTTTATAAGGAAAACACTTTTTATAAAAATCTTTTTGACATTTCCATTTATATAGCAAAAAAAAAAAAATTCCAGCAATAATTAAATACCACCAAAGAAAAGTTTTATGGGTCTCAGAGTGCGGGAGTGTGACCTCAGGGTGCGGGAGTGTGACCTCAGAGTGCGGGAGTGTGACCTCAGAGTGCGGGAGTGTGACCTCAGAGTGCGGGAGTGTGACCTCAGGGTGGGGGAGTGTGACCTCAGGGTGCGGGAGTGTGACCTCAGGGATTAGTATGGGGGCGTGCCTGATGAAGGAAACCAAGGCTCTATTTATAGAACATTCATTGGACCAATGAGACAATCATTCCTCCAGCTGTGACAACATCCAGCCCTATGTTAAGTAACACAGTGATTTCCTATGATCACCGGCTCCATCTAGTGGCCACAATGAGGTGATTTTTCTGAAATCTCTCCATCAGTAAAACTGGCTCAATATGATATTATGGCCACTAGATGGAGCCAATGATCATAAGAAATAAAATACGGCCAAAACTCCTCCCAGCTGGAGAATGCCGGTCACATCCGTTCAACATTGTTCTCCATAGACCTCCAAGTGTTTGTGAAATCTCCCACCACAAAATGTACTCAGCCAATCACAGGTCAGGACTCCATTTTTATTCTTCTCCTGCTATCAAAGGCCAACCCGGTCCCACACTTCATCCATGTCTTTGGGGACCTCTGATCTCCTTATGAACTGTTTCTTCCATGATGAAGATCATCCATGGAGTATATCTGAGGTGTATATCAGGGTGTGCTTCTTCCCCACATGAGAGCTGGGATGTCCAGCAACATTCATCTAGAAGACATTTCCCGCACTCAAGGCACTAATACACCTCCAGGGTTGTGTGGGACCCCTGATGTACAGGAAGACAGGACTTCAGTGAGGAACATTTCCCTCACTCAGGATAGGAAAGAGGCTTCTCCCTCGTGTGAGATCTCTGATGTTTGTAAAGATTGGACTTTTCAAAAAAACATTTCCAGCACTCAGGACAGGAATACAGCTTTTTCCTTTTGTGAGACCTTTGATGCATGACAAGATCTGCTTGTTTTACAAAACATTTCCCGCACTCAGAACAGAAAAGTGACTACTTCCCTGTGTGCAATCTCTGATGTGTGTAAAGATAGGACTTCTGTGAAAAACATTTCCCACACTCAGGACAGGAATATGGCTTCTCCCCCGTGTGCAATCTCTGATGTGTGTGAAGACTGGACTTCTGTGAAAAACATTTCCCGCACTCAGGACAAGAATACGGCTTCTCCCCCGTATGAGATCTCTGATGATTATGAAGACCGGACTTCTGTGAAAAACATTTCCCGCACTCAGGACAAGAATACGGCTTCTCCCCTGTGTGAGATCTGTGATGTTTGTGCACACTTGACTTCTGTGAAAAACATTTCCCGCACTCAGGACAAGAATATGGTTTTTCCCCCGTGTGAGATCTCTGATGCTTCTGCAGCCTGGACTTCTCTGAAAAACATTTCCCGCACTCAGAACAGGAATATGGCTTCTCCTCTGTGTGAAATTTTTGGTGTCTGTAAAGATAGGACTTCAATGAAAAACATTTCCCGCACTCAGGACAAGAATACGGCTTCTGCCCCATGTGAGATGTCTGATGCCTGGAAAGATGGGACTTCAGTGAAAAACATTTCCCGCAATCAGGACAGGAAAATGGCTTCTCCCCCGTGTGAGATCTCTGATGTTTGTGCAGACTGGACTTCTGTGAAAAATATTTCCCACACTCAGGACAAGAATACGGCTTCTCCCCTGTGTGAGATCTCTGATGTTTGTGCAGACTGGACTTTTGTGAAAAACATTTCCCACACTCAGGACAAGAATACGGCTTCTCCCCTGTGTGACATGTCTGATGCCTGGAAAGATGAGACTTCACTGAAAAACATTTACCGCACTCAGGACAGGAAAATGGCTTCTCCCCCTTGAGAGATTTCTGATGTTTGTGCAGACTGGACTTCTCTGGAAAACATTTTCCACACTCAGGATAGGAAGATAGCTTCTCCCCTGTGTGAGATCTCTGATGTCTGTAAAGACTGGACTTCACTGAAAAACATTTCCCGCACTCAGGACAGGAATACGGCTTCTCTCCTGTGTGAGATCTTATGTGCATTTTAAGACGGTATTCATGATGGAAACATTTCCCGCACTCAGTACAGGAGAACCTCTTCCCTGTTGGAAGGCCGGCCCGGTCCCACACAGTCTGAGGTTCCTCAGGGTACGAGAACTCCGATGGTCCATCTACACTGGGTGGTGCCGGATGGACATTGGAGGGAGCCGGGTTTTCTCCTGGACTATACTGTGTGATGTCCCCATCTTCTACTTTCCAGTCTGGAGACAAAGTGAGACAATCCTCGGAGGTTTTCCTCATCTCCTGGCCATGGACTAAAATACAAAGACAAAGAGGATTACTAGACAGGAGCTGATTGGTTCAAATCCCCCCAAATGTCAGGACGGTACAAATCCCCCTGTAAGGGAAAAATGTCTTATAAACTGGCATCCATTGTGTTTAATGCCTCCATTGTAGATGTGTGAACAAGTTAGTTTGGTGTTTATATGTCACTTGTAACAACTGTTTGTTTCATGAATTCAGTTTCCATTCTGTAGAAATGGAACTGCCTTATATGGGGGTCTTTAGTCAAATATGGTTGTTATCTCTCTTGATAAGAGTGCAATATATCGTTGGTCATTACAATACATCGTTGGTCATTACAATATATCGTTGGTCATTACAATATATCGTTGGTCATTACAATATATCGTTGGTCATTACAATATATCGTTGGTCATTACAATATATTATTGGTCATTACAATATATCGTTGGTCATTACAATATTTCGTTGGTCATTACAATATATCGTTGGTCATTACAATATATCGTTGGTCATTACAATATATTATTGGTCATTAGAATATTTTGTTGGTCATTACAATATATCGTTGGTCATTACAATATATCGTTGGTCATTACAATATATCATTGGTCATTACAATATATCGTTGGTCATTACAATATATCATTGGTCATTACAATATTTTGTTGGTCATTACAATATATCGTTGGTCATTACAATATTTCGTTGGTCATTACAATATATCGTCGGTCATTACAATATTTCGTTGGTCATTACAATATATCATTGGTCATTACAATATTTCGTTGGTCATTAGAATATTTCGTTGGTCATTACAATATATCATTGGTCATTACAATATTTCGTTGGTCATTACAATATATCATTGGTCATTACAATATATTATTGGTCATTACAATATTTCGTTGGTCATTAGAATATTTCATTGGTCATTACAATATTTCGTTGGTCATTACAATACATCGTTGGTCATTACAATATTTCGTTGGTCATTCTGCATTTGTAAAACCTGCTCGCACGCATTAAACATTCAGAGATTTAGTTTGCACACTTTGGTGTCCGGAGTTTTATTCCTCCGGAGCTCAGAGGGCAGAAATTACCGAAGACATTTAAAGGGCTACAGACATAGGTTGAATCCTTGCAATCTGGTGTCAGAAGTCGGGATTAAAGGCGAGGCTGGTCAGGTAAGCTGAGCTATTTTGTGTTAGTTTTGCCGGATCAAATCCCCTTTAAAGACCCCGGGACAGCAGCCAAAGTTTCCATGTGAGATTGTTGGATCTCACGGAGAGTCCTTGAGGTGGGTCCTCAAAGGAAATTCAGAGGTTTTGGAAGCCTCTGGGGAAAAATTGCCTCGGCAGATGTATTGTGAATTCACAGGAGTCCTCGGCTATTTCTGCCATTTTAGAAGTAGAAGTGCCTATTTGCTGTGTGTTATGGAACTGCTATGTAGTATTTGTGTTTCTTCAGAACAGGTTTATTACAAGGATTTGTACTTTTAGGGGTTAAACTCCTGAACTGTGGAGAAGGCTTTGCTGACATGACAACCTCTCCGCTTCAGGGAATAAGTACTGATATTGTAATCATTTATTGCTTTGTCTAACAGCTGTTTCCTCTTCCAGTATGGGAAAGATCCAAAGTAAGGGATCTCTGCTAAAAATTCCAAGGCCTCCGCATAAAGTGTTAAGTGATATTGCTGAGAAAAAGAAAGAAAGACAAGAGAATCCGGAATGGTCTAGGCTAACTTGTAAAGAATATGTGATCAGATTATCACCGTGGGATGATCACTATGTGGTTCCTTTCACAGACAGTATTGCAGAATGGTCCCTGGATATGAAAAGCAGTGGTCCCTTTCCTAGAGATGGGTCTAATGATAAGATTCATATGGACATGATAAGGGGACTGTGTTTAGGAGATAAGACATCTTTTTCTTGGTTTTTAACTTGCCCAAGGTGTGACTTTAAATACATGAAATCTGCGGGTGTTCACTGGCTCAGATATGTGTCTGGTTACGCTCCGGTGCCCAGGAATTTTAATCTCCACTTTTTAACCCCATCATCTGCCCCGCCAACTTCTACACAAGTATATCCAGCATTACCAAAGACAGAGGATGAGGATTTCAGATAGACCACTACAGCCTCCCATAGAACAAGCAGTGGAGATACAGAGTCCGGATAGTACAGTATGGGAGGAGGAGGGAGGGGCTGTAGGAGGAAGAGAGGAAGGAGAAAGATCAGATGGCAGTCCAAGGAAGAGAGGAAGGAGACAGATCAGATGGCAGTCCAAGGAAGAGAGGAAGGATACAGATCAGATGACAATCCCGAGGAAGAGAGGAAGGATACAGATCAGATGACAATCCCGAGGAAGGAGACAGATCAGATGGCGGTCCCAAGGAAGAGAGGAAGGAGACAGATCAGATGGCAGTCCCGAAGAAGAGGAAGGAGACAGATCAGATGGCAGTTCCGAGTGGCAAATTACCAGAACTACACACAGATCAGACGGCAGTCCCAAGGAAGGAGACAGATCAGATGGCAGTCCAAGGAAGAGAGGAAGGCGACAGATCAGATGGCGGTCCCGAGGAATAGAGGAAGAAGACAGATCAGATGGCAGTCCCGAGTGGCAAATTACCAGAACTACACACAGATCAGATGGCAGTCCCAAGGAAAAGAGGAAGGAGACAGATCAGATGGCAGTCCCAAGGAAGAGAGGAAGGAGACAGATCAGATGGCAGTCCCGAGGAGGAGAGGAAGGAAACAGATCAGATGACAATCCCAAGGAAGGAGACAGATCAGATGGCAGTCCCAAGTGGCAAATTACCAGAACTACACACAGATCAGATGGCAGTCCCAAGGAAGGAGACAGATCAGATGGCAGTCCCAAGGAAGGAGACAGATCAAATGGAAGTCCCAAGGAAGAAAGGAAGGAGACAGATCAGATGGCAGTCCCGAGGAAGAGAGGAAGGAGACAGATCAGATGGCAGTCCCGAGGAAGAGGAAGGAGACAGATCAGATGGCAGTCCCAAGGAAGAGAGGAAGGAGACAGATCAGATGGCAGTCCCGAGGAAGAGAGGAAGGATACAGATCAGATGACAATCCCGAGGAAGGAGACAGATCAGATGGCGGTCCCAAGGAAGAGAGGAAGGAGACAGATCAGATGGCAGTCCCGAAGAAGAGGAAGGAGACAGATCAGATGGCAGTTCCGAGTGGCAAATTACCAGAACTACACACAGATCAGACGGCAGTCCCAAGGAAGGAGACAGATCAGATGGCAGTCCCGAGGAAGAGAGGAAGGAGACAGATCAGATGACAGTCCCGAGGAAGGGAGGAAGGAGACAGATCAGATGGCAGTCTTGAGGAAGAGAGGAAGGAGACAGATCAGATGATGGTCCCGAGAAAGAGAGGAAGGAGACAGACCAGATGATGGTCCCGAGGAAGAGAGGAAGGAGACAGATCAGATGGAAGTCCCGAGGAAGAGGAAGGCGACAGATCAGATGGCGGTCCCGAGGAAGAGGAAGGAGACAGATCAGATGGCAGTCTCCAGGAAGGGAGGAAGGAGACAGATCAGATGGCAGTCCCAAGGAAGAGGAAGGCGACAGATCAGATGGCAGTCCCGAGGAAGAAGAAGGAGACAGATCAGATGGCAGTCCCAAGGAAGAAGAAGGAGACAGATCAGATGGCAGTCTAATGGTTAGAGTCCACTAACCATTACACTTACATCTACAAAGAGGACTGCAGCCCCCAATGACAAAACTTTGAGAAGCAATGTAAAAGGAAAAAGTGAAAAAGGGAGAAAATTTAGCTTTCCCATTTATTGTGATGGGAAATGATATCGTAATTAAACCCATGGATATGACCGAATGAATGACATCATAAAGAATAGTCCAGACCCCAGAAAGAATCCAACTGCCTGCATAAATTATTTAAAGAGAGCCACCCGAGGCAGACAGTGTTCACAACAGGACATGAAATGAATAATTGATGGAATTGTAGGATATGACATGGACTCGGGGTTTGACTGGACAAAGGTGTCTACCATACATGTTTTGGTTCATCCTGGAACCCTGGCAGCCACTCATACATGGCTGAAAGAAGACACTCAGAAAAAAGTATGGGAAGAGGTGACAGCCGAGATGGAGAGAATATGGGAAAGTAGGAAATCGTTAGCAACTGTTGTTGCTTGTAAGCAAGGGACAAAAGACGGTGACAGAGCCTGTGAAAAGATTGAGGAAAGTTTGGAAGGAAGAAGGTGGGATGGATATGGCTAGTGCAGAAATGGGCATTATATATATATATCCAAACCTTGATGGCAGGATTCACACCTGAAATTACACTGGTAATAAGACAGCTTATTTCAGACTGGATAGAGATGGATGCAGGTACGTTTGAAAAGCAAGTGATGGAGAAAGACGCCTCTGGATGTTTTGAGGTTCCCAAATCCACCAAGAAAGCACATTTTCAGGGATTACAACATAGTTACAATCCCAGAGAAAGAGGTAGAAATGGAAACAGGGAGAGAAAAGGATATAAAGGTAGAGGAGATGGGAGACCAAAAGATTACAGGAAAGTCATTGGAAGAAGGATTGCCCACAACTTAGAGGGAACAAATCCATACCACAGGAGACAAAGTGCAGAAATCCACCCGTCAAGTACCCGATCAGTTGGCAGAACCAAGGTCCACAATAGATCTGCCCCGAAGGTAATAGCTCCCTCACATGTCCAGTTGTCTCACATACTCCTGAACAGGAACCTTTAATGGTTCTAAGGGTAGCAGGAAAAATATTAGCATTCGTAGTTGACACGGGTTCAACTCATTCAGTTATAAAAGGAAGAAAATGATGTGGAACCACTCTTATTATGTGAACCTTCGATGGGAATTAGTGGAGCAGTTCTCCCAACTGGTAAGACTCCCCTTTGCTTGTGCAAGGGAACCCTGACAAAAGAGGAGAGGAACAGATTATTTGGCATGAATTTACTGTAATCCCTGATTGCCCAGATAGTCTGTTAGGAATAGATTTACTTAGTAAAATTAATGTTATCATGGCAGTCAATGAAGAAGGTATATTTATGATTACACCTTTTTTGGCATTCCCCCAAATGACTGCAAGCCATGATCAGCTTCCCCAAATTACACTAATGGTCGATGGCACAAAAATGGATTTCTTAATTGACACGAGAGCTAGCAGGTCCAGTTTAAGGGAGGATCATTATGAGGGAACAAGAGTAGAATGTGAACCTTCAATTGGTATCACTGGGACATGTGCCAAAACCTGGGAGACTCCCCCTTTGTGTGTTTCTGATTCTCACGGGAAAAGTTCCATAGTGAAACATTCTTTCAAGATAATATCAGGATGCCCTGTGAATTTGCTAGGCAGAGATCTGTTGGGAAAATTCAAGGCCACAATCAGAGTAAGTGAGAAGGGAGGGGTGCACATGGAGTCATCTCACTGTTTTGTGGGCATGGAAGATTTAGACAAAGTGAAGCCTGAAGTCTGGGCCAACAGTAAGCTACATGTAGGGTACATTCCCTGTACACCTTACAAGGCCAGACCTAAACCTGGAGTTGGTCCAGTGTACCAAAAGCAGTATCCTTTGTCACAAGAAAAGATTGATGATATCACGCCAATAGTAGAGAAGGTGTTTTGAAACCTGTGGTTTCCCCATACAACACCCCAGTAAATCCAGTGAAGAAAGCTGATGGTACCGTTTAGTGCAAGTTCCCAGAGCCATTCACAATCTCATTAATTTTAATTGCACCCATTGTCCCAGATGTGCCCTCATTGATTACCTCCATTCCACATGATACGCAGTGTTATACTGTGATCGATTTAAGCAATGCATTTTTTTTCCATCCCAGTTGACGAAGAGACACAACTACTGTTAAGTTTTACTCTGGCCAACAAACAGTTAACCTGGGCCAGATTGCCCCAAGGCTATGTGGATTCTCAGGCTGTATATTCCATGGCCCTCCAAGAATCCTTAAAGGGTTGGGCACCCCGCCATGGTTCCACATTATTCCAGTACGTGGATGACTTGTTACTTTGTTCACCCAACAGGGAGTCTTGTAGGCAGGACAGTATATGTCTGTTAAATTTTCTGGGTACAGAGGGACACAAGGTGGCAAGGCATAAGGTACAATGTTGTCAAACTTTGGTGGATTACTTGGGTTTCACTCTGTCACAAGGCACCAGAATGGTGAGCCAGTCCAGGATCCAAGCCATTATGGGTCTACCCCGCCCAAAAACTAAAAAGTAACTGCTCTCTTTCCTTGGCATAGTCAACTATTGTCTCTAATGGATACCTGACTGCTCCCATTATGACAACATACTCAGGCAGCACACGAAAGCTGAGGCTTCAGACCTTATTGAATGGGACGAAGAATCCAACAATGCCTACCAAACCTTGAGGTCCTCATTAGTTTCCTCTCCTGCTCTGGGTTTAGCGAATTACAATATTGCTTTTCATGTGTATGCTCATGACAATTGTAAAACCATGGCGGCTGTGGTCACTCAGGATCATGGAGGACACGAGGCCAGTAGCCTATTTTTCAAAAGTAGTGCCAAGTCCGGTTCAGGGCATGCTGGCATGTCTGAGAGCCCTGGCCGTCTGTGCCATGGCAGTGGAAGACTCAATGAGTGTGACTCTGGGACATAAAACCATCCTTCACACCACACATCATATACTACATGTCCTTAAGAACCTCACTACGCAGCACATGACAGCACAAAGGGCAAGCGGTTATCAAGTGATTTTGACATCAACTGCAAATTTGGAAGTGAAATATGCAAGTTCTAATTCAGCTCCCTTAGCTATGTTAAATTATTTGCTAGAGATAAACGGTGAAACTGACAACCCACCCGAGGAACATGATTGTGTTCAGGTCATACATGAAGATACCTCACCCAGAATAGACATACAACACCCATTCCGGAAGCTCTGGACATATTAGTAGATGGTTCTTGTCCCAGACCTTCTGATGATACCTTTATACCAGGGTATGCAGTGGTCCAGTTACCTGACATTGTTCATGAGGCATCACTCCTCACTCACAAATCAGCCCAGGCTGACAACCCACCCAAGGAACATGATTGTGTTCAGGTCATACATGAAGATACCTCTCCCAGAATAGACATACAACACCCATTCTGGAAGCTCTGGACATATTTGTAGATGGTTCTTGTCCCAGACCTTCTGATGATACCTTTATACCAGGGTATGCAGTGGTCCCGTTACCTGACATTGTTCAGGAGGCATTACCCCTCACTCACAAATCAGCCCAAGCTGCAGAATTGATTGCACTAACAAGGACTTGTGAACTTTGTGAGAATCAAGATGTGAATGTTTACACAGATTCTAGGTATGCTTTTGGAGTTGTCCATGATTTTGGTAAAATATGGCAGAGAAGGGGATTCTCCACTGCAGATGGAAAAGGAGTATCACATGCGGACCTAATAAACAATCTTTTGGAAGCCATTCATAATCCTAGGTCCATTTCAGGAATTAGATGTAAGGCACACACATCTTCCTCTGATTTTGTAGCCAAAGGCAAGGCATTTGCTGATTGCACTGCTAAAAATGCCGCCTACAGCAACACCTCTTGTAAACTCACAAATGTCTATTGGCCATTTTAGATCCACCTATGTTACCAGAACATTCTCTTCTCAAGGAGCTGCAATATACAGAAATGAAGAGGATGTAGCATACTGGCAGCAGAAGGAGTTGACATGAGATGTAATTGTCTAATGTCAAAAGGAGGTATCCTAGGACTCCCACGTCACAGCGCTCCTCTCATTATGGCGCAGTTCCATGGCATAGGACATCGGGGTTGGCAGGTAGTGAAAGATGAAATAAAGAAAAGATTTTGTGTTCCAAATCTTACTAAGCAGACACAAGAACAAATAGGGCGTGTGTTACATGCATCAGAAACAATGGTGGAAACCCCAATCAGGTTAGACATCATCAGCTATTGCCGCCTAGTGGACCATTTGAGGAACTTCAAATTGATTTCACACACATGCCTAATAGTGGACGAGGCAAGTTTCTGCTGGTGATAGTGGATCGCTTTAGTCGCTGGCCTGAAGCATTTGTAACAAAGAGGATGCAAGGAGCAATACTAAAATCCTTTGCAAAGAAATCATCCCTCGATGGGGATGTCTGGTAAGTATAGACTCAGACAAAGGACCAGCATTTACATCAAAGGTTACACAACAGGTAGCCAAACTGATGAGCATTGACTGGAAGTTCCACATATTCTACCACACAGAGTTCTGGTCAGGTAGGACGGGCAAATAGGACCCTGAAGGAAAAACTAAGGAAGGCAACAGGGGGGGACATTGAAGGGATGGGAAGCGTACTTGCCAGCTGTTCTGGCTGAGATGAGGATGACACCACATAAAGGCACCAAGCTCTCCCCCTTTGAAATTCTTATGGGCAGGCCATTCCCCACCCCCTGGACAAGAGGTCCTTTGGTAGTTATGTCAGGTGATTTAGAATTAATCCCAGAAAGATACGTCCAGGAATTGATTAGGGTGCTGAATGGTGTACAGGTAAACCTCGAAAAATTAGAATATCGTGGAAAAGTTCATTTATTTCAGTGCAGCAACATAAAAGGTGAAACTAATATATGAGATAGACTCATTCCATGCAAAGCAAGATAGTTCAAGCCGTGATTTGTCATCATTGTGATGATTATGGCTTACAGCTCATGAAAACCCCAAATCCACAATCTCAGAAAATGAGAATATTCCATGCAATCAATAAAACACGGATTGTACATAGAACAATATCGGACCTCTGAAAAGTAGAAGCTGCATATGTACTCAGTACTTGGTTTGGGCCCCTTTTGCTCGTCTGCGGAAGGAAGCATGAAGTGCTCCAAAATCTCCTGGTAGACGGCTGCTTTGACCCTGGACTTAATGAAGCACAGTGGACCAACACCAGCAGATGACATGGCTCCCCAAATCAACACAGACTGTGGAAACTTCACACTGGACTTCAAGCATCTTGCAGTGTGTGCCTCTCCATTCTTCCTCCATACTCGGGGTCCTTGGGCCCCTCCATTCCTCCTCCATACTCGGGGTCCTTGTGCCTCTCCATTCTTCCTCCATACTCGGGCTCCTTGGGCCTCTCCATTCTTCCTCCATACTCGGGGTCCTTGAGCCTCTCCATTCTTCCTCCATACTCGGGGTCCTTGAGCCTCTCCATTCTTCCTCCATACTCGGGGTCCTTGGGCCTCTCCATTCTTCCTCCATACTCGGGGTCCTTGGGCCTCTCCATTCTTCCTCCCTACTCGGGGTCCTTGGGCCTCTCCATTCTTCCTCCATACTCGGGGTCCTTGGGCCTCTCCATTCTTCCTCCATACTCGGGGTCCTTGGGCCTCTCCATTCTTCCTCCATACTCGGGGTCCTTGTGCCTCTCCATTCTTCCTCCATAATCGGGGTCCTTGGGCCTCTCCATTCTTCCTCCATACTCGGGGTCCTTGGGCCTCTCCATTCTTCCTCCATACTCGGGGTCCTTGGGCCTCTCCATTCTTCCTCCATACTCGGGGTCCTTGGTTTCCAAATGAGATGTAAAAGTTGCTCTCATCAGAAAAGAGGACTTTGGTCCACTGAGCAACAGCCAGGTCTGTTTTTCTTTAGCCCAGATAAGACGCTTCTGATGTTGTTTGCTGTTCAGAAGCGGCTTGACAAGAGGAATACGACATTTGAAGCCCATGTCCAGGATCCGTCTGTATGTGGTGGCTCTTGATGCACTGACTCCAGCCTCAGTCCACTCCTTGTGAAAGTCCCCAACACTTTTGAATGGCCTTTTCCTGACAATCCTCTTCAGGCTGCGGTCATCCCTGCTGCTTGTGCACCTTTTTCTTCCACACTTTTCCCTTCCACATAACTTTCTATTAATGCTTTGATACAGCACTTTGGGAACATCCAACTTCTTCTGCAATTCCCTTTTGAGGCTTTCCCTCCTTATGGAGGGTGTCAGTGATGGTGTCAGGTCAGCAGTCTTTCCCATGATTGTGATTCCTACTGAACCAGACTGAGAGACCATATAAAGGCTCAGGAACCCTTTGCAGGTGTTATGGCTTAATTATCTGATTAGAATGGGACACTTTGAGCCGAGTTCAAGATAGTTCAAGCCGTGATTTGTCATCATTGTGATGATTATGGCTTACAGCTCATGAAAACCCCAAATCCACAAACTCAGAAAATGAGAATATTGTGAAAAGGTGGAATATTCTCGACTCAAAGTGTCCCACTCTAATCAGCTCATTCAGCCATAACACCTGCAAAGGGTTCCTGAGCCTTTAAATGGTCTCTCTGTCTGGTTTAGTAGGAATCACAATCATGGGAAAGAATGCTGACCTGACACCATCACTGACACCCTCCATAAGGAGGGAAAGCCTGAAAAGGTAATTGCAGAAGAAGTTGGATGTTCCCAAAGTGCTGTATCAAAGCATTAATAGAAAGTTATGTGGAAGGGAAAAGTGTGGAAGAAAAAGGTGCACAAGCAGCAGGGATGACCGCAGCCTGAAGAGGATTGTCAGGAAAAGGCAATTCAAAAGTATTGGGGACTTTCACAAGGAGTGGACTGAGGCTGGAGTCAGTGCATCAAGAGCCACCACACACAGACGGATCCTGGACATGGGCTTCAAATGTCGTATTCCTCTTGTCAAGCCGCTCCTGAACAACAAACAACATCAGAAGCGTCTTATCTGGGCTAAAGAAAAACAGACCTGGTCTGCTGCTCAGTGGTCCAAAGTCCTCTTTTCTGATGAGAGAAAGTTTTGCATGTCATTTGGAAACCAAGGACCCCGAGTATGGAGGAAGAATGGAGAGGCCCAAGGACCCCAAGTATGGAGGAAGAATGGAGAGGCACACACTGCAAGATGCTTGAAGTCCAGTGTGAAGTTTCCACAGTCTGTGTTGGTTTGGGGAGCCATGTCATCTGCTGGTGTTGGTCCTCTGTGCTTCATTAAGTCCATGGTCACTGCAGCCATCTACCAGGAGATTTTGGAGCACTTCATGCTTCCTTCCGCAGACGAGCTTTATGGGGATGCTGACTTCATTTTCCAGCAGGACTTGGCTCCGCCCACACTGCCAAAAGCACCAAAACCTGGTTCAATGACCGTGGGATTACTGTGCTTGATTGGCCAGCAAACTCGCCTGACCTGAACCCCACAGAGAATCTATGGGGCATTTCCAAGAGAAAGATGAGAGACATGAGACCGAACAATGCAGAAGAGCTGAAGGCCGCTATTGAAGCATCCTGGTCTTCCATAACACCTCAGCAGTGCCACAGGCTGATAACTTCCATGCCACGCCGCATTGAGGCAGTAATTGCTGCAAAAGGGGCCCCAACCAAGTACTGAGTACATATGCAGCTTCTACTTTTCAGAGGTCCGATATTGTTCTATGTACAATCCGTGTTTTATTGATTGCATGGAATATTCTCATTTTCTGAGATTGTGGATTTGGGGTTTTCATGAGCTGTAAGCCATAATCATCACAATGATGACAAATCACGGCTTGAACTATCTTGCTTTGCATGTAATGAGTCTCATATATTAGTTTCACCTTTTAAGTTGCTGCACTGAAATCAATGAATGAATGCACCTTATTCTCATTTTTCGAGTTTCACCTGTAGTTTCGTGTTTATATGTCACTTGTAACAACTTTGTTTTATGAATTCAGTTTCTATTCTGTAGAAACGGAACTGACTTATATGGTGGTCTTCAGTCATTTGTGGTCGTTATCTCTCTCGTTAAGAGTGCAATATATCATTGGTCATTCTGAATTTGTAAAAACTGCTAGTATGCATTAAACTTTCAGAGATTTAGTTTGCACACTTCGGTGTCCGGAGCTTTATTTCTCCTGAGCTCAGAGGCTAGAAATTACTGAAGACATTTAAAGGCTACAGACATAGGATGAATCCTTGCAATGTCTATGGTGAAAATCAACATTTTGCTGCCAGCTGAACCCCAGAACCTCCATAAATCCAGTCTAGAGACATAAATTGTGTCTGCAGCACAGAGAAGGAAGATTATCCGAGAGAAATCCAGGAATACAGGACGGGGAACACAGCTCAGGAAAGTGACCAGGGGATTACAGGCTGATATCACCCAGTCCCCGCCCTACTCTGGACCAATCAGTGAGCAGTATGGGTGGAGGAATGGATTTAGTGTTCATGACCCACCTGTGCTGATCTCTGTAGGAGTGTCCTCCTCTATAAATGTCCCCGTTATTCCATCCTCCTCCATAGACTGCTGATCATCCCTCACATACGCCTCTTCTTCTTCTGCTTTCACCTCAACTTTTATATACATCAGATCTTCAACCTAAACCAAGAAAAGTAGAGAAAATATCATCTGTAAGATATAAGCGTTAATATTGTTACATCACATAAAAAACTCCCCACATTGTCTCTATGAGTCCATGCTCTGGATGCTCCATCCCACCAACCTTGTAATGGGGAGGGATGGTGTGACCTTCCTGTGTGGAATCCCGGGAATACAGAGGACGGGGACATCTCTCTGGTGGGTTCCTGGTATTAGGTGGCTCCATCATATCCTTGTGTCCTTCTGAAAACTCCTCCATCACTCCATACTCCTCACCCTCCTCTTTATACTCTTCTTTAACATCAATATTATCATCCCCGAGGATTCCACTCTGAAAGATATAATAAAACACTCATTGTAACAAACATAGAAACAGAAAAAATACGAGCGCTGGATAATCAACAAGAGAGCGGCTAGCATGAAAGGCAAATACCAGGAGCCTCAAAAGTAATATATATCAAACAACCATGCAGCGCTAATACGTACAATGATGCATGCAAATAATCATTTGGTGCAGGTGATAACTAGTAAAGTGAACACCACTTAATATTAGAAAGGATCTTAAGAATTATCTAAAAAGTCCAGGAATATTAATGATGGTGAGTATAATTCTTTCAACAAGAGTGTTCTTGCGGTGCATAATACATAAAAAAAATTTTTAGGACAAAAAGGTGACACAGTATGTGACTTCTGTGACCATATTCCTCCCGCAGAGATGAGTGTAGATTGCACTAACCAGAGAGCGCAATCTTAATGCGCATTTGAGTGTTAACCAACTCCTGGTCATCCGGCTACTGCAAACTGGAACTGGATCACAGAGTGGTCATCTGGCCTGCATCAGCTGGGCAAACATCACAACCTCAGGGACACCAGATATCAGAGGGCGTGTAGTCGTCTCACCACCGGGGGGAGTCTAACCAATCCTGATGTGGCCACCAGATCATCCCAATAAGCCTTGAAGGAGGGGGGGCTCGGAAGTAACGAACCAAGACAATCGTGCAATGGCACGAAACGCGTTAGGAGGGGCTGTATACCCTGTGATGTCACTCTGCATGGCCCCTGTGGACGGCCGGCGGCCATTTTGGAATTCCCTGCTACCAGCTGCTCACTACACATGTGAGTAAGATTTTCAGCTATTTGTTTACTATTCTAATGTGGATAATAAAAGTACTACACTATCAGAATCTTCGATTGTCTTGGCTCGTTACTGCATGCATCATTGTAATAAACATGCTGTATATAAATCACAACTACAAATAATTGTCACTCATCTACCTGATGATGGTGAGGGATGGTGTGACCTTCCTGTGTGGAATCCTGGGAATACAGAGGACGGGGACATCTCTCTGGTGGGTTCCTGGTATTAGGTGGCTCCATCATATCCTTGTGTCCTTCTGAAAACTCCATCACTCCATACTCCTCATCCTCCTCTTTATACTCTTCTTTAACATCAATATTATCATCCCCGAGGATTCCACTCTGAAAGATATAATAAAACATTCATTGTAACAAACATGCTGTGTATAAATCACAACTACCAATAATTGTCATCATCTACCTGATGATGGTGAGGGATGGTGTGACCTTCCTGTGTGGAATCCCGGGAATACAGAGGACGGGGACATCTCTCTGGTGGGTTCCCATGACTGGATCCATCTGTAGGAAACACACACACTGACTGAATCCATTGTTTCTATGTGTTTATCAGATGATGGGGGATCTAGGTGGATCCTCCGTACTGCTCTCTCCTTTACAATAAAGTCTCCTCTTACCCGGTGATGTGAGGGGCGGCTGATTGTCCATCATGACGTCCTTGTAGAGATCCTTGTGTCCTTCTAAATACTCCCACTCCTCCATGGAGAAATAGACAGTGACACCCTGACACCTTATAGGAACCTGACACACACAATGATACAGTCACCATCCAGACACATCCCTTGTCTGTTACTGGAGAATGTCCCAGAATTCCCGGCACCGCTCACCTCTCCTGTCAGCAGCTCAGTGATCTCTCTGGTGACTTCTAGAATCTTCTTCTTCTTTCTCTCTTCTATCAGGGAGGGAGGTGGAGGCAATGTGATGTCATATGATCTCCAGACTTCACAGGAGGAAAACTCTACATCTGAACACAAATAGCCACATCAAATGATATTCCCAGAATCCTCCTCACCTCTCCATTCAGGTCTCCATTTTATTAAAGCCCCACTTCAGACTGAGATATATAGCGCATCCAAGAGACCAAGCCGGGGTCACTACACAGAAAATCAATCCAAGGAAACAACAGGCAGGACGAGGAATAGCAAGAAGGAGCTGAGAGACAAATGAGAATATTGCTCAGCCAATGGGAGATGATCTCAGCATGACTTCCATCATGAAGGAGATGAGGGGGAGGGGAGGAAGTCACTGAAGGTGACCATAGATCCATGGAAATTCAGCTGGTTCAGCAGGGATCGCTCACATTTCCATCCATGTGTGGCCACTGCCAGATAAAAGCCACTCCCCCAGCGGCTGCAGCCAATAGCTTCAGTGCTGATCTGTGTATTCTGAGAGCGGAGGAGTCCCCCCATTGTCAGAATACAAGAGTGCAGCGGGGAGGATTCCCCATCCACCTCCAATGTGTGGATGGGGGAATCACTTCAGGTTTTATGGTCATCCCGCTGGCTGAACGATAAAACTGAACCATGTAGGCCAGCTTTGGGAGCAAGATATATTAATCATGATTATTTTATATTATTATTATACAGGATTTATGGCACCAACAGTTTGCTCAGCGCTTTACAATAAAATGGGAGACAATACAGCAACAATACATTTCAATACAAGAGGGTTAGGAGGGCCCTGATCCTGGGAGCTTACAATCTAGGAGGGAGGGGCTGGCGGTACAAAAGGTAATAACTGTGGGGGATGGACTGGTAGGAGGAATAGAAGATTCCGTTATTGGCTGAAGGCAGGATAGGCTTCCTTGAAGAGATAGGTTTTCAGGGATCGCCTAAAAGGGAACATAATAAGTGATAGTCAGATATATTGGGATAGAGAGTTCCAGAGGATTGGGAAGGCTCTGGAGAAGTCTTGGAGTGTCACTGGATTTTCATTTGTGACTTCACTCAATATTTGATTTAATTTTTTTTTTTATTGCTATTTATATAGCAGTATAGTCCCAAGTTTGGGGACTGGAGCACGGCAATTTACACCTTGGTACATGTGGGCACTTGTTGAGTGGTGGTCACACATTTATGTTGAAGGATTCATTATAGTCCTTGTAGATTGTCCTATAGACAGGGATGATTTATCCTGACTGTCCTATTGGTTGTTTCTACAGGCACAATAGTGCCATTTGTCATTCCACTGCACCTTTGGGCATTCATTTATGCCAAGTGTTTTATCACGTGTGGTTTAGTACCAGTTTGTGATTTCATCCTGTTTAGGAACACAAGTGGGTTTATGTATTGAGTTATTATGTGTTTTGCACATTTATATTTTATTTCATATGGTTTATCAAACATCACTGTATAAGATTGTATAATAATATGAAGAATTGGGTTTGTGATAATTACACTCAGGAGGATTCACTAGGGGTGTCACTGAAACCTCATTTTGATGTAATTATTTATATAAGTACAAGTGTGGGAGCGCAGCATCAATTGTATCATAATTTTCATGCCGATATGTCACTTAGTATTATTACTATTATTATACAGTATTTATATAGCGCTAAAAGGTTTGCTCAGCGCTGTACATTATAGTGGGGGAGTAATGCGAGTAGGTTAGTAATGCGAGAGGAGACTGAAGGGGTGAGGTGAGGAGGAGACTGAAGGGGTGAGGTGAGGAGGAGACTGAAGGGGTGAGGTGAGGAGGAGACTGAAGGGGTGAGGTGAGGAGGAGACTGAAGGGGTGAGGTGAGGAGGAGGCTGAGGGGGTGAGGTGAGGAGGAGGCTGAGGGGGTGAGGTGAGGAGGAGACTGAGGGGGTGAGGTGAGGAGTAGAAAGATAGATTTGTGTGTCATCAGCATAGAGATGGTACTTAAAGCCATGGGAGTTTATCAAGTGACCAAGGGAGGAGGTGTAGATGGAGAAGAGCAGGGGTCCAAGGAAAGAACCTTGAAGGACCCCTACAGAAAGAGTAAGTGGAAAGGAGGATATATATATATATATATATATATATATGAGGAGTTATAGGTTATGCTGAAGGAGAGCTGCAATAGGTAGGAGGAGAACCAGGAGAGAGCAGAGTCTTGGAGGCCAAGAGAGGAGTTTTTTGAGGAGGAGAAGATGGTCAACAGTATCAAAGGCCATGGAGAGGTCAAGTAGTAAGAGTATGGAGTAGTGGCCATTGGTTGGGATGAGTACGGAGTAGTGGCCATTGGTTGGGATGAGTATGGAGTAATGACCATTGGTTGGGATGAGTATGGAGTAGTGGCCATTGGTTGGGATGAGTATGGAGTAGTGTCCATTGGTTGGGATTAGTATGGAGTAGTGACCATAGGTTGGGATGAGTATGGAGTAGTGGCCATTGGTTGGGATTAGTATGGAGTAGTGGCCATTGGTTGGGATGAGTACGGAGTAGCAGCTATTGGTTGGGATGAGTACGGAGTAGCGGCCATTGGTTGGGATGAGTACGGAGTAGTGGCCATTGGTTGGGATGAGTACGGAGTAGTGGCCATTGGTTGGGATGAGTACGGAGTAGTGGCCATTGGTTGGGATGAGTACGGAGTAGTGGCCATTGGTTGGGATGAGTATGGAGTAGTGGCCATTGGTTGGGATGAGTACACAGTAGTGACCATTGGTTGGGATTAGTATGGAGTAGTGGTCATTGGTTGGGATTAGTATGGAGTAGTGGTCATTGGTTGGGATTAGTATGGAGTAGCGGCCATTGGTCGGGATGAGTATGGAGTAGTGGCCATTGGTTGGGATGAGTATGGAGTAGTGGCCATTGGTTGGGATGAGTATGGAGTAGTGGCCATTGGTTGGGATGAGTATGGAGTAGTGACCATTGGTTGGGATGAGTACGGAGTAGTGGCCATTGGTTAGGATGAGTACGGAGTAGTGGCCATTGGTCTTAGCAGTTAGTAGATCATTAGTGAGGTTTAGTAGGGCGGTGTCAGTGGAGTGTAGTGTAGTGAGCGAAATCCAGACTGTAAAGGGTGAAGAAGGTTGTTGTCGGTGAGGTGGGAGCTCAGGCGATTGTAGACTAAGCGTTCTAGGAGTTTAGAGGTAAACAGGAGCAGGGAGATGGGTCTTAAGTAGTTCAGGTTGGTGGGGTCCAGGGAGGGCTTGTTAAGTATGGGAGTGATGTGCGCATGCTTTAGAGGGGAGGGGAAGGCACCAGTAGAGAGGGAGAGATTGAAGATGTGAGTGAGGGAGCATAGGATGGAAGAGGGTGACAGTAGTAGTTGTGAGGGGACAGGATCCAGGGGGCAGGTGGTGAGACGGACTTCTGAGAAACCTTAGTGACCTCTTCAGTAGTAGCGAAGTCAGAAGAGGAAAGTGTTGAGGGAGGTTTAGTATAAGGTATGCTAAGTGGGATGGATGTCTGTGCAGTGGTGATGTCCCTACTAATTGCATCAATCTTGTTTTTGAAATGATTTGCAATCTTGTGAGTGAGGTACTGGGTGGAGGTGGAGAAAGTAGAGAGAGAAAAGTAGAGAAGAGACGACGAGGACTGGATGACAAGGTATTAATAAGAGTGACAAAGTCGGCTTGTTTGGCAGCATGGAGGGAGGAATTGTATGTGAAGAAAGCAGATTTATATCGGGTGAATGCTTGCTGGGATTTAGTTTTACACCACAATCGCTCCAACGCACAACTATGTCGTTTAAGATGTCTGGTGTGGTCAGTCTGCCAAGGTTGTAATGGTCGGGGCCGGATGCTTCGTGTTGTTAGAGGACCAAGTGAATCCAGTGTAGATGACAGTGAACTGTTATAGACAGCAGCGGCCAGGTCAGGGCAGGACAGGGGAGAGATTCTGTCATAGAGTTGGTCAGTTGCAGAGTGGAAAGGAGCCGGGTTCAAGTTGTGAAGGTTTCTGCGGGTAATTGTTGGCTGCTTGGAGGGATAGGTGTTTGAAGACGAGGAGACTGTGAAGGTGATGAGATTGTGATCAGAGAGAGGAAAGGGGGTGTTTGTGAGGTTGTAGGGAGTGCAAAGATGGGAGAAAACAAGGTCTAATGTATTCCCATCAGAGTGAGTGGAAAACGGCGTCCATTGTGTTAGAGCAAAGATCAACTCATCCCCCTGAAGAGATTAATATACAGATTACCTCCTCCGCTTCCACTTTGCATCTACTTCAATCACTCTCCGCTGGGGGGCTTTGTATCCATATACCAGATGTTCTACAGGACTAAAACTGCAATCAATGTTACTGCAAAATCAAGCCTCTATGGAAGACAGGAAGTGATGTCATGTATATACAGGAAGTGATGTCAGGCATAGACAGGAAGTGATGTCAGGTACAGACAGGAAGTTCCATGAATGAGGAAGTAGAAAGGTGACATTCCTGGATCTGGCGGCAGAGGAGGTAATATGTAGATTAACCCCTTCAGGGGGAGGAGTTGATGATAATATATGTTGCTCCCAAAGCTGGCCTACATGGTTCAGTTTTATCGTTCAGCCAGCGGGATGATCATAAAAACTGAAGTGATTCCCCCATCCACACATTGGAGGTGGATGGGGGAATCCTCCCCGCTGCACTCTTGTATTCTGACAATGGGGGGACTCCTCCGCTCTCAGAATACACAGATCAGCACTGAAGCTATTGGCTGCAGCCGCTGGGGGAGTGGCTTTTATCCGGCAGTGGCCACACATGGATGGAAATGTGAGCGATCCCTGCTGAACCAGCTGAATTTCCATGGATCTATGGTCACCTTCAGTGACTTCCTCCCCTCCCCCTCATCTCCTTCATGATGGAAGTCATGCTGAGATCATCTCCCATTGGCTGAGCAATATTCTCATTTGTCTCTCAGCTCCTTCTTGCTATTCCTCGTCCTGCCTGTTGTTTCCTTGGATTGATTTTCTGTGTAGTGACCCCGGCTTGGTCTCTTGGATGCGCTCGTCTGTTGCTTGCCCTGACCTTTCTCCTGATTCCTGGATCTCCTCCTCATCTCTCCTCCATATCCTCTTACACAGCTTTTCTCCACACCTGCAGTGACCCTGGGGGGAGGAAACTTGGCACCAGCACACCGCCAAATCCATCCCCACCATTAGGGGCTCTGGAGACAATTGTCTGCTATTTACACTCCGTTCCTCCGCACGTCACCTGATCACATGACAGCTTACTTCCACAGATTCCGGACAGATTTCTGGATGGTAAAGGTCAAAGGTCAAAGGTAAAGAACTAGGATTTGGTTTGCATGGGAGCCTAATATAGAGGACCCCTCAAGTCTCCCCATCCAAATGTCCCTCCATCCAGCGTCTATATGTCCTATGACATCACACTGACCTCACAGCTCCTCCTCCCAATGTCCCTCAATCCAGAGTCAGAGAATCCTATGACATCACACTGACCTCACAGCTCCTCCTCCCAATGTCCCTCCATCCAGAGTCTATCTGTCATAGGATTCTCTGACTCTGAATGGAGGGACATTAGGAGGAGGAGCTGTGAGGTCAGTGTGATGTCATAGGACATATAGATTAACCAAAATTATTGGTAGTTGTGATTTATACACAGCATGTTTGTTACAATGAATGTTTTATTATATCTTTCAGAGTGGAATCCTCGGGGATGATAATATTGATGGTAAAGAAGAGTATAAAGAGGAGGATGAGGAGTATGGAGTGATGGAGGAGTTTTCAGAAGGACACAAGGATATGATGGAGCCACCTAATACCAGGAACCCACCAGAGAGATGTCCCCGTCCTCTGTATTCCCGGGATTCCACACAGGAAGGTCACACCATCCCTCACCATCATCAGGTAGATGAGGAACAATCACTGATAGTATCATTAGGATCTGTACATTATCTGCATTGTTACCATTGATGTCATTTTTATTATATATTCAGAGTGGAAACCTGAGAGATCCTAAAGTTGAGGTTAAAGAAGAGATAAAAGAGGAGGAGGATGAGGATGGGGGGATTGAGGAGTCAGAGCTTCTAAGAGAACACAAAGATCTGTACCAGGACACCATGGGGGAGTCATCCAGCTACAGGAACCCACCAGAGAGATGTCCCCGTCCTCTGTATTCCTGGGATTCCACACAGGAAGGTCACACCATTCCTCACCATCATCAGGTAGATGATTGCAACTGAAGTTCTGCTTTATAAACAGGTTTGTTTGTTACAATAATTTATTTATTTCAGAGTGGAATCCTCGGGGATGATAATATTGTTGTTAAGGAAGAATTTATAGAGGAGGATGAGGAGTATGGAGTGATGGAGGAGTTTTCAGAAGGACACAAGGATGTGATGGAGCCACCTAATACCAGGAACCCACCAGAGAGATGTCCCCGTCCTCTGTATTCCCGGGATTCCACACAGGAAGGTCACACCATCCCTCACTATTACAAGGTTGGTGGGATGGAGCATCTAGAGCAGCGGTTCTCAACCTGGGGGTCGCGACCCCTTTGGGGGTCGAACGACCATTTCCCAGGGGTCGCCTAAGACCATCGGAAAACACATATTTCCGATGGTCTTAGGAACCGAGACACCGCTGCAGTCTCCGGCGATGTGTGGGCGGGATGATACGCTGCTGTCACCCGGCCACACCTCCAAGATCGCTCAGCAGCTCCGCCTCCTCGCCGCTGATTGGCCACCGGAACTGTAGCTCAGGAGAGGCACACAGGTGGCCAATCACCGGCGAGGAGGTGGAGCTTGGAGAGGAGGAGCCAAGCGGCAGCGCGCGGACATCAAAGAAGACCGAGGGAGCGAGTGAAGAGGAGAGCGGCCAGAGAAGGAAGACAGCTGACAGGTAAGTGAGAGAGCGAGCCCAGGCTGGAGCAGGGGTCAGCAAGGTAAGTATCATTGGTGTCAGTGGGAGGAATAGTGCCCCATCATTTGTGTCACTAATACCAACGATGGGGCACTATTCCTCCCCCCACTGACACCAACGATGGGGCACTATTCCTCCCCCCACTGACACCAACGATGGGGCACTATTCCTCCCCCCACTGACACCAACGATGGGGCACTATTCCTCCCCCCACTGACACCAACGATGGGGCACTATTCCTCCCCCCACTGACACCAACGATGGGGCACTATTCCTCCCCCCACTGACACCAACGATGGGGCACTATTCCTCCCCCCACTGACACCAACGATGGGGCACTATTCCTCCCCCCACTGACACCAACGATGGGGCACTATTCCTCCCCCCACTGACACCAACGATGGGGCAGTATTCCTCCCCCCACTGACACCAACGATGGGGCAGTATTCCTCCCCCCACTGACACCAACGATGGGGCAGTATTCCTCCCCCCACTGACACCAACGATGGGGCAGTATTCCTCCCCCCACTGACACCAACGATGGGGCAGTATTCCTCCCCCCACTGACACCAACGATGGGGCAGTATTCCTCCCCCCACTGACACCAACGATGGGGCAGTATTCCTCCCCCCACTGACACCAACGATGGGGCAGTATTCCTCCCCCCACTGACACCAACGATGGGGCAGTATTCCTCCCCCCACTGACACCAACGATGGGGCAGTATTCCTCCCCCCACTGACACCAACGATGGGGCAGTATTCCTCCCCCCACTGACACCAACGATGGGGCAGTATTCCTCCCCCCACTGACACCAACGATGGGGCAGTATTCCTCCCCCCACTGACACCAACGATGGGGCAGTATTCCTCCCCCCACTGACACCAACGATGGGGCAGTATTCCTCCCCCCACTGACACCAACGATGGGGCAGTATTCCTCCCCCCACTGACACCAACGATGGGGCAGTATTCCTCCCCCCACTGACACCAACGATGGGGCAGTATTCCTCCCCCCACTGACACCAACGATGGGGCAGTATTCCTCCCCCCACTGACACCAACGATGGGGCAGTATTCCTCCCCCCACTGACACCAACGATGGGGCAGTATTCCTCCCCCCACTGACACCAACGATGGGGCAGTATTCCTCCCCCCACTGACACCAACGATGGGGCAATATTCCTCCCCCCACTGACACCAACGATGGGGCAGTATTCCTCCCCCCACTGACACCAACGATGGGGCACTATTCTTCCCCCCACTGACACCAACGATGGGGCACTATTTCCCCCCCCCCCGACCCCAATGATGGGGCACTATTCTCCCCTCCACCACACTGACATCAATGATGGGGCACTATTCCTCCCACTGACACCAATGATGGGGCACTATTCCTCCCCCCACTGACACCAACGATGGGACACTATTTCCCCCCCCCCCGACCCCAATGATGGGGCACTATTCTCCCCTCCACCACACTGACACCAATGATGGGGCACTATTCCTCCCACTGACACCAATGATGGGGCACTATTCCTCCCACTGACACCAATGATGTGGCACTATTCCTCCCACTGACACCAGTGATGGGGCACTACTCCCCCCACTGACACCAGTGATGGGGCACTACTCCCCCCACTGACACCAGTGATGGGGCACTATTCCTCCCACTGACACCAATGATGGGGCACTACTCCCCCCACTGACACCAATGATGGGGCACTACTCCCCCCACTGACACCAATGATGGGGCACTATTCCTCCCACTGACACCAATGATGTGGCACTATTCCTCCCACTGACACCAGTGATGGGGCACTACTCCTCCCACTGACACCAGTGATGGGGCACTACTCCCCCCACTGACACCAGTGATGGGGCACTACTCCCCCCACTGACACCAATGATGGGGCACTACTCCCCCCACTGACACCAATGATGGGGCACTACTCCCCCCACTGACACCAATGATGGGGCACTACTCCTCCCACTGACACCAATGATGGGGCACTACTCCTCCCACTGACACCAATGATGGGGCACTACTCCTCCCACTGACACCAATGATGGGGCACTACTCCTCCCACTGACACCAATGATGGGGCACTACTCCTCCCACTGACACCAACGATGGGGCACTATTCCCCCCACTGATACCAACAATGGGGCACTATTCATCCCACTGACATCAGTGACGGGGCACTATTCCTCCCACTGATACCAACAATGGGGCACTATTCATCCCACTGACATCAGTGATGGGGCACTACTCCTTCCACTGACACCAATGACATGGCACTACTCCTCCCACTGCAAAATTACAGTTATGAAGTAGCAATGAAAATAATTTTATGGTTGGGGGTCACCACAACATGAGGAACTGTATTAAGGGGTCGCGGCATTAGAAAGGTTGAGAACCACTGATCTAGAGCATGGTCTTGTGGAGACAATTTGTGCATTTTTCATGTTAGTTTATATTTTACAGATATTATTTTCTCTTATTTTAGGGTGAAGATTTAATAGATTTAAAAGTTGAGGTGAAATCAGAAGAAGAAGAGGCGTATGTGAGGGATGATCAGCAGTCTATGGAGGAGGATGGACTAACGGGGACATTTATAGAGGAGGACACTCCTACAGAGATCAGCACAGGTGGGTCATGAACACTAAATCCATTCCTCCACCCATACTGCTCACTGATTGGTCCAGAGTAGGGCGGGGACTGGGTGATATCAGCCTGTAATCCCCTGGTCACTTTCCTGAGCTGTGTTCCCCGTCCTGTATTCCTGGATTTCTCTCGGATAATCTTCCTTCTCTGTGCTGCAGACACAATTTATGTATCTAGACTGGATTTATGGAGGTTCTGGGGTTCAGCTACATATTAATTCATTGCCTCTGCTAAACCTAGACACCTGTCAGAACCTGGACCTGAACCCAGGAACTCTACTGTGTCTGGCAGAAACTCTTCTCACTGAGCTACCTGATATAATGGACGGCACTCTGCTTATCCATGTGTTTTCTGCTGAACCTTGAACTCTTTGCTCCTCCCATGAACTTCCTGATTTAAGTCATGTCTCTGCACTTCCTGGTTGGCAGATTTTTGTGCCTTCTCCATCCAATATCTTGCCCTTGTCTCTCCTGCTACCGTCTGTAGCTTTGCTATTGACCTTTGGCTTGTTTCTGGTCTATGATTCTGCTTCATCCCAACCTGCAGCCACTTGTAACTGACCCTTGGCTTGTTTATTGACTACTACTACTGTGACCTGGTACTAACACGCAGCAAAACCCATACCCACCATCTGGAGCTCTGGTGATACTGGTTAGTGCTTAGACCCCGCACCTCAGGTGAGCCCATGTCATCCGTCAGGGTGACCTGCCTGTATACCTATCCTGTTGGTTGGTCTTCTGCTATAACTACTGGTCTCTGAGCCTGACCTCTGACCGGCACAGGAAAATCTGACCCAAACATGGAGGCCGCTATAGCAAATACCGTGGCTCCTTTCAGGCACCAACTTTCAGAACTGCAAGAGTTCGGTGTTACCTACCAAGAAAAATGTTCTGGAAAGTGTGTTAAAGGGGCAACAGGAGGAAATCCATGCTCAAAGACGATTGCTGGACTTATGTTCCCGCGATGTTGCTAACACAGGCATGCCTCTGTCAGTCAAGTTCAATGGAGACCGACGCCATTACAGAGGTTTCCTTAACCAATGCCACATTTTTTTCCAGATGCAACCTGCTGCATTTAATTCTGAGAAACAGAAAGTATTGTTTGTTATAAACCTCCCGACTGAGGAAGCCCTAGCTTGGGCCTCTCCCCATATAGAACATGACTGCATTGAACCAGGACTTTGAGGATCCCAACCATTGTACTACTGCTGAAGCAAAGCTGCATAGTTTACTGCAGGGTAGCCGCTCTGTTTCTGAGTACACAGCTGAATTCTGATGATTGATCTCAGATACCACCTGGAACCCAGCAGCACAAAAGAATCAGTTCCGCCAAGGGCTCTCTGAACAGGTAAATGATGAGCTCACCAGAGTAGAGATTCCTAATGATCTTGAAGCTTTCATCCAATTATGCGTCTGAATTGATCAGAGACTTACAGAAAGGAGGAAGGAGAGACTGGGAATGTTTGGAAGTATTGGTGACATACGTTTTCCTACTGATCAGTTCATTCAGAAGGATCTAAAAGTTTCTCCAGATTCTAACACATCCAACCTATGCAGGTAGATGCTATTAAGTAATCCATTTCTACTCAAAAGAAAGAGACGACATTTGGAGAACTTATGTCTGTATTGTGGGGACTCTGGACATTACACAGTTAATTGTCACAGCAAAGATAAAAGAACAATTGCTGCGATTGATAGTATATTATTATTATTATACAGTATTTATAAAGCACCAATAGTTGGCTCAGCGCTGTACATTACAAAGGGGGACAGAACATGTGACAGAACAATACCAATACAATGCAAAACATGAGGGGATCGAGGGCCCTGCTCTTTCGAGCTTACAATCTAGGAGGGAGGGGATAGTGGTACAGGAGGAGATAGCTGTGGGGGATGAAGTGGTAGGAAGAGTGGAGGAGGTCAGCAAGTTATCAGGGGGTGGGGTAGGCTTCCCTGAAGAGGTGGGTTTTCAGGGTGCACCTGAAGGAGAGGAGAGTAGGTGATAGTCTGATGGGTTGGGGCAGGGAGTTCCAGAGGATGGGTGACACCCTGGAGAAGTCCTGGAAGTGGACATGGGAGGAGGAGACCAGGGAACTAGAGAGAAGGAGGTCTTGTGAGGAGCGGAGTGTGCGTGTTGGGTGGTACTTGGATATTAGGTCGGTGATGTAGTTCGGGGCAGTATGGTGGACAGCTTTGTACATCAGTGTTAGGATTTTGAATTTGATCTATTAGGCAATCGGAAGCCAGTGGAGGGATTGGCAGAGGGGGTGGCAGAGATGGAGCGGTTGGAGAGGTGAATGAGTCAGGCAGCTGTGTTCAGAATCGACTGAAGCGGGTATAGCCTGTGGTGAGGCAGGCCAGTGAGGAGGGAGTTGCAGTAATCGAGTCGTGATATGATGAGGGAGTGGATGAGCTGTTTAGTGGTTTCTGGGGTTAGGAACGTGCGGATTTTGGCGATGTTGCGGAGGTGGAGTCTGCACGAGTTTGTTAAAGATTGGACTTGGGGCTGGAAGGATAGGTTGGAGTCCAGAATGACACCAAGTTCTCTGGCCTGCGAGGCGGGTTTGATGGAGGCATTGTTGGACGTGATGGAGAAATCAATGGGGGGTGGTGTCCGGGCTGGGGGGGAAGACAAGGAGCTCGGTTTTGGAGAGGTTCAGTTTAAGGAAGTGGAGTGACATCCAATCTAATATGTCCTTCAGTAGGTGTGTGATTTGGGCTGAGACCGAGGGGGTGAGGTGGGGGGTTGAGAGATAGATTTGTGTGTCGTCGGCATAGAGGTGGTAGTTGAAGCTGTGAGAGTGTATTAGTTGGCCAAGGGAGGAGGTGTAGATGGAGAAGAGAAGGGGCCCGAGGACAGAGCCTTGAGGGACCCTAACAGAGAGGGGGAGGGAAGGGGAGGTGGTAGCATTATAGGTAACGCTGAAAGAGCGTTGTGATAGGTAGGATGAGAGCCAGGAGAGAGCAGAATCTCTGAGGCCGAGGGAGTGTAGTTTTTTTGAGGAGGAGGGGGTGGTCGACTGTGTCGAAGGCCGCAGAGAGGTCAAGGAGTAGGAGCACTGAATAGTGGCCATTAGCTTTGGCGGTTAGCAGGTCGTTGGAGAGTTTGAGTAAGGCAGTTTCGGTGGAGTGTAGGGGACGGAAGCCGGACTGTAGGGGGTCAAGGAGGTTGTTGTTGAGGTGAGAGCTTAGGCGGGTGTAGACTAGGCGCTCAAAGAGTTTGGATGTGAATGGGAGCAGGGAGATGGGTCTGAGGTTGTCCGGTCATTGGGGTCCAGGGAGGGCTTTTTAAGTATGGGGGTGATGTGTGCATGTTTCAGAGGGGAGGGGAATGCACTGGAAGAGAGGGAGAGATTAAAGATGTGGGTGAGAGAGCGTAGGATGGAGGGGGAGGGAGGTCATAGGAGTTGTGAGGGGATATGGTCGAGGGGGCAGGTGGTGAGGCTGGCATCAGAGAGGATCTTGGAGACCTTGATGGTAGTAAGGTCAAAGGTGTGGAGTGTTGAGGGGGCTTCAGTGTGAGATATGTTGGGTGGGGTGGAGGTCAGAGCAGTGGTGGGGCCGTGGGGGAGGGGTGATGAGGGGGTAGCTGTGTGAAAGGGGACAGGGTTGGAGGGAGTTTGAGCAGCGATGAAGTCTCTGCGGAGTTATGTTGAGGGAGAGGGGTGATGAGGGGGTTGCTGTGTGAGAGGGGACGGGTTTGGGGGGAGTGTGAGCTGCGGCGATGTCCTTGCGAATTGTGTCAATTTTGTTTTTTAAGTGATTGGCAATCTCAAGGGCGATGAGTGAGGTGGGGGTGGCGAGAGTAGAGAGTTGAAGGTGGAGAAGAGTCGGCGAGGATTGGAGGAGAGGGCCTTGATGAGGGTCAGGAAGTAGTCTTGTTTGGCTGTGTGGAGGGAGGAGGTGTAGGTGTGGAAGGCAGATTTGTAGCGGGTGAAGGCTTGTTGGAATCTGGTTTTGCTCCATAGTCGCTCCAGGGCACGACTGTGTCATTTGAGAGTTTTGGTGTGATCAGTCTGCCAGGACTGGAGTGGTCGGGGTCTGATGTTGCGTGTGGTTAAAAGCGCTAGTGAGTCAAGGGCTGTTGACAGCGCATTGTTATAGGCGGTCATAGCCAGGAAAAGGCAGGACGGGGAGGATGCTGTCATGGAGTTGATCAGCTGCAGAATGGAGGGGGGCAGGGTTCAGGTTGCGGAGGTTACGGCTGGTGGTAGTATGACATTTAGACGGGTAGGGGTTAGAGGACAAGGAGATAGAGAAGGTGATAAGGTTGTGGTCAGAGAGAGGGAAGGGGTGTTAGTGAGGTTGTGGGGAGCGCAGTGGTTGGAGAAGACAAGGTCCAGGATACTTCCGTCGGAGTGGGTGGTGGATTGTATGCACTGTGCAAGTGCAAAGGAGGAGGTTAAGTGGAGGAGTTGGGATGTGGCCGGGTTGTCATTGTTGACAGGGATGTTGAAATCCCCAAGTATAGTGCCTGAACAAATATACTCCATTACCAGTCTATCTCCCCATTGATTTATGAAGACATAAAAGTGTATTCTATACAGTCTCATTTTGTTGTCCCTATCAATCTTATCACTGAGGGCCATGAAATTCCATGTTCTGCTATGCTGGACTCTGGGGTCGGGCGGAACTTTATGGACATAGAATTTGCCCACAACAACAATAATCTCCCAAGAAACAATTCTGCCCCATTGATATGGAGACGGTTGATGGTTCACCTTTAGGACCGGTGTTTCCCATGAAACGGTTCCCCTGGTACTCTAATTTGAGGCTGACCATTATGAGACCATCAGCTCTCAGCTGATTACATCGCCTAAATTTCCTGTCATCTTGGGCATTCCTTGATTTTCTACCCATAACCCCACCATCAGTTGGGGAGAACGGACTATACATTTTACGTCCCCTCATTGCAAGGAGCATTGTAGGGAACCATGTTGTACAAGTTTTCTACCAATCAGGGAATCACAAGTTGATGTGGTAACTACCCAGTCATATGACAACCTGCCTCCACAATACTATGAGTTCTGAGATATCCATGATAAAAAGAATGACGATCAATTACCTCCTCCTCACCCTTACGATTGTCCCATTGAACTGCTTCCAGGGTCAGAAATACCATTCAGCCGCCTTTTCAATCTGTCAGAACCTGAATTAAAGGTGCTCAGGGAGTGGCTTGATGAGAATTTGAGAAGGGCTTTATCAGACCCTCAACATCTCCTGCAGGGGCAGCCCTGTTCTTTGTTGAGAAAAAGGATTGCACTTTGCATCCATGCATCGATTTCAGGGACTAGAATAAATCACTATTAAAAACCTTTACTCCCATTAATCATTGAAATTCTGGAAAGACTCCGCTCTGCCAAAGTCTTTACAAAACCTGACTTACGGGGGGCATATAACCTTGTATACATTCATCAAGGAGACAAATGGAAAGCCACCTTTACAACCAGATATGGGCACTTCCAGTCCCTAGTTATTCCTTTTGGCCTATGCAACGCTTCCGCGACTTTTCAGCACTTCATCAATGATGTGTTTGACATCTGTTGGACCAGTTTGTTATTGTATATCTGGATGATATTCTCATCCTTCCCGATAACTTGGAGGAGCATCTCAAGCGTGTCTGCACTGTATTCAAAAGATTAAGGAAGAACCGACTTCAAACTGGAGAAATGTGAGTTTGAACAAACCCAGATCCAGGTCTTGGGATTTATTATCTCTTCAGAAGGAGTGAGCATGGATCCCGAGAAGATCAAGGCAGTGGTGGATTGTCCTGTACCTGGAAACGTGAAGGAAATACAATTTGTTGGATTTGCCAACTTACAGGAAATTCATAAGAAACATCTCTAAGGTAATCGCACCAATTACAGAGCTGACAAAGAAAGGAGTGCCCTTTGTATGGTCACCGGAGGCACACACTGCTTTTAGTAAGATAAAGTTTATTTTTCATTTCTACACCAATATTGGTACATCCTGATCCTGAACTACTCTTGTTGTCTCTCACCTTGACTATTGTAACTCCCTCCTCATTGGCCTACCTAATCGCAGGCTATCCCCCCTCCAGTCTATCCTGAATGCTGCTGCCAGACTCATCCACCTTACTAACCATTCTGTATCAGCCATCCCTCTCTGCCAATCCCTCCACTGGTCTCCATTCAGTGTCCTCCACCCCTCTCTGCCAATCCGTCCACTGGCCTCCATTCAGTGTCCTCCACCCCTCTCTGCCAATCCCTCCAGTGGATTCCCATTGCTCATTGAATAAAAGTCAAAATATTAACAATAACATATAAAGCCATTTATAACTCTGCCCCAAGTTACATCACCAATCTTGTCTCCAAATATCACCCAAACCATCCTCTCCGCTTCTCCCATGACCTCCTGCTCCTCCTGAGGGAGGAGTCAATACCCCAATGATGGTGGTCTTCAGGATTAGTCCAGTCTTCATCTTGGTTGTTCTCCCCCCATCATCACTCTCTGACCTCTGGTGGGGCTCAGCCCCGCTGTTCTTCATGACTAAATCATGGAGTAAATAAGGAAGTGCAGTACTTCTTGTGTTGGGAAGATGGTGATGAGTGATAGAGGGGGTGGGGACCCTCGTCCTATAATCCCCTCATCACTGTCCCTCCTATAAAAGACAGTTCTGGTTGTTCCCTCACTCTCTGACTAAGGTCCATGAATAAAGAAATGACCTGGTAGGAGATCAGAGGAGCCATTTCCTAGTTCCCTTGAGGGTGGAATTGTAAGCTCCTCAGAGACCAAGCTGCCTGATGTGGGCGGAGTCCTGGTTTGGGGGAACCAATCAGCTCCTGTCTAGTAATCCTCTTTGTCTTTGTATTTTAGTCCATGGCCGGGAGATGAGGAAAACCTCCGAGGATTGTCTCACTTTGTCTCCAGACTGGAAAGTAGAAGATGAGGACATCACACAGTATAGTCCAGGAGAAAACCCGGCTCCCTCCAATGTCCATCCGGCACCACCCAGTGTAGATGGACCATCGGATTCCTCGTATCCTGAGGACCCTCAGACTGTGCGGGACCGGGCCGGCCTTCCAACAGGGAAGAGCTTCTCCTGTACCGAGTGTGGGAAATGTTTCCGTTTTAAATATGATCTCAAAGTGCATAACAGAATTCACACAGGAGAGAAGCCGTATTCCTGTCCTGAGTGTGGGAAATGTTTTTCACAGAAGTCCCATCTTTGCAGACATCAGGGATCTCACACGGGAGAAAAGCCATATTCTTGTCCTGAGTGTGGGAAATGTTTTTCACGTAGGTCCTATCTTCAAATACATCAGAAGTTTCACTGTGAGAAACCACATTCCTGTCCCGAGTGTGGGAAATGTTTTTCACAAAAGTCTAATCTTTACAAACATCAGAGATCTCACAAGATCAATAAGCCATATACCTGCCCTGAGTGTGGAAAATGTTTTTTAAAGATCTCCCATCTTTCCACACATCAGAGATCTCACGCTGGCAAGAAGCTGTATTCCTGTCCTGAGTGCTGGAAATGTTTTGAACAAAAATCAGAACTTGTTACACATCAGAGGAGTCACATGGGGGAGAAGTCATATGTCTGTTCTGAGTGCGGGAAGTGTTTTCGTGTTCACTCCAAACTTAAGGTGCATAAAAGATCTCACACGGGGGAGAAGCCGTATTCCTGTCCTGAGTGTGGGAAATGTTTTTCACAGAAGTCCAATCTTAACATACATCAGAGATCCCACACAGGGGAGAAGCCATTTTCCTGTCCTGAGTGCGGGAAATGTTTTTCAGATAAGTCCAGCCTTAAAAATCATCAGAGACTACACACAGGTGAAATGCCATATTCCTGTCCTAGGTGTGGGAAAGGTTTTGTACGAAAATTGGAACTTGTCACACATCTAATGTATCACACAGGGCAAAAGCCATATTCCTGTTCCAAGTGTGGGAAATGTTTTGTACGAAAAACGGTACTTGTCAAACATCAAAGGTCTCACGTATAAATACTGTATTCCTGTCCTGAGTGCGGGAAATGTTTTTCAGACAAGTCCAGTTTTTACAGACATCAGAGATCTCACATGGGATCTCATAGAGATCTCAAATGTTTTTCAGACAAGTCCCATCTTTACAAACATCAGAGATCTCACACGGGGAGAAGCCACCTTCCTGTCCTGAGTGAGGGAAATGTTCCTCACTGAAGTCCTGTCTTTCTGTACATCAGGGGTCCCACACAACCCTGGAGGTGTATTAGTGCCTTGAGTGCCGGAAATGTCTTCTAGATGAATGTTGCTGGACATCCCAGGAGATCAGAGGTCACCAAAGACATGGATGAAGTGTGGGACCAGGTCAGCCATTGATGGTAGGAGAAGAATAAAAATGGAGTCCTTCCCTGTGATTGGCTGAGTACATTTTGTGGCGGAAGATTTTGTAACCATGTAGGGGTCTAAAAAAAATAAATCGAGGAACAAAAGTGACCAACATTCTGGCTGTATTTATTTTCTATGAACATTGCCTCCATCTAGTGGCCATAATGTCATTTTATATAAATAGCCCCCTTATCTTCCTTGGTCAGACACGGCTTCATCCTCATCCCTGAGATCACACTCCGACACGCATGAGTACTGTAGACTCTGCAGCACACAAGTCAACCATTGATGTAACATGGAAAATACCACACTTGGCCTTTAGATGGCACTAAGTATAATAGCAATTAGCGCCATCTAGTGGCACATGTGGTATTTTCCATATTAAATCATGGAAAACATTCAAGCAGCAGATCTAATAACATCCATTTCCCCCCATTCACACAGGAGGAATGGACATGCACTTTCACCAGGTGAATGGTTCTACACATTCTATGAATAGACCCCCAAATGTCAGGAGACGTTTATATAAAGACGGGAAGTATGGAGCAGAGAAATTAATAGACCTCCCAGCAATGTTATTACAAGGGGGGGACTGACAACTCATGGGGCCCCTGGGCAATAGGGGATCATGGGGCCCCTGTGTCCTTGCCCAAACTCAAAAAAGCCTATGAAAAATGTACCAGGGGCATCTCATGAGGCCCCTTACTGACCCCGGGCCCTCGGGAGGTGCCCGAGTTTCCAAATGGTCAGTCCGCCCCTGGTTATTACCAGGCTGCAGCTAGGGGGAGCTCTAATGTCACCCCAGCAGAGGGATCCCATCTAGCCCACATTAACCCTCTCACTGCCAGAGCTGTTTCTGCATGATTTTGCACACATGGGAAAATGCAGATTTTGGTCCTGAAGATGAGATAAACCCCCAAACATCTATTCTGTGACATCAGAGGCCCTGGAGAATAAAATGGTGGTGATTGTTAGGTGTTCCCCGTACACAGATTCCCCTTCATATCCGCCTTTATTTCCTCCTTTCCCCCATGCAATCAGTAAGGTGGGGGAAGGGGGCCAATTATAAGAACTGATCTCCTGTCCATCTCTCCCTGCATCCACTGAAAGCTCCCCCTCTTCTTCCTACTGCCGGCTTTTAGTGGCTGCAGGTAGAGATGGACCAGGGATCGGTTCTTGTACTTGTACCCCCTCATCCCCAGCACACTGATTGCATGTTCCTGTCCACCATCTGATTTATCCTGTTTTCCAGCCCCCTCTACCCCCATCTGCCTCCTCCCAAACGCTGCCTGGCTTTCCCTCCCATCCCTCCTGCCCCTACCACTGGCTGCTACAAGCACATGGGGATGTTTCAGGATGGAGAGTGGGGGAAGGGGTCATTAAATATTTCATTTACTGGCCCCTTCCTTTTCAGAATGAGCGCACTGGCTGTGTCCATCCATAACTGAAGCATAGTACACATTATTTCCCTGGTTTCAGCCTATGATTGAACAGGAGTCTGTAGCTGGCCCCTGTTCATTCATTCTGCAGTACAGCTGAGGATACAGAGAATCAAATTAAGGAATGTTCCCAATCCCTTTCTCCATCTCAGAAGTGAGACATCGGGGGTCTGTTTAGACCCCTAGTGGTTCACAAATGCCCCCATAAAATATATTGTGAAAAAATTGTAAAAACTTAAAAAAATTCTAACATTTAAAACAATTGAAAAAAATGTCAAAAAGAATTGGGGCTCATTTAGATTTGCAGTATTATATGTTTCCATAATACATTTTTATTTGGTTTTACGAATATAGTTACAACAACATAACAAAAATCGGACAGTGAAAAGCGACAAAATATCACAGTCTAGGTGCTGCGTTAAAGTTTAACAAAGAGAAAAAAGGAAATATTGAATAATTCCTAACAATCCTTCTAGTTCCAGGAAATAATCATTTTAGAGTATCCAGTTCTGAACCCGGTGGACCGGGGAGTCCAAGCTTTGTCAGATTTGGTCATATTTCGGTCTGCTAAAGATTTCTCATAGGTGAAGTGGGTCTGGACCCGCTCAATGACGTCTTTTAGAGAAGTCTTTTTTCCAGTGTCTAGTAATGGTGAGTACTGATGCTAGGAGAATATGTGTCACTAAGGCCCTGATTTACTACATAGACGGCCTCTAGGCACATTTCCATGGGCTAACGTCTATTTTTCTTTGGAATCCGTCTACTTTTAGGCGGCAAAGACATTTATTAAAGAAAGAGTCTAACAAATAGACGGGAAAGTGAATTTACTAACCAGGCACAATCCAGGAATCCGTATAAGAAAGCAGACGTCCTAGAAGCACGTCTAACACAACGAACAATCACTGCACAAACGTTCACATTGAAATTTGCTTTCCCAAATATCTGGACTTCACTTTAAACAATATATTCCTGTTAAAACATTTTTTCAGTGGGTAAAAAATAGTTTTTTTAGGGAATTCATGACAGTCAAGAACTAGATGCTTTTCCAACGTCTATGCAGGGATATACAGTGAAGGAAATGCGTATTTGATCCCCTCTGATGATGAATGTTCGCCCCTCACACAGAAATGATCGGTCTAACAATGGAATGTTCGGTGTAACACTGAGAGACATAATACAACAACAAATTCAGCAGAAATGCGTCTAACAAATGATGACTGATCTGCATGTTCATGAGGGAAAGAAGGATTTGATCCCCTATCATTCAGCAGGATTTCTTGCTACCAGGTGTCTCTCATACAGGTAACAAGCTGAGATTAGAAGCAGTCTCTTAAAGGGAGTTCTGCTAATCTCATTGTGTTACCTGTATAAAAGACACCTGTCCACAGGAGCAATCAAACCATCAGATTCCAAACTCTCCACCATGGCAAAGACCAGAGAGCTGTCCAAGGATGTCAGGGACAAGATGGTAGACCTACACAAGGCTGGACTGGGCTACCAAACTATGGCCAAGCAGCTTGGTGAGAAGGTGACAACAGTTGGTGCAATCATTCACAAATGGAAGAAACACAAAACAACTGTCAGTCTCCCTAGGTCTGGTGCACCATGCAAGATCTCACCTCGTGGAGTGTCAATGATCATGAGAACAGTGAGGAATCATCCCAGAACTACACGTGAGGATCTTGTCAATGATCTCCAGGCAGCTGGGACCACAGTCACCAAGAAAACAATTGGTAACACACTACACCGACAAGGACTGAAATCCTGCAGTGCCGCACGGTCCCTCTGATCAAGAAAGCACATGTCCAGGCCCGTCTGAAGTCTGCCACTGAACATCTGAATGATGCAGAGGAGGACTGGTGGGAAGTGTTGTGGTCAGATGAGACCAAAATCCAGCTCTTTGGCATCAACTCAACTCGCCGTGTTTGGAGGAGGAGGAATGCTGCCTATGACCCCAAGAACATCATCCCAACTGTGAAACATGGTGGTGGAAACATTCTGCTTTGGGGGTGTTTTTCTGCTAAGGGGACAGGACAACTGCACCGCATCAAAGGGATGATGGACGGGGCAATGTACCATCAAATCTTGGAAGAGAACCTTCTTCCCTCAGCCAGGGCATTGAAAATGGGTGGTGGATGGGTGTTCCAGCATGACAATGAACCAAAACACACGGCCAAGGCAACAAAGGAGCGGCTCAAGAAGAAGCACATTAAGGTCCTGGAGTGGCCTAGCCAGTCTCCAGACCTTCATCCAATTGAAAAATCTGTGGAGGGAGCTGAAAGTTTGAGTTGCCAAACGTCAGCCATCAAACCTTAATGACTTGGAGAGGATCTGCCAAGAGGAGTGGGCCAAAATCCCTCCTGAGATGTGTGCGAACCTGGGGGCCAACTCCAGGAAACGTCTGACCTCTGTGATTGCCAACAAGGGATTGGCCACCAAGTACTAAGTCATGTTTTGTGAAGGGGATCAAATCCTTCTTTCCCTCATGAACATGCAGATCCGTCATCATTTGTTAGACGCATTTCTGCTGAATTTGTTGTTGTATTCTGTCTCTCAGTGTTACACCGAACATTCCATTGTTAGACCGATCATTTCTGTGTGAGGGGCGAACATTCAGCATCAGCCGGGGAGCAAATACACATTTCCTTCACTGTATATGAGCATGTGCAGGACACAATTTAGCCGTCTGCTGCGGGCGCTTTCTTTTTAGATGCTCTTCAATAGTAAATCTCAGTGTGGAGTCCTCTGACAGCCAGCACTCAATTACATCTCCTTTGTGTGGAGTCCTCTGACAGCCGGCACTCGGTCACGTCTCCTTTGTGTGGAGTCCTCTGACAGCCGGCACTCGTTCACGTCTCCTGTGTGTGGAGTCCTCTGACAGCCGGCACTCGGTCACGTCTCTTGTGTGTGGAGTCCTCTGACAGCCGGCACTCGGTCACGTCTCCTGTGTGTGGAGTCCTCTGACAGCCGGCACTCGGTCACGTCTCTTGTGTGTGGAGTCCTCTGACAGCCGGCACTCGGTCACGTCTCCTGTGTGTGGAGTCCTCTGACAGCCGGCACTCGGTCGCGTCTCCTGTGTGTGGAGTCCTCTGACAGCCGGCACTCGGTCATGTCTCCTGTGTGTGACAATCAGCACTCGGCAGATCTTTATGTGTTCTAATTTGATTTCCTTAGTTCTATTGATTCTATTTTTGTTTCGTATCCTTTATAATTATTTCTGTAATGGAATATCCCACAAACAGCGCTCTCAACCTACTAATATACCAAAATGAATATAACCAGTGTATAAATGAATATAACCAGTGTATAAATGAATATAACCAGTGTATAAATGAATATAACCAGTGTATAAATGAATATAACCAGTATATAAATGAATATAACCAGTGTATAAATGAATATAACCAGTGTATAAATGAATATAACCAGTGTATAAATGAATATAACCAGTGTATAAATGAATATAAATGACATGTAAAATTATATAAGAAAATATATAAATAATAAAATAAAACTGCCACCAAATAAAGTGCCAATATGTGCCCAAAAATATATATATAATTAAATCATACAAAAAAGTCCACTAAGTGAAGTCCAAATATCTATATAATCTTTCTTCAATGAAGATATGAAATCTTTCTCCAATAGAAATATTTTCTCCACAATGGTGAATATTTCAGTGCTCAACACCCCATCAAAGTGCCAACTCACCACATTCTGGTGATTAACCAGCATATCCTTCACATATCAATGGATGTGGAACATTCAGCAGCATAACAATAATACTCCTTCATCAGTTGATTGATCTCATTACTCTCTGTCATGGTAAGTATAAGACACATGTGAATAGATAGAACACTCACTATAGCATAATACCGATTTAATGTTTATTTTTCAAAATTCCCCCTTTAAAAACACTCACATTCTGCAAGTAAATATACAGCCTTTTTGTATATAAAACCATCTGCAGCCTGCAGCACACAATCTCCTGCTCCCAGCACACAGTGGAGTCTCACCAGCCGTAGTCAGCAACAGATGATGCGGTTGTGGTCATGTGGTCCAGCCATGTGGTAGCGGCATACATGATGATGTCACTGCTCGATCACGCCCTAACACGTTTCGTCACACAACTTCGTCTGAGGGTGTCACCTCATATGGATAATGATATCATCCTAAAGACCCTGCCCCCTCTTTTACATTTAGCGTATAGGGACCAGAAGCCATCATTCATGGTCAGTGCAATAATGGATCATATGTATTCTCCGGAGTTGTCATCATGACTGATGATGATCTGCATTGCTGGACAACATGATTCATGATGCATTTACAATGCTGGAAATTTTAAAGACTTTTTATTTCTTAATAAAAGTGTTACTAAACCCCGGATCCTGGATTCACTATATCCGGTCTCCCCGGACCCCGCATTCACTATATCCGCTCACCCCGGACCCCGCATTCACTGTATCCCCTCTCCCCGGACCCCGCATTCACTATATCCGCTCTCCCCAGACCCCGCATTCACTGTATCCCCTCTCCCCGGACCCCGCATTCACTGTATCCGCTCTCCCCGGACCCCGCATTCACTATATCCGCTCTCCCCGGACCCCGCATTCACTATATCCGCTCTCCCCGGACCCCGCATTCACTATATTCGCTCTCCCCAGACCCCACATTAACTATATCCGCTCTCCCCAGACCCCGCATTCACTATATCCGCTCTCCCCGGACCCCGCATTCACTATATCTGGTCTCCCCGGACCCCCCATTCACTGTATCCACTCTCCCCGGACCCCGCATTCACTGTATCCGCTCTCCCCGGACCCCGCATTCACTATATCCGCTCTCCCCGGACCCCGCATTCACTATATCCGCTCTCCCCGGACCCTGCATTCAGTATATCCGCTCTCGCCAGACCCCGCATTCACTATATCTGCTCTCTCTGAACACTGCATTCACTATATCCCCTCTCCCCGGACCCCGCATTCACTATATCCGCTCTCCCCGGACCCCACATTCACTGTATCCGCTCTCCCCGGACCCCGCATTCACTATATCCGCTCTCCCCAGACCCCAAATTCACTATATCCGGTCTCCCCGGACCCCGCATTCACTATATCCGGTCTCCCCGGACCCCGCATTCACTATATCCACTCTCCCCGGACCCTGCATTCACTATATCCGCTCTCCCCGGACCCTGCATTCACTATATCCCCTCTCCCCGGACCCCGCATTCACTATATCCGCTCTCCCCGGACCCTGCATTCACTATATCCGCTCTCCCCGGACCCCGCATTCACTATATCCGCTCTGCCCGGACCCCTCATTCACTGTATCCGCTCTCCCCGGACCCCGCATTCACTATATCCGCTCTGCCCGGACCCCGCATTAACTATATCCGCTCTCCCCGGACCCTGCATTCACTATATCCGCTCTCCCCAGACCTCACATTCACCGTATCCGCTCTCCCCGGACCCCGCATTCACTATATCTGGTCTCCCCGGACCCCACATTCACCGTATCCGCTCTCCCCGGACCCTGAATTCACTATATCTGGTCTCCCACATTACACAGAACATGGAAATGCAATTATTTTAGCAAATATAAACTGCTAAATCGGTTTTCTCATCAGCAGTTTATAGAAGTCTTATGACTTCTATCAGTGTCCAGCAGAGCACTAGCTAAAGCTTGTAGGAGTTTTCTTTCTGCTCTAGGAGGATGCAGGACCCCTGATCCTCTGTCTGGACAGTGCTGATTGGCCCTGTGCTGATCACATGCACTCTCCCAAGAAAGAAAAAAACCTCTTTAGCAATACACACTAAACTGAGCATGTGCAAATGCCTATGGTTCAGTCTGTCTTATCAGGAGATAAGAGGTGGTCACTTGAAAAAGGGAGGAACAGAGAAGACAGGATCAAACAGCCTTTTTACACAATGCAGAGGATTAACCCCTTAGGGTCCACAGTGAGTATAACAAGCATGCTTTACTGCATCTACAGACTGATGTCACTGTTGGGGGTTCAGGAACACTTTAAAGGAATTGTAAAAAGCTGTGCCCGTGTTTGTTTCCTGTTTACTGTTTGTGAATGAGTGGGGTGATATGTCTGTACCTCTTACTCATTCAAGTGTGGGGGGGGAGTATCCTTGGATCCATTTGTAAGTCACTCTACAGACTCCTACAAGTCCCCCTTACTCAGGTCCCACAACTACCAGGCCAGGGTTGGGGGAAGGGTCTCTTGTCCTCACCAACATGGAGACGAGGTGCTTTGCCAGGGACCCTTCAAGTTGAGGGCATGTGTCTTGGTATGGTGAAGGAGGGAGGGGGGTTCATACTTTTCCCTGTTGTATCTGTCCTGCCAGGCTGCATGCTCAGATAAGGGTCCGGTATGACAGTTTGAGGGCCTACCCCATTTATTTGTGAGGAGTCAACTTACCATCAATATTAGATCTTCATCAAGGATAAGGGTCTGCTATGTGTTTTTATGGGGAACCCAATGCCATTTTTAGGGTCCCCCATTAACATCTATAGTAGACTCATCTAGGATAAGGGTCTGGTATGTGTTTTTAGGGGGAACCCAATGCCATTTTTAAGGTCCCCCATTAACATCTATAGTAGACTCATCTAGGATAAGGGTTTGGTATGTGTTTTTAGGGGGAACACAATGCCATTTTTAAGGTCCCCCATTAACATCTATAGTAGACTCATCTAGGATAAGGGTTTGGTATGTGTTTTTAGGGGGAACACAATGCCATTTTTAGGGTCCCCATTAACATCTATAGTAGACTCTCATCTAGGATAAGGGTCTGCTATGTGTTTTTAAGGGGAACACAATACCATTTTTAGGGTCCCCCATTAACATCTATAGTAGACTCATCTAGGATAAGGGTCTGCTATGTGTTTTTAGGGGGAACACAATGCCATTTTAGGGTCCCCATTAACATCTATAGTAGACTCTCATCTAGGATAGGAGTCTGGTATAGATGAAGGGAATCTTTGGCCCTTTGTTTACTAACAGAACAAAGCCCCCGGGATCTGTCATTAATATAAAGCCTAAGGTTAGCCAAACATTTCTTTACAAAATCAGCACAACAGACAGTACTTACTGTCACTACGAAGTGTCCCTTGTACTGATGACTTCCTCTTTAGTTCTCCATCTTACAATCCCCCTACCCCCACCGTGGTAACAGGTAAATGATTCAAGGTATGCCTCCTCCATTCATAGATTGTCTTCCATTTATAGAAGCTATAGTACTGACTTCTGTTAATGGAGTAGGGGGGTGGGAAGAGTGGGCATACAGTAGTTGAGTTCCATCATCAGTCCCTTGGTGGGTATCCTGTCTTCTGCAGCCACTTATCAGTGTATTAAATATTCAGAATACAATGTCCTGGAAGGGGGATTCCCCCATCCACTTCACTTGTTTGGATGGAAAAGAGAATAGACCCTGTCCCATCTTTGGGGACCAAAGATTCCTAGTGGGGGGAATGTGTAGCCAGGTGCAGGCTACTAAGAGATGGAGGAAAGGAGACATTACAGAGTACACAACAGGTTGTTTCATTTCCCCTTATGTTCATGGATAGATCATTGCATCACCTTTCTGCCTCTAGAGGGAGGTCACTCTTACTGACTCTGAAAGCAGAGGATCCTGGGACATGTAGTCCCTCAGCTAACACTGAAGAATAAAGCAGCCCAGAGACTACAACTTGCTTGAGAGCCAAAGCAACAGGGGATCCTTGGAGAGTTTTTAAATTTACTGTAATTGGTGGTCTCGGGGTCTTGTCCTGGGGACTCTGGAGAGTTCAGTTGTGTGCTGCCCTTCTGCTAGTTTCTGTGGAGAGAAACAGCGCCACGGGAGTTCTACATCCAGCCCTCCAGTGACCGTCCTACGTACGCAGCAACCAGATCAGTGACACCGCACCTTCCAGTGACCATCCTATGTAACCAACAAGCAGTTCAGTGACACCGTACCTTCTAGTGACCATCCTACATAAGCAGTTGAATGACACCGCACCTTCCAGTGACTGTCCTACGTAAGCAGACAGCAGTTCAGTTACACTGCACCTTCCAATGACCATCCTATGTTAGCAGCAAGCAGTTCAGTGACACCACATCTTCTAGTGACCATCCTATGTTAGCAGCAAGCAGTTCAGTGACACCGCATCTTCTAGTGACCATCCTATGTTAGCAGCAACCAGTTCAGTGACACCACATCTTCCAGTGGCAGGTACATAGAACCACATTCATCACCAGCAGCCAGAGACACAGGGACATCCATACTGACCATAATCAGTGGTTTCCACTGCAGCCCGCTGTGCATTCTTCACATCATCCTATCTGATCCAGAACCTGTTCACCCCCCTTTCCTGCACCTCAGTTTTATCTTCAGTCATGATTGGTGGAAGGGAGATTGTCCAACCTTCACTCTGTGCCTTACATATGGACATTGCTAGCAGAAACCTTTACCCTCCCCCACTTCCTCTCTACTTCTCACACGTGGACACCGCTAGCAGATACCTTTACCCTCCCCCACTTCTGCTCTACTTCTCACACGTGGACACCGCTAGCAGACACCTTTACCCTCCCCCACTTCCGCTCTACTTCTCACACGTGGACACCGCTAGCAGACACCTTTACCCTCCCCCACTTCCGCTCTACTTCTCACATGTGGACACCGCTAGCAGACACCTCTACCCTCCCCCACTTCCTCTCTACTTCTCACATGTGGACACAGCTAGCAGACACCTCTACCCTCCCCCACTTCCTCTCTACTTCTCACACGTGGACACCACTAGCAGACACCTTTACCCTCTCCCACTTCCTCTCTTTCTCACACGTGGACACCGCTAGCAGACACCTCTACCCTCCCCCACCTCCACTCTACTTCTCACACGTGGACACTGCTAGCAGACACCTCTACCCCACTTCATCCAATGAGATCCCATTACTCCATCTTCTCTGCAGATTTGACCCAGTCATTATCATCCCCTATACTCCAACTGTTGAAGGGCCCCATCTATAGCCGGCAGACGATGAACTCTCCTTGATCTCCATATACTGAATATCCATCGGTAACTCAGAGATGCTCCCACTTTCCATTAGCCAATCCCTGCTCGTCATCCCTCCACACCCGCCCCATATACAGTCCAGGCGTGGCAGTCCCGGGAGTGCAGCTGTAGCTGTGTGAAGCCTGAATGTCCCAGTAGGAGGAGTTCTGCCCGCAGTATGAGCTGCACTCCTGGAGGACCCTGTTCCAGTCTATGCTGCACCACCCCCAGCTTCATGATTGGCCTTCCTCTGCCTCATTGTCTGATATCAATTGTCCGTGTATTGCTACATGTTGGGGATTTCTGCTACAAATCTGAACTAGGAATAGAGAAAGGTAGAAAGGATGGCGCTCTACTTCCTGCTCTCTGTGCTTTCCATCCCCCATCAACCAATCACAATGTGTCTACAATCACCATGGAAATGATCAGATCAATGAAACGTTTGTCATAGACAGACCATCATGTGCCGATCATATACACAGACATTTGTATCACGGGAAACATACAAGAAGAAACATGTATGGAGAAAGACACGGGAAAGTCCCAATATGTGCATTCACCAATCACTCCTTCATTCCCGGTATACACACAATTCCATTGCTTCCATGTGTACACCATCAGTCACTCTTCTAGAATTGGGACATTTTATTACCACCCACCTCTTCAGTGATCCCCCACCATGCAAGTATTGTCCTCACCTACAACTGTGGGCCTAATGGGTGCTTGGAACATTTGTCCACAAAGTATTAGTAATAGACCTCCAAGTGTTTGTGAAATCTCCCACCACAAAATGTACTCAGCCAATCACAGGGCAGGACTCCATTTTTATTCTTCTCCTGCTATCAATGGCCAACCCGGTCCCACACTTCATCCATGTCTTTGGGGACCTCTGATCTCCTTATGAACTGTTTCTTCCATGATGAAGATCAGCCATGGAGTATATCTGAGGTGTATATCAGGGTGTGCTTCTTCCCCACATGAGAGCTGGGATGTCCAGCAACATTCATCTAGAAGACATTTCCCGCACTCAGGGCACTAATACACCTCCAGGGTTGTGTGGGACCCCTGATGTACAGGAAGACAGGACTTCAGTGCGGAATATTCCCTCACTAAGGAGTGGAAAGTAGCTTCTCCCTCGTGTGCAAACTCTGATGTTTATAAAGATGGGACTTCTGTGAAAAACATTTCCCACACTCAGGACAGGAATATGGCTTCTCCCCTGTATGAGATCACTGATGTGTATAAAGACTGTACTTCACTGAAAAAAATTTCCCGCACTCAGAACAGGAATACGGCTTCTCCCCTGTGTGAGATCTCTGATGTCTGTAAAAATGAAACTTTTGTGAAAAACATTTCCCGCACTCAGAACAGGAATACGGTTTCTCCCCTGTGTGAGATCTCTAAAGTTTGTCAAGATCAGATTTCTGTGAAAACATTTCCCACACTCAGGACAGGAATACGGCTTCTCCCCTGTGTGCAATCTCTGATGAGTGTAAAGACTGGATTTATCCGAAAAACATTTCCCACACTCAACGCAGGAATATGGTTTCTCCCCCATGTAAGATCTCTGATGTGTATAAAGACTAGACATGTCTGCAAAACATTTCCCGCACTCAAGACAGGAATATGGCTATTCCCCCATGTGAGACCTTTGATGTCTGTAAAAATGTGACTTTTCTGAAAAACATTTCCCACACTCAGGACAGAAATATGACTTCTCTCCCGTGTGAGATCTATGATGTCTGTAAAGACTGGACTTCACAGAAAAACATTTCCCGCACTCAGTACAGGAATATGGTTTCTCCCCAGAGTGAGATCTTTTATGCACATTAAGACGACATTTATAAAGGAAACCCTTCCCACACTCAGTACAGGAGAATATCTTCCCTATTGGAAGGCCGGCCCGGTCCCGCACAGTCTGAGGTTCCTCAGGATACGAGGAATCCGATGGTCCATCTACACTGGGTGGTGCCGGATGGACATTGGAGGGAGCCGGGTTTTCTCCTGGACTATACTGTGTGATGTCCTCATCTTCTACTTTCCAGTCTGGAGACAAAGTGAGACAATCCTCGGAGGTTTTCCTCATCTCCCGGCCATGGACTAAAATACAAAGACAAAGAGGATTACTAGACAGGAGCTGATTGGTTCCCCCAAACCAGGACTCCACCCACATGAGGCAGCTTGGTCTCTGAGGAGTTTACAATTCCACCCTCAAGGTGTCACGGTCGCCCCCTCGCCTGCTGTCCCTTCCTCCCCTCAGTTCAGGTGGTCTGCAGCAGCTCTCCCCTCGCTCTCCTTTGATCCTCCTCCCTCCCTTCCCCTTGCAGATTCCTCACATCCTGCACAAGGAGAAAACGCCCCCTGTGGTGCGGGTAGCACCTCTCCTCAGGGAAGCTGCCGAGGAGTCAGGCACCCCGCTGGACCCGCATAGCACGGGCCTCCGGGGTGTCTCTGAACCCCCCCCTCCCGGTGGGCGCAACGTGAGAACGAGGCTTCCCATGCTCTGCGCCTGCCAGAGACAAAGGGTGCGCTCCCTGAGCGTGGCCAGAGTGAGGGGGGCGTGCCTCGTTGCCCCGGCAACCCGACACTGGACCGGCCATTGCCAGGGCAACCAGGAAGCGTCCTGCTCCAGCATAAGAGGACCAGAGCGGGACCCGGGAGGTTGTTGGTCCCCTGTACATCACCGTGAGTAGCTGTTGGGAGGTCTGAGCTGAGGCCAGACCCCCACAGCCAGACCCAGCTGAGTACTTTGCTGATCCCTGGGGGCTAGAGGTGCCTGCTGTCTGCTGTGTACCAAAGAATACTCCTACCTGCTATCCATTGTGTGCCAACGAGTACTCCTGCCTGCTATCCATTGTGTGCCAACGAGTACTCCTGCCTGCTATCCATTGTGTGCCAACGAGTACTCCTGCCTTCTATCCGCTGTGTGCCAACGAGTACTCCTGACTGCAATCCATTGTGTGCCAACGAGTACTCCTGCCTGCTATCCGCTGTGTGCCAAAGAGTACTCCTGCCTGCTATCCATTGTGTGCCAACGAGTACTCCTGCCTGCTATCCGCTGTGTGCCAACAAATACTCCAGCCATCTATCCGCTGTGTGCCAACGAGTACTCCTGACTGCAATCCGCTCTGTGCCAGCGAGTACTCCTGCCTGCTATCCATTGTGTGCCAACGAGTACTCCTGCCTTCTATCCGCTGTGTGCCAACGAGTACTCCTGCCTGCTATCCGCTGTGTGCCAACGAGTACTCCTGCCTGCTATCCGCTGTGTGCCAACGAGTACTCCTGCCTGCTATCCGCTGTGTGCCAACGAGTACTCCTGCCTGCTATCCGCTGTGTGCCAACGAGTACTCCTACCTGCTATCTGCCAAAGAGTACTCCTGCCTGCTATCCATTGTGTGCCAACGAGTACTCCTGCCTGCTATCCGCTGTGTGCCAACAAATACTCCAGCCATCTATCCGCTGTGTGCCAACGAGTACTCCTGCCTGCTATCCATTGTGTGCCAATGAGTACTCCTGACTGCTATCCGCTGTGTGCCAATGAGTACTCCTGCCTGCTATCCGCTGTGTGCCAATGAGTACTCCTGCCTGCTATCCGCTGTGTGCCAATGAAAACTCCTGCCTGCTATCCGCTGTGTGCCAATGAGTACTCCTGCCTGCTATCCGCTGTGTGCCAATGAATACTCCTGCCTGCTATCCGCTGTGTGCCAATGAATACTCCTGCCTGCTATCCGCTGTGTGCCAATGAGTACTCCTGCCTGCTATCCATTGTGTGCCAATGAATACTTCTGCCTGCTATCCGCTGTGTGCCAATGAATACTCCTGCCTGCTATCCGCTGTGTGCCAATGAGTACTCCTGCCTGCTATCCGCTGTGTGCCAATGAGTACTCCTGCCTGCTATCCGCTGTGTGCCAACGAGTACTCCTGCCTGCTATCCATTGTGTGCCAATGAATACTCCTGCCTGCTATCCGCTGTGTGCCAATGAGTACTCCTGCCTGCTATCCTCTGTGTGCCAATGAGTACTCCTGCCTGCTATCCGCTGTGTGCCAGAGGTTACTCCTGCTTGCTGTGTGCCCGAGGTGACTGCTGCTTAACCGTGAGTGCTCAGACCCGCCTGTCGGAACTACCCCCCATGGGTCTCCCTATTTTCCCTGCCTGAACTGTCCATGAATCCCCCTATTACCTTGCCTGGACTGGCCCCATTGAATGCCCCTATGTTCCCTGCTTGGACTGCCGTTGAATTTCCCTCTTGTCCCGCCTAGACTGCCCCATTGAACACTCAGACCTTTCTTACCTGGATTGCTCCATTGAACCTCCCTATTACCTTTGCCTGGAACTGCCTGCTTGGATTAATACTTTCTCAGGCCATTGCTACCCAAATTGCCCTATCGTGGGCCGGATTACAATTGTTTTGGGCTCCTCCCCTCTCTTCCCCTTTTGGGTACCCAGACGCTACCTTCCTACCCTGATTGAGTGCCTCCCATAGTTCAATACAGCTTTGTGTGTTTATCATCCTCCGTGTGTGTTGTGTCCTGCCTACACTTCCATCACACAAGGGAACTAGGAAATGGCTCCTCTGATCTCCTACCAGGTCATTTCTTTATTCATGGACCTTAGTCAGAGAGTGAGGAAACAACCAGAACTGTCTTTTATAGGAGGGACAGTGATGAGGGGATTATAGGACGAGGGTCCCCACCCCCTCTATCACTCATCACCATCTTCCCAACACAAGAAGTACTGCACTTCCTTATTTAGTCCATGATTTAGTCATGAAGAACAGCGGGGCTGAGCCCCACCAGAGGTCAGAGAGTATACAGTGCAGGGGTCAGGAGTATGTAATGTACAACATAGAGTATATAGTGCAGGGGTCAGGAGTATGTAATGTACAACATAGAGTATACAGTGCAGGGGTCAGGAGTATGTAATGTACAACATAGAGTATACAGTGCAGGGGTCAGGAGTATGTAATGTACAACATAGAGTATACAGTGCAGGGGTCAGGAGTATGTAATGTACAACATAGAGTACATAGTGCAGGGGTCAGGAGTATGTAATGTACAATATAAATTATACAGTGTAAGGGTCAGGACTCATAATATTGGTATTCAGCAATCAGTGGAAGCTTAAATGTTTACTGTAGACAAGTTGCAGAGATCCCACACCGCTGCCTCCCATCTCCTGAGACTGCACTCAGTGACTTGGGTCTGAGACACTACAGACATATCCCTCCACCCGGCACAGCCAGACCACAGAGCAAGGAACCCTGGGAGAAATGTTCTGTCAGAGGTCCTACTAGACCCGGGCAAAGGGCAGGAGGCCCAAATTACATGACCCAAGTACCTAGGTCTAGTAATGCTCATGAATCAACATTTTCCTGCCAGCTGAACCCCAAAACCTCCATAAATCCAGTCTAGATACATAAATTGTGTCTGCAGCACAGAGAAGGAAGATTATCCGAGAGAAATCCAGGAATACAGGACGGGGAACACAGCTCAGGAAAGTGACCAGGGGATTACAGGCTGATATCACCCAGTCCCCGCCCTACTCTGGACCAATCAGTGAGCAGTATGGGTGGAGGAATGGATTTAGTGTTCATGACCCACCTGTGCTGATCTCTGTAGGAGTGTCCTCCTCTATAAATGTCCCCGTTATTCCATCCTCCTCCATAGACTGCTGATCATCCCTCACATACGCCTCTTCTTCTTCTGCTTTCACCTCAAATTCTATATCGATTGGATCTCCACTCTAAATCAAGGAAATGAGAGAAAATATCATCTGTAAAATGTAAGATTTATGATTGTGACATCACATAAAAAAATCCACACTTTGTCTCCTCAAGTCCATGTTCTAGATGCTCCATCCCACCAACCTTGTAATAATGAGGGATGGTGTGACCTTCCTGTGTGGAATCCCGGGAATACAGAGGACAGGTACATCTCTCTGGTGGGTTCCTGTAGCTGGATGACTCCACCATGGTGTCCTGGTACAGATCTTTGTGTTCTCTTAGAAGCTCTGACTCCTCCATCACCCCATCTTCATCCTCCTCCTCTTTTATCTCTTCGTTAATCTCAACTTTAGGATCTCTCAGGTTTCCACTCTGAATATATAATAAAAATGCCATCAATGGTAACAATGCAGATAATGTACAGATCCTAATGATACTATCAGTGATTGTTCCTTATCTACCTGATGATGGTGAGGGATGGTGTGACCTTCCTGTGTGGAATCCCGGGAATACAGAGGACGGGGACATCTCTCTGGTGGGTTCCTGGTATTAGGTGGCTCCATCATATCCTTGTGTCCTTCTGAAAACTCCTCCATCACTCCATACTCCTCATCCTCCTCTTTATACTCTTCTTTAACATCAATATTATCATCCCCGAGGATTCCACTCTGAAAGATATAATAAAACATTCATTGTAACAAACATGCTGTGTATAAATCACAACTACCAATAATTGTCATCATCTACCTGATGATGGTGAGGGATGGTGTGACCTTCCTGTGTGGAATCCCGGGAATACAGAGGACGGGGACATCTCTCTGGTGGGTTCCTGTAGCTGGATGACTCCACCATGGCGTCCTGGTATAGATCTTTGTGTTCCTTTAGAAGCTCTGACTCCTTCATCCCCCCATCCTCATCCTCCTCCTCTTTTATCTCTTCTTTAACCTCAACTTTAGGATCTCTCAGGTTTCCACTCTGAATATATAATAAAAATGACATCAATGGTAACAATGCAGATAATGTACAGATCCTAATGATACTATCAGTGATTGTTCCTCATCTACCTGATGATGGTGAGGGATGGTGTGACCTTCCTGTGTGGAATCCCGGGAATACAGAGGACGGGGACATCTCTCTGGTGGGTTCCCATGACTGGATCCATCTGTAGGAAACACACACACTGACTGAATCCATTGTTTCTATGTGTTTATCAGATGATGGGGGATCTAGGTGGATCCTCCGTACTGCTCTCTCCTTTACAATAAAGTCTCCTCTTACCCGGTGATGTGAGGGGCGGCTGATTGTCCATCATGACGTCCTTGTAGAGATCCTTGTGTCCTTCTAAATACTCCCACTCCTCCATGGAGAAATAGACAGTGACACCCTGACACCTTATAGGAACCTGACACACACAATGATACAGTCACCATCCAGACACATCCCTTGTCTGTTACTGGAGAATGTCCCAGAATTCCCGGCACCGCTCACCTCTCCTGTCAGCAGCTCAGTGATCTCTCTGGTGACTTCTAGAATCTTCTTCTTCTTTCTCTCTTCTATCAGGGAGGGAGGTGGAGGCAATGTGATGTCATATGATCTCCAGACTTCACAGGAGGAAAACTCTACATCTGAACACAAATAGTCACATCAAATGATATTCCCAGAATCCTCCTCACCTCTCCATTCAGGTCTCCATTTTATTAAAGCCCCACTTCAGGCTGAGGTATAATTCCCCCCACAGGACCCCCACACTACGCAGGGTATAGGCTTGTTGCAGCATTCTGATGTCATTACATACAACGCAGGACCAACAGTCCCACTTTACATGTGAGGATACCAAGGGACCCCACATCCTAAGAGCATCAGGGAAAAAGCCAGATGGAGGGACATTGGGAGGAGGAGCTGTGAGGTCAGTGTGATGTCATAGGATTCTCTGACTCTGGATGGAGGGACATTGGGGGGAGGAGCTGTGAGGTCAGTGTGATGTCATAGGATTCTCTGACTCTGGATGGAGGGACATTGGGAGGAGGAGCTGTGAGGTCAGAGTGATGTCATAGGATTCTCTGACTCTGGATGGAGGGACATTGGGAGGAGGAGCTGTGAGGTCAGTGTGATGTCATAGGATTCTCTGACTCTGGATGGAGGGACATTGGGGGGAGGAGCTGTGAGGTCAGTGTGATGTCATAGGACATATAGACTCTGGATGGAGGGACATTTGGATGGGGACATTTGAGGGGTCCGCTATATGAGGCTCCCATGCAAACCAAATCTTTGTTCCTGGGTGCGTCCTACCTCTCCTCAACTGAAGAGTGACCTTTACCATCCAGAAATCTGTCCGGAATCTGTGGAAGTAAGCTGTCATGTGATCAGGTGACGTGCGGAGGAACGGAGTGTAAATAGCAGACAATTGTCTCCAGAGCCCCTAATGGTGGGGATGGATTTGGCGGCGTGCTGGTGCCAAGTTTCCTCCCCCCAGGGTCACTGCAGGTGTGGAGAAAAGCTGTGTAAGAGGATATGGAGGAGAGATGAGGAGGAGATCCAGGAATCAGGAGAAAGGTCAGGGCAAGCAACAGACGAGCGCATCCAAGAGACCAAGCCGGGGTCACTACACAGAAAATCAATCCAAGGAAACAACAGGCAGGACGAGGAATAGCAAGAAGGAGCTGAGAGACAAATGAGAATATTGCTCAGCCAATGGGAGATGATCTCAGCATGACTTCCATCATGAAGGAGATGAGGGGGAGGGGAGGAAGTCACTGAAGGTGACCATAGATCCATGGAAATTCAGCTGGTTCAGCAGGGATCGCTCACATTTCCATCCATGTGTGGCCACTGCCGGATAAAAGACACTCCCCCAGCGGCTGCAGCCAATAGCTTCAGTGCTGATCCGTGTATTCTGAGAGCGGAGGAGTCCCCCCATTGTCAGGATACAAGAGTGCAGCGGGGAGGATTCCCCCATCCACCTCCAATGTGTGGATGGGGGAATCACTTCAGTTTTTATGGTCATCCCGCTGGCTGAACGATAAAACTGAACCATGTAGGCCAGCTTTGGGGGCAAATATATTATCATCAACTCCTCCCCCTGAAGGGGTTCATCTACGTATTACCTCCTCTGCCGCCAGATCCAGGAATGTCACCTCTCTACTTCTTCCTGATTCACCTCTCCCCTGGAACGTCCTGTCTGTACCTGAAATCACTTCCTGTCTGTACCTGACATCACTTCCTGTCTGTACCTGACATCACTTCCTGTGTGTCTTCCATATAGACTTCCTGTCTGGGTAGAAGTGAGATCCCCACCTTGTGGAGCTCAGAGGAACTGCAGCCCCGAGAAGCGTCTGGTAGTGTGACCCCGACCTTGTGCTGGGTGTGTATGGACTGTAGATCCTTATAGAGGGGTCACCTCCACTCCCACCAAGGGGGACAGAAATATATGACTCCTCGGGGGAGGGGTTTTGGCCCCTTTGATTTTGCAGTAACATTGATTGCAGATTTAGTCCTGTAGAACATCTGGTATATGGATACAAAGCCCCCCAGCTGGGAGTAAAGGGTGGAAATGGCTGGTGACCCCCAGATTTGGGCAATGATGTCATCACTATAAATGGATAAAACCCGCGCTATGTGTAACAACTCCAAACCTACAAAAACCTTCTAGCGGACTGCTGCTGTAACAAAGGGAAGGATTCCCTGTCATCTAGAAGAGCATTATGTGTCACAGCTCTGTCCTATTGTGTGTGCACAGAAATCATCACAAATACACTACAAATATGTGGAGACATTCAGAGATAAAGAGCTCGGGGCTCCAAATCCTATTCTCTGCACATCCACTGCTTCCACTTTACACCCACTTCATTGGTCTTATGGGGTTTATCAATAAATGAAGGAAACTGAACCGTGTGCAAATCCATCCACAACATAAAGTGCTTTGTGCTCAAGATGCTGCTCCCTGCAGATCCACTGCTTCCACTTTACACCCACTTCATTCATCTCATCAGATTTGCTGCTGTAGGAAATCATTTATAATGATGTCCCATCTTGCTGCTTGTAAGCACAATTCTGCAGCTAATTGGCCACTCGGATTACTTTTACATGAAAGCCGACCTCCAGCTAATAAAGCAGCACTAGAATGATGCCTGTAGCTGCAAGCATCCTCCCGGTATAACCACTCCAAGTCCAGCGACGTTCCAGTACATTGCTGGTCCATGTTGGACATATATGTACCAGCAGAGAACACGGACATACGATGAATCGGGTCTGCGGACCAATATGACTGCAATTCATTCTTTTCTGTAATGCCGATGTTGGGGGTTCGGCCCAATAAGTTTTAATTTCATAAACGGTGATAGAGTTCCATGTGAATTGTGTGACAAGAGCTGAATTTGGGGGGCGGCCATGTATTGTGGTGTATAAATTGCCTTGGCCCACAATTGGTACAAATCTTCTGTGAAGAACAGTGGAGGGGCTGAACACTAGTGCTGGCAGTGACCGGGCCGATCCGGCTAACACTGAGTATTGGGGACACTATACAAAGCCGGCACTAGTATAGTTCTGTTCATGATCAATATATTGATCCGTACAAACACTATACTAGTAATGGCGGTGATCAGCGACCTATAGCGTGAGTGCGACAGTGTGCGGCCAATCTAACGCCAGCTGACCCTGGCTGGGAGGGGCTTACTGACCCTGACACTATGTGATGTCACTAGTGGCAGGAATACAGAGATCAGTGATACATTCTATATACTGACACTGTACTAATGGCACTGGCTGGGTGACGGGGCCATCAAAGGGTTAAATGTGCTAATCTATCGTGTGTGTGTACAATGTAGTGGTGCTTTTACTCGGTGCCGTGTTCTCTCTTCTCTCCCTGGACCGACCGGGGGGGCAGTGGGGGCCGCAGGTGCATTGACACCCCAAAACAGGAAGTGATGCAGATTACGCCACTTTGCCAAGAGCTGCTGCTCGCCCACAAAATGCAGGTAAGTGGTCGGCAAGTAGTTAAGAAAGTAAATAAAAAACCTTAAAAACATTTTTTTTAAATTCTCAATATGGTATTTAACTTTTTTTTTTAATACTTTTATCAGAATAGTAGGATGTTACCATAGTAACCATTGTACTACTGTGGGGGGGGGGAAGGGGGGTGATCAGGGATTTTGTTTCCACACTTTTCTTTGCAGGAGAAATAATGGTCATTTCTCCTTCAATGCAAAGCTTGCTGTCAGAACCGAACTCATTCATCAACTGTCATCAGTGAGTTCGATTTTTGACAGCTCAAGATAATGATCTGTGATTGGCTGGAGCTGGTCACATGGTACAGGGTGCTGTGATTGGCCCCATGTATCATGTGACAGCTGTGGGCCAATCACAGCTCACTAGGAGGAGAAGCAGAGCTGTTATGAATGAGATTGATTCATAATTGCTTACATTGGGATCACCTAGAGATCACATGATCACCGGGTTACAATCACTGGGATCTTCATTCCGCTGTATCCGCCAGACACAGCAGTCGGGGGAGGGGAGCGCTGTGTGCCGGCTCGGGTGTGTGGTGTGCCTCCTGTGTTAGTACAGCCAGAGTGACGTACAAGTACATTGCTTTGCCTGTAGCTGCCGCCTGGCCACAGTACATTGCGGGTGGGAAGCGGGTAATCTAGGACTAAGGATTCCAAGCTCACTCCTTGGGCCATGATATCATCCAGGCAAGAAATGTAAGTTCTGTGTTCCAATTATGAGGTGACAACAGCATAGAGTGCTTTCAGGATAATGGACAAAGGTAGACAAGTATTGCATGCTGTTGTTGGTTTTTATTACAGCTAATACATTTTGTTTGGCTTTTTCTACATTGTTCCCCAATCCTGACATTCATGGCCTCCTGTGCTGGGTGTGCCGACACATCCAGACCCTGGAGCAAGCCCTGGAGGTGGACCCAGCCAAGGACCAGCCTGGACTTGTGGCCTATATTAAGCAACATTTTTAGTTTTTTGGTTTTAAGATGTTTTAAGATTTTTATAAATTTGTAAATAAATGTTCTATTTCTCTTGGACAGTGCCCTGTGTTGTGTCTTCTTCAGCCTTTGCAGGTCGGCAATCTTCTTCATTGCAGTTGGAGCTGATCTGCATGTCCCTAAAGCAGCGGTTCTCAACCTGGGGGTCGCGACCCCTTTGGGGGTCGAACGACACTTTCCCAGGGGTCGCCTAAGACCATCGGAAAACACATATTTCCGATGGCCTTAGGAACCGAGACACCGCTCCTTGATCCGTCTGCAGGTGTGGGCGGGATGACATGCCGTCCCTGTCATCTGGACACACCCCCGGGATCAATCCTTCCTCGTCGGTGATTGGCCGCCGGAACTGTAGCTCAAGAGAGGCACACAGGCGGCCAATCACCGGCGAGGAGGTGGAGCTTGGAAAGGAGGAGCCGAGCGGCACCGCGAAGCACGAGCGAGTGAAGAGGAGGAAAGCGGCCGGAGAAGGAAGCCATCTGACCGGTAAGTGTTTGTACCATGGGAGAGGGAGGGAGCGAGCGAGCCCAGGCTGGAGCAGGGGTCAGCAAGGTAAGTATCATTGGTGTCAGTGGGAGGAATAGTGCCCAATCATTGGTGTCACTATTACCAATGATGGGGCACTATTCCTCCCCCCACTGACACCAACGATGGGGCACTATTCCTCCCACTGACACTAACGATGGGGCACTATTCCTCCCACTGACACCAACGATGGGGCACTATTCCTCCCACTGACACCAACGATGGGGCACTATTCCTCCCACTGACACCAACGATGGGGCACTATTCCTCCCACTGACACCAATGTTGGGGCACTATTGCTCCCCCTGATGCCAACGATGGGGCACTATTCCTCCCACTGACACCAATGATGGGGGCACTATTCCTCCCACTGATACCAATAATGGGGCACTATTCCTCCCACTGACACCAATGATGGGGCACTATTCCTCCCACTGACACCAATAATGGGGCCGTATTCCCCCCACTGACACCAATGATGGGGCACTATTCCTCCCACTGACACCAGTGATGGGGCACTATTCCTCCCACTGACACCAATGATGGGGCACTTTTCCTCCCACTGACACCAGTGATGGGACACTATTCCTCCCACTGACACCAGTGATGGGGCACTATTCCTCCCACTGACACCAATGATGGGGCACTATTCCCCCCACTGACACCAATGATGGGGCACTATTCCCCCCACTGACACCAATGATGGGGCACTATTTCCCCCACTGACACCAACGATGGGGCACTATTCCCCCCACTGACACCAACGATGGGGCACTATTCCTCCCACTGACACCAACGATGGGGCACTATTCCTCCCACTGACACCAACGATGGGGCACTATTCCTCCCACTGACACCAACGATGGGGCACTATTCCTCCCACTGACACCAACGATGGGGCACTATTCCTCCCACTGACACCAACGATGGGGCACTATTCCTCCCACTGACACCAACGATGGGGCACTATTCCTCCCACTGACACCAACGATGGGGCACTATTCCTCCCACTGACACCAACTATGGGGCACTATTCCTCCCACTGACACCAACGATGGGGCACTATACCTCCCTCTGATACCAACGATGGGGCACTATTCCTCCCACTGACACCAATGTTGGGGCACTATTGCTCCCCCTGACGCCAACGATGGGGCACTATTCCTCCCACTGACGCCAACGATGGGGCACTATTCCTCCCACTGACACCAACGATGGGGCACTATTCCTCCCACTGACACCAACGATGGGGCACTATTCCTCCCACTGACACCAACGATGGGGCACTATTCCTCCCACTGACACCAACGATGGGGCACTATTCCTCCCACTGACACCAACGATGGGGCACTATTCCTCCCACTGACACCAACTATGGGGCACTATTCCTCCCACTGACACCAACGATGGGGCACTATACCTCCCTCTGATACCAACGATGGGGCACTATTCCTCCCACTGACACCAATGTTGGGGCACTATTGCTCCCCCTGACGCCAACGATGGGGCACTATTCCTCCCACTGACACCAACGATGGGGCACTATTCCTCCCACTGACACCAACGATGGGGCACTATTCCTCCCACTGACACCAACGATGGGGCACTATTCCTCCCACTGACACCAACGATGGGGCACTATTCCTCCCACTGACACCAACGATGGGGCACTATTCCTCCCACTGACACCAACTATGGGGCACTATTCCTCCCACTGACACCAACGATGGGGCACTATACCTCCCTCTGATACCAACGATGGGGCACTATTCCTCCCACTGACACCAATGTTGGGGCACTATTGCTCCCCCTGACGCCAACGATGGGGCACTATTCCTCCCACTGACACCAACGATGGGGCACTATTCCTCCCACTGACACCAACGATGGGGCACTATTCCTCCCACTGACACCAACTATGGGGCACTATTCCTCCCACTGACACCAACGATGGGGCACTATACCTCCCTCTGATACCAACGATGGGGCACTATTCCTCCCACTGACACCAATGTTGGGGCACTATTGCTCCCCCTGATGCCAACGATGGGGCACTATTCCTCCCACTGACACCAATGATGGGGGCACTATTCCTCCCACTGATACCAATGATGGGGCACTATTCCTCCCACTGACACCAATGATGGGGCACTATTCCTCCCACTGACACCAATAATGGGGCCGTATTCCCCCCACTGACACCAATGATGGGGCACTATTCCTCCCACTGACACCAGTGATGGGGCACTATTCCTCCCACTGACACCAATGATGGGGCACTTTTCCTCCCACTGACACCAGTGATGGGACACTATTCCTCCCACTGACACCAGTGATGGGGCACTATTCCTCCCACTGACACCAATGATGGGGCACTATTCCCCCCACTGACACCAATGATGGGGCACTATTCCCCCCACTGACACCAATGATGGGGCACTATTCCCCCCACTGACACCAACGATGGGGCACTATTCCCCCCACTGACACCAACGATGGGGCACTATTCCTCCCACTGACACCAACGATGGGGCACTATTCCTCCCACTGACACCAACGATGGGGCACTATTCCTCCCACTGACACCAACGATGGGGCACTATTCCTCCCACTGACACCAACGATGGGGCACTATTCCTCCCACTGACACCAACAATGGGGCACTATTCCTCCCACTGACACCAACGATGGGGCACTATTCCTCCCACTGACACCAACTATGGGGCACTATTCCTCCCACTGACACCAACGATGGGGCACTATACCTCCCTCTGATACCAACGATGGGGCACTATTCCTCCCACTGACACCAATGATGGGGGCACTATTCCTCCCACTGACACCAATGATGGGGCACTATTCCCCCCACTGACACCAATAATGGGGCCATATTCCCCCCACTGACACCAATGATGGGGCACTATTCCTCCCACTGACACCAGTGATGGGGCACTATTCCTCCCACTGACACCAATGATGGGGCACTTTTCCTCCCACTGACACCAGTGATGGGACACTATTCCTCCCACTGACACCAGTGATGGGGCACTATTCCTCCCACTGACACCAATGATGGGGCACTATTCCCCCCACTGACACCAATGATGGGGCACTATTCCCCCCACTGACACCAATGATGGGGCACTATTCCCCCCACTGACACCAATGATGGGGCACTATTCCCCCCACTGACACCAATGATGGGGCACTATTCCCCCCACTGACACCAATGATGGGGCACTATTCCCCCCACTGACACCAATGATGGGGCACTATTCCCCCCACTGACACCAATGATGGGGCACTATTCCCCCCACTGACACCAATGATGGGGCACTATTCCCCCCACTGACACCTACGATGGGGCACTATTCCTCCCATTGACACCAACGATGGGGCACTATTCCTCCCCCCACTGACACCAACGATGGGGCACTATTCCTCCCCCCACTGACACCAACGATGGGGCACTATTCCTCCCACTGACACCAACGATGGGGCACTATTCCTCCCACTGACACCAATGATGGGGCACTATTCCTCCCACTGACACCAATGATGGGGCACTATTCCTCCCACTGACACCAATGATGGGGCACTATTCCTACCACTGACACCAATGATGGGGCACTATTCCTCCCATTGACATCAGTGATGGGGCATTATTCCTCCCATTGACATCAGTGATGGGGCACTATTCCCCCCACTGACACCAATGATGGGGCACTATTCCTCCCACTGACACCAACGATGGGGCACTATTCCTCCCACTGACACCAACGATGGGGCACTATTCCTCCCACTGACACCAACAATGGGGCACTATTCCTCCCACTGACACCAACGATGGGGCACTATTCCTCCCACTGACACCAACTATGGGGCACTATTCCTCCCACTGACACCAACGATGGGGCACTATACCTCCCTCTGATACCAACGATGGGGCACTATTCCTCCCACTGACACCAATGATGGGGGCACTATTCCTCCCACTGACACCAATGATGGGGCACTATTCCCCCCACTGACACCAATAATGGGGCCATATTCCCCCCACTGACACCAATGATGGGGCACTATTCCTCCCACTGACACCAGTGATGGGGCACTATTCCTCCCACTGACACCAATGATGGGGCACTTTTCCTCCCACTGACACCAGTGATGGGACACTATTCCTCCCACTGACACCAGTGATGGGGCACTATTCCTCCCACTGACACCAATGATGGGGCACTATTCCCCCCACTGACACCAATGATGGGGCACTATTCCCCCCACTGACACCAATGATGGGGCACTATTCCCCCCACTGACACCAATGATGGGGCACTATTCCCCCCACTGACACCAATGATGGGGCACTATTCCCCCCACTGACACCAATGATGGGGCACTATTCCCCCCACTGACACCAATGATGGGGCACTATTCCCCCCACTGACACCAATGATGGGGCACTATTCCCCCCACTGACACCAATGATGGGGCACTATTCCCCCCACTGACACCTACGATGGGGCACTATTCCTCCCATTGACACCAACGATGGGGCACTATTCCTCCCCCCACTGACACCAACGATGGGGCACTATTCCTCCCCCCACTGACACCAACGATGGGGCACTATTCCTCCCACTGACACCAACGATGGGGCACTATTCCTCCCACTGACACCAATGATGGGGCACTATTCCTCCCACTGACACCAATGATGGGGCACTATTCCTCCCACTGACACCAATGATGGGGCACTATTCCTACCACTGACACCAATGATGGGGCACTATTCCTCCCATTGACATCAGTGATGGGGCATTATTCCTCCCATTGACATCAGTGATGGGGCACTATTCCTCCCACTGCAAAATTACAGTTATGAAGTAGCAACGAAAATAATTTTATGGTTGGGGGTCACCACAACATGAGGAACTGTATTAAGGGGTCGCGGCATTAGAAAGGTTGAGAACCACTGCTCTAAAGCATTGCAGGACTCTGCTAGCTCCAGCTGCACTGGACAATCTTGCTTACCTGGAATGTCTGGTAATGTCCAAATGAAGTGTTTTCTGGCAAGTCCAGCTTTAGGACTGTAGCAGATAGGATTGCATGTTTCCGAGAGGTAAACCAGCTCCTTCAATCCTAAGCTGGGATACATAAAGATTGAAGTTGTCTGCTTGCTGTCTGCAGCTACTCCCAATCTTGGTTTGCTTCCTCTTGTGAAATGCTGCAACAGTTTACACAGAACACTCCATTCACGTTACATTGTTCACGTTTGGAGTAGATCTTCATTCCATCCAGGGACTTCTACATAGCTTGGTGGAGTGGAGTTGTGCAGACTGCCAAAAGGGGGTGCAGCCAAGTAGACAATGTGTGGGGGGATCCTGTGGCCCAGCTCTGTCAAGATGATTCCCATCACCTCATCTCTAGTTGGGATTGGCATTACACAGAAGTCACATGACTTGAAAGCTGCTCTTGGAAGGACTATCAGTTATGGATGAGACCAGTTACATGCAATGTCCCCCAGAAAAGAAGGGGCCCTAATGGGCAAATTGTCTGTCTGCTCCACACATACTACTTGGATCCAACTTGTTGCTCATTCACATGTCAGTGTTTTGACAACAAGAGGTGGGGAGGGAATGAAGTGAGGAACAAGTGTCCACTGGGCACATAAATTCCATAGGCACACACATCTAGAATCAGGCAGCTAAAGATCCTATGCTCCCCAACCAATCTCGGGGCAAGATGTTACACGGGGTGTAAAGCAAACTTAGTCTGGGTCCAGTTAGTCCAGCATAATGATAGTCCAAACAACAGAAGGCCTTCTTCTTATCTCCCAACTTTTCTGTGTCTCTAGCATTCCTTGGCAGGCTTACTGTGTGTAAGTTGTGTCCTGGTGTCACGCCTGGTGTCCTGGATATTACACACTTCTTGTATAGTGTGTGTCAATGAAGTAGCACAGGGAACATATTTGGACAGCAGTGTCAGTCTCTGGGGAGGTGAGTGTTCCATGCAGGAGTCTTGGCCAAAACCAGCACCCCAAAAAGACAAAAGCTAGCCGACACTTAGAAAACAAGCTGCAATATTGTGTGTTCCCATATTGGGGAACGTTAGCCTTGCCCACAGAGTCCACTGAGAATTCTAAGCTCCCTTGGGGCAGCCAAATGGTTAGCAGATAATGGCCAACCGCCACATGTGCCAGAGAACTTGTGTGATGGGGAACAGCTAAAACTATTTGCAGGACAGACCACCAGGTGAAAGCAGCAGAAAGGCCAAAGAGTCTCACCACCAATGCCTCTGGAAGGGTCACCTTTTAGTTTTCTTTCTGAAGTGCTGCTTTTTTAGTGTTCGCTATTTGGAATTATTGGTAGCCATACTCAGAAAAGCCCCTGTGTTGGATTCCCGACATGACCAAGCCACCATTATTACCCCAAATGCATTTCTGACAATTTGAAAGACACGTTCTGCTACTTTCCAAATAATGTTTATTACAAAAAAAAATACAAAATGAATGGGGAGGAGGAGGCTGCTGCTGCAGAGGGGGTGGGTGTGAGGGTTGGGGAGGTACAGTGTGTGGGGGGCTGGGGAAGAGTGGTGGGGAGGGAGTGCTGGGGGAGAAGTTGAATGGGGGGAATGGAAGACAGGGAGAATGTGGGGAGGGGCATTTGAGGGCTGAGGAGAATGGGCAGCACGTGGAAGGTAAGGGTGGAAACGGGATTGAGAGGAGGGGCATGTAGAAACAAGGGGAGGGGTGTGAAAGTGGGGGTGTGGTCAAGGGGAGTGTGAGGAAGGTGCAGAAGAGGGATCCATGGGGAAGGAGGCATACTGGTCTTCGGGTGAGGTTTCTTGAGGGGGTTACTCCAGAGTGGGTAGTTCCAGAATTGGCACCTCCAAAGCTTGTTCCCCTGCTGCTTCCATGGTACTTTCTACAGGGAAACTCTGTGGCAACCTTGGCATTGGCCCCAAACTACTACTGCACAGGGGTTGGGAGCCTCTGGCCGAAGGTGCATTTTGTTCAGCCCCTGCTTGACATAAGGCCCGGATATGATGACTAAGGTCCTGCAGCGCTGTAGTCTGATCCCTGACCGCGGTGACAAGTCCAAGCAGGGCTTCATGTTGGAGCACCAGTAATCTTTCTATATTACTGGATGCATTAGAAAGCCTCCTTTGCTCCCATAATCTCTCCATGTTGAAAAGCCTTTCCCCAAGCTTGAGAAGGGGGCTGGGTCCAGGTGTACGGGGTGCTGATCCAGCTGGATCCAATGTTGGCTGCAAGGAGAAACAAACAAAAAAATGAAAGAGTGTTTAACACACAGCACAAGGGTACAGTAGGACAGGGGGCTCGTCTGACACCAAACACTAGTTCATGTTCTTGTCCCACCCCTAGGACCAGGTATTGGTGAATGCCTTTCCCTGACACATTACACTGGATCAGCATTTGACCAAAATGAATGGTTTGGCATCTTTCCCCAGACTGATACCTTCCTGCTGATTTGTCACATGCACATCACTCCCTCCAGCTCATGACTAAGCAATGATCCGAAAAAAGTAAGTTACACATCACGTTGCCAAATCCTGCCCAGCCAGGAACGGAGTTATACTCTAAATGGGTGACTCATTAGGGAGAACATCTTTAGCATCTCTTACCGGATGTTCAGGCAACTCAGGTGGAGGTGACGGCATTTCATGTAAGTTTGGAGTGCCTGAACTTCCCTGCACCACAAAACAAAAAAAAAAAAACCATGCCATTTCCCAAATACACATGTAACATGCATTTGTACATCCCCACCCCATTACAGCAGTTCCCGTACCCCAACATCAGATGTAGATTCCTCTCCCACTCCAACAGCTGGGGTCTCCAGGGGCAAAAGATGATCTGCAAATAGAGTTCAAGATGATGATTAGCAACAGATACTACTTAGGCTGCATGTATGATGTGACATTTGTGACCAAGGTTTGAGGGATTGCTCATTGGTATGTTCTTCACCCAAGTTTATCCAGACAAATAGGACACTGGCAGCCACAGCCCAGGAGACTGGTAGGGAGTAGAAAGAGGCATGGTAAGGCTCAGGAGCAGGGGCCACAAGAATAAGGGGCCACCTTTCCTGCCAAACAAGGAGGCAGATGTTAGGATGGCTCCATTATGCCCATAAGCTACTGCAGCCATTTTGACCATGGGCTTCAAACATTAAAGCAAAAGATATAACATTTGTCGTTAAGGCAACATTCCAAAAAGGATTCAATAGGTTATAGAAGGGTCACCCAGAAAAAAAAAAGGGGTCGGATCAAATCTAAATGTTCCCCAAAATATTTCCAAAACCAAATGCATGTAAATGCACCCAAAAGAATTGTTGATATAACTGTTGATCTGAAGAGACCAAGAGCAATGCATCCAAAACTCCTTTAATCACTTTTAAACCGCAGGTCTCCTGCAAACTCAATGTGAAAAAGAAAATAATGAACTCATGTGGCAGTCTCAGAGTATCCAAAAACATTAAACAGCCTTTCCAGACGATTGGAAGCTGTTTAAGCTACAAAGGGCGGGGCCAACTCAATATTGAACCCTACGGACTAAGACTGGGATGCCATTCAAGTTCATGTGTGCGGAAAGGAAGTCATCCCAGCAGTGTTGGCAATATAGTGTATTTGTCAATGAACAATAGATTAGTCTTTATGATGCCTTTTGGGCTTTAGGTGACTTAAATTCCAAGATTCTCGGTGGATAAGTCTGGCAAAGGAATAGATCTTCCTGCTAGTCATGTGATGTGCCAAAACAAAGCAGTCTAATTATTGGCCCCAAGTTTACATAAGAGGCCCAAAGCATTAGTTGGGTTCCATTTTTTTTTGGGGGGGGGGGGGGAGGAGCACTTTAAATGATTTGCCCCTGGGGATTCCTTTTTCAAGCATTGAATTTCGTGTAATTTTATTTGGATCTGGCTGGGTTTTTGGACTCCAGGAAAATGGCCCCAAGAATACCCAGTCATGGTATGTATTTGATTTGGCCTCTACATTTTGAACAAAGGCAAAATGGTCGCCTTCACTTGGAACTTGATGATTGGGTGAGCAGCTACATTTCTTGATGTTGACCTCAAGTTTTCCTATGCTGAAGTCCCAGATCACATGATGAAACAAGTCAGGAGAGGGGCCCACTAGACATTACTGCCAGCAGGGTCAGCACGGCTTTTTTAACCACTTGGCTACCGGACACTTAGACTCCCTTCCTGCCCCGGACAATATTCACCTTTCAGCGCTGTCACACTTTGAATGACGATTGTGGTCATGCAACACTGTACCCATATGACATTTTTATCTTTTTTTTCACACAAATAGTGGTTGCTTCTGGTGGTATTTAATCTCTGATGGGTGGTTTGTTTTTTGTGCTATAAACAAAAAAAAAAGCTAAAAATTTTAAATCAAAAAATGTTTGTCTTTGTTTCTCTTTTTCAAACAGGTAATTTTTCTCCTTCACTGATGTGTGTCAATGAGGCTGCACTGATAGGCAGCACTGATGGACACTGATGAGGTGGCACAGATAGGCAGCACTGATGGACACTGATGAGGTGGCACAGATAGGCAGCACTGATGGACACTGATGAGGTGGCACAGATAGGCAGCACTGATGGACACTGATGAGGTGGCACAGATAGGCAGCACTGATGGACACTGATGAGGTGGCACAGATAGGCAGCACTGATGGACACTGATGAGGTGGCACAGATAGGCAGCACTGACTGGCAGCACTGCTGGGCTCTGATCATTATTATTATTACTTCGAGTTTATATAGCGCCAAAGGGTTTGCTCAGCGCTGTACAATAGAGGGGGGACAATACATGGCACAGTACAACAACAACAAACAGCGTACGAGGGGTAAGAGGGCCCTACTCTTTCGAGCTTACAATCTAGGAGGGAGGGGGTAAAGGTACAGTAGGAAGTGGCTGAGGGGAATGAGGGGTGGGAGGAAAGAGGGAGAATGGCCGTTAGGTGAGGGTGGGGTAGGCTTCCCTGAAGAGATGGGTTTTGAGGGAGCGCCTGAATGTGAGGAGGGAAGGCGACAGTCTGATGGATTGGGGCAGTGAGTTCCAGAGGATGGGGGAGGACCTGGAGAAGTCCTGCAGTCGTGCATGGGAGGAGGAGACCAGGGAGCAGGATAGAAGGAGGTCCTGTGAGGAGCGAAGGGTACGGGTAGGGCGGTACTTGGGGATCAGGTTGGTGAGGTAGTCAGGGGCAGTGTTATGAACGGCTTTGTAGGTCAGGATTAGAAGTTTAAATTTGATGCGTTGGGCAATCGGGAGCCAGTGGAGGGAGAGGCAGAGGGGGGTGGCAGAGGTGGAGCGGGTGGTGAGGTGGATGAGTCTAGCCGCTGAGTTCAGGATGGTCTGGAGCGGGGAGAGCCTGCACTTGGGTAGGCCGGTGAGAAGAGAATTACAGTAGTCAAGGCGTGAGATGATGAGGGAGTGTACTAGAAGTTTGGTGGTGTCTGGGGTGAGGAAGGTACGTATCTTGGCAATGTTGTGGAGATGGAGCCTGCATGTGTTTGTGAGTGATTTGACATGCGGTTGGAAGGAGAGGTTCGAGTCAAGAATGACGCCAAGGACTTTGGCTTGCGGGGCGGGAGTGATAGTGGAGTTGTTGGTGATGATGGATAGGATGGGGGGGGGGGTGTTGGCAGGGGGAAAGACGAGGAGCTCGGTTTTGGAGAGGTTGAGCTTGAGGAAATGTAGCGACATCCAGTCTGAGATGTCATTTAGGAGGTGAGTGATGCGGGTGGAGATAGTGGGGGTGAGGAGAGGGGTGGAGAGGTAGATTTGGGTGTCGTCAGCATAGAGGTGATAATTGAAGCTGTGGGAGTGTATGAGTGTGCCCAGGGAGGAGGTGTAGATGGAGAAGAGAAGGGGTGCAAGGACAGAGCCTTGGGGGACCCCAACAGAGAGGGGGAGGGAGGGGGAGGTGGCACCATTGTAGGTGACACTGAAGGAGCGTCGGGATAGGTAGGATGAGAACCAGGAGAGAGCGGTGTCTCTGATGCCAAGGGAGAGTAGTTTATTAAGGAGGAGGGGGTGGTCAACTGTGTCGAAGGCCGCAGAGAGGTCCAGGAGAAGGAGGACAGAGTAGTCGCCCTTGGCTTTGGCGTTTAGTAGGTCGTTAGTGATTTTGAGGAGGGCAGTTTCAGTGGAGTGTAGGGGACGGAAGCCGGACTGTAGTGGGTCAAGGAGGTTATTGTCTGTAAGGTGGGAGCTTAGGCGATCGTAGACTATGCGTTCAAGGAGTTTGGAGGTGAGTGGCAGCAGGGAGATGGGTCTGAGGTTGTTGGGGTCCGCGGGATCCAGGGAGGGCTTTTTGAGGATGGGGGTGATATGCGCGTGCTTTAGGGGGGAAGGGAATGCGCCAGTAGAGAGGGAGAGATTGAAGATGTGGGTGAGGGAGCGGATGAGGGAGGCGGGTGGTGACAGGAGGAGTTGAGAGGGGATAGGGTCCAGGGGGCAGGTAGTGAGGCGGGCTTCTGAGAGGACTTTGGCGACTTCCTCAGTAGTGACAGGGCTGAGGGAGTGCAGTGCAGGGGGGGTTATGGTGGGCGGGGCCTTGGGAGAGGTGGGGGGCAGTGCGGTTGTGAGGGCAGATGAGGGGGGAGATGAGGGGGTGACGGGGGTGAGGAGGCTAGGTGGGGAGGTAGATTGCAAGTTGACGATGTCCTTACGGATAGCGTCAATCTTGTTGTGGAAATGGGTGGCAATCTCGTGGGCGGTGAGTGAGGTACTGAGTGGAGGAGAGGGGGGGAGAGAGCAGGGAGTTGAAGGTGGTGAAGAGTCGGCGAGGGCAGGAGGAGAGGGTGTTTATTAGGTTAACAAAGTAGGCCTGCTTGGCGGCGTGGAGGGAGGAGGTGTAGATGAGAAATTCAGATTTGTAGAGGGAGAAAGTATGAGGGGACCTGGTTTTGCGCCACAGTCTCTCCGGTGCGTGACTGCGACGTTTGAGGCGTTTAGTGCTGTCGGTCTGCCAGGGTTGAAGCGGTCTGGGTTTGATGATGCGTGTGGTTAGGGGTGCCAGAGAGTCTAGGGCAGCTGACAGTGAGTCATTGTACAAGGTGGTGGCTATGTCAGGACATGACAGTGGGAGGATGCTGTCGTGTAGGCAGTCGGCGGCAGAGTGGAGGGGGGCCGGGTTCAGGTTGCGGAGGTTGCGGCTGGTGATGGTTTGGCGTTTTTGGGGGGGGGAGTTGGGGGAAGGGGAGATGGAGAATGTGATGAGGTGGTGGTCGGAGAGAGGGAAGGGGGTGTTAGAGAACTGGTTAAGGGTACAGAGGTGGGAGAAGACGAGGTCCAGGGTGTTCCCTCCGAAGTGGTTGGAGGATTGAGTGTGCTGTGTGAGCGCGAAGGAGGAGGTTAGGTGGAGGAATTGGGAAGTAGCCGGGTTGTTGTCGTTGATGGGGATGTTGCAGTCCCCGAGGATGATGGTCGGTAGCTCAGAGGAGAGGAACAAGGGGAGCCAGGCGGCGAAGTTGTCCAGGAAGTGGGGTATCATCAGGTCAATGATCATCAGTGAGCTGGTGATCGGTGCCGATCCACCCTCTGCCAATTGTCGGTTATCTGCAGTACTTTCCTCCCACTGTGACAGCATGAGGAAAGTGCAGCCGATAACCGGCAACTGCATTTATCGGTGATCTACCGTGATCACGTGGTAAAAGGCCGCTGTGATTGGCCTTTTACCACATCATGTGATCAGCTGTGTCCGTAGGACACAGCGACCCCTGAGATGGCTGGGTGTGCACCCCCAGGGGCATGTGGGAGGGCATGTCATAGGACGCCCTCCCCAGACTGTAGCCAAATGACAGCTACAGTGCGGGTGACAAGTGGTTAAACACTACTCTGGAAATCAGCATCCTTAAGGGGGCCAATAAACTCATTGAATGGAAATGTAAATAAGCATGAGCTCTTTTGGGCTTTACTTTTAACAAGGATTTGCCTGGAGACCTGCGGCCTTAAAATGAGACTTACTGATTCCAAGTGAAGTGGAGGAATGTTGCCAGTTCTGCCACCCATAGTGGTGACCAAAGTGTGTTTGACCTTCCCTTTGTGTGGCTCAAACCTGAAGGTGAGCGGCACGATTGGGAGGTGATGGGTCCCTGTAGTGGATCATTTCCTGTATATTGAGCAGGCATGATATATGATGTCACTAAACACCAAACACATTGGATATTCTGGGACTGTCAGAGTTGAGCATGTTGACGTCGGTCAGATTACATGTATGTGTTTACATGCGTGGAATGTTTTTGTGTCTGGGAGAAGTTGTGAAGTTGCGAGGACGAGTCTGATTTGGAACGCTCGGGAGATGTCAGCTAGTTAGTGATGTTTGGACCTTTATTGCTCTCATCAGTTAGTTCCCCCATTTGGTTTGGTGGGGTTACCCGCTTTTCTTGGTCCGGGGAAACTGGTCCCAGGACATTTGGCAGGGATTAGACACATTTCTGTGTGGTAACAGTTTTCACACGGATTTCTCTAGGGGTTTGAGTGCAATACAGTGAGGAACCCCAAAGAAATCCAGTGTGTTGTGGAGATATATTTGTGTTCACACAGAGTTTAGCATTGGTTTGTTCTGCATTCCTAAGAGGATGCTCATTGGCTGATCCTGAGTGATTATAATTGTTCTAGACAAGCACATTAATACATACCCAGATCTTCCTCCATTCCTGACTGCAGTGGGGGGAGCCGCTCCTCCTCCTCCTGCTGATGTTGTGCTGTGAATAGGACATTGACATGTGAGATGATGTCTGATGTTCTAGCAGCCTGTTCAACATTACGGGGTGCATTCCCAATGAGTACTTACCAGGAGGGAACACCTCTGGATCAGCGTATGTGTGATCTTCTGGCTTGTCCTCTGATGGGCTGGCTGGGGCTGCCTCTGCCTTGGGACTGGCTATAACACAAAACAAAATAAACAACAAATGGTAAATGTTAAAAAGATAACACAACTTTGAAGACACAATATGGACATGTGTAGTGTACTTACCACTGTGGCAATCATCATTATCTCCATGAGCCTTCACCCCAACAATCGTGTTGAGGCTGATGATCGGCAGAAGTGCCCGTTCTGTCTGAGACAGGTCCTGCAGATGGTCAGGGTCCACCCCTCGTCTTGTAACATGTCCCTGCTGAGCCCACAGAGTCAGCTTCTCCTTTAATCTCCGCCTCAGATCACGCATACGCTTCTTCACGTTCTTGAGGTTCCTGCGTAACATCCTGCCCACTGCATTTACGGCCACCGTGATTTCCTTCCACAGACGGTCCTTTGCTGCCTGACCACTGCGGGAGGACCTGTGCCCTGCGATGCATTCAGCCCGTTCTACATAAGCAACCACCAGGGCCCAGGTCTCATTGCGGGAGAAGGGTGGAAAGTTGGGCTTGGACCGGGACCTTCTACCTGCCCTTGATGTCCCTTCTCCTGGGCTCAAAGGGGAGGCATCAGACCCAGGTGAGGTACTCAGCTCAGCTTCCGCCTCTTCTCTGAAGGAAGCCTGGCCCCTTCTGCCACCAGCTTGTGACCTCCTTACATCACAGCCAGACCTCCGGCCCACCATGCCCCCCCTGGCCCTAGTGGACCCCTGGGCCCCAGTAGCCCCCCTGGCATCACGGCCAGTGGGGGGCCTAGTATCCCCCCTGGCACCATGACCCCCCCTGGAACCCTGGACTCTTTGCCTCCTTGGGGGTGCCATGGGAGGATAAGTGGGCAGTGAGTCTGACTAGGTGCTGTTTGCAGCAGAAGCAGCAGGTCCTAAGTGGTGGGATGTCCGTGTGTTAGGGTGAAAATCTGCAACAGAAAAAAGGGACATAAGGGCAAGGGTCAGTTGTCTGGGCTCCAAAGACAGCACATGCCCTGGAGGAAGGGCCACACTTACCAAAAGAAACAACTGGCCCTCTTGGCCCAAGGGGGGGCAGATACGTCAAAATCCTGCAATGAGAAAAAAGACAGAAGGGCAATAGGTGTCTGGCTCCAACTACAACACATGCCCTGGCGGGGGCCACACTTACCAAGACAACCAAATGGCTCTCTTGGCCTGGGATGGAGGGGGGGGCAAAGTATTACAAAATCTGCAATGGGGAAAAGGACATAAGACCAAAGGTCAGGTCTATGGCCTCCAGAGAATGCCCAGGGCCTGCTTGAGGGGGGACCCCAAAGCCAAGTAAAAAATGCCAACACAACCAACGTGGGAGGTGATACATTAACAGGTCTAGAGGAAGAAATACTAGGTTTGGCCAGACAAACGCCACATTAAGATAATTAGAATATGGACAGAGCCACAAAAAAATCAATCAACCAATTAATGTGCAAATTAATATGCAAATGTGAAAGAGCAGCTCACCTAACCCTTAACCAGGTGTGCATGTAAATAAAAAAAAAGGGCAGCGCTCCTTCTTACTAGATGAACACAGTGTTTAACCAATCATATGTTAAAATCAATAAGAATAAAATAAATAATCAAAAAATATTCAAAAAATAAATATTCCCCAACAAAAAGTGTCCTTATGTGACTTTTTTAATAAACTCAGAGTTGTGAAAAAAAATTTTTTATAAAATGTCGGCCAGTGGTGTACCTTTCCAAACTGGACACTAGCTCAAGGTTGGCCACCTTGGCTGTGGGCTATCTCAGCAACAGCCCTCTTGGTGGCCTAAGCTGACAAGTTGTCACTGGGTCAAGAGATCTGTGTCAGGAGTTCCACACCACATTCAGGCATTGATGGATTATAAGGGAAATCACTGGTTTACTAACAGCCGGATGGTCAAATACCAGGCCATGCTGTGTGAAAATCCTCAAATCCATTTAGAGACTAACACTCTGAACCCCACCACCCTGCTCCCCACCTCAAAAGAACCCCTAATACATGACTGCCTCCAGGCAATGGATGAAGTCTATGCTAGACTTGAGAGACAGTCCCTTGGGAAAGCCAGATGTTGAATATTACATTGATAGCAGCAGTTTCGTAAAGGATGGAATCCACTATGCCGGTTATTCAGTGGTCACACAGGAAACGGTGATTGAGGCAACAGCCCTACCACAGGGGACCTCTGCACAAAAAGTGGAATTAATTGCCCTGACCTGAGTGTTACAACTAGCTGCAGGCCTAAGACTGAATGATTATGTGGGCTCTAAGTATGTCTTCCTGACTCTTCATGCTCATGGAGCCCTGTACAAGGAAAGAGGACTCATCACATCCAGGGAAAAGGGCATCAAGTATGGGACAGAAATACTAGAACCTTTGGAAGCAGTATGGGCCCCCTCGGAAGTTGCAGTAATACACTGTAGGGGTCATCAAAAGGGAGACTCCCAGGTGGCCAAAGGCAACAGAAAAGCAGATCAAGCAGCCAAAGAGGCAGCACTTCAGTGGTCCCCACAACAGATTATGGCCCCTCTGTTCTCATACCACTCTCTGAATGGGACCCAGTCTATACAAAGGCAGAACAAGAATGGATAGAGACTGAACCTGGAAAGTACATTAAGACTGGTGGTATCAACTGCAGGATGGAAGAATGGTCATTCCAGCTGCTGTAGCAACTGAATTAGTGACAGAATTCTACAAGGGAACACACACAGGCAAAACAGCCATTGAAAAGGCCCTAGAGAGATATATTTACATTCCCTGTCTATCCACGCAAGCACAAGCAGCAGCCAGTAGATGTGTGGAATCAACCAGAAACAATCCAAGACAAGGGCCTGTACCAACTCCCAGAGTACAAGCAGTAGGGCCTCACCAATGGAAGAATTAATGGTCAACTTCACTGTTATGCCCCCTTCAGGAGGATATAAATATCTGCTGGTGGCCGTCTGCACCTATTCAGGCTGGGTGGAAGCCTGGCCTATACGAACTGAAACTACCAGAGAAGTGGTCAAATGCCTAATACAGGAAATTATCCCTAGATATGAAGATCCCTCCTCCATAGGCTCAGACAATGGTTCTGCCTTTGTTCACAAGTGCCTTCAGATATTTGCAGCCATGCTCAAGACCACTCGGAGACTACACACTGTATACAGGCCACAAAGATCTGGAAAAGTGGAAAGAATGAACCGCACCCTAAAGTTACAACTGGCAAAACTCTGTCAGGAAACCCAAATGAAGTGGACCTTGATGCTGCCCATTGCCTTGTTGAGAATCTGGAGTACTACAACAAAGAGGACAAATTTGTCCCCTTTTGAAGTACTATATGGTAGGCCCCCACCCATCATTGGAGGTATCAAGGGAGACTTACACCAGATAGGAAGGGTGGTGAACCATGAACTGTTACAGAAATTGGGGGAGAACATGCAGGATATAGGGAAGTGGGTTCAAGAGAAACTCCCCATACGCCTGTCCAACCCCATCCATCCCTTTGCACCAGGAGATGCAGTGTGGGTAAAGGAGTGGAGCGTAATCCCTTTAGGGCACAGATGGTGGTCTTTACACTGTTCTTCTATCCACTCCCACAGCCATCAAGGTGGCCAAGGTGACCCCCTGGATACATCAATCCAGAGCAAAGCGAGCTGCTCAGCCAGGAATCTGTGGTATCACCACAAAGTAAAGCAGACCCTCAAGACCCCTTAAAGCTGAAGCTGACCAAAGAGATCAGAAGGAAAGACTCCAGCCCTGCTCTCAGCACATACCTGGAAGCTGTTGAGTCTACACATGGTGGAAGAAAAGGTTACATCTGACCAGAAGGAAGAATTCCAGCTCTGCTCCAGTCACACCTGGAAGCTGACTGGCCAATGCACAGCACAAGATGGGAATATACACGGATAGGATACCTGATAAAAATGTTTTAATAAAATGCTGGTAGCCATAGTAATAACCCTGACTAGAACGAGAGGGGGGAGGGCAGATCATGTGACCCATGTATGGAGACTACAAGAGTAGGATCTGTAACCACTAGAATGTTACTATGGCATTCTCATTATCAAGGTGAGGGAACAATGACTGACACTTGTGTACATAATGAAACAACTTATTCAATGTGCACGGTAGGGAACCAGGTAACCTGTTATGACCCCACCTATAGACCCACTAAAACCTGGGTGACCATATGGAGCTACTGCTCCACAGGCAAGCTGATAAACCGTACCCTGATAACCAATCCCAATGCTGCAGCGAGCCGGATCTTTGATGTATGCTCTGCTATTAACCTAAACTATTCCCCCAGGAAAGGTTGCGGGGGGGGGGGGGGGGTTAGAATGGGAAAGGGAGTACCTAGCAAATGGTAAGTATATTTACTTAGGGAAGCGAGGAAATGGCTGCAATAATGAATTCTGAAATGACTGTCCTCAGTGGAGTTGTGTAGCATGGGGAACATGGGGAGAGGAAAGTCATGACGCTAGCCTTTAGTCCTTGCCGAGCTTATCCAGCTGTCCAATAGTAAGGCTGCAATCCATGTAATGGCCATGTGGTAATATCAACCCCTAGCTGTCCAAGATCAGTAAGTCTGCCCTTAGACCCGTATGATTTGGGTAGTTAGTGGTTAATTGGTGATGCTTTATCTCATTCAAACCATCGCTACGATAGCATCAAAGGGGGGAATGTGGTAGCACCCAGATATGGCAGAGTTCCCCTTTAAACCGTAACATTTCTAACAGGATCTGCTTGCAAGTCAGAAGTGGTATCGCGCTCCACTACCAATTGCAAAAATGTGAATAAATAAATATTAAATAAATAACAGTCCAGCTTCGAAAGTGTGCATAATATACACTCTATTGAAGCTGGACAATTATTTATTTATTTACATTTTTGCAATTGGTAGTGGAGCGCGACACCACTTCTGACTTTATTTTCTATGACACAATGGTATGAGGATGTGTATAGTGTAAGCGAACCACTCATTTTCTCATATTTCTTTACACAATTGTTATGATAATCTCATTATTGTATCGATTTTACCACACAGTATTGGTAATATTTAAATATTTTAGCATACACCATAGTAGCTCACAAGACCCCACACTTCAGTATCTGCTTGCAAGGTTTTTGGCTCATAGTCCCTCCTCCCTTATTTCCTGTGAATACTGTGTACCGGCTCGTAGCTGGTATTCTTATCTGCAGCTGCTGTCCAAGGTTATTCTGCAGAGTTTAGGAACCCTGTTGAAAATATAGGAAGTGAAAGAGGAATGTATGTATTGTGACGTAATCGTTGGTATATACGCTTGTAAGAAGTTTTCTATAACTCACTCAGCTTTGCAGGCTTGTGCCCGGCTGGGTCAAAACAGCGCTGTTTTTAATAAATCATTTGTATTCCTCAAGTCCATGTCCGGAGTTTTCTGGTTTGCCATAATTGCTACTACAATGCTTTGTCCATTAGTTTCAAAACACAAGAGTCGTGATATAAGTTTTTATCTAGGTGGTACAGGACACCTTCTCGGCTAGCTAAGATTTTCCCTGGGTCTGATAATAGATGATGGCAGGGGTGTCCTCAGGAAGGCACCTTTTTACATCTTTGGTGGCATTGCCCCAAGATTCAAAAGTTTTTGAGGGATATTTCCCCCTGGATCCAGAAAACGACCCTTCAACCTATTGATTTCACCCCTCTACACTATCTGTTTCATGGCACCCCTTCCTCAATCAAAACGTATAAACAGAGTGTTACTCTGCATCTTTTGAATGCTGCTAAGTGCCTAGTACCATGCCTATGGAAGCAGAGTAGATGCCCTACAGTAGCAGAGTGGAAGCAAGAGGTTGAAAGGGTCTATCAGGCCGAACGCTGGAACCATACTGTCAAAAACAACCTTGAGAAATTTCATGGCATTTGGGATGGGTGGTTGTACTACTCTATGGAATTAGAGGACCCAGTTGACTCTCCTCCAGATACGGGCTCCCTACAATTCTCAATCCTTTCCTTGGGTCCCCCATCTGGGCTTCCAGACCCCCCCTCCCCCAGCTGGTGTCCCTCTGCATGCCTAGACCAAGAAACTCTATGGCCAGCTTGCCATGTGGTGGGTCTCTCCAAGGTTCTGCTCCCTGAATTGTCCCCCTCCTGTTTTAGCATGAGCATTGTGCCCTCAATCCTGTGTTACTATTCCTATTCTACTGGCCCTATACGGCCTCCTGTACTCTTTCTTTTGTTCCCCTCTTTTATTTTTCTTTTCTCTGGATTATTTTTATATGCTTCGCCTTCTCACACACGAGTGCTGAGTTTCTACAAATGCCTTTTGTGCTATATAATGGTATTTTTACTGTCTAAGTTTGAAGCTTGAAGTATACGGGGGCATGTCTGATCCTTCGCCCTGAGATTGGCTGGCCTCGAGCAGAGACGTAGCTCCTGCGTGGCGGTCAGATCTATGGGTGATACGTTTTGTGAAGCTTCTCGCTGCCATGACAGCGGGTGGGGGTATGTGGCATGTCATCTGTACTGTACCATGTGCTGGACCTATACTTGTATTACATCATTGTACGCTGGGTCTGCTATTGGAACCTTTTCTAATATTGATATCTGCCCTATATGTTTCTGTGTGTCTTTATCCTTACTGTTTCTTTACCTTCTATTTTTAAAATCTTTAATAAAAACAGATTATACAAAAAAAAGAAAAGAAAAACATAATAGTGGATGACCAGCAAGGCATGCGTATCATAGGTAAATATTCAAATCAATCAGGGCAGATTTTCAACATCATAAAGAGATATTGGACCATTTTGTGTGAAGACAAATATCTATCACAGATCCTATTTACAGACCCCAAGATAACCTACTAACGGGGGAGGAATTTGAGAGACATGTTAGTACATAGTCATCTAGAAAAAACCTCTAATACATCAATGAAACACACTTGGCTGCCTGAGAAACCAAAAGGTAGTTTCAGGTGTGGTCACTGTAAGGCACGGACTTTCTTCAGCAATACCAAGGAGTTTGTTACTCCTAAAATTGGGGAGATTATTAAAATAAGAGATTGCTATAATTGCAGCGCAGAGGGGGGGATTTATGCTTTACAATGCCCATGCCCCCTAATATATGTAGGAAAAGCAATTTGCCCCTTTAGGAGAAGAGTTCTTGAACATGTGAATGATATTGCTCCAAACAAGGGTAGACCAGTAGCAAGACATATGATACAAAAACATGATAGATAGCCTGATCTCTTAGACTTTTGGATTATTGACAAATATAATCTAGGTCCTAGAAAAGGGGGCCGAGATAAATGTCTTTTGCAGAATGGATCTTCCGTTTAGGATCAAGGGCACCTCATGGTGTAAATGAAGGATTTACCTTCCTTCCTTTTGTGTGTGATGGGGGGGCATTTTGATGATCATCTCTATATATAGAGGTGAAACAAATGATAGGTGCCATTGTGCCACCGTGTGCAGCTGAGCACAACTTCCAACCACTATGTGACCTATTTTGGTTCTTTGTATCCCTGACAAAGCTCTGTTTTCTGGAGTGAAACATGTAGAGATTCTTTTTTCTTTGGGAACACTTTTTCAATGCACATGGTATTCACTCCGCTCCATTTTTTTGGAGAGGTTTGCATTTTACAAAGCATCATTTGCATTCCTCAAGACAGTGAGGTATTTTGTCTGGATATGGTGATGTATGGGGCTTATCCACGAGAGGATGACATTCAGGCCTGTGGATGAGTGTACCCGTATTACATATATGTAACAAGATAGATTATACAATCCAATTAGTTTTGTCCAGGGGGGGGAACTCCATTTCCTCAACAGAGATTATAGAGTCAAGCTGATAGGCTTATGATCAAACTACAGGACCTCCTTGTATGCCGTCACTTCATCTAAAATGGGATTATATAAAGGCATCAATTACAGCTGAGCATACATTGTTTATATGTTTGAGTAAAGGTAATATATTTTAGATTCATCAATTGGCCAGATGGTGCGAAGGGGAACATACCTTCGTCCAGTATAGATTTTTTAAACTCTAGATCTGAACACAAATAGTAAAATCAAATAATATTCCCATAATCCTCCTCACCTCTCAATTCAAGTCCCCATTTTATTAAAGCCCCACTTCAGTCTGAGGTATAATTCACCCACACAGGACCCCCACATTCCATAGGTTAAAAATGTGTCAATTCTGGCGTCATTACATACAACACGTGACAACTACATACAACAGTTCAACTTTGCTACTGAGGATGCTAAGGGCCCCCACATCCTAAGAGCTATGAGGTCAGTTTGATGTCATAGGATTCTCTGGCTCTGAATGGAGGGACATTGGGAGGAGGGGCTGTGAGGTCAATATGATGTCAAAGGATTCTCTGATTCTGGATGGAGGGACATTGGGAGGAGGAACTGTGAGGTCAGTGTGATGTCATAGGATTCTCTGACTCTGGATGGAGGGAGGGGCGGTGAGATCAGTGTGATGTCATAGAATATATAGATTCTGGATGGAGGGACATTTGAACAGGGAGATTTGAGAAGTCACTGAAGGTGACCATAGATCCATGGAAATTCAGCTGGTTCAGCAGGGATCGCTCACATTTCCATCCATGTGTGGCCACTGCTGGATAAAAGCCACTCCCCCAGCGGCTGCAGCCAATAGCTTCAGTGCTGATTTGTGTATTCTGAGAGCGGAGGAGTCCCCCCATTGTCAGAATACAAGAGTGCAGAGGGGAGGATTCCCCCATCCACCTCCAATGTGTGGATGGGGGAATCACTTCAGTTTTTATGGTCATCCCGCTGGCTGAACGATAAAACTGAACCATGTAGGCCAGCTTTGGGAGCAAATATATTATCATCAACTCCTCCCCCTGAAGGGGTTCATCTGGGTTCCCACACTATATATGTGTGTATCATCATCTGCTGGAGATAAAAGATGTCACAGTGACTATGGAGAAAGAGGACGGACATGACTATGGAGGAAGAGGACGGACATGACTATGGAAGAAGAGGACAGACATGATGGGGGGTTACTGGGTGTAAATAGAACATAACATCTTATTACCTCCTCTGCTGCCACTTCCAGGAACGTCTCCTCTCTGCTTTGCTTCCACACTGAAAGTCTTGTGTGTACCTGACATCACTTCCTGTCTGTACTCACTTCCTGTCTGTACCTGACATCACTTCCTGTCTGTACCTGACATCACTTCCTGTCTTCCATAGAGACTTCCTGTCTGGGTAGAAGTGAGATCCCCACCTTGTGGAGCTCAGAGGAACTGCAGCCCCGAGAAGCGTCTGGTAGTGTAACCCTGGCCTTGTGCTGGGTGTGTATGGACTGTAGATCCTTATAGAGGGGTCACCTCCACTCCCACCAAGGGGGACAGAAATATATGACTGCTCGGGGGACACATTTTGGCCCCTTTGATTTTGCAGTAACATTTATTGCAGATTTAGTCCTGTAGAACATCTGGTATATGGATACAAAGCCCCCCAGCTGGGAGTAAAGGGTGGAAATGGCTCCTGACCCCCAGATTTGGGCAATGATGACATCACTATCCCCTCCCCTTCCTGTATATTGCAGATGATAGGTCGGGGATCTGTCATTCAGTGAGTTGGGTTTTCACATTTGGTCATCAGATTTTTTTTTTCGGTGGTTGTTGGACTTCATGATAGACATTGATCTACATCATGGGACTTTTTTTTAAACTGTTTTCTTTTTTACAATCTATATTTTTGTGATTAAGTAGGATTACCAAGAGGCACTTGTCCTTATCAACATGGGAACAAGGTGTTTCCCGGGGTGCCCCCCCTGGCAAGTCCCCCCATGTTGAGGGCATGGTGTAAGATGTGGAATCTGCACGCTCCCCTCTCCTGTTTCATGGCCTGGCCGGCATGCTCAGATAAGGGTCTGGTATAGAATGTTGGCAGGACCTTCTGGAACATAGCTCAGATACTCTCTGTAAGGTGACCATAGACATGGAGGACACCAGCAATGGTTGGGATGTAACATACCCTGTAAAGGTGGCATGATATGACAGATATTCCTGGAATTCAATGTTCAGTATTACAGATACAGTGTTCTCTTCATTTAGTGGTCAGTAGAAGACAAATGGTCACAATTTATAAATCTGAATAGTTGGCTCTGGAGTGTGAAGATTGGAGGAATGAACACCTAGATGGCAATAATGATCTGACATCCCTGTAGACATAGATACGGATGAATGATCTGTCACCTCACTGAGCCTCACAGATAACATGTTGATGTGCTGACTACGACCCCAGTATTCCCACACTGCTTACACCTGTTATCACATTGTGGGTTGGGGGCTCTGTAGGGAGTTTACTTTTATTATATATAGAAGAAGAATCATAAATGAAGTTGGTGGTTGTCAGATCTGATGTCTACCAGTGTATGGCCCGGCTTTATGTCATTAGAATGATGTTCTAGTATGACATTTATTATCACAAATGAAGACGGTGGATTGGAGTTACAGCTGTTTATAGCACAATGTTACACAATTATAATGACACACTAGTAAGGGGGAGGAGTCTTTGTGATTGAGCGCAGCGCAGCACCATTAATTATTAATTACCGTTTGCTGGATGTGGGAACACATTCGGGTGGTTGCAGCAGCTCGGGGGTTCTGAATGTTATTAGATATTACATTGTATATCTTATCCTGAGTTTGGTGAATAGATTAGTGGCAGCGCAGGAGTTTGGGGGTTAATCATGCTGTCGTACATCGTGAGTCTGGTGTTTGTGGGTATTCATGGGCAGTAGGAAAAGTGATAACAAGGATTCTAGCTTGGGAGGTAGTCTGAGGAATATCAGAAGTCTGTGGTGATTGCTAGACTTCCCCCAACCCTGCGAATACACCAGATTGTATGTGAGATTTGTATCTGTCTATGTGTGGCCAGCCAGATTGATCTGGGTGACATCTCCCTATAGTGGTGGCCAGAGGTACTGCAGGCTGTGAATACTATATCACAGCTGGGTTGTCCTACCGAAACCAAGTTCTGCCTTCATTTCCTACTACACCAAACAAGGTCCGTGCCTTGGGTAGCTAGGCTTGTGTCCTTGACACCTGGTGGTAGCCATGGGCTATTAGAGTGTGCATGCTATTGTACTGCTGTTACCCGTGTTCTGACCAGGGAACATGGGGTTCTAGCAACAATCTACTGATTGCCAAGGACACATAATGGAGGACAACACCTTGGGTAGCTAGGCTTGTGTCCTTGACACCTGGTGGTAGCCATAGGATATTAGAGTGTGCATGCTGTTGTACTGCTGTTACCCGTGTTCTGACCGGGGAACATGGGGTTCTAGCAACAATCTACTGATTGCCAAGGACACATAATGGAGGACAACACCTTGGGTAGCTGGGCTTGTGTCCTTGACACCTGGTGGTAGCCATGGGATATTAGAGTGTGAATGCTGTTGTACTGCTGTTACCCGTGTTCTGACCGGGGAACATGGGGGGGTTCTAGCAACAATCTACTGATTGCCAAGGACACATAATAGAGGACAAGACCTTGGGTGTCAGCTGGCCTCCTTCTTACCCGAATATTTGGCACCCCCATTCATGACACACTCATAATAAGGATTCTTCCATTTCTCTTGGATAATCTCACCAAATCTCAGGGAACTATACCAGGTCACAAAGGGAACCCCTACATTCCTTCTAACACTCTGTCCTTTATTTCTGATTTGTGTCTATAGTTTACAGAGTGAGGTTCAATCATTCTGATGGAAATCCTCTCCATTGGAAGGTGTTCTTCATCACATCCAATCTCTCCTGTTTTCTCCTGTGATCTGTGACCAGACCATCTACAAGAAGATGAAGAGTCCCACTCCGGAATCAGCCCATTCTTCATATTTGATTCTGCATTTCACCCCATTCGGATTGCTCACAAGGATAGAGTAGCCCAAACACAACTCAATGTGCTATACAGACGAGGAAAACGAGGGCGACCAGCCTAGTACAATACCAAAAATCACAGCTTTATTGTATCCAAGGAAATATATACTCACAGACCACTGCCATAGCCGGATCATCTCCACATCACCAGAGGACCCTGAAATGGCTGACCTGTTTGGAGGAGCGGTCTCCTCTTCCTCAGACTACTCTATGTGCACAAGCCCATTATGGTGGAACGTGTTCAGGGAGTGAGGTTCGGGTGGAGACTATATGTATGCAGTTACTTCATCATCAACAGAATAAAATATGAAGAATGAGCTGATTGCAGAGTGTGACTCTCCATCTTCCTATATTTTCATGCTGGAGAGGAGACGGACTACAGGTGCTGTCATCTGATTGGTCCATGGTCATTAGGAGGTGCAGGTTGGAGCGGTGCCATGGATTTGGGTTCTTACTATACAGTCTACACTCTTCATCTGTGATCTAGGGATCCCTCATACAATGTCTTCAGATGGAAACTTTGATATCTACAAATGGAGTATATCTGCAATATTCTCACAACTAAATCCCTCTTCACGATATCATCGTCTTGTATTTATCTCACATAGATATATATTTCTGTATCACTACAGTGTGAACTAAGCTTTGTAGATGAGGATCTCTCATGTCACCTCCAGGTCCAGCCATGGCCCCAGGCAGACAATAATATCAATAGTTTGTTATACTGTGTGAGATGGAAGCCTCGGGACATTGCTGCTGAGTTATGGAGGATTTTATATGCTGATTGACATCCTATGGATTAGCTTGGATAACCCAGGTCTGTAACTTCCCCACAAAGGATATATAAAGGGCAAATATGACAAGAGAACAGTCAGAATGCTGAACACATAGAACAAGGCCGGGGTCACACTACCAGATGATTCTCAGGGCTGTAGTTCCTCTGAGCTCCACAAGGGGAGGATCTCACTTCTACCCAGACAGGAAGTCTCTATGGAAGACAGACAGGAAGTGATGTCAGGTACAGACAGGAAGTAGAGAGGAGATGTTGGTGGAAGTGGCAGCAGAGGAGGTAATAAGATTTTATTTCCTATTTACACCCAGTAACCCCCCGTCATGTCCATCCTCTTCCTCCATAGTCATGTCCGTCCTCTTCCTCCATAGTCACTGTGACGTCTTTTATCTCCAGCAGATGATACACACATATATAATGTGGGAACCCAGATTAACCCCTTCAGGGGCAGAACATTCCCCCACTTCCGGGGCCGGAACATTTTTTTGACTATGGGGGGGGACTCCTCCGCTCTCAGAATACACAGATCAGCACTGAAGCTATTGGCTGCAGCCGCTGGGGGAGTGGCTTTTATCCGGCAGTGGCCACACATGGATGGAAATGTGAGCGATCCCTGCTGAACCAGCTGAATTTCCATGGATCTATGGTCACCTTCAGTGACTTCCTCCCCTCCCCCTCATCTCCTTCATGATGGAAGTCATGCTGAGATCATCTCCCATTGGCTGAGCAATATTCTCATTTGTCTCTCAGCTCCTTCTTGCTATTCCTCGTCCTGCCTGTTGTTTCCTTGGATTGATTTTCTGTGTAGTGACCCCGGCTTGGTCTCTTGGATGCGCTCGTCTGTTGCTTGCCCTGACCTTTCTCCTGATTCCTGGATCTCCTCCTCATCTCTCCTCCATATCCTCTTACACAGCTTTTCTCCACACCTGCAGTGACCCTGGGGGGAGGAAACTTGGCACCAGCACGCCGCCAAATCCATACACACCACCCAATGTCCCTCCATCCAGAGTCAGAGAATCCTATGACATCACACTGACCTCACAGCTCCTCCCAATGTCCCTCCATCCAGAGTCAGAGAATCCTATGACATCACACTGACCTCACAGCTCCTCCCAATGTCCCTCCATCCAGAGTCAGAGAATCCTATGACATCACACTGACCTCACAGCTCCTCCCAATGTCCCTCCCTCTGCCTTTCTTTCTGATTCTCTTAGGATGTGGGGGCCCCTTGGTATCCTCACTAGCAGAGTTGGACAGTTGGTCCCGTGTTGTATGTAATGACATCAGAATTGCTTGCTTTGACATGTAATCTATGGAGTGGGAGGCCCTGTGTGGGTAAATGATACCTCAGCCTGAAGTGCAGTTTTAATAACTTCCTGTCCATCCATTGCCTATAAATGGCGATCGGGAAGCCGTGCCAATGTGGGATCATGTACCTGTATGTCAGCCTACATTAGTGGTTCCTGTGCAGCTCACAGAGCGTGCTCCCGAGAGCCTTCTGATCGCTATGTTACCTGGACACAGAGGATCACAAGGTGTTTTACCATGTGATTGTTGTATCCAATCACCGCAATCACATAGTAAACAATAGAAACTGAAAGTAAGTATCGGTTCTTTCTGCTGTCACTGTGAGAACACAGAGAATCGATGCTGCAGCCTGTGAATGTACAGAAGCCTGTCAGGATACAAGCACACTCACAGACTGCAGTGCCAGCCACCCCAGTGTCCATGATCACTGGCCCATTGTCCATGATCACTGCCATAGTGTAGTCCTAGTATAACTGCAGCCACCACCTGTCACCTTTCCCAGAGCGCACAAAAACAACACCATACCAGAATCCTGATCACCACCATACACCATACCAATGTCCTGATCACCATTATACACCATACCAGTGTCCTGATCACCACCATACACCATACCAATGTCCTGATCACCACCATACACCATACCAATGTCCTTATCACCACCATACACCATACCAATGTCCTGATCACCACCATACCAGAGTCCTAATCCCTGCCATATGCCATACTAGCATCCTGATCACCACCATACACCATACTAATGTCCTGATCACCGTCATACCAGAGTCCTGATCACCCCATACCCCATAACAGCGTCCTGATCACCACCATGCCCCATACCAGCATCCTGATCACCACCATACCAATGTCCTTATCACCGCCATACCAGAGTCCAGATCACTGCCATACACCATACCAGCATCCTCTATACCCCATACCAGCAATCTGATCACCACCATACACCATACCAGCATCCTGATCACCATACCCCATACCAGCATCCTGATCACCGCCATACCCCATACCAGCATCTTGATTGCCGCCATACACCATACCAGCATCCTGAACATTGTCATACCTCATACCAACGTCCTCATCACTGCTATACGTCATACCAGCATCTGGCATTTTAGGGTCTCAACTGATCAATTTTCAGACATATATCCCATAGTTTGTAGACTCTATAACTTTCTCACAGACTAAATAATATAGACTGTTTTGGATTATTTTTACCCCCAGAATGTACCAGCAAACATTTTGGCCTAAATGTATGAAGAAAGATTATTTCATTGCAAAATTTTATAACAAAAACAAAGAGAGCAAATGTTTTTTTTCCCAATTTTTTTTTTGTATTTTTTTATTTATATAGCAAACAAAAAACAAAAACAGTGATAATCAAATACCTTAAAAAAAATCTCTATCTATCTCAAAAAATATAAAAAACATTCATACGTGTAGTATTGCATGACCGCACAATTGTCATTCAAAGTGCAAGAGTGCTGAAAGATGAAAATTTGCCTTAACTGGGAGGGGGTGAAAGTGCCCGATATTGAAGTGGATAATAGATAGACATGACTGGAGAGGTGAGGAGGATTCTGGGAATATCATTTGATGTGACTATTTGTGTTCAGATGTAGAGTTTTCCTCCTGTGAAGTCTGGAGATCATATGACATCACATTGCCTCCACCTCCCTCCCTGATAGAAGAGAGAAAGAAGAAGAAGATTCTAGAAGTCACCAGAGAGATCACTGAGCTGCTGACAGGAGAGGTGAGCGGTGCCGGGAATTCTGGGACATTCTCCAGTAACAGACAAGGGATGTGTCTGGATGGTGACTGTATCATTGTGTGTGTCAGGTTCCTATAAGGTGTCAGGGTGTCACTGTCTATTTCTCCATGGAGGAGTGGGAGTATTTAGAAGGACACAAGGATCTCTACAAGGACGTCATGATGGACAATCAGCCGCCCCTCACATCACCGGGTAAGAGGAGACTTTATTGTAAAGGAGAGAGCAGTACGGAGGATCCACCTAGATCCCCCATCATCTGATAAACACATAGAAACAATGGATTCAGTCAGTGTGTGTGTTTCCTACAGATGGATCCAGTCATGGGAACCCACCAGAGAGATGTCCCCGTCCTCTGTATTCCCGGGATTCCACACAGGAAGGTCACACCATCCCTCACCATCATCAGGTAGATGAGGAACAATCACTGATAGTATCATTAGGATCTGTACATTATCTGCATTGTTACCATTGATGGCATTTTATTATATATTCAGAGTGGAAACCTGAGAGATCCTAAAGTTGAGGTTAAAGAAGAGATAAAAGAGGATGAGGATGGGGGGATGGAGGAATCAGAGCTTCTAAAAGAACACAAAGATCTGTACCAGGACACCATGGTGGAGTCATCCAGCTACAGGAACCCACCAGAGAGATGTCCCCGCCCTCTGTATTCCCAGGATTCCACACAGGAAGGTCACACCATCCCTCACCATCATCAGGTAGATGATGACAATTATTGGTAGTTGTGATTTATACACAGCATGTTTGTTACAATGAATGTTTTATTATATCTTTCAGAGTGGAATCCTCGGGGATGATAATATTGATGTTAAAGAAGAGTATAAAGAGGAGGATGAGGAGTATGGAGTGATGGAGGAGTTTTCAGAAGGACACAAGGATATGATGGAGCCACCTAATACCAGGAACCCACCAGAGAGATGTCCCCGTCCTCTGTATTCCCGGGATTCCACACAGGAAGGTCACACCATCCCTCACCATTACAAGGTTGGTTGGATAGAGCATCTAGAACATGGACTCATGGAGACAATGTGTGGATATTTTTATGTGACCTTACATTTTACAGATGACATTCTTTATCATTTTCTTGATTTAGAGTGGAGATCCAATCGATATAGAATTTGAGGTGAAAGCAGAAGAAGAAGAGGCGTATGTGAGGGATGATCAGCAGTCTATGGAGGAGGATGGAATAACGGGGACATTTATAGAGGAGGACACTCCTACAGAGATCAGCACAGGTGGGTCATGAACACTAAATCCATTCCTCCACCCATACTGCTCACTGATTGGTCCAGAGTAGGGCGGGGACTGGGTGATATCAGCCTGTAATCCCCTGGTCACTTTCCTGAGCTGTGTTCCCCATCCTGTATTCCTGGATTTCTCTCGGATAATCTTCCTTCTCTGTGCTGCAGACACAATTTATGTATCTAGACTGGATTTATGGAGGTTCTGGGGTTCGGCTGGCAGCAAAATGTTGATTTTTACTCTAAGCATTGCATAATGTAGGCACCCAGGACATGTGACTGGGGTCTCCTGCCTTGTGCCTGACTCCTCCAGGGGACCTTCTCTGTTATCTGCTGGCTGTGCCGGGTGGAGGGATATGTCTGTAGTGTCTCAGACCCAAGTCACTGATTGCAGTCTCAGGAGATGGGAGGCAGCGGTGTGGGACCTACATAGTTACATAGTTGGTCTGGCTGAAAAAAGACATTCCATCTAGTTGTACCAATAAAAATAAAAGTTATAATCCGACACCCACAGCTGATCCACCAGAAGGCAAAAACCCAGCAAAGCGCGATCCAATCTGCTCCTGCAGGGGAAAAAAATTCCTTCCTGATCCCCCGAGAGGCAATCGGATATTCCCTGGATCAACTTTCCCTATAAATGTTATATCCAGTTATATTCTGTGTATCCAAGAAAGAATCCAGGACTTTCCTACAGCAATCCCCCCCTTATGTATTATGCATGGAGAGTGTATCCCCCCTTATGTATTATACATGGAGATCATATCCCCCCCTTATGTATTATACATGGAGATCATATCCCCCCTTATGTATTATACATGGAGATCATATCCCCCTTATGTATTATACATGGAGATCATACCCCCCCTTATGTATTATACATGGAGATCATATCCCCCTTATGTATTATACATGGAGATCATATCCCCCCTTATGTATTATACATGGAGATCATATCCCCCCTTATGTATTATACATGGAGATCATATCCCCCCCCTTATGTATTTTACGTGGAGATCATATCCCCCCTTATGTATTATACATGGAAATCATATCCCCCTTATGTATTATACATGGAGATCATATCCCCCCTTATGTATTATACATGGAGGTCATATCCCCCCCTTATGTATTATACATGGAGATCATATCCCCCCTTATGTATTATACATGGAGATCATATCCCCCCCTTATGTATTATACATGGAGATCATATCCCCCCCTTATGTATTATACATGGAGATCATATCCCCCTTATGTATTATACATGGAGATCATATCCCCCTTATGTATTATACATGGAGATCATATCCCCCCTTATGTATTATACATGGAGATCATATCCCCCCTTATGTATTATACATGGAGATCATATCCCCCTTATGTATTATTAAGGAGATCATATCCCTCCTCATGTATTATACATGGAGATCATATCCCCCCTTATGTATTATACATGGAGATCATATCCCCCCTTATGTATTATACATTGTGATCATATCCCCCCTTATGTATTATACATGAAGATCATATCCCCCTTATGTATTATACATAAAGATCATATCCCCCCTTATGTATTATACATGGAGATCATATCCCCCCTTATGTATTATACATGGAGATCATATCCCCCCTTATGTATTATACATGGAGATCATATCCCCCTTATGTATTATACATGGAGATCATATCCCCCTTATGTATTATACATGGAGATCATATCCCCCCTTATGTATTATACATGGAGATCATATCCCCCCTTATGTATTATACATGGAGATCATATCCCCCTTATGTATTATACATGGAGATCATATCCCCCCTTATGTATTATACATGGAGATCATATCCCCCCTTATGTATTATACATGGAGATCATATCCCCCTTATGTATTATTAAGGAGATCATATCCCTCCTCATGTATTATACATGGAGATCATATCCCCCCTTATGTATTATACATGGAGATCATATCCCCCCTTATGTATTATACATTGTGATCATATCCCCCCCTTATGTATTATACATGGAGATCATATCCCCCCTTATGTATTATACATGGAGATCATATCCCCCCTTATGTATTATACATGGAGATCATACCCCCTCTTATGTATTATACATGGAGATCATATCCTCCCTTATGTATTATACATGGAGATCATATCCCCCCTTATGTATTATACATGGAGTTCATATCCCCCTTATGTATTATACATGGAGATCATATCCCCTCTTATGTATTATACATGGAGATCATATCCCCCTTATGTATTATACATGGAGATCATATCCCCCCTTATGTATTATACATGGAGATCATATCCCCCCCTTATGTATTATACATGGAGATCATATCCCCCCTTATGTATTATACATGGAGATCATATCCCCCCTTATGTATTATACATGGAGATCATATCCCCCTTATGTAGTATACATGGTGATCATATCCCCCTTATGTATTATACATGGAGATCATATCCCCCTTATGTATTATACATGGAGATCATATCCCCCCTTATGTATTATACATGGAGATCATATCCCCCCTTATGTATTATACATGGTGATCACATCCTCCCTTATGTATTATACATGGAGATCATATCCCCCCCCTTTATGTATTATACATGGAGATCATACCCCCCCTTATGTATTATACATGGAGATCATATCCCCCCTTATGTATTATACATGGAGATCGTATCCCCCCCTTATGTATTATACATGGAGATCATATCCCCCCTCATGTATTATACATGGAGATCATTTCCCCCCTTATGTATTATACATGGAGATCATATCACCCCTTATGTATTATACATGGAGTTCATATCCCCCTTATGTATTATACATGGAGATCATACCCCCCCTTATGTATTATACATGGAGATCATATCCCCCTTATGTATTATACATGGAGATCATATCCCCCCTTATGTATTATACATGGAGATCATATCCCCCCTTATGTATTATACATGGAGATCATATCCTCCCCCTTATGTATTATACATGGAGATCATATCCTCCCTTATGTATTATACATGGTGATCATATCCCCCCTTATGTATTATACATGGAGATCATATCCCCCCTTATGTATTATACATGGAGATCATATCCCCCTTATGTATTATACATGGAGATCATATCCCCCCTTATGTATTATACATGGAGATCATATCCCCCCTTATGTATTATACATGGTGATCATATCCCCCCTTATGTATTATACTTGGAGATCATATCCCCCTTATGCATTATACATGGAGATCATATCCCCCCTTATGTATTATACATGGAGATCATATCCCCCCCTTATGTATTATACATAGAGATCATATCCCCCCTTATGTATTATACATGGAGATCATATCCCCCCTTATGTATTATACATGGAGATCATATCCCCCCTTATGTATTATACATGGAGATCATATCCCCCTTATGTATTATACATGGAGATCATATCCCCCCTTATGTATTATACATGGAGATCATATCCCCCTTATGTATTATACATGGAGATCATATCCCCCCTTATGTATTATACATGGTGATCATATCCCCCCTTATGTATTATACATGGAGATCATATCCCCCCTTATGTATTATACATGGAGATCATATCCCCCCCTTATGTATTATACATGGAGATCATATCCCCCCCTCTTATGTATTATACATGGTGATCATATCCCCCTTATGTATTATACATGGAGATCATATCCCCCCCTTATGTATTATACATGGAGATCATATCCCCCCTTATGTATTATACATGGAGATCATATCCCCCCCCTTTATGTATTATACATGGAGATCATATCCCCCTTATGTATTATACATGGAGATCATATCCCCCCTTATGTATTATACATGGAGATCATATCCCCCTTATGTATTATACATGGAGATCATATCCCCCCTTATGTATTATACATGGAGATCATATCCCCCCTTATGTATTATACATGGAGATCATATCCCCCCTTATGTATTATACATGGAGATCATATCCCCCTTATGTATTATACATGGAGATCATATCCCCCTTATGTATTATTCATGGAGATCATATCCCCCTTATGTATTATACATGGAGATCATATCCCCCCTTATGTATTATACATGGTGATCATATCCCCCCTTATGTATTATACATGGAGATCATATCCCCCCTTATGTATTATACATGGAGATCATATCCCCCCCTTATGTATTATACATGGAGATCATATCCCCCCCTCTTATGTATTATACATGGTGATCATATCCCCCTTATGTATTATACATGGAGATCATATCCCCCCTTATGTATTATACATGGAGATCATATCCCCCCTTATGTATTATACATGGTGATCATATCCCCCCTTATGTATTATACATGGAGATCATATCCCCCCTTATGTATTATACATGGAGATCATATCCCCCCTTATGTATTATACATGGAGATCATATCCCCCCTTATGTATTATACATGGAGTTCATATCCCCCCTTATGTATTATACATGGAGATCATATCCCCCCTTATGTATTATACATGGTGATCATATCCCCCTTATGTATTATACATGGAGATCATATCCCCCCTTATGTATTATACATGGAGGTCATATCCCCCTTATGTATTATACATGGAGATCATATCCCCCCTTATGTATTATACATGGAGATCATACCTCCCCCTTATGTATTATACATGGAGATCATATCCCCCCTTATGTATTATACATGGAGATCATATCCCCCTTATGTATTATACATGGAGATCATATCCCCCCTTATGTATTATACATGGAGATCTTATCCCCCTTATGTATTATACATGGAGATCATATCCCCCCTTATGTATTATACATGGAGATCATATCCCCCTTATGTATTATACATGGAGATCATATCCCCCCTTATGTATTATACATGGAGATCATATCCCCCCTTATGTATTATACATGGAGATCATATCCCCCTTATGTATTATACATGGAGATCATATCCCCCCTTATGTATTATACATGGAGATCATATCCCCCCTTATGTATTATACATGGAGATCATATCCCCCCTTATGTATTATACATGGAGATCATATCCCCCTTATGTATTATACATGGAGATCATATCCCCCCTTATGTATTATACATGGAGATCTTATCCCCCTTATGTATTATACATGGAGATCATATCCCCCCTTATGTATTATACATGGAGATCATATCCCCCCTTATGTATTATACATGGAGATCATATCCCCCCCTTATGTATTATACATGGAGATCATATCCCCCCTTATGTATTATACATGGAGATCATATCCCCCCCTTATGTATTATACATGGAGATCATATCCCCCCTTATGTATTATACATAGAGATCATATCCCCCCTTATGTATTTTACATGGAGATCATATCCCCCCTTATGTATTATACATGGAGATCATATCCCCCTTAATCTCCTCTTCTCAGTAGAGAATACATTCAGTTCCTCTAATCTCTCCTCATAGCTGATCTCCTCCATGCCTCGTTTCAGTTTGGTTGCCCTTCTCTGTACTTTCTCCAGTTCCCCAATGTTCTTTTTGTGAATTGGTGTCCAAAACTGAACTGCATATTCCAGATGAGGTATTACTAATGATTTGTACCCGGGGGAGGGGGGGTGATATCTCTCTCTGGAGTCTATAACTCTCCTAATACAAGAGAGGATTTTGCTCGCTTTAGAACCCGCAGCTTTGCATTGCATGCCATTATTAAGCTTGTGATCTACAAGAACCCCAGATCCTTGTCCACCATTGACCCCCCTAGATACTTGTCCACCATTGACCCCCTTCAGATCCATCTTCACCACTGACCTCTACCCCTCCAGATCTTTTTCCACAGTTTCCCTCCAGATCCTTCTCCACCATTGACCCCCTGATCTTTCTCCACCATTGACCCCTCTGATCTTTCTTCACCATTCTCCCCCTGATCTTTCTCCACCTTTGACCCCTACAGATCCTTCTCCACCATTGGCCCCCCAGATCCTTCACCATTGACCCCCCCAGATCCTTCTCCACAATTGCCCTCCAGATCCTTCTCCACCAATGTCCCTCAGATCCTTTTCCACCATTGACCTCCCCTGATCTTTCTCCACCATTGTCCCCCTGACCTTTCTCCACCATTGTCCCCCACAGATCCTTCTCCACCATTGTCCGCCACAGATCCTTCTCCACCATTGTCCCCCACAGATCCTTCTCCACCATTGACTCCTCCAGATCCTTCTCCACAATTGACCCCCTCAGATCCTTCTCCACCTTTGACCCCCCCAGTTGTCCCCCCCTAGTATGTATGATGCATATTCTTAGCCCCCAAGTGCAGAGCCTTACATTTATCAACATTAAACCTCATTGGCCCCATAATACCCCAATTACACAGAGCATTGAGGTCGGTTTGTAAGTTGGAGACATCCTGTAAGGACGTTATTCCCCAGCACAGCTTGGTGTCATCTGCAAAGACTGGAATGGGATTTATAATCTCACACCCCATATTGTTTATATATATATTAAAAATAAGGGTCCCAACACTGAACCTTGGGGTATCCCACTAATAATACTGAACCCTGGGGTACCCAATTAATCACATAGAACCTTGGGGTACCCCACTAATAACACTGAACATTGATGTACCCCACTAATAACACTGAATCTCGGGGTACACCACTAATAACATTGAACCTTGGGGTACCCCACTAATAACACTGAACCTTGATGTACCCCACTAATAACACTGAATCTCGGGGTACACCACTAATAACATTGAACCTTGAGGTACACCACTGATGACACTGAGCCTTATTATTATACAGGATTTATGGCGCCAACAGTTTGCTCAGCGCTTTACAATATAATGGGAGACAATACAGCAACAATACAGTTCAATACAAGAGGGTTAGGAGGGCCCTGCTCCTTGGAGCTTACAATCTAGGAAGGAGGGGCTAGTGGTACAAAAGGTAGTAACTGTGGGGGATGGATTGGTTGGAAGAGTTGAAGATTCCAGTATTAGCTGAGGGCAGGATAGGCTTCCCTGAAGAGATTAGTTTTCAGAGATCGACTAAAAGTGAGCAGAGTAGGTGATAGTCTGAAAAATTGGGGTAGAGAGTTCCAGAGGATGGGGGAAGTACTGGAGATGAGCATGTTAAGAGGAGACAAATGAGCTATAGTGTAGGAGGTCTTTTGAGGAGCGGAGAGTATGGTTTGGGTGATATTTAGAGACAAGATCGGTGATGTAATTTGGGGCGGAGTTATAAATGGCTTTATATGTTATTGTTAGTGTTTTGAATTTTATCCATTGGATCCGTTGGATGGGAAGCCAGTGGAAGGATTGGCATAGAGGGGTGGAGGACACTGAATGGAGGCCAGTAGAGGGATTGTCAGAGAGGGGTGGAGGACACTGAATGGAGGCCAGTGGAAGGATTGGCAGAGAGGGGTGGAGGACACTGAATGGAGGCCAGTGGAGGGATTGTCAGAGAGGGGTTGTGACATAAATGTACAGAATTGAGTAGATAAGATGTGACCTGTAGCAATATGTAATTGTAAATGTAGTTAATTTCTTGTCATTAAAGAAATATTCAGCCATTGGTACTCAGAGGCAGATGGTCAGCCATTAGCATTTGAAAAGAGACAGAGCTTCCTCAGGCTAGAAGTGGCACCTGGGTGCTAATAAGATTTGTCACCTTCTGGGGAAACATGGAAGGAAACGGCTGGAGACGGGTTGGCTTCATGACAGCGGAAGACCAGAGCTTTGAAGTATATCAGGAGATCAAAGGAGTATGTAAAAGCTAAAATTGCAGTTGCAGAGAGATGAAAATACTTCCTTCTGATGGGGAATTCTGTAGGCTACATAAGCATATAAAACTATATTTGTGACCTATGTAGAACCCCAGAAAAATGCAGGAAATGGTTATGTGGCGTGCGATAGCGGAACAGTGATTGGTACTGTCGCAATCGGACTGATGCGCTGGTGTTGGAAATTCAATACCTGATTTGGTGATTCAAGCCGTTCCTGGTCCAGTTGACTTTGGGCAGGTCAGCACCCAGAACATCCTGTGGGCGGGTACAGGAACACCCCCCAGAGTCAATTGGCCAAGAACTAATGTCCAGCCTACGTCCATATTCCCATAAATTGAGGACCCAGAGATATAGACAGGGTGATTCGTATGGAGCCAGTTCTATTTGACTAACAGATTGCTGACTTTCTCTGACTTGCTCCAGTAGCAGGATAGATCTTGGTAAAAGTTTTATTTCTGTTATTTATTCCCTTTTATTTTATAGTGAATAGTCATTTGAGTGTCTTCTTGTATGTTTTGTATTTTCTGTAACTTTGTATACTTTGTACATATTTTATGCACTCCCCACTTTCAGGATATTAAATCTTAAAATTAATAAGTGACTTCTGTGTATTTTAGCACGGGCTCATATCTCCGGAGAGATTTGATTGGAGAGATTAGATTGTATTGTATTTTAGTGCCTTTATATGCTCGGTCAAGCTCATTGCCAATCTATATGCAATTCCACTGCATGTTGGCAGATTGTGTGCAGATTGTAAAGTCAACGGATCTGCCAGACGGAGATCTGTGTGTGTGGGGTGTCCCAACAGACCGTTCTGCGGATAAACTGTTGTGTGGTGGCAAGCTACCGTTTGTGGTGTGTCTGGTGTGGGGGTGTGTGGACAGTGGAAAAGTGATTCACACCGGGTTCCTAGCTGTAGGATAGCTAGAGGGATCCTAAAAGGGTGTGTGATTGCTGGGCTGCTCCTCAACTCTAATCAGTGCACCAGATTGTATATAGGATTTGTATCTGCCAGTGTGTGGTCGGCTAGCTGGATTGGAGTGGAGTCTCCCTTCTGGTGGTGGCCAAGAGGTAGTGCGTGTTGTGAAAGTGTATCACGGCTGGTCTTATATACGTAGATATATTATAAGTTAAGTCCTCCTTCTTCCCTCTTACCCCAAGTCATGTCCGCACGTGCGTGCCTCGGTTAGCTAGTCGCTGTGGGCGTGGCATTTGGGTGAACGGTGACAGGGGTGGAGGACACTGAGTGGAGGCCAGTGGAGGGATTGGCAGAGAGGGGTGGAGGACACTGAGTGGAGGCCAGTGGAGAGATTGGCAGAAAGGGGTGGAGGACACTGAATGGAGACCAGTGGAGGGATTGGCAGAGAGGGGTGGAGGACACTGAGTGGAGGCCAGTGGAGGGATTGGCATAGAGGGGTGGAGGACACTGAATGGAGGCCAGTGGAGGGATTGGCAGAGAGGGGTGGAGGACACTGAGTGGAGGCCAGTGGAGGGATTGGCAGAGAGGGGTGGAGGACACTGAATGGAGGCCAGTGGAGGGATTGGCAGAGAGGGGTGGAGGACACTGAGTGGAGGCCAGTGGAGGGATTGGCAGAGAGGGGTGGAGGACACTGAGTGGAGGCCAGTGGAGGGATTGGCAGAGAGGGGTGGAGGACACTGAGTGGAGGCCAGTGGAGGGATTGGCAGAGAGGGGTGGAGGACACTGAGTGGAGGCCAGTGGAGGGATTGGCAGAGAGGGGTGGCAGATACAGAATGGTTAGTAAGGTGGATGAGTCTGGCAGCAGCATTCATGATAAACTGAAGAGGGGATAGCCTGCGATGAGGTCGGACAATGAGGAGAGAGTTACAATAGTCAAGGCAAGATATAACAAGGGAGTGAATAAGTTGCTTAGTGGTTTCCGAGGTTAGAAACAAGATTTGGGGTATCCCACTAATAACACTGAACCTTGGGGTACCCCACTAATAACACTGAACCTTGGGGTACACCACTAAGACTGAACCTTGGGGTACCCCACTAATAACACTGAACCTTGGAGTACCCCACTGATAACACTGAACCTTGGTGTACCCCACTGATAACACTGAACCTTGGGGTACCTCACTGATAACACTGAACCTTGGGGTACCCCACTAATCACACTGAACCTTGGGGTACCCCACTAATCACACTGAACCTTGGTGTACCCCACTAATCACACTGAACCTTGGGGTACCCCTCTAATAAAATTGAACCTTGGCATCCCCCACTAATAACATTGAACCTTGGGGTATCCTGTGATGATTGTGACGTCAGATCCCCAGCCCTTCTCACCAAACTCGTGACCGAAGGACTAGCCAATCTAAAACCGCAATGTAACAGTGCCACTCCCAGCTGCACCCTGCACAAAGGTTTTCCAGCTAATGGACCACAATCTGTGTACCTGCAGCCTGAGAGTGATTGTTACTGGGTCAGGTTAATTGCGCAATTAACCCTTCACACTGCCACCACCTCCTTTTTGTACAGAGAAGGAGAAAACTCGCCAATATCAGCAATAACACTATGATGTTGAATAATCGTCTGTATACCACTGTCACTGCAGGCAGAGATATATAGAGGTTTAAAAACACACAGTAGCGCTCTTCATAGACAGGGATTCTTAGTTTGCATTAAAGAGCTTTAGAAACAGTTCAACACTTTCAGAAAGTAAGATTTATTACTAAAACATCAAAAGGGTGCAATAAAAATATTTACAGAAAAAGATGTAGAAAAATTATATAAATACAGAGCACAATAACACAGCAAAGAGATAACAGAAGTTTAGAGAGGTAGAGTACTTGTCAAAAGTCCTGGGTTATGCAGATTCAAGGGTCCTGAGCCAAAAGGGTGCCTTATCTCCCAAAGTTATTTCTGATGTTAAAAGGGAGGATTCTTCAACTTCAACACGACCTACTCAACTTAACTTTCTGCTCCAAGCATAAAAGTATTTTCCTGGAACTCAGCAGGGTGTCTCCTTGAAGCAGAGAACCAATCGCCTCATTTGGGGAGGGTGTTGCAGGCGGAGACCCAAGCTAGAACCAAAATCCCTCGCAGTTTATATCATGATTCATAATTTACCCTCGGTGCATGTAGCAGCCTAGCCACTAGTAGATTAATATACAGAATGATCTGCTGAACGTCTAGATATTAAATATGACATACCTGCTTGGGACGGTTAAGGAGATATAATTTTCTGCTCTCCTGTAGAGTTCAGCTAGGTGGGTGTAAGGTATCAGACGACTTGTATTAAAATGACCGATCTGAATATATTCCTGGTTTTATGTAAGTCTTTCATCTCTCCAGATATCAAATTATATGGAAAAGGGGATTTTTAAATGTGAGTCTGTTTTATACCTAGCTGGAATGTCTTTAAAGCTCAGTGAAGGACTGGTTTATGGTTTTACGATATCTCAGATTGAGAAGCTAACAGACATCCAGGCACAAGCTAGGTTGGGATTTATAACCATGAGCTGTCCCACTGTGCCTGTGATCTCTGGTATCATACAGACCACATTCCTGAGGGAGGGGGGAAATTGGAGGGAAGCTGATTGGGAATAGAAGTGATACAAGATGGAGGATCTTTAGCAAGATGGATGACCGCGTCCATCTCTTTATGCTCACTTGCTACATACCCCACTAACAACACTGAACCTTGGGGTACCCCACTAATAACACTGAATCCTGGGGTACCTCACTAATAACACTGAACCTTGGGGTACCCCACTAATAACACTGAACCTTGGGGTACCCCACTGACACCCCTAGACCATGCAGAGTATGAATTAGTTACCCCTACTCTCTGAATATGATCTTTTAGCCAGTTTTCTATCCATTTACATTCAGATTTTTCCAGCCTATATACTTTACCTTACACATTAGCCGTGTGTGGGGAACTGTGTCCAAGTATACCACGCCCACCGCCACCCCTCTGTCCAAGTATACCACATCCACCACCACCCCTCTGTCCAAGTATACCACGTCCACCGCTACCCCTCTGTCCAAGTATACCACGTCCACCACCACCCCTCTGTCCAAGTATACCTTGTCCATTGCCACCCCTCTGTCTAAGTATACCACGTCCACCACCACCCCTCTGTCCAAGTATACCACGTCCACCACCACCCCTCTGTCCAAGCATACCATGTCCACTGTCACCCCTCTGTCCAAGTATACCACATCCACTGCCACCCCTCTGTCCAAGTATACCACGTCCACCGCCACCCCTCTGTCCAAGTATACCACGTCCACCACCACCCCTCTGTCCAAGTATACCACATCTACCGCCACCCCTCTGTCCAAGTATACCACGTCCACTGACGCCCCTCCAAGTATTATTATTATTCAGGATTTATATAGTGCCAACAGTTTGCTCAGTTCTTTACAATATAACGGGAGACAATTGTCAAGGTCCTACCTTTCCTCAGAGCTTGCTGCTCCATGTGCTGGCATCCATCTTAGGTTTCTGCAAAGCAAGGTGGGAGCCTTTATGCTTTCAGGCCTCTGTGTCTCCTCCTCCAGGAGGGTGTGGCTGATCACATTTAAGCCTGCTGTCTGCAGCTGCTCTTTGCATTTGTGTCCTGTATGTTTCATTGCCGCAAGCTCTTGTTCAGCTCTCGTTGCTCTACTGGATACCGACCCGTGACCTGAGTATTCTTGCCTACTGTCTTGTACTGTCTGTCCCGCCGTTATTGACCCGGCCTGTCCGACCACGCTATATGTCTTCCCATCTGGCTCCCACCAGCTATACGCCATTGGCGGCAGCCGTTACCGCAGCTGAGGTTACTTGGGGGTCGCTACCTGGTCTCAGGCTGCGTCAAGTCCATCCCCACCATCAGGGGCCCTGGTGAAAGGCAGCCTGGGGCCTAGACTCCGTGCCCTGAGGGACTCCAGCCTGTGGGTGGTTGCTGTCGTCAGTCGGTGCGTGACCTTACCATAAGGCCTGCCTGTTTATTCCCCCACTCCAGCCCTGACAACAATACAGCAACAATAAAGTTCAATACAAGAGGAAAAGGAGGGCCCTGCTCCTTGGAGCTTTTAATCTAGGAGGGAGGGGCTAGTGGTACAAAAGGTAGTAACTGTGGGGGGTTGTACTGGTTGGAAGAGCAGAAGATTCCAGTATTAGCTGAGGGCATGCTAGGCTTCCCTGAAGAAAGAGGATGAGGGGAATTCCTGGAGACGAGCATGGGAGGAGGAAACAAGGGAGTTAGAGAGCAGGAGGAGTCCTTGCAAGGAGTGGAGAGTACGGTTGGGTGATATTTAGAGACAAGATCGGAGATGTAATTTGGGGCGGAGTTATAAATGGCTTTATACGTTATTGTTAGTGTTTTGAATTTTATCTGTTGGGCAATGGGAAGCCAGTGGAGGGATTGGCAGAGAGGGGTGGAGGATAGTGAATGGAAGCCAATGGAGGGATTGGCAGAGAGGGGTGGAGGATAGTGAATGGAGGCCAAGGGAGGGATTGGCAGAGAGGGGTGGAGGCCAATGGAGGGATTGGCAGAGAGGGGTGGAGGATAGTGAATGGAGGCCAATGGAGGGATTGGCAGAGAGGGGTAGAGGCCAGTGGAGGGATTGGCAGAGAGGGGTGGAGGATACTGAATGAAGGCCAGTGGAGGGATTGGCAGAGAGGGGTGGAGGATACTAAATGGAGGCCAGTGGAGGGATTGGCAGAGAGGGGTGAAGGACACTGAATGGAGGCCAGTGGAGGGATTGGCAGAGAGGGGTGGCAGATATAGAACTGTTAGTAAGATGGATGAATCTGGCAGCAGCATTTATGATAGACTGAAGAGGGGATGGCCTGCGATGAGGACGGCCAACGAGGAGGGAGTTACAATAGTCAAGGCGAGATATAACAAGGGACTGAATAAGTTGCTTAGTGGTTTCCGAGGTTAGGAACGGGCGTATCTTGGAGATGTTGTGGAGGTGAAGTCTACAATATTAGAACAGCCATTGGATTTGGGGGTGAAAGGACAGATGGGAGTCTAGGAATACACCTAGTACCCTGACATGAGGGAGGGACTGATGATTGTGTTATTGATCTTGATGGAGAAGTCAGGGGAGGGGGCACGGGCTGGGGGGAATACTAAGAGCCCAGTTTTGGAAAGATTGAGCTTGAGGAAGTGGAGTGACATCCATGCCGATATGTTGCTTAGTAGGTTAGAAATGTGAGAGGAGACTGAAGGGGTGAGGTGAGGGGTAGAAAGATAGATTTGTGTGTCATCAGCATAGAGATGGTACTTAAAGCCATGGGAGTTTATCAAGTGACCAAGGGAGGAGGTGTAGATAGAATAGAGAAGGGTCCAAGAACAGAACCTTGAGGGATCCCTACAGAAAGAGGGAGTGAAGAGGAGGAGGTAGCATTATAGGTAATGCTGAAGGAGTGCTGCAAAAGGTAGGAGGAGAACCAGGAGAGAGCAGAGTCTCTGAGGCCAAGAGAGTGGGGTTTTTTGAGGAGGAGGAGATGGTCAACTGTATCAAAAGCCACAGAGAGGTCAAGCAGTAAGAGTACAGAGTAATGACCATTAGTTGGGATGAGTAGAGAGTAGTGGCCATTGGTTGGGATGAGTACGGCGTAGTGGCCATTGGTTGGGATGAGTACGGTGTAGTGGCCATTGGTTGGGATGAGTACGGAGTAGTGACCATTGGTTGGGATGAGTACGGAGTAGTGACCATTGGTTGGGATGAGTACGGAGTAGTGACCATTGGTTGGGATGAGTACGGAGTAGTGGTCATTGGTTGGGATGAGTACGGAGTAATGGCCATTGGTTGGGATGAGTACGAAGTAGTGACCATTGGTTGGGATGAGTATGAAGTAGTAACCATTGGTTGGGATGAGTACAGAGTACTGGCCATTGGTTGGGATGAGTACGGAGTAGTCGCCATTGGTTGGGATGAGTACGGAGTAGTGGCCATTGGTTGGGATGAGTACGGAGTAGTGGCCATTGGTTGGGATGAGTACGGAGTAGTGACCCATTGGTTGGGATGAGTACGGAGTAGTGGCCATTGGTTGGGATGAGTACGGAGTAGTGGCCATTGGTTGGGATGAGTACAGAGTAGTGGCCATTGGTTTTAGCAGTTAGTAGATCATTAGTGAGTTTTAGTAGGGCAGTTTCAGTGGAGTGTAGTGAGTGAAAGCCAGACTGTAAAGGGTGAAGAAGGTTGTTGTCGGTGAGGTGGGAGCTCAGGGGATTGTAGACTAAGCGTTCTAGGAGTTTAGAGGTAAATGGCAGCAGGGAGATGGGTCTTAAGTAGTTCAGGTTGGTGGGGTCCAGGGAGGGCTTTTTAAGTATGGGAGTGATGTGTGCATGCTTTAGAGGGGTGGGGAAGGCACCGTTAGAGAGGGATAGGTTGAAGATGTGAGTGAGGGAGCATAGGATGGAAGAAGAGGGTGACCATAGTAGTTGTGAGGGGACAGGATCCAGGGTACACGTGGTGAGATGGGCTTCTGAGAAAACCTTAGTGACCTCTTCAGTAGTAGGAAGGTCAAAAGAGGAAAGTGTTGAGGGAGGTTTAGTATAAGGTATGGTAAGTGGGATGGATGTCTGTGCAGTGGCGATGCCCCTACGAATTGCATCAATCTTGTTTTTGAAGTGATTTGCAATCTTGTGAGCAGTGAGTGAGGTACTGGGTGGAGGTGGAGAAAGTAGAGAGTTAAAAGTAGAGAAGAGATGATGAGGACTGGATGACAAGCTATTGATGAGAGTGACAAAGTAGGCTTGTTTGGCAGCATGAAGAGAGGAATTGTATGTGAAGAAAGCAGATTTATATCTGATGAACGCCTGGTGGCATTTGGTTTTACACCACAATCACTCCAGCGCACGACCATGTCATTTAAGATGTCTGGTGTGGTCAGTCTGCCACGGATGTAATGGTCGGGGCCTGATGCTTCGTGTGGTTAGAGGAGCAAGTGAGTCTAATGTGGATGAAAGTGAACTGTTGTAGACAGCAGTGGCCAGGTCAGGGCAGGACAGGGGAGAGATTCTGTCATAGAGTTGGTCAGTTGCAGAGTGGAAAGGAGCCGGGTTCAAGTTGTGAAGGTTTCTGCAGGTAATTGTTTGCTGCTTGGAGGGATAGGTGTTTGAAGACGAGGAGACTGTGAAGGTGATGAGATTGTGATCAGAGAGAGGAAAGGGGGTGTTTGTGAGGTTGTAGGGAGTGCAAAGACGGGAGAAAACAAGGTCCAATGTATTCCCATCAGAGTGAGCGGAGGACTGTATACATTGTGCTAATGTATACCACGTCCACTGCAAACCCTCTGTCCAAGTATACCACGTCCACAGCCACCCCTCTGTCCATATATACCACATCCACCGCCACCCCTCTGTCCAAGTATACCATGTCCACAGCCACCCCCCTGTCCAAGTATACCATGTCCACAGCCACTCCTCTGTCCAAGTATACCATGTCCACCGCCGCCCCTCTGTCCAAGTATACCACGTCCACCGTCGCCCCTCTGTCCAAGTATACCACGTCCACAGCCACCCCCTGTCCAAGTATACCACGTTCAACACCACCCCTCTACAGTAAACATTTAAGCTTCCACTGATTACAGAATACTAATTCTGTGAGTACTGACCCTTATACTATATAACTTGTACATTACATACTCCTGGCCCCTGCACTATATACTCTGTTGTACATTACATACTCCTGACCCCTGCACTATATACTCTATGTTGTACATTACATACTCCTGACCCCTGCACTATATACTCTATGTTGTACATTACATACTCCTGACCCCTGCACTATATACTCTATGTTGTACATTACATCCTCCTGACCCCTGCACTATATACTCTGTGTTGTACATTACATACTCCTGACCCCTGCACTATATACTCTTTTGTACATTACATCATGAATTGTATAGTCCTAACATTTGTATAATATATAATAAATTGTAAATTATATAATCCTTCTTTTGCACCCATTTCCTCCCAGCTGGACATTTTATATCGGATGATGTGATTGGAGCACAGACTTTTACATGGTGATAATAATGTGATAACATCCTCCAACTTTGGACCCTTAAACAGAAAGTGATAATGAGGGAGGAGTCAATACCCCAATGATGGTGGTCTTCAGGATCAGTCCAGTCTTCATCTTGGTTGTTCTCCCCCCATCCTCACTCTCTGACCTCTGGTGGGGCTCAGCCCCGCTGTTCTTCATGACTAAATCATGGACTAAATAAGGAAGTGCAGTACTTCTTGTGTAGGGAAGATGGTGATGAGTGATAGAGGGAGTGGGGACCCTCATCCTATAATCCCCTCATCACTGTCCCTCCTATAAAAGACAGTTCTGTTTGTTTCCTCACTCTCTGACTAAGGTCCATGAATAAAAAAATGACCTGGTAGGAGATCAGAGGAGCCATTTCCTAGTTCCCTTGAGGGTGGAATTGTAAGCTCCTCAGAGACCAAGCTGCCTAATGTGGGCGGAGTCTTGGTTTGGGGGAACCAATCAGCTCCTGTCTAGTAATCCTCTTTGTCTTTGTATTTTAGTACATGGCCGGGAGATGAGGAAAACCTCCGAGGATTGTCTCACTTTGTCTCCAGACTGGAAAGTAGAAGATGAGGACATCACACAGTATAGTCCAGGAGAAAACCCGGCTCCCTCCAATGTCCATCCGGCACCACCCAGTGTAGATGGACCATCAGATTCCTCGTATCCTGAGGAACCTCAGACTGTACGGGACCGGGCCGGCCTTCCAACAGGGAAGAAGTTCTCCTGTACTGAGTGCGGGAAGGGTTTCCATTATAGATCCCGTCTTAATGAGCATAAAAGATCTCACACTGGGGAGAAGCCATATTCCTGTCCAGAGTGTGGGAAATGTTTTTCAGTGAAGTTTCATCTTTACAGACATGAAAGATTTCACATGGGGGAGAAGCCATATTCCTGTACTGAGTGCGGGAAATGTTTCCCCTATAAATCAAATCTTAATGTGCATAAAAGTACTCACACAGGGGAGAAGCCGTATTCCTGTCCTGAGTGTGGGAAATGTTTTGCACAAAAATCAGACCTCGTCAAACATGAAAGGTCTCACACAGGTGAGAAGCCACATTCCTGTCCTGAGTGCAGGAAAAGTTTTTCACAGAAGTCCAATCTTTATAAACATCAGAGATCTCACACAGGGGAGAAACCATATTCCTGTTCTGAGTGTGGAAAATGTTTTTCAGTGAAGTCCAGTCTTTACACACATCAAAGATCTCACGGGGGAGAAGCCATATTCCTGTCTTGAGTGCAGGAAATTATTTCAATGAAGTCCAGTCTTTACCAATATCTGAGATCTCATACAGGTGAGAAGCCGTATTCCTGTCCTGAGTGTGGGAAAAAATTTTCACAGAAGTCCAGTCCTTACACACATCAGAGATCTCACACAGTGGAGAAGCCATATTCCTATCCTGAGTGCGGGAAATGTTTTTTAGCTAAATTCTGAGGACCCTCTGCACTCTGGTATATACCCTTTCAAGCAGACTATGCAACAACATACATGCTTAAGCTGCCAACTGCGTCAAAGTAATCCCTCTATGGCCAGTCCTATCTCTTGTTTGTTGTATTGTTGGGTCAGTAGCCAGACCTGAACCTTGTAGCTCTCCCCCATTGTGTCTTTTCTCCTATGTTAGCATTGTGTCCACAGTAGCACTTGCGTAGGCAGAGCAGAGTAGGACTGGCCATAGAGGGATTACTTTGACGCAGTTGGCAGCTTAAGCCTCAGAATTTCTAGAGTTAATGTGGTTACACCCCTTTAGCACCTGATGGATAAATGCATGCACTAGCTGTATGGATTTGAGCACATGGATCTCTTGTTTGATGTTTTTTAGTGAAGTCCGATCTTTACAGACATCAGAGATCTCACACAGGGGAGAAGCCATATTCCTGTCCTGAGTGCAGAAAATGTTTTTCAGTGAAGTCCGATCTTTACAAACATCAGAGATCTCACACAGGGGAGAAGCCGTATTCCTATCCTGAGTGCGAGAAATGTTTTTTTAGAGAAGTCCGATCTTTACAGACATCAGAGATCTCACACGGGAGCGAAGCCGGTTTCCTGTCCCGAGTGTGGGAAATGTTTTTCAGTGAAGTCCGATCTTTACAGACATCAGAGATCTCACACGGGAGCGAAGCCGGTTTCCTGTCCTGAGTGTGGGAAAAGTTTTTCACAGAAATGCCATCTTATCGCACATCAGAGATGCCACACGGAAGAGAAGCCGTATTCCTGTCCTGAGTGAGGGAAATGTTCCTCACTCAAGTCCTGTCTTCCTGTACATCAGGGGTCCCACACAACCCTAGAGGTGTATTAGTGCCTTAAGTGCGGGAAATGTCTTCTAGATGAATGTTGCTGGACATCCCAGCTCTCATGTGGGGAAGAAGCACACCCTGATATACACCTCAGATATACTCCATGGCTGATCTTCATCATGGAAGAAACAGTTCATAAGGAGATGAGAGGCCCCCAAAGACATGGATGAAGTGCAGTAAATGTCGGGGTGCAGAGTGGTCAGTAGATCCTGGAAATGAAGGACACAACTTCAGCCCTTCTTGGGTGTCGGAGTTGCGTTTCCTGATATTGATATAGCGGGTTACAGAGCTAGAAGCCGGGAGAGCCCAGATCTCGTTATCGGGGAACTTTACACAGACAACAAGAACTTCTGAAGTTGATGTCCTTCATTTCAAGGCTCTACAGAACAGTGGTGACCCCGAAGCGTCTCTCTGTCTTCAGTCCATCCTTCTCCCATCCCCCAACAGGAGGGAAGGAGAACTCCGCCCCAAACTAGGGGGGAACTTTCCTCTCATTATTTCCCTTTGCTTCTGTGTGGGTTTGGGTGGTTGGAGGAGTGCGGCACGAGAGGGAACACAGCTTGTTGTTCTATGTCTACATATGGGGTCTGGGTAGAGGGGATCCACCGGAAAATATTTCTACTCTTTGATTTTGTGCAAATTGTTTCTGTTTTCACTTTGAAGGGTGATATTATGTGTGGTTTGTAAAAGGGATTGGCCCAATAGATACCGCCCCACTTAGAGAATAGATGAACTAATATGACCAGCATTCATTCAGCCATGTCACATGTTGGGATCTTTTCTACAATACTTTGTTATAATAATGGAACACGTTGTGTATTGTATTGTACACCAATAATAATGACTCCGCCCCCACATTCCAGACAAGGGATCTTCCTGACCAATCAGATTCCTTCCTTTGTTATTTCCTGATTCTATGATTACAATCTTGTTAGAAGTAAAACTATAATAAAGAATTTATTGAGTGAAAAGAATTGTGTGTGTCGGGGCCATGATGGGGATCTTTGGGGCCCAAACATTTCTCACAGGAGACACTTTACAAGGGACACTTTACAACTCAGTACAGTACATGTACATGCTTAAATTTACTAAAATAATTGTATTTCCATGTTCTGTGGACTGTGGGAGACCAGATATAGTGAATGCAGGGTCCGGGGAGAGCGGATATAGTGAATGCGGGGTCCGGGGAGAGCGGATATAGTGAATGCGGGGTCCGGGGAGAGCGGATATAGCGAATGTGGGGTCTGGGTGAGCGGATATAGCAAATGCAGGGTCCAGGGAGAGTGGATACAGTGAATGCGGGGTCCGGGGAGAGTGGATATAGTGAATGCGGGTTCCGGGGAGAGCGGATATAGTGAATTCAGGGTACCGGGAGAGCTATATAGTGAATGCAGGGTCTGGGGAGAGGGGATATAGTGAATGCAGGATAAGGAGAGAGTGGATATAGTGAGTGCGAGGTCTGGGGAGAGCGGATATAGTGAATGCGGAGTCTGGGGAGAGCTATATAGTGAATGCAGGGTCTGGGGAGAGCGGATATAGTGAATGCGGGGTCCGGGGAGAGGGGATATAGTGAATGCAGGATAAGGAGAGAGTGGATATAGTGAATGCGGGGTCCGGGGAGAGGGGATATAGTGAATGCAGGATAAGGAGAGAGTGGATATAGTGAGTGCGAGGTCCGGGGAGAGCGGATATAGGGAGTGAGGGGTCCAGAGAGAGCAGATAGAGTGAATGCGGGGTCTGGGGAGAGCGGATATAGTGAATGCGGGGTCCGGGGAGACCAGATATAGTGAATGTTGGGTCCGGGGAGAGGGGATATAGTGAATGCAGGGTAAGGAAAGCACAGATATAGGGAGTGAGGGGTCCGGGGAGAGCGGATATAGTGAATGCGGGGTCCGGGGAGAGCGGATATAGTGAATGCGGGGTCCGGGGAGAGCGGATATAGTGAATGCAGGGTCTGGGGAGAGCGGATATAGTGAATGCAGGGTCCAGGGAGAGCGGATATAGTGAATGCAGGGTCCGGGGAGAGCGGATATAGTGAATGCAGGGTCCGGGGAGAGCGGATATAGTGAATGCGGAGTCCAGGGAGAGGGGATATTGTGAATGCAGGGTCCGGGGAGAGCATTCACTATATCCCCTCACTATATCTGCTCTCCCCGGACCCCGCACTCACTATATCCTCTCTCCCCGGACCCCGCATTCACTATAACTGGTCTCCCCGGACCCTGCATTCACTATATCCGCTCTCCCTGGACCCTGCATTCTCCCTGGACCCCGCATTCACTATATCTGTTCTCCTGGGACCCCGCATTCACTATATCCGCTCTGCCTGGACCCTGCATATACTATATCTGCTCTCCCCAGACCCCTCACTCCCTATATCCGCGCTCTCCTTACCCCGCATTCACTATATCCGCTCTCTCCTTACCCCGCATTCACTATATCCCCTCTCCCTGGACCCCACATTCACTATATTCACTATATCCATTCTCCTGGGACCCCGCATTCACTATATCTGTTCTCCTTGGACCCCGCATTCACTATATCCACTCTGCCTGGACCCCACATTCACTATATCCTCTCTCCCCGGACCCCTCACTCCGTATATCCATGCTCTCCTTACCCTGCATTCACTATATCCGCTCTCCCTGGATCCCACATTCACTATATCCCCTCTCCCTGGACCCCACATTCACTATATCCGCTCTCCCCGGACCCCGCATTCACTATATCCGCTCTCCCCGGACCTCGCATTCACTATACCCGCTCTCCCCGGACCCTGCATTCACTATATCCGCTCTCCCTGGATCCCACATTCACTATATCCCCTCTCCCTGGACCCCACATTCACTATATCCGCTCTCCCCGGACCTCGCATTCACTATACCCGCTCTCCCCGGACCTTGCATTCACTATACCCGCTCTCCCCGGACCCCACATTCACTATATCCGCTCTCCCCGGACCTCGCATTCACTATACCCGCTCTCCCTGGACCCCTCACTCCCTATATCCACGCTCTATAATAGAAAGACTTTAAAATGTCCATCATTGTAAATCCGTCAGCCATGTTGTCCAGCAATGCAGATCAGCATCAATCATGATGACAACTCCAGAGAATACATATGATCCATTATTGCACTGACCATGAATGACGACTTCTGGTCCCTATACGCTAAATGTAAAAGAGGGGCGCGGTCTCCAGGGTGATGTCATTATCCAAATATGAGCGTGTGACTCTTTTTGGTTAGTGATGTCATGCTATCTGCGCCCCTTTACTTACATGGTTGGGGACTCCTGACTGGGGCCGGGTGACATCACTGGTAGCCATCCGCTGGTTTCTTACCACCAATGACAGGAAGGAAGGTGCTCTGTCTAGAAGTGGTAGACATACAGCTACTATATATCAGCAATTAGTCCGCCATTTGGACAAAGAACAGAACAGGAAAAGTTCAGTCCGTACTTCGATGCCGGCTGTAGAAGCTGCAGATTGACATTGAATGAAGTCTTGTAGGATGATTGGGAATGGTCTCTCCTCCTGGGAGGATGTTATTCATCATCCCTCTACTCATACACACCATTCGGGTTATGATGACCATACACTGATTGAATGTGGCTGATTGACCAGGAACCAACCCAACTCCTCTCTGCTAATCCCTTCATTGGCTGCCACTCTGCCAACAAATTCAATTCAAAATACTAACTTACAAAGCCATCCACAGCTTAGCCCCCACCTACATCACTAACCCAGTCTCAAAATACCAACCAAATTGTTCTCTTTGTTCCTCCCAAGACCTCCTACTCTCTAGCTTCTTTGTCACCTCCTCCCATGCTCATCTCCAGGACTTTTCCCAAGGCTCTCCCATACTATGGAACTCCCTACCCCAATCTGTCTATCTCCTACTCTGTCCACTTTTAGATGATCCCTGAGAACCCTTCTGTGATGGAGGAAAGGCAGGAAAGAACACACAGAGTGGATGGCAGACGCACAAAGCTTTATTGAGACAAACAGACGGCAGTCCTTTAATACGTTGGGTGGCAGAGAGGGTGGATTTGCCACTAAAGGGTAACGAGGGGGCCCCACCCACTTATAGTCCACTAGGAGAGCCAAGGGGGTGTCCCTGTAACAGGGGCAGTCCGACACAGGAAAGGGGTGCGAGGAGTCACCACCGCAACAGTTCAGGTAACACAGGGGGGAAGCAGGTATTCACGGATCCAACAGGGTGCCTGGTCTCCCAGGGGTAGAAGCAGAACGCAGGTACCTGTGGAGTCCGGATCAGGCAGGTGGCCTCTGGCTCTGGCAGATGGGCTGTGTTAGTCTCTCCCCCTTCTGTGGGGCCTCTGGCAAAAAGCAGGCAGGCTGGCATAGTCTCTCCCCCTTCTGTGGGGTCTCTCACAATCGCAGGTAGGCTTTCTCTGGTTGTCTCTTCCCTCCTGTGGGGTCTCCGTGAAATTGGGATAGGCTTGCAGAGTCTATTCACAAGGGTCTTGCCGAAGCTTGAGATCCCTTGCAGACTACACACCAGAATGAATAGGAGCTCCCAGCATCCACCTCTTAAACTGCTGCAGGACGCTCCCCGGTCGCCTTGGCAACCCGGGAGGGGGAAGGGAACACTAGACCCCAGGGAGAATCAGGCTGGTGACAGGGACATCCTGGGGCCAGGGATGATGTCTGCATAGATGAAAAGCAGGTTGGGAGGTGTGCAGAGAGCTCCCAGCCAGCTGGCCAGGAGGGAGGGGGCCCAAAGTAATTTGATTTGGCCATTTGGCCTAGTGACACAGGGGACAATTGGAACAATACAGAGCAGGACACTGAGGGCATGTGATACAAGGCATTAATAAGGGGATTAATAATTGGCATGCTCCCATACCGTGACACTCCTCCCCCCTCCTTTTCACAAGTGCCGATAAGGGGGACCCACCCGGGTTCCCTGGAAGGCACTTGTGGGGTCTAGCTACTGTGGGTCTGTGCTGGCTTCCCCGCCTGTAACGAATGGTAAAGTTGTAGGGCTGGAGGGCCAGGCTCCACCTAAGGAGGCGCCCATTGTCCCCAGACACCCGGTTCAGCCATGTGAGGGGGTTGTGGTCGGTGACGATGGTGAACTCCCGGCCGTACAGGTAGGGCTGTAGCTTCTTCAGGGCCCAGACTATGGCCAGACACTCCTTCTCCACTGTAGCATAGGCAACTTCCCGGTCCAGTAGTTTGCGGCTGAGGAAGGCAACGGGGTGTTCTTCCCCAGCCTCGTTGACTTGGCTGAGGACAGCCCCTAGGCCATAGGTGGAGGCGTCTGTCTGCACGAGATAGCGTCTGTTGTGGTCAGGGGCTGCCAGGATGGAGTTGCTCGCCAGGACGGATTTGAGGGCATGGAAGGCGGATTCACAGGATGGGTCCATATCACCATCCGGGGACTGTTCTTCCGGGTCAGGTCGGTCAGGGGCTGGGCCATGGAGCTGAAATTAGGTACAAATTTACGATAATAGCCGGCAGTGCCGAGGAATGCCATCACTTGCTTCTTGGTCTGGGGAGTGGGCCAGTCATAAATGGCCTGAACCTTGGCTGGCTCAGGTTTCAGTGTCCCCCCCCTACTCGGTGCCCGAGGTACTGTACCTCTGCCATTCCCAGCTGGCACTTGTCTGGTCTCACTGTCAGCCCGGCCCTGCAGATGCGGTCTAGGATGGCCCCCACGTGGGCCAGGTGCTCCTCCCACGTGTCGCTAAAGATAGCTATGTCATCTAGGTAAGCGTACGCGAACTCTTGGCATCCCTCCAGTAGTTGGTCCACGACCCGTTGAAAGGTGGCAGGGGCGTTTTTCATGCCGAAGGGCATGACGAGGAATTCATACAGGCTGAACGGGGTAATGAAGGCGGAGCGCTCAACGCCCTCTTTTGTAAGAGTGATTTGCCAATAGCCCTTGCTGAGGTCTAGGGTGCTAACGTAGCGGGCTCCGGCCAGACGGTTCAGCAGGTCGTCTATGCGGGGCATGGGGTAGGCATCACTGACAGTGTAGTCATTCAACCTCCGGTAATCCACGCAAATGCGGGTGGTCCCATTCTTCTTTGGCACGAGCACCACCGGGGAGGCCCAAGGACTGCGGAAGGGTCGGATGATACCCAGCTGGAGCATCTCGGAGAGTTCTGCCCGAATGGCTGCCTTCACGGATTCGGGGACTCGGTATGGAGACTGCTGGATGGGTTTCTGACTGTGGGTCTCCACGTGGTGGAGGGCTAACCCGGTGCGGCCTGGGGTGGCTGAGAAGGCGACGGCCCGGTCCGCTATCACGGCCCGCATCTGGGCCATCTGGCGGGGGTTCAGCCGAGCCCCCGTGGGAATCTGATCTAGGGGAGTGGTGACTTTGGTGGCTTGCAGGAGATCGGGCAGGGCTCCCTCATCTGCTCCGCCCGTGGAGGCGGGGCAGACAGCGAGCACTGGCAGAGCCCGGTCATGGTACTCTTTCAACATGTTGATGCGGACCGTGCGCTGTTGGCAGTTGCGGGAGTCGAGACCAATGACGTAACTAGTCTCATCTATCTTACGGAGGACCTTGTAGGGTCCTTCCCAGATGTGCTGGAGTTTGTTCTGGGGGTTGGGAACGATCTTGAGCACCTGCTGCCCTTCAGTGAACTCGCGGCCGCGTGCCTTGCGGTCGTACCAGACCTTCTGACGTGTCTGGGCTGCCTGGAGGTGGCTGTGGGCCATGGTGGCCAGGCGGGTCAGCCTTTCCCGTAGCTCGAGAACATAGGGAATGACGGGGGTACCTGTGTCCTTTATCTGCCCTTCCCAATGTTCCCGGAGCAAGGATAGGGGACCGCGGACCTTCCGCCCGTACAGGAGGTCGAAGGGGGAGAACCCCGTTGACTCTTGCGGTACCTCCCGATATGCAAACAGCAGGTGTGGAAGGAGCTTCTCCCAGTCCACCTCCCCATCAACGAAGGACCTCAGCATGCTCTTCAGTGTGCAATTGAAGCGCTCGCAGAGGCCATTGGTTTGGGGGTGATAGGGAGTGGTCCGGATCGCCCGTACCCCGCACGTGCGCCAGAGGGATTGGACCACCTCGGACATGAACTGGGTACCCTGGTCTGTTAGGATCTCGCTGTGGAAACCCACCCGGGAGAAAACGGTGACTAGGGCCTCGGCTACTTTGGGGGCAGAGATGCTGGACAGGGGGACAGCCTCGGGGTAGTGGATGGCATAATCCACTACCGTGAGGATGTACCGCTTGCGGCCTTACTGGGCCGGGCCAGGGGCCCCAGGATGTCTACAGCTACCCGCTGAAAGGGCTCGTCAATGATGGGTAAGGGGCCTTGGGGTGGTCCCCTGGGCGTCCCCTCCTGACAGATGTCATAGGTCTGACAGAAGTGGGCTACGTCCTGGGTAATACCTGGCCAGTAGAAGGCTTGGGTCAGCCGCAGCCCCGTTTTCCTCTTACCCAGGTGGCCAGCTACTGGAATGTCGTGTGCTATCTGGAGTAGCGAGAACCGGAACCGTCTGGGCACTATCAGTTGTGTGGGGCTAGCAGAGGGTTGACCCAGGCGGCTTGGGCCTACTGTGCGGTACAACAACCCCTGCTCCCACCAAAGCTGGCCCCCATCCCCCTCCTGCCGCCTTCCGGCAGCCCGGGTCCTAAACTTAGCCAAGGTTGGGTCTGTGGCTACCTCCCGCTTAAAGGTCTCCCGATCCCAGGTCAGGGGAAGGTCTGCGTCAGGTAGGGGTTCGCTCACCGAGTGCATGCTGGGGAAAGGTCCCATGGTGGCTTCATCTGGAGGAGGACCTCGACCCGCTTGGTACCGGGTCACCGCCCTGACGTACTGGCATCGTAGCTCCCCTAGGTCATTGCCGAGCAGGATATCCCCCGGGAGGCCACCCATGACGCCGATCTGGCACTGTTGCTCCCCGAACCCATAGTCGAGGCGCACGGATGCCCTGGGGATGTGATGTCTGGCTCCTCCCGCCAGCTCGATGGCGAATCCAGGGCCAGGTTGGATGGCTTCCGGCCGGATCACTCGGGGATCAGCGATGGTCAGGAAGGCCCCTGTATCCCGAAAACCGGTGGCTGGTTGCCCGTCTACCCGCACGGCCTGCAGGTGGCGTTGTTTCTGGGTGGAGTATGAAGCCCCCGGGGGGGTGGACACTGTAAACCCCCCAGGGTTGGTTGGCGTCTGGGGGGCTCATCCATTCGCTGGGAGGCGGGGGCAGTGGTTCTTCTGCTGGATGGAGTTCCAGGTAGTGAACCGGACGGGTAAAGCGCCGGCTTCGAGAGGTGGGGCAGTTGGCTTGGAGGTGCCCTGGCTGGTTGCATCCGTAGCAGCGGTGCTTCATGGGGAGCCCTGCGAACTGGGCTCTGGCCCTGCGGGATTGGCAGTGGTAGGTGGGGGGCCCGTTTTGGCAGAGGTGGTGGGGGGCAGGGCCCTTGACGGCTCAGGGGACTGCCGTTTCCAGTGTGGCTTGATGGCCAGAATCTCATCAGCCAGGGCAGCCGCCTTTGCAAGGGTGGTAGGGGCTTTCTCTCTTACCCATCCGTGCACCTTCGCCGGGCATTGGTTGTAGAATTGCTCCTTCAAAAATGCTTGAATGATTTCTTCTGCGGTGCCACTTCCAACAGGACTGTGACATCTTGTGCGCATACATCCTATAGGACGGTTCCACATGGCAGGGAAGGTCACGGAAGCGCGCCCGGTGCACTTCTGGGGTCACCGCATAATATTCCAACACAGTCTGTTTGACCCGGGCATAATCCCGGCCATCCACATAGTCCAGAGTGCGGTAGGCCGCAGCTGCACCCCCTTCGAGCAGACCCACGAGGTGCCGTATCCAATCCGTGCTTGGCACCTCCATGAGCTGGCACTGCTGCTCAAAGTCCTGAAAGAACCTCTACATCCTCGGCGGCTTTTGTGAAGGGTTTAAAGTCCTTGCGGCTGACCTGGGGAGGGGGGTATCCCGCGGCCCTGGGGCTGGATGGGCAGCTTAGGTCACGGTGGCTCCCTTGGCTCTCTCTTTCATGCGCCCTCCGGATAGCCTCTCGCTTGTCCTCTGCTGTCGCGTCTGACCCCAGGAGGGCCATCTCTTCCTCCACCCGAGTAAGCCAGGGGCTCTTGGGCCCAGGATCCTTGCGTGCTGGGGAGGCTGGGGTTGATCTGCTTTTTCCTGGGGCGTCTTTGGGGTCTGCCTCCTCAATGGCGGTGATCAGATCATCTTTGGCTAGGCCCCTCCAGGAAAGGGCCAGCTCCTCAGCCCTCTCCTGCAGACATGCCACAGTCCACTTCCTGTATTCACTGGGCCGGGCCTGTTCCTGCATCTGCTGGCTTTCGCTGTCTGCCATCTCCTCAGTGTCCTGATCCCACCGCTGCCAACCAGTATGTAACGGAGGGAAGGCAGGACAGAACACACAGAGTGGATGGCAGACGCACAAAGCTTTATTGAGACAAACAGACGGCAGTCCTTCAATACGTTGGGTGGCAGAGAGGGTGGATTTGCCACTAAAGGGTAACGAGGGGGCCCCACCCACTTTAGTCCACTAGGAGAGCCAAGGGGGTGTCCCTGTAACAGGGGTAGTCCGACACAGGAGAGGGGTGCCTGGAGTCACCACCGCAACAGTTCAGGTAACACAGGGGGGAAGCAGGTACTCACGGATCCAACAGGGTGCCTGGTCTCCCAGGGGTAGAAGCAGAATGCAGGTACCTGTGGAGTCCGGATCAGGCAGGTGGCCTCTGGCTCTGGCAGATGGGCTGTGTTAGTCTCTCCCCCTTCTGTGGGGCCTCTGGCAAAAAGCAGACAGGCTGGCATAGTCTCTCCCCCTTCTGTGGGGTCTCTCGCAATCACAGGTAGGCTTTCTCTGGTTGTCTCTTCCCTCCTGTGGGGTCTCCGTGAAGCTGGGGTAGGCTTGCAGAGTCTATTCACAAGGGTCTCGCCGAAGCTTGAGATCCCTTGCAGACTACACACCAGAATGAATAGGAGCTCCCAGCATCCACCTCTTAAACTGCTGCAGGACGCTCCCCGGTCGCCTTGGCAACCGGGAGGGGGAAGGGAACACTAGACCCCAGGGAGAATCAGGCTGGTGACAGGGACATCCTGGGGCCAGGGATGATGTCTGCATAGATGAAAAGCAGGTTGGGAGGTGTGCAGAGAGCTCCCAGCCAGCTGGCCAGGAGGGAGGGGACCCAGAGTAATTTGATTTGGCCATTTGGCCTAGTGACACAGGGAACAATTGGAACAATACAGAGCAGGACACTGAGGGCATGTGATACAAGGCACTAATAAGGGGATTAATAATTGGCACGCTCCCATACCGTGACACCTTCTCTTCAGAGAAGCCTATCCTGCACCCACCTAATATCTGTACTTTTTTTTTCTCCATCAGCCCATCCCCCCAAACTATTACCTTTTGTATCAGTTGACCCTCCATTTTAGATTGTAAGCTCTAACAAGCCGGCCCCCTGATTCCTCCTGTAATGAATTGTATTGGAATTGTCCTGTCTGCCCTCATATTGTATGTAAAGTGATGAGCAAACTGTTGGCTCTATATAAATCCTGTATAATAATAATACATTCCGCTCCATGTGTGGCTGTTCTCCTACAACAAACGTTGGCTGTTTCTGTCTCAGGGATATGATGGAAAACATTTGTCAATCAGCATCTGCAGCCACCAGTGTATTCCCAGTGGGAGGGATTCCTCCATTCACATTGTTTGTGTGGAAGGAGAAATCTGAACAAAAGAACTAACAGTGTATGGTCAGCTATAGATTGTTCTGTTCTCTGGATCCAATCAACTGTGGAAGGTTTCCCCCATTCATGACCAGGCCATTTTTACTATTCAGCACTGCACTATTTCACCTGGTAATTGCTCGGTCATGCAACGCTTTACCCAAACAACATTTATATCCTTCTTCACACAAATAAAGCTTTATTTTAGTGGTATTTGATCAGCACTGGGTGTGTTCCATATAAATGAAAAAAGACCAACATTACAAAAAAAAATATTTTCTAACTTCTATGTTAGATATGTCTATCTTGTATTCTGCTCCATGTCTCCGGTAAGAAAAAATCCCAGTAAGTGTATATTGATTGCTGTGTGTGAGTGTTGTAGCGTCTACAAACTATGGGATAGATACTGAAATTTACACAGCTTTTACTTTCTGACTACTCATCACATTTCTTGAGGTGCTACAATACCAAAATAGTACAAACACCCCAAATGACCCCTTTTTGGAAAGTAGAAACCAAAAGGAATATTCTGTTGAGTCCATGGAAGATTTTATTTTTTTGTCACAAGTTTTTAAAAATGGCAAAAAAAGTTTTCTTTTTTAAACATAGTTGCCATTGTAATGATTTACTGCTCACACATGCCATGGGTATATGTGGAATTACACCCCAAAATACATTCTGCTACTTCTCCCGAGTATGGGGGCACCACATGTGAGAGATGTTTTGGCAGTCTAGCTACACACAGGACTCCAAAATCCAATAAGCACCTCCAGGCTTTCAGGGTGTATTTTATTATGCTGCTAATGATGTCCCGGTGGCCCCACCCCTTATATATTTAAAAACTGTCAAGCCACCTCAGAAGCAGATGGCTGGAAGCCATCGGTGGGAGCAGAGCCTGTTTTTAAATGATTTTTTCAGATAGCGGCAGCAGCGGCGGTGATGGCGGGCATCATGATTGACGTTGGATCCACTGTGGGGGACATTCTTTTAGTGTTTTAAATAAAGGACTTTTCAGAGACAGACTTCTGTCTTTTTTCACACTACACTTTTTGTTTTTATGTCAATGTGTAGGGGTACCATGTATCCCATACTCATTCAACTGGGGGGCGGGATTTGGGGGCCCCCTTTATAAAGGGGGTTTCCAGATTCTAATAAGCCCCCACGGTTGTGAGGAAGAGGCCCTTGTCCCCATCAACATGGGGACAAGGTACTTTGGGAGGCCCCCCTGCCCCAAAGCACCCCCCCATGTTGAGGGCATGTGGCCAGGTATGGTACAGGGGGGCACTCGCTCATCCCTCCTTCTTTCCTGACCTGCCGGGCTGCATGCTCAGATAAAGGTCTGGTAGGGATTTTGGGAGAGATCCCATGCCATTTTTTTTTTACATTTTGGTGTGGGGCTTCCCCTCTAAATCCATACCAGACCCAAAGGGCTTGGTGTGAATGGGAGGGGGGACCCCACACCATTTTTCTTTTATTACTGACCTTTATTTTTAGATTCAGCTGTCAATAATATATATTATCTAGACCTTCAAAATATGTAAAATCATTACAGAAATAATTATAAAGGATAACAAACAAAATCAGAATAAATAGAACTAAGGAAATCAAATTAGAATACATAAAGATCCGCCTGGCTACAAATGGTGCTGGTTGTCACACACAGGAGACACGACCGAGTGCCGCCTGTCAGAGGAATCCACACACAGGAGACGTGACCGAGTGCCGGCTGTCAGAGGAATCCACACACAGGAGACGCGACCGAGTGCCGCCTGTCAGAGGACTCCACACACAGGAGACGTGACCGAGTGCCGGCTGTCAGAGGAATCCACACACAGGAGACGCGACCGAGTGCCGCCTGTCAGAGGACTCCACACACAGGAGACGTGACCGAGTGCCGGCTGTCAGAGGAATCCACACACAGGAGACACGACCGAGTGCCAGCTGTCAGAGGACTCCACACACAGGAGACGTGACCGAGTGCCGGCTGTCAGAGGACTCCACACACAGGAGACGTGACCGAGTGCCAGCTGTCAGAGGAATCCATACAGAGATTTACTATTGAGCAGTGGCTAAAAAGCAAGCGCCCACAGAGGACGTCTAACGTGTTCTGCACATGCGCATTTATATCGGACATAGACGTTGGAAAAGCGTCTAGTTCTTCACTGTCATGACTTGCTTTAAAAAACTACTTTTTACCCATTTAAACATTTTTTTGGAAATGTCAGATATTGTTTAAAGTGAAGTCCTGATATTTGACAAAGCAAATTTCAATGTGAACGTCTCTGCAGTGATTGGTCAGAGTGTTAGACATGCCTTTTACCAAGTCTGCTTTTTTAGACTGATTCCTGGATTGTTAGCCCACGGAAATGCACCTAGACACATTAGTAAATCAGGGCCTTAATGTCATCACTGGATGAATACAATACCACCAATATTCATCACAGCTGGGCCAGCACCGATCACATCTGTCCAATATTGTTGTTTACAAATCACACCTCCAAGTGTTTGTGAAATCTCCCGCCACAAACTGTGTGCAGCCAATGACAGATCAGGACCCCATTTTTATTCTCCTGCTATCAATGGCCAACCTGGTCCCACACTTCATCCATGTCTTTGGGGACCTCTGATCTCCTTATGGACTGTTTCTTCCATGATGAAGATCAGCCATGGAGTATATCTGAGGTGTATATCAGGGTGTGCTTCTTCCCCACATGAGAGCTGGGATGTCCAGCAACATTCATCTAGAAGACATTTCCCGCACTCAAGGCACTAATACACCTCCAGGGCTGTGTGGGACCCCTGATGTACAGGAAGACAGGACTTCAGTGAAGAACATTTCCCTCACTCAGGACAGGAAAGTGGCTTCTCCTCCATGTGAGATCTCTGATGTCTGTAAAGATGGGAGTTCTGTGAAAAACATTTCCCGCACTCAAGGCACTAATACACCTCCAGGGTTGTGTGGAACCCCTGATGTACAGGAAGACAGGACTTCAGTGAGGAACATTTCCCTCACTCAGGACAGGAAAGTGGCTTCTCCCTCGCATGAGATCTCTGATGTTTGGAAAGATGGGACTTCTGCGAAAAACATTTCCCGCACTCAGGACAGGAATACGGCTTCTCCCCCGTGTGAGATCTCTGATGTGTGTGAAGATGGGACTTACTTGAAAAACATTTTCCACACTCAGAACAGGAAAGTGGCTTCTCCCCGCTGTGAGATCTCTGATGTGTGTGAAGATGGGACTTACTTGAAAAACATTTCCCGCATTTAGGACAGGAGTATGGCTTCTCCCCCGTGTGACATCTCTGATGTGTGGAAAGATTGTACTTCTGTGAAAAACATTTTTCGCACTCAGAACAGGAATACGGCTTCTTCCCCGTGTGAGATTTCTGATGTCTGCAAAGACCTGACTTATCTGAAAAACATTTCCCGCACTCAGGACAGGAATATGGCTTCTCCCCTGTGTGTAGTCTCTGATGTCTGTGATAAAAGGACTTGTTTGAAAAACATTTCCCGCACTCAAAACAGGAGTACGGTTTTTCTCCTGTGTGAAGCCTTAGATGTGTAATAAGATGTGATTTCTGTAAACAACATTTCCCGCACTCAGGACAGGAATATTTCTTCTCGCCCATGTGATATGTTCTATGATGTATTTGTAGATAGGATTTTTGTGAAAAACATTTTTTGCACTGAGGGCAGGAAAATGGCTTCTCTCCCGTGTGAGATCTTTTGTGCACATTAAGATTATATTTAAAACTGAAACACTTCCCGCACTCAGGACAGGAATGTGGCTTTTCCTGCATATGGGATTTTTTATGAACATTAAGAAGTGATTTGGAATGGAAACATTTCCTGCACTCATGACAGGAATACGGCTTCTCCCCTGTGTGTGTTCTTTTATGCACATTAAGTTTGGATTTAGAATGGAACCTCTTCCCGCACTCAGTACAGGAGAAGCTCTTCCCTGTTGGAAGGCCGGCCCGGTCCCGCACAGTCTGAGGTTCCTCAGGATACGAGGAATCCGATGGTCCATCTACACTGGGTGGTGCCGGATGGACATTGGAGGGAGCCGGGTTTTCTCCTGGACTATACTGTGTGATGTCCTCATCTTCTACTTTCCAGTCTGGAGACAAAGTGAGACAATCCTCTGAGGTTTTCCTCATCTCCCGGCCATGGACTAAAATACAAAGAGGATTACTAGACAGGAGCTGATTGGTTCCCCCAAACCAGGACTGGCTGAGTCCCACCAGAGGTCAGAGAGTGAGGATGGGGGGGAGAACAACCAAGATGAAGACTGGACTGATCCTTATAACCACCAACATTGGGGTATTGACTCCTCCCTCATTATCACTTTCTGTTTAAGGGTCCAAAGTTGGAGGATGTGATCACATTATTATCACCATGTAAAAGTCTGTGCGCCAATCACATCATCCGATATAAAATGTCCAGCTGGGAGGAAATGGGGGGAACAAAAGAGAATCCATATTATGTGTATATATAGCAGTGGGGGGAGGGGGAGAGCAGAAGTCAGGAGTATGTAATGTACAACACAGAATATATAGTGCAGGGGTCAGGAGTATGTAATGTACAACATGGAGTATATAGTGCAGGGGTCAGGAGTATGTAATGTACAACATAGAGTATATACTGCAGGGGTCAGGAGTATGTAATGTACAACATAGAGTATATAGTGCAGGGGTCAGGAGTATGTAATGTACAACATAGAGTATATAGTGCAGGGGTCAGGAGTATGTATTGTACAACATAGAGTATATAGTGCAGGGGTCAGGAGTATGTAATGTACAACATAGAGTATATAGTGCAGGGGTCAGGAGTATGTAATGTACAACATAGAGTATATAGTGCAGGGGTCAGGAGTATGTAATGTACAACATGGAGTATATAGTGCAGGGGTCAGGGGGATGTAATGTACAACACAGAGTATATAGTGCAGGGGTCAGGAGTATGTAATGTACAACATACAGTATATAGTGCAGGGGTCAGGAGTATGTAATGTACAACATACAGTATATAGTGCAGGGGTCAGGAGTATGTAATGTACAACACAGAATATATAGTGCAGGGGTCAGGAGTATGTAATGTACAACATGGAGTATATAGTGCAGGGGTCAGGAGTATGTAATGTACAACATAGAGTATATAGTGCAGGGGTCAGGAGTATGGAATGTACAACATGGAGTATATAGTGCAGGGGTCAGGAGTATGTAATGTACAACATAGCGTATATAGTGCAGGGGTCAGGAGGATGTAATGTACAACATGGAGTATATAGTGCAGGGGTCAGGAGTATGTAATGTACAATATAAATTATACAATGAAATGGTCAGGACTCATAATATTGGTATTCAGCACTCAGTGGTGGCCTAGATGTCCACATGAGACAAGCTGCAGAGGTCCCACACCGCCGCCTCCCATCTCCTGAGACTGAATCCATTGTTTCTATGTGTTTATCAGATGATGGGGGATCTAGGTGGATCCTCCGTACTGCTCTCTCCTTTACAATAAAGTCTCCTCTTACCCGGTGATGTGAGGGGCGGCTGATTGTCCATCATGACGTCCTTGTAGAGATCCTTGTGTCCTTCTAAATACTCCCACTCCTCCATGGAGAAATAGACAGTGACACCCTGACACCTTATAGGAACCTGACACACACAATGATACAGTCACCATCCAGACACATCCCTTGTCTGTTACTGGAGAATGTCCCAGAATTCCCGGCACCGCTCACCTCTCCTGTCAACAGCTCCATCATCTTCTTGGTGACTTCTAGAATCTTCTGTCTTGTAGGGATCAGGGATGGAGGTGGGGGGATGGTGATGGGATTCTGGATTCTCGAGGATCTTGTGGTCATACGATGAGATCTCCTTCTGGTGTCATTGTCGGTGGATTTCTTCATGACTCCTGTACAGTTCTGTGTGATACAAAGAGAGATCTCACTCTCCCACAGGAATGTAACATCATGGGCCCCTGAACAAAGTCATTCTCTGGGGCCCCTACCAGCCTGCCCAAATTTCAGCACATACTCTCAAAAATTATAGTATATTAGTTGATAGAATGAAATATATTTATTAGGACTTTCAACGTAATCAATTTTAAATAAGAAAACATACAATAAACCAAAGACTACTCAACACAGGGCATAGTACGGGCGGGTGCAGGAGGGCACAGAACAGGGAGGGGGGCAGGAGGGCACAGTACAGGGAGGGGGGCAGGAGGGCACAGTACAGGGAGAGCAGGAGGGCACAGTACAGGGAGGGGGCAGGAGGGCACAGTACAGGGAGGGTGGCAGGAGGGCACAGTACAGGGAGGGGGGCAGGAGGGCAGAGTACAGGGAGGGGGGCAGGAGGGCACAGTACAGGGAGGGGGGCAGGAGGGCACAGTACAGGGAGAGCAGGAGGGCACAGTACAGGGAGGGGGGCAGGAGGGCACAGTACAGGGAGGGTGGCAGGAGGGCACAGTACAGGGAGGGGGGCAGGAGGGCAGAGTACAGGGAGGGGGGCAGGAGGGCACAGTACAGAGAGGGGGGCAGGAGGGCAGAGTACAGGGAGAAGGGCAGGAGGGCACAGTACAGAGAGGGGGGCAGGAGGGCAGAGAAAAGAAGGGGGGAAAGAGGGCACAGTACGGGAGGGTGCAGGAGGGCACAGTATGGAAGGGGGGATGGAGGGCGCAGTACGGGAGGGTGCAGGAGGGCAAAGTACGAGAGGGTGCAGGAGGGCACAGTACAAGAGGGTGCAGGAGGGCACAGTACAAGAGGGTGCAGGAGGGCACAGTACAAGGGGGGCAGGAGGGCACAGTACAAGGGGGGCAGGAGGGCACAGTATGGGAGGGTGCAGGAGGGCACAGTATGGGAGGGTGCAGGAGGGCACAGTATGGGGGGGCAGGAGGCCACAGTACAGGGGGGGGGGCAGGAGGCCACAGTACAGGGAGGGGGCAGGAGGGCACAGTACAGGAAGAGGGGATGGAGGACACAGAACAGGAGGGTGCAGGAGGGCACAGTATGGGGGGGCAGGAGGCCACAGTACAGGGGGGGGGGCAGGAGGCCACAGTACAGGGAGGGGGCAGGAGGGCACAGTACAGGAAGAGGGGATGGAGGACACAGAACAGGAGGGTGCAGGAGGGCACAGTACGGGAGGGTGCAGGAGGGCACAGTACGGGAGGGTGCAGGAGGGCACAGTACGGGAGGGGGCAGGAGGGCACAGTACGGGAGGGGGCAGGAGGGCACAGTACAGGGAGGGGGGCAGGAGGGCACAGTATGGGAGGGGGCAGGAGGGCACAGTACGGGAGGGTGCAGGAGGGCACAGTACAGGGAGGGGGCAGGAGGGCACAGTATGGGAGGGGGCAGGAGGGCACAGTACGGGAGGGTGCAGGAGGGCACAGTACGGGAGGGGGCAGGAGGGCACAGTACGGGAGGGGGCAGGAGGGCACAGTACAGGAAGGGGGGCAGGAGGGCACAGTACAGGAAGGGGGGCAGGAGGGCACAGTACAGGAAGGGGGGCAGGAGGGCACAGTATGGGGGGGCAGGAGGGCACAGTACGGGAGGGGGCAGGAGGGCACAGTACAGGGGGGGCAGGAGGGCACAGTACAGGGAGGGGGGCAGGAGGGCACAGTACAGGGAGGGGGGCAGGAGGGCACAGTATGAGTGGGGGCAGGAGGGCACAGTATGGGGGGGCAGGAGGGCACAGTATGAGTGGGGGCAGGAGGGCACAGTATGGGGGGGCAGGAGGGCACAGTACAGGGGGGACAGGAGGGCACAGTACAAGGGGCAGCAGGAGGGCACAGTACGGGGGGGCAGGAGGGCACAGTATGAGTGGGGGCAGGAGGGCACAGTATGGGGGGGCAGGAGGGCACAGTACAGGGGGGGCAGGAGGGCACAGTACAGGGGGGGCAGGAGGGCACAGTACAGGGGGGGCAGGAGGGCACAGTACAGGGGGATGGAGGGCACAGTACAGGGGGCAGGAAAACATAATACAGGAGGGCCAGGAGAGCACAGTATAGGTGGGGCAGGAGTGCAGGGTATGGGAGACAGCAATGCACAGTATAGGTGGAAGAAGGGCATAGTACAGAGGGGGGCAGGGGAACATAATACAGGAGGTAAAAGTATAAGTTGGGCAGGAGTGCAGGATATGGGGGAGGAGTGCAAATTATAGGGGGATGGAGGGCACAGTAAAGGGTGCAGTAGGGCACAGTATGTGGGAGCAAGAGTGCATAGGACAGGGGTGCTGGAGTGCATAGTACAGTACTGGGGGGACAGGAGGGCATGGTACAGAGGGCAGGAGGGCTCAGTACCCGCTGGCTGGAGGGCACAGTACAGTACAAGGTGGGGAAGGAGGGCACATTATGGGGGGCAGGAGGGCACAGTACAGTACAAGGTGGGGAAGGAGGGCCCATTATGGGGGCAGGAGGGCACAGTACAGGGAGCAGGAGTACACAGTATGGGGGGGGACTGGAGGGCACAGTAAAGTACAAGGGGGGGCAGTAGTGCACAGTATGGGGGGCCAGGAGGGTACAGTACAGGGAAGGGCAGTAATGCACAGTACAGGGGGGCAGGAGGGCACAGTACAAAGGGGGGAAAGAGGGCACAGTACAAGTGGGGGCAGGAGGGCACAGTACAGGGGGGCAAGAGGGCACAGTACAGGGAGGGGTGCAGAAAGGCCCAGTACGGGGGGGGGGGGCAGGAGGGCACAGTACAGGGGGGAAGGAGGGAACAGTACAGGGGGATAAGCAGGGCACAGTACAAAGGGGCAGGAGGGCACAGTACATGGGGGACAGGAGGGCACAATACAGGGGGATCAGGAGGGAACAGTACAGGGGGGGCAGGAGGTCACAGTACAGGGGGGGCAGGAGGTCACAGTACAGGGGGGGCAGGAGGTCACAGTACAGGGGGGGGCAGGAAGTCACAGTACAGGGGGGGCAGGAAGTCACAGTACAGGGGGGGCAGGAGGTCACAGTACAGGGGGGGCAGGAGGTCACAGTACAGGGGGGGCAGGAGGTCACAGTACAGGGGGGGCAGGAGGTCACAGTATGGGGGAGCAGGAGGGCACAGTACAGGAGGGATGGAGGGCTGAGTACAGTATAGAGGGGTTACAAGGTACATTACAAGGTGCAGTAATGTATAATATAGAAGAGATGGTCTCAAGCACAGCAACACAGGGAAGCTGCTGTCACAGATCTTGCCTGTTCTGACAGCCTGTCACTGGGTTAAAGAACTCTGGGATAGGCAATAAACCCCCCAATAGTACACCCCCCTACAGAAAACACTAAACAGTCCATAAAATGTTGAACATCCTTCCCATTGTGGAGAAAAGTCTAACTGAATTTTTATGACCTAATCTCTGTAACCCAAAAGATAACATCACCTGCTGTGCCAAGGAGGAGGTGTAACAGCCGGGATGACATCATATCCTCTCCTCTCTCTCTGTAGTAAAAGGAAACTACAGTTCCCATCAATTACAGGTGAATGTGGGCGGGTACACTAGACCTGTATGTGTTGAATGTGTCTGAGAGTCTCGGTCCGCCCACCACTGAAAGTGGGGCTGAATGACATCTCTGCTTCCTGCAGAAAGAACTACAGAAGGGATGTGCCAAGACCAGTGGCTGGAAGTAAAGGAGGCGGAGCAGCCATCGGTCTTACAAACAGGAAACAAAGAAAATTAATGGTTTGATTTCAGTTCTGCTTTAAATTTACAATCAAAATAACATCTCCCCACCTGTACCTTCCTCCCACAGTTCCAGTACTTTGTAGGGGTTAAGGAAGAGGTGGAGCATCTTACTACTGCTGCTGCTTGTGTGGGCGGGATATGTACTGCTCTGAACACATGGGATAAATAGGAGGGGAGGGCCATTGGGATCAGAGCTGTACATGTCCCGCCCACACAAGCACCAGCAGCAGTAAGATGCTCCGTCTCAGGGTTCCTTAACTCCTGCAAAGCAGAAGAAAGTAGAGGGAGGAGATGTCATTCTGATTATAGATGGAGCCCAGTGACAGGCTGCTGCTGTACCCGCAGCCCAGATTCCAGGACACTGCCCGGGACACGGCCATCCTGGGACAGCTTGGTAAAAAGCTTGACTATCCTGGAAAATTGGTATCATGTAATGCAAGATTATCAAGGGGCCCCTGGGCAGTGCCCTGCTCTCCCATAATCCCTCACTTCTATGATCAGCTCTAGATTTATTCTCCAGGGATTGGCCACAATGTGCCGAGTCAGCAAAGGACAGACATCTCCATCCAATGATATGATGACAATGGGGTCAGATTTATAGCTTCTTCTAGAAGTCATATAATAGAGTCACTAATGGTTTACTAGTAAGGCTCACTGACCCACCAGGAAATGTCACCCATGGATTTAGTGGTCAGTGGGCGTGGCATGCTGGTAATCATGGGTCTCTCTGATTGGACTAAAGCTGAGATTGTTCTCTTCTATAACCAATGCCGCCATCTTGTGCTATAACCAAATCTCATAGAGTCCGGACACTTTATGTATTCATAGTACTTGTGTGGATGTCGTTATTGATTACAGAACATCAGAAGACTTCAAGTGACTCTGAATCCCTCCCAGTGTACAGCCGAGTCAGATTTAACCCCTTCATTACACTCACCTCTCCAGTCAGCAGGCTGAGGATCTCCAGGGTGAGCTGCAATATCGTCTCATTCCGGGGAAATTCCTTCCTTACAATCTTCACAAAACCCAAAGTCTGCTGATTGTCCATCATGACGTCCTTGTAGAGATCCTTGTGTCCTTCTAAATACTCCCACTCCTCCATGGAGAAATAGACAGTGACACCCTGACACCTTATAGGAACCTGACACACACAATGATACAGTCACCATCCAGACACATCCCTTGTCTGTTACTGGAGAATGTCCCAGAATTCCCGGCACCGCTCACCTCTCCTGTCAGCAGCTCCATCATCTTCTTGGTGACTTCTAGAATCTTCTCCATGTTGTGTCTCTCAGGGTTTATGGAGTCAAATAGAGGCACTGTGATGGTCATATGATCACCTGACTTCAGAAGAGGAAATCTCTGTATTGAGGAACCAATAGTTACATCATGTTAGAATCCCAGAATCCTCCTCACCTCTCCGGTCAGGTCGGTGTTTTATTAATAGAGATAAGAGCGATGTCATGTGACCTCCCAGAATCCTCCTCACCTCTCCGGTCAGATCTGTGTTTTATTAATAGAGATGAGAGCGATGTCATGTGACCTCCCAAAATCCTCCTCACCTCTCCGGTCAGGTCGGTGTTTTATTAATAGAGATAAGAGCGATGTCATGTGACCTCCCAGAATCCTCCTCACCTCTCCGGTCAGGTCTGTGTTTTATTAATAGAGATAAGAGCGATGTCATGTGACCTCCCAGAATCCTCCTCACCTCTCCGGTCAGGTCTGTGTTTTATTAATAGAGATAAGAGTGAAGTCATGTGACCTCCCAGAATCCTCCTCACCTCTCCGGTCAGGTCTGTGTTTTATTAATAGAGATAAGAGTGAAGTCATGTGACCTCCCAGAATCCTCCTCACCTCTCCGGTCAGGTCTGTGTTTTATTAATAGAGATGAGAGTGAAGTCATGTGACCTCCCAGAATCCTCCTCACCTCTCCGGTCAGATCTGTGTTTTATTAATAGAGATGAGAGTGATGTCATGTGACCTCCCAGAATCCTCCTCACCTCTCCGGTCAGGTCGGTGTTTTATTAATAGAGATGAGAGCGATGTCATGTGACCTCCCAGAATCCTCCTCACCTCTCCGGTCAGATCTGTGTTTTATTAATAGAGATGAGAGTGATGTCATGTGACCTCCCAGAATCCTCCTCACCTCTCCGGTCAGGTCTGTGTTTTATTAATAGAGATGAGTGATGTCATGTGACCTCCCAGAATCCTCCTCACCTCTCCGGTCAGGTCTGTGTTTTATTAATAGAGATAAGAGTGAAGTCATGTGACCTCCCAGAATCCTCCTCACCTCTCCGGTCAGGTCTGTGTTTTATTAATAGAGATAAGAGTGAAGTCATGTGACCTCCCAGAATCCTCCTCACCTCTCCGGTCAGGTCTGTGTTTTATTAATAGAGATAAGAGTGAAGTCATGTGACCTCCCAGAATCCTCCTCACCTCTCCGGTCAGGTCTGTTTTATTAATAGAGATAAGAGTGATGTCATGTGACCTCCCAGAATCCTCCTCACCTCTCCGGTCAGCAGGTAGATGATCTCCAGGGTGAGGTTTAGTATCTTCTCAGTCATGTGACTCCGGTCCTCCTCCATCCTCATTGGTGCCATCATGTGACCTATACAGGTCTCCTTGTAGATGGATAACTTTGGGAAATGAAAGTAAGAATGATTTGGATGGTATTGGTCACACAATAATAGGATGTGGATGTGAGGGGGGAATAGGAGGGTTGCTGGACATTGAAGAACTACTCCCCCATGGGAAGATGTTTATTTGGGACTGTTTAGTATTTGCTACATTTTGGAGGTCCCGGGACCCTCTTGACCTGCAGGATCAAAAATCCCCTTTTCTCTGTTGGGTTTGTTTGGTCTCTGAACTGGTTTTGATGAGTTTTAGATCTGCAGACAAGGAATGATAAATCTGATCCTTCCTATGACTTGTTTGCTCTGAGGCAGTGCTGTGAGGTCAATGTCGGCTCATCATGATATCCAGGAAGGGGAACTTTCTGACTATTAGCGGGTGTTGCCGGCTAATCAGGATAATTGCCAGAACTCCGGCTGCAAGACTCCAATCTCTGGCAGCTTTCTAGGAGTGATGTCACTTTCACTCTCTGCAGTATGAGAAGGGATTGGATAGGACAGGATGATGGTGCTGGTGGAGTAGAGAGCTGTGAGGGAGGGGTCTGCTCTCCTTCCTCCAATGGTAGCCCAGTATGGGTAGGATGATGGCAGGGGGTAGGGTCTTGTTTTCATCATTGGCAAGTATACTGTAGTATCCAGGACATTGTACAGAGTGGTGGTGGGTTCCTGGGGCTCTGAATTCCAGCACCGGGCACTGCCAGAGCCTGTGTCATGGGAAGGTATTGGAGTGTCTCCTGAAGATGTTCAGCACTGACCCCTGACTACCTTTTAGTTGATAATACACCAACAGACCTCCTCTAAGAACAAGTGCCCACCAAGGGGGGAAAGACTTCCCTTCTTCATTCCGCTTGGTATCTTGGAAAATGTTATTTGACCGGTTAGATGATAAGAAGGTGAAGGTTTATTTCCTTTCCTGGCTGGAGTTCTGTAAGGAGGTCTGGAAAGTAAGTGTAGGTGGGAGGACAACCAGAGACCAAGAGCCCCCCTCCCTACCTCAGAGTCCCCCTGAGTCCTACAACCTTCTCTTCCCTCAGAGACATGCTACCTGCCAACCCTATCAACCCAGATTTCACCATCTACTCTACACCCTCAGGGGTCCCAAAGTCTCTCATCCTTAGTACCTCCTGAGAGTCCTCTCAGCTCTCCTTCATCCCTCAGACCCTTCATTTGTTTTCCTCCCTCTGACACCAATGAATAAACATAATTTTCATAGCAGGCTGGGGAATGTTTTGTTCCGGGTAGAGAAGAAAAATCTGTTTGGCTGCACATCCGAAAAAAAAAAAATCACCTTTATTTGGACATATTCAAACCAGACCCTCCACAATGTATAAAAGAGGGAACATAGCACTTCAGTGGTGATTACTCTTTATTCATTTGGAATGTTTCCTTCCTCCTTCCCAGCAATGTAAGGGGCTCTATGCTCCATACTCCTGACCCCGGCACTCCATCATTGTGTTGGCTGCATAGTGTAATGATTGCCCATTGGCTGCCTGTGTAGTGTCATCATTGCCCTTTGTAGGCCATGTATGGTCAGGATGGTCCTTGTCTTGTCTATTTATTGTCAGTGCTGTTTGTTTAGAGGACCATATTACTAGAATTTATCTCCACAATGAGGAGAATGTTCCGGCCCTGGAAGTGGGGGAATGTTCTGCCCCTGAAGGGGTTCATCTGGGTTCCCACATTATATATGTGTGTATCATCATCTGCTGGGGATAAAAGACATCACAGTGACTATGGAGGAAGAGGACAAACGTGACTATGGAGGAAGAGGAGGGACGTGACTATGGAGGAAGAGGACGGACGTGACTATGGAGGAAGAGGACGGACGTGACTATGGAGGCAGAGGACAGACGTGACTATGGAGGAAGAGGACAGACGTGACTATGGAGGAAGAGGACAGACGTGACTATGGAGGAAGAGGACAGACATGACTATGGAGGAAGAGGACGGAGATAACTATGGAGGAAGAGGACGGAGATAACTATGGAGGAAGAGGACAGACATGACTATAGAGGAAGAGGATAGACATGATGGGGGGTTACTGGGTGTAAATAGGAAATAACATCTTATTACCTCCTCTGCTGCCACTTCCAGCAACGTCTCCTCTTCTTTGTGCCACAAGGAACTACCTGTCTTTGTTCAGATCCCTTCCTGTCTATACCTGACATCACTTCCTGTGTGTATTCCATAGAAACTTCCTGTCTGAGTTTAAATGAGATCACCACCTTGTGGAGTTCAGAGGAACTGCAGCCCTCAAAATGTCTCATAATAGCCATTCCTGTATAATATCTACCTTTGAGGGCTACCACAGAAGATCAACAATTATTTTAAAAAGTAAGAAAAATAAATCTAGATCTTTTGCAGCCAACTGTTTAACAAAGATATTTCATTACATAAAGAAAAGTCTTAAAGACACAGAACACAAGTTAAAAACAAAGGTAAACCCAATGAAACAGATACCTCCGAAATGTATCTTTTTGTTGAAGAAAATGCAAATATATATCCTAAAGTATAAGAATATCTATCAATCCACTGATAATGAAGATGTTAGACATAAATGACAAGGATGTAATGGTCACAGAGGAATGGTGGTGGAGATCTCTCACAGTAAGAACACTTCCTTGAATGGTTCTATAAATAAAGAATGAATCCTGGAGGGAATAAAGCTGTAAAGCAATAAATAATATATAAACTGGGCCATCCACTTCATCCATAAAGACATTGTGATTGAAGATCTTCTAGATCACATAGAAGGAGGACTCATCCATGATTTCATACATTTGTTTGGAAGGATAGAACAATCCTCAGAAGGGAACATGTAGGATGACAGGAAAGGCTCCTGACTGGTGAGATCCTCCAAACATAATGATGACATCCATGAACTGGAGCGAGCTCGTTGGGGTGATAAAGCCAATCTGGAAACACTGTGTAGACGTTCTCCAAGAACTCAGCACACTCCAGGTGTGGAGAAAGTCTCCAGGTGGGTTTAGCCTGTCATTTATCATAGGTAGGAATGTCCACACATGGACTTCCACAGGGACCCCCAGACTACATATAGAACCTGTACAGTGTCCCCTGTAATGAATTGCTTCCCACCAGGCCTATAGCAGAATGACAGCTGAGCGGGATCTCTCCCATCCTGGGTGGACATCATATGAAGTCCTCCAAGTCTAGTGGCTCTGCTGTATCTTGATATGTCACCTGCTGTGTCCACCAGATGACAAATCATTGTACCAGGCCAGCCCAGTACCATGTGATTGCTGTGACCATCACAGTGATCATATGACAGTTGTATACAATGAATGGCTTTCATTCATAACCATTCATTGTGTACTATTGTGATGATCTCTGTGATTTGTCTCTGGCTCACTACCTCTACTGGAAATGTATTCCAAGCATCTACTACTCTTTCAGTAAAATAATACTTTCTGAGATTAGTTGTGAACTTTCCTCCAGTTAGTTGGAGGTCATGTCCCGTGTTCTTCATTTTGGTTTCATATTGAAAATCCTGCCCTCCTGAACCTTATTCACTCCCTTGTTGTATGTAAAGGTTTCAGTCATGTCTCCCCTTTCCCTTCTCTCCTCCAGACTGGACATGTTACGTTCCTGAAGTCTCTCCTGATATCACTATTTGTATTCCCCGTCTCTGGACTCGTTCTATCTTATCAATACCTTTATGTAAGTGAGATCTCCAGAACTGGACACAGTATTCTACATGAGGTTGCTGGTGACCCCTCTAGTGATAGATCTATATAGAGAAATCGGGACCTCCTTCCTCCTGCCGGTGACCCCTCTAGTGATATAAAGATCTATATAGAGGAATCAGGACCTCCTTCCTCCTGCCGGTGACCCCTCTAGTGATATATAGATCTATATAGAGGAATCAGGACCTCCTTCCTCCTGCCGGTGACCCCTCTAGTGATAGAAAGATCTATCTAGAGGAATCGGGACCTCCTTCCTCCTGCCGGTGACCCCTCTAGTGATATAAAGACCTATATAGAGGAATCAGGACCTCCTTCCTCCTGCCGGTGACCCCTCTAGTGATATAAAGACCTATATAGAGGAATCGGGACCTCCTTCCTCCTGCCGGTGACCCCTCTAGTGATATAAAGATCTACATAGAGGAATCTGGACCTCCTTCCTCCCGCCGGTGACCCCTCTAGTGATATATAGATCTACATAGAGGAATCGGGACCTCCTTCCTCCCGCCGGTGACCCCTCTAGTGATATAAAGATCTATATAGAGGAATCAGGACCTCCTTCCTCCTGCCGGTGACCTCTCTAGTGATAGGATCTATATAGAGGAATCGGGACCTCCTTCCTCCTTTCGGTGACCCCTCTAGTGATATAAAGATCAATATAGAGGAATCAGGACCTCCTTCCTCCTGCTGGTGACCCCTCTAGTGATAGGATCAATATAGAGGAATCAGGACCTCCTTCCTCCTGCTGGTGACCCCTCTAGTGATATAAAGATCTATATAGAGGGATCGGGACCTCCTTCCTCCTGCCGGTGACCCCTCTAGTGATATAAAGATCTATATAGAGGAATCAGGACCTCCTTCCTCCCGCCGGTGACCCCTCTAGTGATATAAAGATCTATATAGAGGAATCAGGACCTCCTTCCTCCTGCCGGTGACCCCTCTAGTGATAGGATCTATATGGAGGAATCGGGACCTCCTTCCTCCTGCCTGTGACCCCTCTAGTGATAGGATCTATATAGAGGAATCGGGACCTTCTTCCTCCTTTCGGTGACCCCTCTAGTGATATAAAGATCAATATAGAGGAATCAGGACCTCCTTCCTCCTGCTGGTGACCCCTCTAGTGATAGGATCAATATAGAGGAATCAGGACCTCCTTCCTCCTGCTGGTGACCCCTCTAGTGATATAAAGATCTATATAGAGGGATCGGGACCTCCTTCCTCCTGCCGGTGACCCCTCTAGTGATATAAAGATCTATATAGAGGAATCAGGACCTCCTTCCTCCCGCCGGTGACCCCTCTAGTGATATAAAGATCTATATAGAGGAATCAGGACCTCCTTCCTCCTGCCGGTGACCCCTCTAGTGATAGGATCTATATGGAGGAATTGGGACCTCCTTCCTCCTGCCTGTGACCCCTCTAGTGATAGGATCTATATAGAGGAATCGGGACCTTCTTCCTCCCGCTGGTGACCCCTCTAGTGATAGGATCTATATAGAGGAATTGGGACCTCCTTCCTCCTGCCGGTGACCCCTCTAGTGATATAAAGATCTATATAGAGGAATCAGGACCTCCTTCCTCCTGCCTGTGACCCCTCTAGTGATAGGATCTATATAGAGGAATCAGGACCTCCTTCCTCCTGCTGGTGACCCCTCTAGTGATATAAAGATCTATATAGAGGAATCAGGACCTCCTTCCTCCTGCTGGTGACCCCTCTAGTGATATAACGATCTATATAGAGAAATCAGGACCTCCTTCCTCCTGCTGGTGACCCCTCTGGTGATATAAAGATCTATATAGAGGAATCATGTCCTCCTTTTGTGATGATTGTGTGCCTGTGACCCCTCTAGTGATAGGATCTATATAGAGGAATCGGGACCTTCTTCCTCCCGCTGGTGACCCCTCTAGTGATAGGATCTATATAGAGGAATTGGGACCTCCTTCCTCCTGCCTGTGACCCCTCTAGTGATAGGATCTATATAGAGGAATCGGGACCTTCTTCCTCCCGCTGGTGACCCCTCTAGTGATAGGATCTATATAGAGGAATCGGGACCTCCTTCCTCCTGCCGGTGACCTCTGTAGCGATATAAAGATCTATATAGAGGAATCAGGACCTCCTTCCTCCTGCCGGTGACCTCTCTAGTGATAGGATCTATATAGAGGAATCGGGACCTCCTTCCTCCTTTCGGTGACCCCTCTAGTGATATATAGATCTATATAGAGGAATCATGACCCCCTTCCTCCTGCCGGTGACCCCTCTAGTGATATAAAGATCTATATAGAGGAATCAGGACCTCCTTCCTCCTGCTGGTGATCCCTCTAGTGATATAAAGATCTATATAGAGGAATCAGGACCTCCTTCCTCCCGCCGGTGACCCCTCTAGTGATATAAAGATCTATATAGAGGAATCAGGACCTCCTTCCTCCTGCCGGTGACCCCTCTAGTGATATAAAGATCTATATAGAGGAATCGGGACCTCCTTCCTCCTGCCGGTGACCCCTCTAGTGATATAAAGATCAATATAGAGGAATCAGGACCTCCGTCCTCCTGCTGGTGACCCCTCTAGTGATAGGATCAATATAGAGGAATCAGGACCTCCTTCCTCCTGCCGGTGACCCCTCTAGTGATAGGATCTATATAGAGGAATTGGGACCTCCTTCCTCCTGCCTGTGACCCCTCTAGTGATAGGATCTATATAGAGGAATCGGGACCTCCTTCCTCCTGCCGGTGACCCCTCTAGTGATATAAAGATCTATATAGAGGGATCGGGACCTCCTTCCTCCTGCCGGTGACCTCTCTAGTGATAGGATCTATATAGAGGAATCGGGACCTCCTTCCTCCTTTCGGTGACCCCTCTAGTGATATATAGATCTATATAGAGGAATCGGGACCTCCTTCCTCCTGCTGGTGACCCCTCTAGTGATATAAAGATCTATATAGAGGAATCAGGACCTCCTTCCTCCCGCCGGTGACCCCTCTAGTGATATAAAGATCTATATAGAGGAATCAGGACCTCCTTCCTCCTGCTGGTGACCCCTCTAGTGATATAAAGATCAATATAGAGGAATCAGGACCTCCTTCCTCCTGCTGGTGACCCCTCTAGTGATAGGATCAATATAGAGGAATCAGGACCTCCTTCCTCCTGCTGGTGACCCCTCTAGTGATATAACGATCTATATAGAGGGATCGGGACCTCCTTCCTCCTGCCGGTGACCCCTCTAGTGATATAAAGATCTATATAGAGGAATCAGGACCTCCTTCCTCCTGCTGGTGACCCCTCTAGTGATAGGATCTATATAGAGGAATCAGGACCTCCTTCCTCCTGCCTGTGACCCCTCTAGTGATAGGATCTATATAGAGGAATCGGGACCTCCTTCCTCCTGCCGGTGACCCCTCTAGTGATATAAAGATCTATATAGAGGAATCAGGACCTCCTTCCTCCCGCTGGTGACCCCTCTAGTGATAGGATCTATATAGAGGAATTGGGACCTCCTTCCTCCTGCCTGTGACCCCTCTAGTGATAGGATCTATATAGAGGAATCGGGACCTTCTTCCTCCCGCTGGTGACCCCTCTAGTGATAGGATCTATATAGAGGAATCGGGACCTCCTTCCTCCTGCCGGTGACCTCTGTAGCGATATAAAGATCTATATAGAGGAATCAGGACCTCCTTCCTCCTGCCGGTGACCTCTCTAGTGATAGGATCTATATAGAGGAATCGGGACCTCCTTCCTCCTTTCGGTGACCCCTCTAGTGATATATAGATCTATATAGAGGAATCATGACCCCCTTCCTCCTGCCGGTGACCCCTCTAGTGATATAAAGATCTATATAGAGGAATCAGGACCTCCTTCCTCCTGCTGGTGATCCCTCTAGTGATATAAAGATCTATATAGAGGAATCAGGACCTCCTTCCTCCCGCCGGTGACCCCTCTAGTGATATAAAGATCTATATAGAGGAATCAGGACCTCCTTCCTCCTGCCGGTGACCCCTCTAGTGATATAAAGATCTATATAGAGGAATCGGGACCTCCTTCCTCCTGCCGGTGACCCCTCTAGTGATATAAAGATCAATATAGAGGAATCAGGACCTCCGTCCTCCTGCTGGTGACCCCTCTAGTGATAGGATCAATATAGAGGAATCAGGACCTCCTTCCTCCTGCCGGTGACCCCTCTAGTGATAGGATCTATATAGAGGAATTGGGACCTCCTTCCTCCTGCCTGTGACCCCTCTAGTGATAGGATCTATATAGAGGAATCGGGACCTCCTTCCTCCTGCCGGTGACCCCTCTAGTGATATAAAGATCTATATAGAGGGATCGGGACCTCCTTCCTCCTGCCGGTGACCTCTCTAGTGATAGGATCTATATAGAGGAATCGGGACCTCCTTCCTCCTTTCGGTGACCCCTCTAGTGATATATAGATCTATATAGAGGAATCGGGACCTCCTTCCTCCTGCTGGTGACCCCTCTAGTGATATAAAGATCTATATAGAGGAATCAGGACCTCCTTCCTCCCGCCGGTGACCCCTCTAGTGATATAAAGATCTATATAGAGGAATCAGGACCTCCTTCCTCCTGCTGGTGACCCCTCTAGTGATATAAAGATCAATATAGAGGAATCAGGACCTCCTTCCTCCTGCTGGTGACCCCTCTAGTGATAGGATCAATATAGAGGAATCAGGACCTCCTTCCTCCTGCTGGTGACCCCTCTAGTGATATAAAGATCTATATAGAGGGATCGGGACCTCCTTCCTCCTGCCGGTGACCCCTCTAGTGATATAAAGATCTATATAGAGGAATCAGGACCTCCTTCCTCCTGCTGGTGACCCCTCTAGTGATAGGATCTATATAGAGGAATCAGGACCTCCTTCCTCCTGCCTGTGACCCCTCTAGTGATAGGATCTATATAGAGGAATCGGGACCTCCTTCCTCCTGCCGGTGACCCCTCTAGTGATATAAAGATCTATATAGAGGAATCAGGACCTCCTTCCTCCTGCCTGTGACCCCTCTAGTGATAGGATCTATATAGAGGAATCAGGACCTCCTTCCTCCTGCTGGTGACCCCTCTAGTGATATAAAGATCTATATAGAGGAATCAGGACCTCCTTCCTCCTGCTGGTGACCCCTCTAGTGATATAACGATCTATATAGAGAAATCAGGACCTCCTTCCTCCTGCTGGTGACCCCTCTGGTGATATAAAGATCTATATAGAGGAATCATGTCCTCCTTTTGTGATGATTGTGTGCAATAGAGGCATGGACGCTGTATATGACAGCCATCTTGTTAGGTCTCTGCCATGTTCCCTTCTGTCCTCCCCCCTCCTTTGTACATGGAATGCATAGCTGTATGTTGAACGGAGGTCAACAGGATCTCTTATCCTAAATAAAACACAGATAGATCATCTCCAGGGCTGTACACCTCTAATTAGTCTGGTTCCAGGGGGTCTGCTGGAAAACCACTTCCCTCTGCTGGATCATAAAACAATAACTCAGTCAGTCATGACCTGTTAGGCCATTAGGGCAGAGCGTGCCATAAAACGTACATTCCACAAGAGACAGTTTTCATACAATTCATACACTTCAGCAGGAACTGGGCACATTAATATGAAGTATATATTCGGACGGGTCACTTTAATATGAGTCACACAAGACCTTACATCACTATATTAGTGCCTACAAGAGAGAAGAAGCCGTCTCTTCCCTCCTGGGTGACAAGGGTGCGCTATGTTTGGTATCTTTGTGTTTGGAATATAATTCTGAATATTAATCTGCCAGTTGCTAGGATGCTGCCTGTACCTATTGAAGGTTATTGACCTTAGTATGAAATTGGAAGGGATTTGGTCATAACCTTGGTTACCGCCTAACACCCCTCCCCAAACTGGATGATTGGTCATTTGTTCTCAGGAGACACCCCTTTAATATGGTAGAAAAAGACTGACAGCCTGGAGAAGACAGCTCTCATTTAACATCAATCAGGAACCATCTAACAGACTTGAGAGCCAAGGCAATCTTTTTGTTCAGACAATTGGACTCTGCTAAACCAAGGACATTGCAAGTATCCTGCCTTCTGAACTCCTTTCTTTTATTTCTCTGTTGTTTTATTGTTCTCTTTATATCTTTGTTACATCTTTTTCTGTAAATATTTTAATTGCACCATTTTGCTGAGACGTAGAAAGGGAAATGGGCGCTAATAGGCTGCAGGAGATCCGCTGAGACATAGAGAGGGAAATGGGCGCTAATAGGCTGCAGGAGATCCGCTTAGACATAGAAAGGGAAATGGGAGCTAATAGGCTGCAGGAGATCCACTGAGACATATAGGGAAATTGGAGCTAATAGGCTGCAGGAGATCCGCTGAGACATATAGGGAAATAGAAGCTAATAGGCTGCAGGAGATCTGCCGAGACATAGAAAGGGAAATGGGAGCTAATAGGCTGCAGGAGATCCGCTGAGACATAGAAAGGGAAATGGGCGCTAATAGGCTGCAGGAGATCTGCTGAGACATAGAAAGGGAAATTGGTGATAATAGGCTGAAGGAGATCTGCTGAGATGTAGAGAGGGAAATGGGAGCTAATAGGCTGCGAGAGATCTGCTGAGATATAGACAGGGAAATGGGTGCTAATAGGCTGCGGGAGATCTGCTGAGACATAGAGAGGGAAATGGGTGCTAATAGGCTGCAGGAGATCTGCTGAGACGTAGAGAGGGAAATGGGTGCTAATAGGCTGCAGGAGATCTGCTGAGACATAGAGAGGGAAATGGGAGCTAATAGGCTGCAGGAGATCTGCTGAGACATAGAGAGGAAAATGGGAGCTATTAGGCTGCAGGAGATCTGCAGAGAAAATTAAAAATGAAATTAATGGATGTGCAGTGTAGCAATATGTTATATGCTGTGTATGGCCTCTAGGGGTCTCACTACTTAGATACTGGTACAACTGTGTTATTGCCTCTCTTTGGTTGTAGTTCTAGGCAGACACATGTATAATGGCAGCTAGGAGCATCTAATAAAAATGACTGCTACTAACTACAGTGTGTGAGCATCTGAGCAGGATCAACTAACAGAACATGGTGGCAGCTGGGCACTGGACCTCTGAATAGCAAGTCTTCTGTCTACAAATACAGATTGTGTGACACTAGAACTGTACAGAGAATCAGCAACTGTAAGTACAGAGTCCCTATCAGACTGCACTATGGAGAGTGGCCTGAAACCCCCTCAGAGACTGGATGTCACTTCTTCCAATCTCTCACAGACATGGAGACACTGGAAGGAAGAGTTTACTCTGTATGTGGACCTGACAGTGGCACCCAGAGATGAGCAGAGGGAAGTAAAGCTGTTTTATTACTTGATTGGGGAAAAAGGCAGAGAACTAGCTGAGACCCTGCTCACAGACAGCATGGCACTGACAGACATACTGCAAGCATTTGATAAGCACTGTGACCCCAAAAAGAATGAGACAGTGGAGAGATACAAGTTCTTCTCAAGGAATCAAGAGATTGGGGACAGTGTGGACAGATATGTGACAGAGCTGAGGAGACTGGCTGCAACCTGTGGATTTGGGGACATCAGGGACTCCCTTATCCGAGACAGGATAGTGTGTGGCATCAGAGACTCACCTCAGAGAAAGATTACTGAGGGAGGAAGAGCTGGCGCTGGAGAAATGTATACAAATCTGCAGGGCTGCTGAGCTGACTAAAGACAGGCTGAAGATGATGAAGGGCACCAGTGATGCCTCAGTACATGCAGTATCTGTGAAAGGCAGAGCAAGGTCCAGGCTCCCTGTGAGCTCAGTCCAGTGTAAATACTGTGGCAAAAGACATGAAAGAGACAAAGAGAAATGTCCAGCGTATGGGGAGTCCTGCAGGACTTGTGGCAAGATGAACCACTTTTCAGCTGTGTGCAGATTCAAAACCAGCAAACAGTACAGACAAGTCCACACAGTGACCCAGGACACAGACAAGTCCACACAGTGACCCAGGACACAGACGAGTCCACACAGTGACCCAGGACACAGACGAGGACAGCACAGAGGGCATCACATGGCTGCAGCTGCAGTCTGCAACAGAGAACGTCAATGTAGTCAAACAGCCAGTAGCCAATGATGCAAAGCAGCTCTTTGCCATATTTATGGTGGATGAACAGCCCATAAGATTTCAGCTGGATTGTGGAGCGAGCTGCAATGTCATTCCATTTACTCTGCTTAACAAACAGGTTCCCATTGAGCCCACTGATAAGGTACTGGTCATGTACAACAAAAGTGTTCTGAAACCCATGGGAACATGCAAGCTACAATGAAGAAATCCACGGAACAGAAAGAGCTACAGAGTGGAGTTTACTGTGTTGCAGGACGACCATCACATTCCTTTGCTGGTAGTTAAAGCAGTTCAGGCTATGGACTTAATAAAGGTGCAGTCCCATAACATCATGGCTCTGGAAGTGTCTGAGAATACTCAAAATCCGAAACAAAAGGCAGAATACATTTTGGATTTTCACCACATAAAAACAGAGTATGCTGATTTATTTGAAGGTGATGGGTGCCTGGAAGGTAAATACAAACTAGAAATTGATCATACAATACAGCCTACCAGACTGCCTACAAGAAGAGTACCTGTAGCCTTAATGCAACCGCTTAAAGAGGAACTGCAGGATTTGTACAGCAGAGGTATGATAGCACCAGTACAGGAAAGCACTGCAGGATCTGCACAGCAGAGGTATGACAGCACCGGTACAGGAAAGCACTGCAGGATCTGCACAGCAGAGGTATGACAGCACCGGTACAGGAAAGCACTGCAGGATTTGCACAGCAGAGGTATGATAGCACCAGTACAGGAAAGCACTGCAGGATTTGCACAGCAGAGGTATGATAGCACCAGTACAGGAAAGCACTGCAGGATCTGCACAGCAGAGGTATGATAGCACCAGTACAGGAAAGCACTGCAGGATCTGCACAGCAGAGGTATGATAGCACCAGTACAGGAAAGCACTGCAGGATCTGCACAGCAGAGGTATGATAGCACCAGTACAGGAAAGCACTGCAGGATTTGCACAGCAGAGGTATGATAGCACCAGTACAGGAAAGCACTGCAGGATCTGCACAGCAGAGGTATGATAGCGCCAGTACAGGAAAGCACAGACTGGATCAGCAGTTTGGTGATAGTGAAAAAACCATCAGGCAAGTTAAGAATATGCATTGATCCTAAGCCACTGAACAAGGCCCTTAAAAGAAATCACTATCCAATGCCAACAATAGAAGATATTCTACCAGATCTATCAAAGGCTAAAATATTTTCGGTATGTGATGTGAAAAATGGGTTCTGGCACGTGGAACTGGATAAAGAATCAAGTTTATTAACAGCATTTTCTTCCCCATTTGGACGCTATAAGTGGCTGAGAATGCCAATGGGAGTAAGCCTGGCTCCAGAAGTGTTCCAACAAAAATTGATGCAAGCTTTGGAAGGACTGTCTGGAGTAAAAATAATAGCAGATGATATACTAATAGTTGGGGAAGGTGATGATCTAGAATCCGCAACAAAGGATCACAATAAAAAGATGATACAATTCTTAGACAGATGTAGAAAAAAACAAATCAAACTGAACCTGGAAAAATTCAAACTAAAAATGACAGAAGTGCCATATATTGGACATCTTCTTACCTCAAATGGTGTTAAAGTCGATCCAGAGAAGGTGAGGGCAATACAGGACATGCCGACACCTACAGATATACGTGGAGTACAACGATTCCTGGGCATGGTGAATTATCTTTCCAAATTTTGCAAGCATTTATCAGACATGTGTGAGCCACTGAGACAGCTAACTCACAAAGACGTACTCTGGGAATGGACAGAAAGCCATGAAACTGCTTTTCAGTCAGTGAAAAATGCTATTGCAGACGCAGCAACGCTAAAATATTTTGATCCAGATCAAGCAGTGGTAGTACAATGTGATGCCTCAGAAACCGGCCTTGGAGCCACACTAATGCAGGATAAACAGCCAATCACATATGCAAGCCGAGCGTTAACTCTAACAGAGCAAGGATACGCTCAAATCGAGAAGGAACTACTGGCGGTAGTATTTGGGTTAGAGAAATTTCACCAGTACACCTACGGTCCACAAGTGGTGGTGCATTCAGATCACAAGCCTTTAGAAAGTATTACAAAGAAGCCACTACTGAATGCCCCAAAAAGACTGCAGCATATGCTGTTAAGGCTTCAGAAATATGATTTGAACATTTGTTACTGTCCAGGGAAGGATTTACTGATTGCAGATGCCCTAAGCAGAGCTTACTTACCCATCACAAATGAAGAAGAAAAAGACATTGAAAGCATCAATATGTGTGAATATCTGTCTGTCTCAAAAGACAGACTGAAACAAATACAAACCGGCACAGCGGAAGATAAAACTCTACAGATCCTAACGACTGTCATCTTGAAGGGATGGCCAAAACACAAGCAGCATGCTCCAATGGAGGTTTCTCCATTTTTTCACATAAGAGATGAACTCTCTGTGCAGCATGGAATCATCTTTAAAGGAGAAAGGGCTGTCATACCAACATCCCTTAGAAGAGACATTATAGAAAGATTGCACTCGACTCACTTAGGTGTAGAAGGATGTCTACGTCGTGCACGAGAATATGTTTATTGGCATGGAATGAATGACCACATAAAAATCTTTATAGCACAGTGTGAAATATGTGCATCGTGCAATGATAAGCAACCGAAAGAGACATTGCAACCACATCCAATTCCAAACAGACCATGGTCAAAAGTAGGAACAGATCTGTTCACGTGGAACGACAAAGAATATCTGGTAACTGTGGACTATTTTTCCAACTTCTGGGAGATAGACTACTTACAGGACACAAGGGCCAAAACAGTCATTAAAAAACTCAAGGCCCATTTTGCCAGATATGGCATTCCGGATATTGTGTTCTCTGACAACGCCGCTCAATTTACATCGGACGAATTCAAAAAATTCAGGGAGAGGTGGGAATTTGAGCACCAGACATCATCTCCTGGATATCCACAGAGTAATGGTAAAGCCGAGTCAGCAGTAAAAACAGCCAAAAGACTCATGCAAAAGGCAAAACAGGCAGGTACAGAGATATACCTGTCTAAACTGGACCACAGAAACACACCCACACAAGGCCTAGACACCAGTCCAGCACAGCGGCTTATGAGTAGACGTACAAGGACTCTCCTACCAACTGCAGGTCAACTACTAAAGCCAAAGCTTGTGGGCAATGTTAAAGCCAAACTAACGAAGAATCAAGATAGGCAAGCTTTCTATTATAATAAATCTGCAAAAGATCTGCCTGTTCTCCAGAGCAATGACAATGTACGGATTCAGCCAATAGGCAAATATGACAAACACTGGAAAAAAGCGAAGGTTGTACAGAAATTGGGACCACGGTCCTATGAAATTATAACAGAGGAAGGAAGAAGATGGAGGAGAAATCGGAGACATCTGAGAAAAACACAAGAAGGACATGATACAGGGCCCTGGGAACAGTATATGGACACTCAAAGCAATGAGACTATGAATACCAGCAACAAAGAAACAGGGACTGCTGAGGAGCATAGGGAGGTCTCTAGGCAGAGAGAGACAGTCCCAGAAAATAGACTGCCAGAATCAGAAGAACACCAAGATTTCTGTGAAGAAACCTCATATGTTACGAGAGCTGGCAGAACAATCAGAAAGCCGGCTCACCTCAAGGATTATATCTAACTTATAGCTATGTTCTACTTCACCATTTTGTGTTTGTTATATTTCATTGTTCTTTTATTTAAAAGAGAAAGGATGTAGCAATATGTTATATGCTGTGTATGGCCTCTAGGGGTCTCACTACTTAGATACTGGTACAGCTGTGTTATTCCCTCTCTTTGGTTGTAGTTCTTAGGCAGACACATGTATAATGGCAGCTAGGAGCATCTAATAAAATGTCTCCTGTTAACTACAGTGTGTGAGCATCTGAGCAGGATCCACTAACAGAACAGATGGGACATTCTGGGTAGTCTGTCTCTCTCTGATATGAAGGACGGGACATTCTAAGTAGTATATCTTTGTCTGATATGAAGGACGGGATATTCTGGGTAGTCTGTCTCGGTCTCTCATATGAAGGATGGGACATTCTGGGTAGTCTGTCTCGGTCTTTGATATGAAGGACAGGATGTTCTGGGTAGTCTGTCTCTCTGATATGAAGGATGGTACATTCTGGGTAGTCTGTCTCTCTCTGATATGAAGGACGGGACATTCTGGGTAGTCTGTCTCGTTCTCTGATATGAGGGACGGGACATTCTGGGTAGTCTGTCTCTCTCTGATATGAAGGACGGGATATTCTGGGTAGTCTGTCTCTCTCTGATATGAAGGATAGGACATTCAGGATAGTTTGTCTCTCTCTGATATAAAGGTTGGGACATTCTGGGTAGTCTGTCTTTCTGATAGGAAGGATGGGAGATTCTGGGTAGTTTGTCTCTGTCTCTGATATGACGGAGGGGACAATCTGGGTAGTCTGTCTCATTCTCTGATATGAAGGATGGGACATTCTGGGTAGTCTGTCTCTCTCTGATATGAAGGATGGGACATTCTGGGTAGTCTGTCTCTGTCTCTGATATGACGGAAGGGACACTCTGGGTAGTCTGTCTCATTCTCTGATAGGAAGGATGGGACATTCTGGGTAGTCTGTCTTGGTCTCTGATATGAAGGATGGGACATTCTGGGTAGTCTGTCTCAGTCTCTGATATGAAGGACGGGACATTCTGGGTAGTCTGTCTCTCTCTGATATGAAGGACGGGACATTCTGGGTAGTCTGTCTCTCTCTGATATGAAGGACGGGACATTCTGGGTAGTCTGTCTCGTTCTCTGATATGAAAGACGAGAAATTCTGGGTAGTCTGTCTCTGTCTCTGATATGAAGGACGGGACATTCAGGATAGTTTGTCTCTCTCTGATATAAAGGTTGGGACATTCTGGGTAGTCTGTCTTTCTGATAGGAAGGATGGGAGATTCTGGGTAGTTTGTCTCTGTCTCTGATATGACGGAGGGGACACTCTGGGTAGTCTGTCTCATTCTCTGATAGGAAGGATGGGACATTCTGGGTAGTCTGTCTCAGTCTCTGATATGAAGGACGGGACATTCTGGGTAGTCTGTCTCTCTCTGATATGAAGGACGGGACATTCTGGGTAGTCTGTCTCTCTCTGATATGAAGGACGGGACATTCTGGGTTGTCTGTCTCTCTCTGATATGAAGGACGGGACATTCTGGGTAGTCTGTCTCAGTCTCTGATTTGAAGGATGGGACATTCTGGGTAGTCTGTCTCTCTCTGATATGAAGGATGGGACATTCTGGGTAGTCTTTTTCTCTGTCATGAAGGATGGGACATTATGGGTAGTCTGTCTCTCTCTGATATGAAGGAGGGACATTATGGGTAGTGTGTCAGATTTTAGAGGTCTCTGTTTTATTATGCATTTTGTTTTTATCTTGTGTTCTGTGTCTTTAGGACTTTTCTATCTGTAGTAAAATATCTTTTTTTCTATTTCAATGGTTTTTATTAAATGTTTAAACAGTATAAACAGAGGCAATAAGACACGCCCATGCAGGGGCTATCAATTGCACAGATAAACAAAATGCAAAATAAAAAAAAACATTCTGGGTAGTCTGTCTCTCTCTGATATGAAGGATGGGACATTCTGGGTAGTCTGTCTCTCTCTGATATGAAGGATGGGACATTCTGGGTAGTCTGTCTCTCTGTCTCTGATATGAAGGATGGGACATTCTGGGTAGTCTGTCTCTCTGTCTCTGATATGAAAGACGGGACATTCTAAGTAGTATATCTTTGTCTGATATGAAGGACGGGATATTCTGGGTAGTCTGTCTCGGTCTCTCATATGAAGGATGGGACATTCTGGGTAGTCTGTCTCGGTCTTTGATATGAAGGACAGGATGTTCTGGGTAGTCTCTCTCTCTCTGATATGAAGGACGGGACATTCTGGGTAGTCTGTCTCAGTCTCTGATATCAAGGATGGGACGTTCTGGGTAGTCTGTCTCGTTCTCTGATATGAAGGATGGGACATTCTGGGTAGTCTGTCTCTCTCTGATATGAAGGACGGGACATTCTGGGTAGTCTGTCTCTCTCTGATATGAAGGACGGGACATTCTGGGTAGTCTGTCTCTCTGATATGAAGGATGGGACATTCTGGGTAGTCTGTCTCTCTGTCTCTGATATGAAGGATGGGACATTCTGGGTAGTCTGTCTCTCTGTCTCTGATATGAAGGACGGGACATTCTGGGTAGTCTGTCTCTATCTGATATGAAGGATGGGACATTCTGGGTAGTCTGTCTCTCTCTGATATGAAGGACGGGATATTCTGGGTAGTCTGTCTCGGTCTCTGATATGAAGGACGGGACATTCTGGGTAGTCTGTCTCGGTCTTTGATATGAAGGACGGGACATTCTGGGTAGTCTGTCTCAGTCTCTGATTTGAAGGATGGGACATTCTGGGTAGTCTGTCTCTCTCTGATATGAAGGATAGGACATTCTGGGTAGTCTGTCTCGGTCTCTGATATGAAGGACGGGACATTCTGGGTAGTCTGTCTCGTTCTCTGATATGAAGGACGGGACATTCTGGGTAGTCTGTCTCGTTCTCTGATATGAAAGACGAGAAATTCTGGGTAGTCTGTCTCTGTCTCTGATATGAAGGACAGGACATTCAGGATAGTTTGTCTCTCTCTGATATGAAGGTTGGGACATTCTGGGTAGTCTGTCTCTCTGATAGGAAGGATGGGACATTCTGAGTAGTCTGTGTCTCTCTCTCTCTGATATGAAGGATGGGACATTCTGGGTAATCTGTCTCGGTCTCTGATATGAAGGACGGGACATTCTGGGTAGTCTGTATCATTCTCTGATATGAAGGATGGGACATTCTGGGTAGTCTGTCTCGTTCTCTGATAGGAAGGACGGTACATTCTGGGTAGTCTGTCTCGTTCTCTGATATGAAGGACGGGACATTCTGGGTAGTCTGTCTCTCTCTGATATGAAGGAGAGACATTATGGGTAGTCTGTCTCTCTCTGATATGAAGGACGGGACATTCTGGGTAGTCTCTCTCTCTGATATGAAGGATGGGACATTCTGGGTAGTCTGTCTCTCTCTGATATGAAGGACGGGACATTCTGGGTAGTCTGTCTCTCTCTGTCATGAAGGACGGGACATTCTGGGTAGTCTGTCTCTCTCTGATATGAAGGACGGGACATTCTGGGTAGTCTGTCTCAGTCTCTGATATGAAGGAGAGACATTATGGGTAGTCTGTCTCTCTCTGATATGAAGGACGGGACATTCTGGGTAGTCTGTCTCGTTCTCTGATATGAAGGACGGGACATTCTGGGTAGTCTGTCTCTCTCTGATATGAAGGAGAGACATTATGGGTAGTGTGTCACATTTTAGAGGTCTCTGTTTTATTATGCATTTTGTTTTTATCTTATGTTCTGTGTCTTTAAGACTTTTCTATCTGTAGTAAAATATCTTTTTTTCTATTTCAATGGTTTTTATTAAATTTTTAAACAGTATAAACAGAGGCAATAAAACACGCCCACGCAGGGGCTATCAATTGCACAGATAAACAAAATGCAAAATAAAAAAAAAAGGGGTGGAAAAACAATGCTCTAATGCCAACAGGGCAAAAGGTACGCCCACGCAGGGGCCATCAATGGCACATAAGTTACAAAACATTAATGTAACTGATTATAACAACTAAATGCAGCTGTCCTAGTCACACCAAAAACAGAGAGAGAGAAAAAGGAAAAGAAAAAAAAAAGAAAAAAGAGGGGGGGGCAAAGAGCAGGGATTCAAGAGCGCCAACACCGAACGCCATTACATCCCCAGACTAGCCGGGGAGAGTGAGGGAAAGGCATATTGCAACCACGGCTCCCATATTTTCAAAAATTTACGTGGGAGTCATTGCGGATACTCGACATCTGTTCCTTGAGCATCATAGTGGTCATACGATCCCGCACCCCCTGAAGAGGGACAAACGGACTCTTCCAGGCCTGAGCAATTGTTCTAGTGGCTGATGAAAACAGATAGGAAGCCAACTTCTGCTGGTGAGCCAAGAGGCCCGGTATGGGGCAATGAAGCAAAGCATACCGAACATCCCGGCGTATGAAGGTAAAATATCTTTTTTAAACAGTTTGTTGCATAAGAGTTAGGTTTATTGTTTCTTACATTTTTTAGTTGTTTTTGAACTTCCCTGGTATCTCTGTAAGGTAGATACAATGCAGGAATGGTTATTAGGGTACATTTCTTGGGGCTGCAGTTCCTCTGAACTCCACAAGATGGTGATCTCATTTCTACTACCCAGACAGGACTTCTCTATGGAATACGGACAGGAAGTGATGTCAGGAACAGACAGGAAGTGATCTGGAATAAAGATAAGACGTTCCCTTTGGTCTGAAGGAGATCGGAGAGGTTGCTGGACGTGGCAGTAGAAGAGGTAATTATTATTATACAGGATTTATGGCGCTAACAGTTTGCTCAGCGCTTTACAATATAAGGAGAGACAAAAGAGCAACAATACAGATCAATACAAGAGGGATTTGAGGCCCTGATCCTGGGAGCTTATAATCTAAGAGGGAGGGGCTAGTGCAGGGGTGGGCAAACTTTTTGACTTGAGGGCCGCAATGGGTTCATATATTGGACCCGGGGGCCGGACCAAGAGTAGATGAATGATGTGTATGTGTCATCCATAGTAAGTATAGTAATATTCCCCCATAGTAAGCATAGTAATTCATCCCCCATATAGTAATTCATCCCCCATAGTAATTCATCCCCCATATAGTAATTCATCCCCCATATAGTAATTCATCCCCCATAGTAATTCATCCCCCATATAGTAATTCGTCCCCCATATAGTAATTCGTCCCCCATATAGAAAGTCCCCCATATAGTAAGTCCCCCATATAGTAATTCATTCCCCATATAGTAAGTCCCCCATATAGTAAGTCCCCCATATAGTAATTCATTCCCCATATAGTAAGTCCCCCATATAGTAATTCATCCCCCATATAGTAAGTCCCCCATATAGTAATTCATCCCCCATATAGTAATTCATCCCCCATATAGTAAGTCCCCCATATAGTAATTCATTCCCCATATAGTAAGTCCTCCATATAGTAATTCATCCCCCATATAGTAAGTCCCCCATATAGTAATTCATCCCCCATATAGTAAGTCCCCCATATAGTAATTCATCCCCCATATAGTAAGTCCCCCATATAGTAATTCATTCCCCATATAGTAAGTCCTCCATATAGTAATTCATTCCCCATATAGTAAGTCCTCCATATAGTAATTCATTCCCCATATAGTAAGTCCCCCATATAGTAAGTCCCCCCTGTGTCACTTACCTTTGCTCCGCGCGTTCCTCTCGTATTCCCGCGCCGTTCTGGTCTTCAGGGAGGACTGTGAGAGGAGAAGAGTTCGTCACGCTGCCCCGCCTACATCCTGGCTGCCCCGCCTACATCCTGACAGCTGCAGAGTCCTGACGCCCGAGAGGAGGGAGGGGGCGGCCATCCGAGGGGAGAGGAGGAGAGGAGGCCGCCCGCCCGCCCGAGAGGAGGGAGGGGAGCGGGCGCCCGGCACACAGGAGTGCCGCATCTAAGTTTGTAAAGAGCCGCGGCTTGCCGACCACTGGCCTTGCGGGAGCCTAGCTCCGCGGGCCGGATTAAAAGGTCCGCCGGGCCGTATACGGCCCGCGGGCCGTAGTTTGCCCATTGCTGGGCTAGTGGTACAAAAGGTAGTAACTGTGGGGGATGGACTGGTTGGAAGAGTAGAAGATTCCAGTATTAGCTGAGGGCAGGATAGGCTTCCCTGAAGAGAGAGGTTTTCAGAGATTGCCTAAAAGTGAACAGAGTAGGTGATAGTCTGATAAATTGGGGTAAAGAGTTCCAGAGGATGGGGAAGCTCTGGAGAAGTCCTGGAGACGAGCATGGGAGGAGGAGACAAGGGAGCTGGAGAGTAGGAGGTCTTGTGAGGAGCGAAGAGGACGGTTTGGGTGATATTTAAAGACAAGATCGGTGATGTACTTTGGAGCAGAGTTATAAATGGCTTTATATGTTATTGTTAGTGTTTTGAATTTTATCCGTTGGGCAACTGGGAAGCCGGTGGAGGAATAGGCAGAGAGGGGTGGAGGACACTGAATGGAGGCCAGTGGAGGGATTGGCAGAGAGGGATGAAGGACACTGAATAGAGAGCAGTGGAGGGATTGGCAGGGAGGGGTGGAGGACACTGAATTGAGGCCAGTGGAGGGATTGGCAGAAAGGGGTGGAGGACACTGAATGGAGGCCAGTGGAGGGATTGGCACAGAGGGGTAGAGGACACTGAGTAGAGGCCAGTGGAGGGATTGGCACAGAGGGGTGGAGGACACTGGGTGAAGGCCAGTGGAGGGATTGGCAGAGAGGGGTGGCAGATACACACTGGTTAGTAAGGTGGATGAGTCTGGCAGCAGCATTCATGATAGACTGAAAAAGGGATAGCCTGCGATGAGGTCGGCCAATGAGGAGGGAGTTACAATAGTCAAGGCGAGATATAACAAGGGAGTGAATAAGTTGCTTAGTGGTTTCCGAGGTTAGGAACGGGCATATCTTGGAGATGTTGCGGAGGTCTTCAAGATTTGGACAGTGATTGGATTTGGGGGTGAAAGGACAGATGGGAGTCTAGGATTACCCCTAGTACCCTGGCATGAGGGGAGGGACTGATGGTTGTATTATTGATCTTGATGGAGAAGTCAGGGGAGGGGGCACAGGCTGGGGAGAATACTAAGAGCTCAGTTTTGGAAAGATTGAGTTTGAGGAAGTGGAGTGACATCCATGCTGATATGTCACTTAGTAGATTAGTAATGCGAGAGGAGACTGAAGGGGTGAGGTGAGGAGGAGACTGAAGGGATGAGGTGAGGAGGAGACTGAAGGGGCGAGGTAAGGGGTAGAAAGATAGATTTGTGTGTCATCAGCATAGAGATGGTACTTAAAGCCGTGGGAGTTTATCAAGTGACCAAGGGAGGAGGTGTAGATGGAGAAGAGAAGGGGTCCAAGGACAGAGCCTTGAGGGACCCCTACAGAGAGAGGGAGTGAAGAGGAGGAGGCAGAGTTATCGGTAACACTGAAGGAGCTCTGCGATAGGTAGGAGGAGAACCGGGAGAGAGCAGAGTCTCGGAGGCCAAGAGAATGTAGTTTTTTGAGGAGGAGGGGGTCAAGTAGTAAGAGTATGGAGTAGTGGCCATTGGTTGGGATGAGTACGGAGTAGTGGCCATTGGTTGGGATGAGTACGGAGTAGTGGCCATTGGTTGGGATGAGTACGGAGTAGTGGCCATTGGTTGGGATGAGTACGGAGTAGTGGCCATTGGTTGGGATGAGTACGGAGTAGTGGCCATCGGTTGGGATGAGTACGGAGTAGTGGCCATCGGTTGGGATGAGTACGGAGTAGTGGCCATCGGTTGGGATGAGTACGGAGTAGTGGCCATCGGTTGGGATGAGTACGGAGTAGTGGCCATCGGTTGGGATGAGTACAGAGTACTGGCCATCGGCTGGGATGAGTACAGAGTAGTGGCCATTGGTTGGGATGAGTACAGAGTAGTGGCCATTGGTTGGGATGAGTACGGAGTAGTGGCCATTGGTTGGGATGAGTACGGAGTAGTGGCCATTGGTTGGGATGAGTACGGAGTAGTGGCCATTGGTTGGGATGAGTATGGAGTAGTGGCCATTGGTTGGGATGAGTACGGAGTAGTGGCCATTGGTTGGGATGAGTACGGAGTAGTGGCCATTGGTTGGGATGAGTACGGAGTAGTGGCCATTGGTTGGGATGAGTACAGAGTAGTGGCCATCGGTTGGGATGAGTATGGAGTAGTGATCATTGGTTTTAGCAGTTAGTAGATCATTAGTGAGTTTTAGTAGGGCAGTTTCAGTGGAGTGTAGTGAGTGAAAGCCAGACTGTAAAGGGTGAAGAAGGTTGTTGTCGGTGAGGTGGGAGCTCAGGCGATTGTAGACTAAGCGTTCTAAGAGTTTAGAGGTAAATGGCAGCAGGGAGATGGGTCTTAAGTTGTTCAGGTTGGTGGGGTCCAGGGAGGGCTTGTTAAGTATGGGAGTGATGTGCGCATGTTTAGAGGGGAGGGGAAGGCACCAGTAGAGAGGGAAAGATTGAAGATGTGAGTGAGGGAGCATAGGATGGAAGAAGAGGGTGACCATAGTAGTTGTGAGGGGCCAGGATCCAGGGGGCAGGTGGTGAGACGGGCTTCTGAGAAAACCTTAGTGACCTCTTCGGTAGTAGCGAGGTCAGAAGAGGAAAGTGTTGAGGGAGGTTTAGTATAAGGTATGCTAAGTGGGATGGATGTCTGTGCAGTGGTGATGCCTCTACAAATTGCATCAATCTTGTTTTTGAAATGATTTGCAATCTCATGAGCAGTGAGTGAGGTACTGGGTGGAGGTGGAGAAAGTAGAGAGTTAAAGTAGAGAAGAGATGATGAGGACTGGATGACAAGGTATTGATGAGAGTGACAAAGTCGTCTTGTTTGGCAGCATGGAGGGAGGAATTGTATGTGAAGAAAGCAGATTTATATCGGGTGAATGCTTGCTGAGATTTGGTTTTACGTCACAATCACTCCAGCAATCACTCCAACAATCATTTCTGGTGTGGTCAGTCTGCCACGGATGTAATGGTCGGGGCCTGATGCTTCCTGTTGTTAGAGGAGCAAGTGAGTCTAATGTGGATGGAAGTGAACTGTTGTAGTCAGCAGTGGCCAGGTCAGGGCAGGACAGGGGAGAGATTCTGTCATAGAGTTGGTCAGTTGCAGAGTGGAAAGGAGCCGGGTTCAAGTTGTGAAGGTTTCTGCGGGTAATTGTTGGCTGCTTGGAGGGATAGGTGTTTGAAGATGAGGAGACTGTGAAGATGATGAGGTTGTGATCAGAGAGAAGAAAGGGGGTGTTTGTGAGGTTGTAGGGAGTGCAAAAATGGAAGAAAACAAGGTCTAATGTATTCCCATCAGAGTGAGTGGAGGACGGCGTCCGTCAGAGTGAGTGGAGGACGGTATACATTGTGCTAATGTAAAAGATGAGGTTATGTTGAAGAGTTGGGATGTAGCCGGGTTGTTGACATTAATAGGGATGGTAAAATCTCTGAGAATGATAGCGGGTAGCTCAGAGGAGAGAAAGTAGGGTAGCCAGGCGGAGAAATCATCAAGAAAGCGGGACACGGGTCCAGGAGGCCGATAGATCACTGCAATCCTCAGAGAAATGGGAGAAAACAGCCGGATGCAGTGAGTCTGGGAAGAAGAGAAGGATAGAGATGGAGGGTTAGGGGGGACTTGAAAGGTGCTCAGTGGGGATAGAAGCAAACCAACCCCACCACCTTTCTGACCACTGGGTCTGGGTGAGTGGGTCCAGAGGAGGCCTCCATAGGAAAGTGCTGCGGGGGAAGCAGAATCTGCTGCTTGGAATCAGGTTTCTGTAATTGCTAGTAGGTTAAGGGAGCGGGAGACAAAAAGGTCATGGACAGAGGTGAGCTTATTACAGACAGAGCGGGCATTCCAGAGCACACATGAAAAAGGGAGGGTGGTTTTTGGGAGCACGGGGACTCATATTAAATTGAGGGGATTGCAGCTATTCCTGGATGAAAGAGGATGCCTGGTGTGGGGGTGAATACTGGAGGACCAGGGTTTGGGGAGATATCCCCAGAGGTTAGGAGGAGGGTGCCTGGTGTGGGGGTGAAATACTGGGGGACCAGGGTTTGGGGAGGTATCCCCAGAGGTTAGGAGAAGGAGGATACCTGGTGTGGGGGTGAAATACTGGAGGACCAGGGTTTGGGGAGGTATCCCCAGAGGTTAGGAGAAGGAGGATGCCTGGTGTGGGGGTGAGATACTGGAGAACCAGGGTTTGGGGAGATATCCCCAGAGGTTAGGAGAAGGAGGGTGCCTGGTGTGGGGGTGAGATAGTGGAGGACCAGGGTTTGGGGAGATACCCCCAGAGGTTAGGAGAAGGAGGGTGCCTGGTGTGGGGGTGAGATAGTGGAGGACCAGGGTTTGGAGAGATATCCCCAGAGGTTTGGAGAAGGAGGGTACCTGGTGCAGGGGTGAGATAGTGGAGGACCAGGGTTTGGGGAGATATCCCCATAGGTTAGGAGAAGGAGGTTGAGGAAAGAAAGATGGGATCGGGATGTACACGAGCGCACATGCCTTGCAGTCCTGGTGTTTGGGTCAGCAGGAGAGTGAAGTATCAGCAGGAGGTGATGAGAGCAGTAGTAGGGAGATGGTAGCAGTGAGGGGGAGATGTACAAGTTTTGGGGTGGAGCAGAGGGGTAAAGAAGTGAGATTTTTGGAACACAGGATAGTAATATGAAAAGGAGGAGTAGAGGGGACATATGAAAGGTACACGGAGTGGGACTCAGACTTGTAGGAGATGTTTCCTGGGGTGTTTGCTTGCAGTCTGTCCAGCATGCAGTAGTTTCTTGTTGTATCTTCCTGCTGCTTGAGTTCAACTGCTTCTTAGCACTCCATCAACGCAGAACTCACTCAAAAGCAGAGCACCCCCTCAGTGACTGTGCCCCACCATCAGTGATCTCCCCCCCTCAGTGACTGTGCCCCACCATCAGTGATCTCCCCCCATCAGCTGATCTAAATTTATAGGGAGATGGCCAAATGAGCACTTATCTCTGCCCCAATTAGGAACTGATAAGGATCACATGAATGGGGGGGGATGATTCTCAAACACAGACCAGACACAGGCCATAGTCATAAATCGGTAATAAGATGTTATGTTCTATTTACACCCAGTAACCCCCCGTCATTTCCGTCCTCTTCCTCCATAGTCATGTCCATCCTCTTTGTCCATAGTCATGTCTGTCCTCTTCCTCCGTAGTCATGTCCGTCCTCTTCCTCCGTAGTCATGTCCGTCCTCTTCCTCCATAGTCACTGTGACGTCTTTTATCTCCAGCAGATGATGATACACACATATATAGTGTGGGAACCCAGATGAACCCCTTCAGGGGCAGAACATTCCCCACTTCCGGGGCCGGAACATTCTCCTCATTGTGGAGATAAATTCTAGTAATATGGTCCTCTAAACAAACAGCACTGACAATAAATAGACAAGACAAGGACCATCCTGACCATACATGGCCTACAAAGGGCAATGATGACACTACACAGGCAGCCAATGGGCAATCATTACACTATGCAGCCAACACAATGATGGAGTGCCGGGGTCAGGAGTATGGAGCATAGAGCCCCTTACATTGCTGTATTTACTTTCCAGACCTCCTTACAGAACTCCTATCAGGAAAGGAAGACAACCTTCACCTTCTGACCATCTCATTATTTTCCAGTATACCAAGAGGAATGAAGGAGGGCAGTCCTTCACCCCTTGGTGGGCACTTGTTCTTAGAGGAGGTCTGTTGGTGCATTATTGACTAAAAGGTAGTCAGGGGTCAGTGCTGAACATCTTCAGGAGACAATCCAATACCCTCCCATGATACAGGCTCTGGCAGTGCCCGGTGCTGGAATTCAGAGCCCCAGGAACCCACCACCACTCTGTACAATATCCTGGATACCAGAGAATACTTGGCAACTAAGAGAATCCCCTACTGTCCTCCTACCCACACTGGGCTGCCATTGGAGGGAAGAGAACAGGCTCCTCCCCCACAGCTCTCTACTCCACCAGCACCATCCTCATGCTATCCAATCCCTTCTGTTACTGAAGAGAGTGACAGTGACATCACTCCTGTCAGTCAACAGGCTGCCGGAGATTGGAGCCTTGCAGCCGGAGGTCTGCCAATTATCCTGATTAACAGGGAACTCCAGCCAAAAGTCATCAAGTTCCCCTTCCTGGACCTCATGATGAGCCGACATTGACCTCACAGCACTGCCTCAGAGCAAACAAGTCATAGGAAGGATCATATTTATCATTCCTTGTCTGCAGATCTAAAACTCATCAAAACCAGTTCAGAGACCAAACAAACCCAACAGAGAAAAGGGGATTTCTGATCTGGATGGACAAGAGGGTCCCGGGACCTCAAATATGCATCAAACACTAAACACTCCAAACTAAATTTGTTTCCAGGAGGACAGAAGTTCTGAACTGGTTCCCACCCGGCCTATTGTACAATGACGGCGGACAGGACCTCTCTCCTTCTGGAAGGAGGTTGTATGATGTCCTCCCACTCTTGCTGTACAGGTGGAGGGGGACGCAGCATGGGGATTGGTGGGGAGCTCAACGCATCACTGATCAGGGAAAAGATCCAATGATGTTGTCTCTTTACCATGTGATCAGCTGTATCCAATCACAGCTGATCACATGTTAACAAATGCCGGTTATTGGGATTTCCTGTCCTCAACGCTGTCACTGTCTGAGGAAAGGAAAGGAAACCGATAACCGGCTTTCCTGTGACAGGGGACATGTACTGTGATTAATTAGTGCCCATCAGTGCAGCCCCATCAGTGCAGCATATCAGTGCCCATCATTGCAGCCCCATCAGTGCAGCCCCATCAGTGCAGCATCTCAGTGCCCATCATTGCAGCCCCATCAGTGCAGCCCCATCAGTGCAGCATCTCAGTGCCCATCAGTGCAGCATATCAGTGCACGTTAGTGCTGCAAATCAGTGCCACCTATCAGTGCAGCCCCATCAATGCAGCTTCATCAATGCCCATCAGTGAAAGAGAAAAATATTTTTTTTGCAAAATGGTATAACAAATGAAGAAAAAAGTTTTTTACTTCAAAATTATTGTTCTTTTTTTGTTTGTTTATCAATAAATTAAATCTCCCCTTCCCTCCCCCCAGTGGTGAATTAATACTGCACCACCAAAAGAAAGCTCTGTCTAAAAAAATGTTACAAATGTCATTTGGGTTCAGTGTTGCATGACCACGCAAGGCCACGGGAGGACACGGAGGTGACACCGGGTTAGGACAGGAAGGGGAAGTGGGCTCGGAGATATGGAGACACACAGTATAAATAAGACCATCTACCACCAGCAGCCAATCCTCTTACAGCCCCCTAGAGGAGGGGAAATGCGTCAGTGACAGCTGCGGTGATGTAATTCCCGAATGGTGAGACTCATGTGGATGGGCCACTTTCGGTCGGACATTTTGCTTGTATATTATATACAAATGTGAGTGTATATGGTTTGCTGTAAAGGAAGTTTGTAATAAATGGAATGACACCATGTGGGTGATTGTTGTTATCTCCTCCCTGCATACATCATGAGATGAACCATCAGTTGTATGATATATTGGGGGGGGGAATTGTACACAATCATCCAGGAGGACTACAAGCTCCAGACTAACCAGAACCATGACACAGCACATAGGACTCCTATTCCAGTGTAAGAGTCCACATCCTGTGGTGGAGGAGGGGGAGCACTGGAGGGGGAGCACTGGAGGGGGAGCACTGGAGGGGGAGCACTGGAGGGGGGGCACTGGAGGGCAGCACGAGATCTGCACTTTGATGAAAGGAGAAGCACAAGGCACTTTATTCCGCACGGTTGGTTGGTGCAGTGTGATTGGAGGAGCACAAGGCACTTTATTCCGCACGGTCGGTTGGCGCAGTGTGATTGGAGGAGCACAAGGCACTTTATTCCGCACGGTCGGTTGGCGCAGTGTGATTGGAGGAGCACAAGGCACTTTATTCCGCACGGTTGGTTGGCGCAGTGTGATTGGAGGAGCACAAGGCACTTTATTCCGCACGGTCGGTTGGCGCAGTGTGATTGGAGAGGCACAAGGCACTTTATTCCGCATGGTCGGTTGGCGCAGTGTGATTGGAGGAGCACAAGGCACTTTATTCCGCACGGTCGGTTGGCGCAGTGTGATTGGAGAGGCACAAGGCACTTTATTCCGCACGGTCGGTTGGCGCAGTGTGATTGGAGAGGCACAAGGCACATTATTCCGCACGGTTGGTTGGCGCAGTGTGATTGGAGAGGCACAAGGCACTTTATTCCTCACGGTCGGTTGGTGCAGTGTGATTGGAGAGGCACAAGGCACTTTATTCCGCACGGTTGGTCGGTTGGCGCAGTGTGATTGGAGAGGCACAAGGCACTTTATTCCGCACGGTTGGTTGGCGCAGTGTGATTGGAGAAGCACAAGGCACTTTATTCCGCACGGTTGGTTGGCGCAGTGTGATTGGAGAGGCACAAGGCACTTTATTCCGCACGGTCGGTTGGTGCAGTGTGATTGGAGGAGCACAAGGCACTTTATTCCGCACGGTCGGTTGGCGCAGTGTGATTGGAGGAGCACAAGGCACTTTATTCCGCACGGTCGGTTGGCGCAGTGTGATTGGAGGAGCACAAGGCACATTATTCCGCACGGTTGGTTGGCGCAGTGTGATTGGAGAAGCACAAGGCACTTTATTCCGCACGGTCGGTTGGCGCAGTGTGATTGGAGAGGCACAAGGCACTTTATTCCGCACAGTCGGTTGGTGCAGTGTGATTGGAGAGGCACAAGGCACTTTATTCCGCACAGTCGGTTGGTGCAGTGTGATTGGAGAGGCACAAGGCACTTTATTCCGCACGGTTGGTTGGCGCAGTGTGATTGGAGAGGCACAAGGCACTTTATTCCGCACGGTCGGTTGGCGCAGTGTGATTGGAGGAGCACAAGGCACATTATTCCGCACGGTCGGTTGGCGCAGTGTGATTGGAGAGGCACAAGGCACATTATTCCGCACGGTCGGTTGGCGCAGTGTGATTGGAGGGGCACAAGCACATCAACTGATATAAAAGAACTATTAATATTGATGATTCTATTTTTCTATTCAGTATTTATGAGGGATTTATATTGAATTTGGATGGATTTTCATGCAGTTGGACACGTTGGGATGGGACACAATTTTTGCCCAGACTAGGCAGTGCCTAGAATAGTACTGTATATGACCGCATAATTGTCATCCAAACTGCGACAGCACTGACATCTGAAAAGTGTTCTGGTCAGGAAGGGGGTGGAAGTGTCCGGTATTGAGGTGGTTAGATGTCCAGCAACCCTCCTATTCCCCCCTCACATCCACATCCTATTATTGTGTGACCAATACATCCAAATACACTCACTGGCCTCCCTATCAGGTCCACCTGTTCAATTGCTGGGTAACACAAACTGCTAATCAGCCAATCACATGGCAGCAACTCAATGAATTTAGGCATCTAGATATGGCAAAGACAACTTGCTGAAGTTCAAACTGAGCATCAGAATGGAGAAGAAAGGGGATTTAAGTGACTGTGAATGTGGTGTGGTTGTTACTGCCAGGCAAGCTGGTCTGCATATTTCAAAAACTGCTGATCTCCTGGGATTTTCCCGCACAACATTCTCTAGGGTTTCCAGTGAATGGTCCGAAAAAGGGATAATATCCCAGTGAGCGGCAGTTGTGTGGAGCAAAATGCCTTGTTGATGTCAGAGGAGAATGGGCAGACAGTTTGCTGCGACATTCAGATGGTAAGGTCAGAATTTGGCATAAACAACATGAAAGCATGGATCCATCCTGCATTGTATCAATGGTTCATGCTGGTGGTGTCATGGTGGGGGGGAGATTTTCTTGGCACTAGCAAGGTGGACCTAATAAAGTGGCCGGTGAGTGTAATTCTTACTTTCATTTCCCAAAGTTATCCGTCTACAAGGAGACCTGTATAGATCACATGATGGCACCAATGAGGATGGAGGAGGACCGGAGTCACATGACTGAGAAGATACTAAACTTCACCCTGGAGATCATCTACCTGCTGACCGGAGAGGTGAGGAGGATTCTGGGAGGTCACATGACATCACTCTCATCTCTATTAATAAAACACAGACCTGACCGGAGAGGTGAGGAGGATTCTGGGAGGTCACATTACATCACCCTTATCTCTATTAATAAAACACAGACCTGACCGGAGAGGTGAGGAGGATTCTGGGAGGTCACATGACATCACTCTTATCTCTATTAATAAAACACAGACCTGACCGGAGAGGTGAGGAGGATTCTGGGAGGTCACATGACATCACTCTCATCTCTATTAATAAAACACAGACCTGACCAGAGAGGTGAGGAGGATTCTGGGAATCTAACACGATATTCCTATTGGTTCCTCAATACAGAGATTTCCTCTTCTGAAGTCAGGTGATCATATGACCATCACAGTGCCTCCATGTGACTCCCTAAACCCTGAGAGACACAACATGCAGAAGATTCTAGAAGTCACCAAGAAGATGATGGAGCTGCTGACAGGAGAGGTGAGCGGTGCCGGGAATTCTGGGACATTCTCCAGTAACAGACAAGGGATGTGTCTGGATGGTGACTGTATCATTGTGTGTCAGGTTCCTATAAGGTGTCAGGGTGTCACTGTCTATTTCTCCATGGAGGAGTGGGAGTATTTAGAAGGACACAAGGACCTCTACAAGGACGTCATGATGGACAATCAGCCGCCCCTCACATCACCGGGTAAGAGGAGACTTTATTGTAAAGGAGAGAGCAGTACGGAGGATCCACCTAGATCCCCCATCATCTGATAAACACATAGAAACAATGGATTCAGTCAGTGTGTGTGTTTCCTACAGATGGATCCAGTCATGGGAACCCACCAGAGAGATGTCCCCGTCCTCTGTATTCCCGGGATTCCACACAGGAAGGTCACACCATCCCTCACCATCATCAGGTAGATGAGGAACAATCACTGATAGTATCATTAGGATCTGTACATTATCTGCATTGTTACCATTGATGGCATTTTTATTATATATTCAGAGTGGAAACCTGAGAGATCCTAAAGCTGAGGTTAAAGAAGAGATAAAAGAGGAGGAGGATGAGGATGGGGGGATGGAGGAGTCAGAGCTTCTAGAAGAACACAAAGATCTGTACCAGGACACCATGGTGGAGTCATCCAGCTACAGGAACCCACCAGAGAGATGTCCCCGTCCTCTGTATTCCCGGGATTCCACACAGGAAGGTCACACCATCCCTCACCATCATCAGGTAGATGATGACAATTATTGGTAGTTGTGATTTATACATAGCATGTTTGTTACAATGAATGTTTTATTATATCTTTCAGAGTGGAATCCTCGGGGATGATAATATTGATGTTAAAGAAGAGTATAAAGAGGAGGATGAGGAGTATGGAGTGATGGAGGAGTTTTCAGAAGGACACAAGGATATGATGGAGCCACCTAATACCAGGAACCCACCAGAGAGATGTCCCCGTCCTCTGTATTCCTGGGATTCCACACAGGAAGGTCACACCATCCCTCACCATTGCAAGGTTGGTGGGATGGAGTATCTAGAACATGGACTTGTAAAGATGATGTGTGGATTTTTTATGTGACCTTATATTTTACGGATGATATTTTCTCTCATTTCCTTGATTTAGAGTGGAGATCCAATCGATATAGAATTTGAGGTGAAAGCAGAAGAAGAAGAGGCGTATGTGAGGGATGATCAGCAGTCTATGGAGGAGGATGGAATAACGGGGACATTTATAGAGGAGGACACTCCTACAGAGATCAGCACAGGTGGGTCATGAACACTAAATCCATTCCTCCACCCATACTGCTCACTGATTGGTCCAGAGTAGGGCGGGGACTGGGTGATATCAGCCTGTAATCCCCTGGTCACTTTCCTGAGCTGTGTTCCCCGTCCTGTATTCCTGGATTTCTCTCGGATAATCTTCCTTCTCTGTGCTGCAGACACAATTTATGTCTCTATACTGGATTTATGGAGGTTCTGGGGTTCAGCTGGAAGCTAAATATTAATTCATTGCCTCTGCTCAACGTAGACACCTGTCAGAGCCTAGACTTGAACCCAGGACCTCTACTGTGTCTGGCAGTAACTCTTCTCACTGAGTTACCTGATATAATGGACGGCACTTTGCTTAATCCATTGCTTTGCTTTCTGCTGAGCCTTGAACTCTTTGCTCCTCCCATGAACTTCCTGATTTAAGCCATGTCTTTGCACTTCCTGGTTGGCAGATTATTGTGTCTTCTCCATCCAATATCTTGCCCTTGTCTCTCCTGCTACCTTCTGTACCTTCACTACTGACCTGGAACCACTTGTTACTGACCCTTGGCTTGTTTATTGACTACTACTACTGTGACCTGGTACTAACACGCAGCAAAACCCATACCCACCATCAGGAGCTCTGGTGATACTGGTTAGTGCTTAGACCCCGCACCTCAGGTGAGCCTACGTCATCTGTCATGGTGACCTGCCTGTATACCTATCCTGTTGGTTGGTCTTCTGCTATAACTACTGGTCTCTGAGCCTGAGCTCTGACCAGCACAGAAAAATCTGACCCAAACATGGAGGCCGCTATAGCCTACCAAGAAAAATGTTCCGAACTGGAAAGTGTAGTAAACAGGAGAAAATCCATGACTGTAAAGACGATTTCTGGGCTTATGTTCCCGTGATGTTGCTAACACAGGCATGCCTCTGTCATGATGAGTGATAGAGGGAGTGGGGACCCTCGTCCTATAATCCCCTCATCACTGTCCCTCCTATAAAAGACAGTTCTGGTTGTTTCCTCACTCTCTGACTAAGGTCCATGAATAAAGAAATGACCTGGTAGGAGATCAGAGGAGCCATTTCCTTGTTCCCTTGAGGGTGGAATTGTAAGCTCCTCAGAGACCAAGCTGCCTGATGTGGGCGGAGTCCTGGTTTGGGGGAACCAATCGGCTCCTGTCTAGTAATCCTCTTTGTCTTTGTATTTTAGTCCATGGCTGGGAGATGAGGAAAACCTCCGAGGATTGTCTCACTTTGTCTCCAGACTGGAAAGTAGAAGATGAGGACATCACACAGTATAGTCCAGGAGAAAACCCGGCTCCCTCCAATGTCCATCTGGCACCACCCAGTGTAGATGGACCATCGGATTCCTCGTATCCTGAGGAACCTCAGACTGTGCGGGACCGGGCCGGCCTTCCAACAGGGAAGAGGTTCTCCTGTACTGAGTGTGGGAAGGGTTTCTGTTCTAAATCCAAACTTAATGTGCATAAAAGATCTCACACGGGGGAGAAGCCGTATTCCTGTCCTGAGTGCGGGAAATGTTTTTCAAGGAAGTTCCATCTTTATAGACATCAGAGATCTCACACAGGGGAGAAGCCGTATTCCTGTCCTGAGTGTGGGAAATGTTTTTCAAGGAAGTCCCTTCTTTACACACATCAGAGATCTCACACGGGAGAGAAGCCATATTCCTGTCCTGAGTGCGGGAAATGTTTTTCACAAAAGTCCAGTTTTTACACACATCAGAGAACTCACACAGGGAAGAAGCCGTATTCCTGTCCTGAGTGCGGGAAATGTTTTTCAAGGAAGACCCATCTTTACACACATCAGAGATCTCACACGGGAGAGAAGCTGCATTCCTGTCCTGAGTGTGGGAAAAGTTTTTCACAGAAGTCCAGTCTTTACACACATCAGAGATCTCACACGGGAGATAAGCAGTATTCCTGTCCTGAGTGTGGGAAAAGTTTTTCACAGAAGTCCAGTCTTTGCACACATCAGAGATCTCACACGGGGGAGAAGCCACATTCCTGTCCTGAGTGTGGCAAATGTTTTTCAGAGAAGTCCAGTCTTTACACACATCAAAGATCTCACACTGAGGAGAAGCCGTATTCCTGTCCTGAGTGTGGAAAGTGTTTTTCAGATAAGTCCAGTCTTTACACACATCAGAGATCTCACACGGGGGAGAGGCCATATTCCTGTCCTGAGTGTGGAAAATGTTTTTCACATAAGTCCAATCTTTACAGACATCAGAGATCTCACACAGGAGAGAAGCCGTATTCTTGTCCTGAGTGCGGGAAATGTTTTTCAGTGAAGTCCCATCTTTACGCACATCAGAGATCTCACACAGGGGAGAAGCCTTATTCCTGTCCTGAGTGCGGGAAATGTTTTTTACATAAGTCCAGTCTTCATAAACATCAGAGGTCTCACACAGGAGAGAAGCCACTTTCCTGTCCTGAGTGAGGGAAATGTTCCTCACTGAAGTCCTGTCTTCCTGTACATCAGGGGTCCCACACAACCCTGGAGGTGTATTAGTGCCTTGAGTGCGGGAAATGTCTTCTAGATGAATGTTGCTGGACATCCCAGCTCTCATGTGGGGAAGAAGCACACCCTGATATACACCTCAGATATACTCCATGGCTGATCTCCATCATGGAAGAAACAGTTCATAAGGAGATCAGAGGTCCCCAAAGACATGGATGAAGTGTGGGACCGGGTTGGCCATTGATGGCAGGAGAAGAATAAAAATGGAGTCCTGTCCTGTGATTGGCTGAGTACATTTTGTGGTGGGAGATTTCACAAACACTTAGAGGTCTGTTTTAAAAAATAAATATTTCTACCTCCTGTATACCGGACACTTCCACCCCCCTTCCTGCCCAGGCCGACTGGTAACTATCAGCACTCTCACACTTTGAGTGACAATTACACAGTCATGCAACATTGTACCCAAATTATATTTTTGTAATTTTTTCACACAAATAGATATTTATTTTGGTGGTATTAAACACCACTTTTTGCCATTTCTGCTTTTTTCTTGTTTTTACAAATAAATGGTCTTTCCTTATAAATGTAGACAAAGGTGTATTCTGCGCCATTTCTTGGGTACAATAACCCCAATCAGTGTCTATGATTCAGTGTGTAGGAGAGTTATAGAGTCTACAAACTATGGGATAGATGTCTGAAAATCCATCATGTCTGATGACGGCAGATCTCATTTCTGAGGATCAAAAACACCAGAACGGTACAAATTGTCAGAACTTTATCTGTGAGGAAATAATCCGTATACAATTCATGGAAACAGGCGGGATCTGGAATGAAGGAGATTCCCTACTAATTCTCACAAAGTAACCGACATCCCAGTTCTGTATTTGTGATAATTGGAAGACAAAATAAAACACAATAATGTGCAAAAATATATATTTATTAATAATATAAATCAGTACAAAATGGGGATGAAATATAATAGGTGATGATAAATAATAAACAATACAAGATAACAGTACAATGATCTAATCCACAATAATGGGGAGAAATACAAGCCAGCAATTACTTCCAAATATTAATGAATTACATCCAACTGTCTGGAAATGTCGTGTAAGAAATCAGTAACTCAGCAACATGTGACAACAGATATACAAATCCCCCCCGTGATCTCTCTACAACCAGATATTCAACGCTCAACGTGTACCTTGCCATGACTTGATCTGGAATCCCATACACAGGCCAATCCAATCCGCTTACAATCTGAGATGAAGATGTAATGTTACATGAAGTAGTCTACCTTGTCATATATATACTGTATACATCCGGATAAACCATTTTGAGTCTAGACCTACTAGCCAGGCACAATCCTTACTCTCCACCAGTTGCCCCACCCAACCTTGCCCAGGTCCACCTCCAACCCCAGCCCATCCCCCAATGCTGTCCCTAGCCCTGCCCCCAACCACACCCCTTTAACGCTTATGAAATTACATTTTTCTTTAGAATAAAGAGTCCAAAATATAAAAAAACTGCAATTATAACATAGCTTTATGTCAATTTAAACATCACAGCAATAGCAATAGAGTGCAATCAAAATATCAAGTTTTACAGCTTTAAACCTGTGGTGAACATTTTGTATTTTTTTGTTTATCTCCGGCATCTTTAGTAACTACAGTAAAGTCTCTTTTAAAGGATGTAAGTTTAGTTTACAGAAGTATAGCATAAGAAAAAGTGCTTATTTTGATGCCAAAAATATGGAATAATAATTACTGTAAACATGTTGTATTTCTTATCTCCAGCAGAGACCTTAGAGAAGTGCGGCATTAAGAAAAAAGAAAAAAGTGCCTCTTTTGATGGACAAAAAACATAAATAACAATAGTAAACATTTTGCATTTTTTATCTCCAGCATCTTATTAAAAGAGAGCTTAGAGAAGTAGTGCATTAAGAATAAACAAAGAAGTGCTTATTTAGATGCCAAAAAACATGGCATAACAATAGTAACCATTGTAACATAGAGCAGCCATGGTTTGTGTTGTACAGCAGGACCAAGACTTGTGTAATACCCTTTTTATGATGCAAAATACCACTTTAATGGCTGTGTGCGGATTGCAATCTATTTCATGAAGAAAAAACACACCAAAAAATGATTTTTTGGGGATGCCAAAAAGCAGTAGGAAGCCAGTTTCACATCAAGATTTTCTATGGTTTTCGTTGTACAGCAGGACCAAGACTTGTGTAATACCCTTTTTCTGATGCAAAATACCACTTCAATGGCTGTGTGCGGATTGCATTCTATTCAATTAAGAAAAAAAAACACCAAAAAATGATTTTTTTGGGATGCCAAAAAGCAGTAGGAAGCCAGTTTCACATCAAGATTTGCTATGGTTTTCGTTGTACAGCAGGACCAAGACTTGTGTAATACTCTTTTTCTGATGCAAAATACCACTTCAATGGCTGTGTGTGAATTGCATTCTATTCAATTAAGAAAATAAAACACCAAAAAATGATGCCAAAAAGCAGTAGGAAGCCAGTTTCACATCAAGATTTGCTATGGTTTTCATTGTACAGCAGGACCAAGACTTGTGTAACGTCCCCTTTCTGATACAAAATACCACTCCAATGGCTGTGTGTGGATTGTAATCTTTTAGTGGTGGTCCATTAACAGCAATCATCAGAAGATCATCCAAAGTCTCCCGTGTCAGTGATGAACGATAGACCGTCTTTATTCTGATTTGGTAACTATAGCCACGTTCACATGAGGCGGTTGTTGGGGGAAGTACGGCACAGAAATTGACCAGAGGGAGTATGTTGCTGAATCTTTCTTTCTGCTGATTCAGTCTTTTCAGAGTCTCATTAAAAGAGTCCATTTTGAATGGAGAGTTTGAGGTCAGCCCACTCTGCTTCTAACAGCTCAATTTTGTCTTCAAACTGATTATCAAAAACATGTTTTGCAATTCTGTGCAACTCAGTCCATCCAAAGTTGGGGATGTGAGCTTTGTCTGGCCAAGACACGCTGTTCAATATATGGACAGATTGTACAATATCTGAGGAGAACGAGGAAAGCCTCAAAATGAAATCTCTTTCTGCTTTGGCCAATACAGATTGGTGTATAGACTGAAATTCTGTCACCAGCTTGAAGGTTGGTCAGCTGCATCCCATGTCGTTTTCCATCTTCTGTAAACTTACTAAGAAATTCAAGTTCGTTTTTTTCTTTCCCATCAGAAAGATCCTGAAGAGTTTTAGCTGCTTGTTCTAGTTTGTTTTTTACCTGACAGATCATAAGTTCCTTGTTCTGAAGACCCTCTGACAAAGGGTTCAGCTTGCTAGAAAATCGAATAGGAAATGTAAAAGTTTCACAAACGTCATCTGTTTCAGGTCTTTCAGGAAGCCTTTAACTTTAGCAGATCACATGATCCCTCAGATGATATCTGCTCAGAATGGCTCCCTACTGTCTTCCAGTGTTGCAGAAAAGCACACAAGGCCTCAACTTTGCTGCATAACCAGAGCACTGTGTGTACATCTTTCATTTTCAAGATTTCCTCAAAGTGTCTGCGAGATCTTTACTGGTTGGCAACCCTTCTTGATCCACGTTACAAGGGTCAAGGTGCAGAGCTCATCCAGTCTTCCCAGAGGGAGCAGAGGATGAAACATCCTGAGGATGCCTTGAAATTGTGTAACACCTTTCCAGACACTGGGAGGTCACCATTTCCTGGACAACGTGTTTCTGAGGCTTCATTCTGTTAAAGGAAGAGCGGTGGAGAAGGCGGCCAGCTGACCGATTAAACAGTTCTTTAGTCCTCAGCACCCAGGACTGTTAGGTTTAAGCACCCAACGGCAGGGTCTGCATCATATGGTGCAGGATTATCTAGGGGCAAGAGCAGACTTGGAGACCTTTCCAACTGATCATCCACTGGGTTACTGGGTCTTGAGGATGGATCACTGGCCAGAACTTGCTCAATATGCCATCAAGCTACTGGCCTGTCCTGCACCCAGCGTGCTTTCCGAACGGACATTCAGTGCTGCTGGAGGTTTTGTGATGGATAAAAGAGTGCGTCTGTCCACAGACTCCGCTGACCAGCTGACATTTATCAACATGAATCAATCCTGGATAATTTTTCTATAATTTTTAACAGTTCTCAACTGCAGGGCCCATGACTGCACCCAGCAATAGTAACTGTGAGGGGACACAGTGTTCAGGCACCATCAACACTGAAGGCCACATTGTTCTACACCTATATGAGAGGTGCATTACATATAATTAGAATTTTTAGAGCCGGGTCCAATCCTGCACTTGTCAAGAATAACTCTGAAGGGTTACAGTGTCAGTCCTGCTGCAGCAGGTTCTATACATTGTACAGATGTGCAACTTTGCAGGTAGTTTAAGGGACCCCCAGGCATGATATTTAAATGAATATTTTTTTTTTTTTACTTTAAGCCAGTGCTTCTCAAATAGTGGGGCGCGCCCCCCAGGGGGGGCGCGAGGCTCCATCAAGGGGGGTGCGTACAGGGGTGGGCAGAGGGCTGCTGTCTCTTACCTGGCTCCCACGATGATCCATCCAGGAAGCGCTGCTCCTTCCGTCACTCCGGCCACTCCCTCACTCCTGCCGCTCGGCTCTGCCTCCTCACCGGTGATTGGCCGCCAGAACTGTAGCTCAGGAAAGGTACACAGGCGGCCAATCACGGGCGAGGAGGCGGAGCTGAGTGGACCCGCGAAAATCGAGTGAGGGAAAAGCCGGTAAGTGTGCAGTGCAGAGGTGCTGCTGCAACCACATATGCTGGCTGCAGCAGCACCATACTGCAACAGGGGTCAGCAAGTGTCATTGGTGTCAGTGGGAGGAATAGTGCCGCATCATTGGTGTCACTGATACTAATGATGGGGCATTATTCCTCCCACTGACACCAACGATGGGGCACTATTCCTCCCACTGACACCAACGATGGGGCACTATTCCTCCCACTGACACCAATGATGGGGCACTATTCCTCCCACTGACACCAACGATGGGGCACTATTCCTCCCACTGACACCAATGATGGGGCACTATTCCTCCCACTGATACTAATGATGGGGCATTATTCCTCCCACTGACACCAATGATGGGGCACTATTCCTCCCACTGACACCAATGATGGGGCACTATTCCTCCCACTGACACCAATGATGGGGCACTATTCCACTGACACCAATGATGGGGCACTATTCCTCCCACTGACACCAATGATGGGGCACTATTCCTCCCACTGACACCAATGATGGGGCACTATTCCTCCCACTGATACCAATGATGGGGCACTATTCCTCCCACTGACACCAATGATGGGGCACTATTCCTCCCACTGACACCAATGATGGGGCATTATTCCTCCCACTGACACCAATGATGGGGCACTATTCCTCCCACTGATACTAATGATGGGGCACTATTCCTCCCACTGACACCAATGATGGGGCACTATTCCTCCCACTGACACCAATGATGGGGCACTATTCCTCCCACTGACACCAATGATGGGGCACTATTCCTACTTATAACAATTTTATAGACAAATGATACTATTTACAGTCGCGGGGGGGGCGCAAAATGTTTTCTTCTTCCTAGGGGGGGCATGACAGAAAATAATTGAGAAGCACTGCTTTAAGCAATGAAAAATAACTGCCCCTTTAAAAACTGTACTATTAGAATTTATTTTCCACTGATTCTTGTCCATCAGGGCAGTACCCGAGTCCCCATACCACTTTTATTGCTGACACCTAGCATATAATCCTTCTAAATGGGCACTTTTGAATTTTCAAGTTTGAGTCCCATAGGTTCGATGTTGGCGGCAAACGTTTGGTCTGTTCGAATGTTCTACCATGAACTGAACCGGGGGGTGTTCAGCCCATCACTAGTGATAAACTAGAAGTGCAGAGAGAGAGCACACAGAGCAGATCACACAAAACCCAACATATGGGGGTATATTGGGGAATGTGAGGCACAGTATGGATAACAAGACACAGCACAACAAAATAGTCCACCAGGTAGCAATGTAATACCACATAGATAGTCCATGTAGGATGGCCAAGCAAAATGGAGAACCAGTACACCAGGCCACCAGACGGTATGGCAAGGGGAATGTACCCAGCCCACCGGGTGAATACAGCGTAGCAGTGGTTAAGTCCAGCACACTAGGCAGGGATCTAGGCGGACCAGGGTAGGATGTAGCAAGGGTCAAATCCAGCTGATACAGCAGGGATCCGGGCAGACAAGTGGTTGAGTCCAGCACAGGGCAGGGATCTGAGCAGACATGTGGTTGAGTCCAGCACAGGGCAGGGATCTGGGCAGACAAGTGGTTGAGTCCAGCACATGGCAGGGATCTGGGCAGACAAGTGGTTGAGTCCAGCACAGGGCAGGGATCTGGGCAGACATGTGGTTGAGTCCAGCACAGGGCAGGGATCTGGGCAGACAAGTGGTTGAGTCCAGCACAGGGCAGGGATCTGGGCAGACAAGTGGTTGAGTCCAGCACAGGGCAGGGATCTGGGCAGACATGTGGTTGAGTCCAGCACAGGGCAGGGATCTGGGCAGACAAGTGGTTTAGTCCAGCACAGGGCAGGGATCTGGGCAGACAAGTGGTTGAGTCCAGCACAGGGCAGGGATCTGGGCAGACAAGTGGTTGAGTCCAGCACAGGGCAGGGATCTGGGCAGACATGTGGTTGAGTCCAGCACAGGGCAGGGATCTGGGCAGACAAGTGGTTGAGTCCAGCACAGGGCAGGGATCTGGACAGACATGTGGTTGAGTCCAGCACAGGGCAGGGATCTGGGCAGACAAGTGGTTGAGTCCAGCACAGGGCATGGATCTGGACAGACAAGTGGTTTAGTCCAGCACAGGGCAGGGATCTGGGCAGACAAGTGGTTGAGTCCAGCACAGGGCAGGGATCTGGGCAGACATGTGGTTGAGTCCAGCACAGGGCAGGGATCTGGGCAGGCAAGTTGTTGAGTCCAGCACAGGGCAGGGATCTGGGCAGACAAGTGGTTTAGTCCAGCACAGGGCAGGGATCTGGGCAGACAAGTGGTTTAGTCCAGCACAGGGCTGGGATCTGGGCAGACATGTGGTTGAGTCCAGCACAGGACAGGGATCTGGACAGACAAGGGGCTAAGTCAGCACAGTATAGGGAACTGGACAGAAAAGTGGGGTGATTCAAGCACAGGGCAGAGACCAGGGCAGCATGGTATGGCACATCAAGGGTATAGACTGGCAAACTGCAGCAATCGGATCCAGCAGCCACTTAGTCCAGAGTCCAGGCACTATGAGGGATGAGCAGCAATAGACACAACATAGGTTCAGGGACTCACCAGTCAACAGAAGTCCAGGCAGCTTGGCAGGGAACAGGAGGTCTGGTGGGCAGAGGTTCTTCATATGCACATCATGGGTCCTCAGAAGGCTGTGTGTCCTGCCCCAGCATCTGGGCCACACAGACAGACGCTGCCAGAAGATCAGAGAGTAGAGCAGAGTCCCAGTGTCCAGGAAGCTATCTGTCTCAGCAATTCTGTGCACCAGGTAACCTCTTTCTAGGAAGACATGCAGCCCTCAGTCCGGTGTGTCCATCACAGAAGTAATCTCAGAAACGTCTGACCCTTTCTGCCAGCATAGAGTTATTATATTGTCCTTTGAGTTCAGCCAAACCTTAAGCATCCAAACCTGCTGCTGGCCCATCTGGCTTTATCCAGCTACAGGACACAATGCTGTCTGTGCTTCAACAAACAACACACAAAAAAATATATATTTCTTCCCTCCGCTACAACCCCTGCCCCTTCCAAACATGTACCAGCAAGAGGCCTCAACATGCCTCTGCAAGGTACATGTCCCAGTTCAGCAGCAAAACTACAAAAGTATCCATGGGATGGCTTTTCATCTGAGGGCCACATGGTTATTAAAGCTCTTTCGAGCAGGACATCACTTTGGGGTATGGAAGCGGTTGGCTTAGGGACACACTTGAAGTGCTGGGAGGATAATTTGATCCACTAACATTATCTCTACAGAGAGACTCTGGCTGCGGACAAACCGGTCACTGCCAGGCCAGCTGCCCTGTTAGAAAAAGACTCTCAGGTCCACCTCTCCCAAGCTGGTGCACTATGTGGATATGTACCAAGCTTCTGAAGAAATTCCACTCCAACCCCAGCCCTCTGGTCACCCTTGGACCACCCATGCTACAGATGTGGATAACCCAGGCATCTCCAGGCTAGATGCCCAAGGAACTTCACCCTCCCCAGAATCAAAACACCTGCCCTGATCCCAGTGTATTTCTGGTGCCAGAAGGAAAGAGCCTTTCACCATCTTAAAGTGAATTGATGCTTCCAACAACAACTGGTGCCCTTCTAGTTTATGGAGTCCAGCCACTTACCCCAAGATAAGGCAGCAGCAGTTACAGGAGCTCTGCATAGATGTACAAAAAGTCATTGGTTTCTGTGATACAGGTGCTTTCCTGACCATCATTGATCCCTGTGAGGTGAATTCTACAGGGAATTTCTTCTGTTGGGGTAATGGCAGGACTTTCTTTTGACATTCTCCAAGGGAATGACCTGTGAGAATTTAATAGTCTGTTTCTAAGGAGTGTGACCCAGAGCGCTAGGAGTAGAACACAAGTCTGGGACAGGCGTGATGCAAGATGCAAATTCATCACGGATCTACCCTATTAACTATGTAAAGGCTCAGGTCAATCCCACCAACACCCCAAGGTTTAGGGGAGGACCTCTTGGTTTGGAAAACAGGTGGAGACATTTATGGAAGAGCACCCCAGACTTGATGCTGTAGATGGAGACAGCGAGGTCACATGCAGGCTAATTGTCCCAAGAGTTGTAGGTAGAGGTCCAACTTTACAGTCACGGCTGGAAAACATCTCACAGCCGTCCTTCCGGGATGTCCGGAGTGCACTCCACTAGGTAAATGATAAGCTGACTTTGGCGTGCATGTGCGATAGCCCATCGGAGGCCCATCTCCATGACTACTCCAGCATGCTGTCGCCTCACTGCGGATGTGCGATAGCCCGTCGGAGGCCCATCTCCATGACTACTCCAGCATGCCGTCGCCTCACTGCGCATGTGCGATAGCCCATCGGAGGCCCATCTCCATGACTACTCCAGCATGCCGTCGCCTCACTGCGCATGTGCGATAGCCCGTCGGAGGCCCATCGCCATGACTACTCCAGCCTGCCATCGGCTCACTGCGCATGTGCGATAGCCCGTCGGAGGCCCATCTCCATGACTACTCCAGCCTGCCGCCGCCTCACTGCGCATGTGCGATAGCCCGTCGGAGGCCCATCTCCATGACTACTCCAGCATGCCACCGCCTCATTGCACATGCGCCCCCACAGCCACGCACCTTTTGGCGTGCATTCCAATTCACCTCCAGAAGCCATATTTGGCAATGGCAGCACTTGATCTCCCTCTGCTGCCAGTATAGTAACACTACTCATGAATACTCCATACATCTAAAGACAAAGATCTGCCCAATGACCCCACTGACAGCCCACACAAAGCAAGGACATTCTGGCTGCCATTGAAATGTATGTGTATACCTACTTTGTGTTCACATCTATCTCCATGGAAAGAAGCCAACAATTGAGGACCAGCAGGCTTTATCCAAAGGAATTATGTATTCAGTTCATTCATTTTTACTTTTTATACATTGTGCTGATCCAACAATATTATCCCCATGAACCCCAATGCAGCATTCCCAATATGTCATTATTTATTATATGGGGATATATATATATACACAGACTATATGACCTCCTCATGTATATATTACACTGCCCTGCGTTTCTTACAGCTTTAATGCCGGTGAATGTTTCTAATGTCTCTTACTATACCTCTTGATGTGTAATGTATTGTTACTTGTGTGAGCATGTTGTGATGTCACCTTTGTCCCGCCTCCTTTCCCGGGACTGCCCAACCCAAGTGGGAGGGTCCAACCTCTGTCCCAGGGTATATATTGAAGAGGGCTGTCATTGCCAAGTCAGCTCTGATGAAGAAGGGACTCGAAACGCGTCAGCCTGACTCTGAGAAACTTCCCTCGTGTTTAGACTCGCGCTGGTCTCTGATTGGTCAAGTCTCATCAAGGACTTTACACGCTTGTTATACTTCTCTGTTTGTGAGGATATTTTCACATCCAATAAAATCACATTTTACTGAGGTAATGCACAAGGTTGGTGTGCTTTTTGTTTCGCTTTTCAGTATTGGTGGGGCTTCCCCAGCCTTGTTTAGAGCCGCACAACCTTTGATGCCTTGGTGGGGAAGTTCTTCAAGTTCCGGGTCCATCTATCCACCCTTGTTCTGGGCCATAGAGGGCAGGAGGGGTTGTTTTGTGTTTACACCCGCAGTACCATTACTCCAGTCACTTTCCGGGTTGTTACCACCCCCCATTATTATCACTGTCCCAGCCCTTTCCATCTGTGGGAGGAGCTGAGTCTCCACCTCCTCATTAACACTGGGAGGCCTATAACAAACTCCAATGATGACCTTTGTAGTACCGCCCCCCATGTGCAGTTCCACCCGTAATCCTTCAGCCTCATCACACTCTCCATCAACTAGGTCCTCTTTCACACTCGCTCTGAGATCACTTCTCACATAGAGACAGACTCCACCCCCTTTCCTATTTCCCCCGTCTCTCCGAAAGAGAACCTAGCCAGGAATATGAATGGCCCAGTCATGTGAGGAATGAAGCCAAGATTCAGCAATACCAATTCAATCCTAGTTCTCTTCATGCACCAAACCTTCCAACTCACCTATTGTGCTGGGCACACTTCTGGCATTGGGGAACAAACACTTTCATTCTCTGACACCTTGTTCATTCACCGACACCTTGTTCATTCACTGACACCTTGTCCATTCACTTACACCTTGTACATTCACCGACACCTCCTTCATTCACTGACACCTTGTCCAGTCACTGACACCTCCTTCATTCACTGACGCCTTGTTCATTCACCGACGCCTTGTTCATTCACCGACACCTTGTCCATTCACTTACACCTTTGTACATTCACCGACACTTCACTCACTGACACCTTGTTCACACGGATTTTGAGCATTTTTTATTTTCATACAAATGGTACCAATTCCACTGGTTGTAACACCAACAAGTACTGACCTGTCTGATCTGTCTACCCCGTTAAAACTGAATTCTCCCTCCCCCCTCCATCCTAGTTTATATACTCCTCCAGCCTTCCCATAAACCCCTCCCCCAGCACAGCAGACCCCCTTCCATTTATATGCAGACCATCTCTAGCATATACAGTGAAGGAAATGTGTATTTGCTCCCAGGCTAATGTTGAATGTTCGCCCCTCACACAGAAATGATCGGTCTAACAATGGAATGTTCGCCCCTCACACAGAAATGATCGGTCTAACAATGGAATGTTCGCCCCTCACACAGAAATGATCGGTCTAACAATGGAATGTTCAGTGTAACACTGAGAGACAGAATACAACAACAAATTCAGCAGAAATGCGTCTAACAAATGATGACTGATCTGCCTGTTCATGAGGGAAAGAAGGATTTGATCCCCTTCACAAAACATGACTTAGTACTTGGTGGCCAATCCCTTGTTGGCAATCAGGTCATATGTTTCCGGGAGTTGGCCCCCAGGTTCGCACACATCTCAGGAGGGATTTTGGCCCACTCCTCTTGGCAGATCCTCTCCAAGTCATTAAGGTTTGGTGGCTGACATTTGGCAACTCAAAATTCCAGCTCCCTCCACAGATTTTCAATCGGATGAAGGTGTGGAGACTGGCTAGGCCACTCCAGGACCTTAATGTGCTTCTTCTTGAGCCGCTCCTTTGTTACCTTGGCCGTGTGTTTTGGGTCATTGTCATGCTGGAACACCCATCCACGACACATTTTCAATGCCTTGGCTGAGGGAAGAAGGTTCTCACCCAAGATTTGATGGTACATTGCCCCATCCATCGTCCCTTTGATGCGGTGCAGTTGTTCTGTCCCCTTAGCAGAAAAACACCCCCAAAGCAGAATGTTTTCACCACCATGTTTCACAGTTGGGATGGTGTTCTTGGGGTCATAGGCAGCATTCCTCCTCCTCCAAACACGGCGAGTTGAGTTGATGCCAAAGAGCTGGATTTTGGTCTCATCTGACCACAACACTTCCCACCAGTCCTCCTCTGCATCATTCAGATGTTCAGTGGCAGACTTCAGACTGGCCTGGACATGGGCTTTCTTGAGCAGAGGGACCTTGCGGGCACTGCAGGATTTCAGTCCTTGTCGGCGTAGTGTGTTACCAATTGTTTTCTTGGTGACTGTGGTCCCAGCTGCCTGGAGATCATTGACAAGATCCTCACGTGTAGTTCTGGGATGATTCCTCACTGTTCTCATGATCATTGACACTCCACGAGGTGAGATCTTGCATGGTGCACCAGACCTAGGGAGACTGACACTTGTTTTGTGTTTCTTCCATTTGTGAATGATTGCACCAACTGTTGTCACCTTCTCACCAAGCTGCTTGGCCATAGTTTGGTAGCCCAGTCCAGCCTTGTGTAGGTCTACCATCTTGTCCCTGACATCCCTGGACAGCTCTTTGGTCTTTGCCATGGTGGAGAGTTTGGAATCTGATGGTCTGATTGCTCCTGTGGACAGGTGTCTTTTATACAGGTAACACAATGAGATTAGCAGCACTCCCTTTAAGAGACTGCTTCTAATCTCAGCTTGTTACCTGTATGAAAGACACCTGGGAGCCAGAAATCCTGCTGAATGATAGGGGATCAAATCCTTCTTTCCCTCATGAACATGCAAATCAGTCATCATTTGTTAGACGCATTTCTGCTGAATTTGTTGTTGTATTCTGTCTCTCAGTGTTACACCGAACATTCCATTGTTAGACCGATCATTTCTGTGTGAGGGGCGAACATTCAACATCAGAGGGGAGCAAATACACATTTCCTTCACTGTAGGCTGCACCCCAATGAAAAGTCAGCCCAGTGCTCTAGGCCAGCACTCCATTGTTATTCTTCTCCTGATATCAATGACCAACCCGGTCCCACACTTCATCCATGTCTTTGGGGGCCTCTCATCTCCTTATGAACTGTTTCTTCCATGATGAAGATCAGCCATGGAGTATATCTGAGGTGTATATCAGGGTGTGCTTCTTCCCCACATGAGAGCTGGGATGTCCATCAACATTCATCTAGAAGACATTTCCTACACTAATACACCTCCAGGGTTGTGTGGGACCCCTGATGTACATGAAGACAGGACTTCAGTGAGGAACATTTCCCTCACTCAGGACAGGAAAGTGGCTTCTCCCGCATGTGAGATCTCTGATGTTGGTAAAGATTGGACTTCTGTGAAAAACATTTCCCGCATTCAGGACAGGAATACGGCTTCTCTCCCGTGTGAGATCTCTGATGTCTGTAAAGATTGGACGTCTGTGAAAAACATTTCCCGCATTCAGAACAGGAATACGGCTTCTCCCCTGTGTGAGATCTCTGATGTGTGTGAAGCAAGACCTTGCATAAAAAACATTTCTCGCACTCTGGACAGGAATACAGCTTCTCCCCCGTGTGAAATCTCTGATGTCTGTGAAGATCAGTCTTCTGTGAAAAACATTTCCCGCACTCAGGACAGGAATACGGCTTCTCCCTCATGTGTGATCTCTTGTGTCTATGAAGACTGGACGTATCTGAATAACATTTCGGGCACTCAGGACAGGAATACGGCTTCTCCCCCGTGTGAGTTCTCTGATGTATATGAAGATTGTACTTTTTTGAAAAACATTTCCCGCACTCAGGACAGAAAAATGGCTTCTCCCCCGTGTGTGATCGCTGATGTAAATGAAGTTTGGCTGTATCTGAAAAACATTTCCCGCACTCAGGACAGGAATTTGGCTTCTCCCCTGCGTGAGATTTCTGATGCATGTAAAGATTGCACTTCCTTGAAAAACATTTCCCACACTCAAAACATGAATACAGCTTCTCCCCCATGTGAAATCTCTGATGATTGTAAAGATAGGACTTCTGTGTAAAACATTTCCCACACTCAGGACAGGAATACGGCTTCTCCCCCGTGTGAGATCTCCGATGTTTATGAAGACTGGACTTGTCTGAAAAACATTTCCCACACTCAGGACAGGAATGTGGCTTCTCCCCCGTGTGAGATCTCCGATGTTTATGAAGACTGGACTTGTCTGAAAAACATTTCCCACACTCAGGACAGGAATGTGGCTTCTCACCTGTGTGAGATCTCTGATGTGTGTTAAGACTGGGCTTACTTGAATAACATTTCCCACACTCAGTACAGGAATACGGCTTCTCCCCCGTGTGAGATCTCTGATGTATGTGAAGACTGAACTTCCTTGAAAAACATTTCCCACACTCAGGACAGGAATACGGCTTCTCCCCCGTGTGAGATGTTTGATGTTTGGACAGACTGGACTTATCTAAAAAACATTTCCCGCACTCAGAACAGAAATATGGCTTCTCTCCCGTGTGAGATCTTTCATGCACATTAAGATGTGATTTATAATGGAAACCTTTCCCGCACTCAGTACAGGAGAACCTCTTCCCTGTTGGAAGGCCGGCCCGGTCCCGCACAGTCTGAGGTTCCTCAGGATACAAGGAATCCGATGGTCCATCTACACTGGGTGGTGCCGGATGGACATTGGAGGGAGCCGGGTTTTCTCCTGGACTATACTGTGTGATGTCCTCATCTTCTACTTTCCAGTCTGGAGACAAAGTGAGACAATCCTCAGAGGTTTTCCTCATCTCCAGGCCATGGACTAAAATACAAAGACAAAGAGGATTACTAGACAGGAGCTGATTGGTTCCCCCAAACCAGGACTCCGCCCACATCAGGCAGCTTGGTCTCTAAGGAGCTTACAATTCCACCCTCAAGGGAACTAGGAAATGGCTCCTCTGATCTCCTACCAGGTCATTTCTTTATTCATGGACCTTAGTCAGAGAGTGAGGAAACAACCAGAACTGTCTTTTATAGGAGGGACAGTGATGAGGGGATTATAGGACGAGGGTCCCCACCCCAACTATCACTCATCACCATCTTCCCAACACAAGAAGTACTGCACTTCCTTATTTAGTCCATGATTTAGTCATGAAGAACAGCGGGGCTGAGCCCCACCAGAGGTCAGAGAGTGAGGATGGGGGGAGAACAACCAAGATGAAGACTGGACTGATCCTGAAGACCACCATCATTGGGGTATTGACTCCTCCCTCATTATCACTTTCTGTTTAAGGGTCCAAAGTTGGAGGATGTTATCACATTATTATCACCATGTAAAAGTCTGTGCTCCAATCACATCATCTGATATATAATGTGCAGCTGGGAGGAAATGGGGGGAACAAGAGAATCCATATTATGTGTATATATAGCAGTGGGGGGAGGGGGGAGAGCAGAAGTCAGGAGTATGGAATGTACAATATAGAGTATATAGTGCAGGGGTCAGGAGTATGTAATGTACAACATAGAGTATATAGTGCAGGGGTCAGGAGTATGTAATGTACAACATGGAGTATATAGTGCAGGGGTCAGGAGTATGTAATGTACAACATAGAGTATATAGTGCAGGGGTCAGGAGTATGTAATGTACAACATAGAGTATATAGTGCAGGGGTCAGGAGTATGTAATGTACAATATAGAGTATATAGTGCAGGGGTCAGGAGTATGTAATGTACAACATGGAGTATATAGTGCAGGGGTCAGGAGTATGTAATGTACAACATAGAGTATATAGTGCAGGGGTCAGGAGTATGTAATGTACAACATAGAGTATATAGTGCAGGGGTCAGGAGTATGTAATGTACAACATGGAGTATATAGTGCAGGGGTCAGGAGTATGTAATGTACAACAGAGTATATAGTGCAGGGGTCAGGAGTATGTAAGGTACAACATAGAGTATATAGTGCAGGGGTCAGGAGTATGTAATGTACAACATAGAGTATATAGTACAGAGGTCAGGAGTATGTAATGTACAACAGAGTATATAGTGCACGGGTCAGGAGTATGTAATGTACAACAGAGTATATAGTGCAGGGGTCAGGAGTATGTAATGTACAACATAGAGTATATAGTGCAGGGGTCAGGACTATGGAATGTTCAACAAAGAGTATATAGTGCAGGGGTCAGGACTATGGAATGTTCAACATAGAGTATATAGTGCAGTGGTCAGGAGTATGTAATGTACAACATAGAGTATATAGTGCAGGGGTCAGGAGTATGTAATGTACAACATAGAGTATATAGTGCAGGGGTCAGGAGTATGTAATGTACAACACAGAGTATATAGTGCAGAGGTCAGGAGTATGGAATGTACAACATATAGTATATAGTGCAGGGGTCAGGAGTATGTAATGTACAACAGAGTATATAGTGCAGGGGTCAGGAGTATGTAATGTACAACAGAGTATATAGTGCAGGGGTCAGGAGGATGTAATGTACAACATAGAGTATATAGTGCAGGGGTCAGGACTATGGAATGTACAACATAGAGTATATAGTGCTGGGGTCAGGACTATGGAATGTACAACATAGAGTATATAATGCAGGGGTCAGGAACATGGAATGTACAACATATAGTATATAAGGCAGGGGTCAGGAGTATGTAATGTACAACATGGAGTATATAGTGCAGGGGTCAGGAGTATGTAATGTACAACATACAGTGGATATAAAACATCTGCACACTCCTGTGAAAATGTCGGGTTTCTGTGATGTAAAAAAAATTAGATAAAGATAAATAATTTCAGAACTTTTTCCACCTTTAATGTGACCTATAAACTGTACAACTCAGTTGAACAAACTGAAATCGTTTAGGGGGAATTAAGAATAAAAAATGAAATTAATCTGGTTGCATAAGTGAGCACACCCTTACACTAATCCTTTGTTGAAGCCCCTTTTGATGTGATTCCAGCACTCAGTCTATTTGGGGAGGAGTCTATCAGCACGGCACATCCTGACTTGGTAATATTTGCCCGCTCTTCCTTGCAGAAACACTCCAAATCTGTCAGATTGTGTGTCATCTCCTGCGCACAGCCCTCTTCAGATCACCCCACAGATTGTCCATCGGATTCAGGTCTGGGCTCTGGCTGAGACATTCCAAATCTTCCATCTTCTTCTGGTGAAGTCGTTCCTTTGTGGATTTGGATGGATGCTTTGGGTGGTTGTCATGCTGAAAGGTGAAGCTCCTCTTTGTTCAGCTTTCTAGCAGAAGCCGGAAGGTTTTGTGCCGATATTGACTGGTATTTGGACCTGTTCATAATTCCCTCTACCTTGACTAAGGCCCCATTTCCAGCTGTAGAAAAACAGCCCCAAAGCATGATGCTGCCACCACCATGCTTCACAGTGGGTATTCTGTTCTTCTGGTGGTGTGCAGTGTTGTTTTTGTGCCAAACATATCTTTTGGAATTATGGCCAAAAAGATCAACCTTGGTGTCATCAGACCAGAACACATCTCTCCACATGCTTCTGGGAGACTTCAGATGTGTTTTTCTAGAATGTAGCCGGGCTTGGATGGTTTTCTTCCTAAGAAAAGTCTTCCGTCTTCCACTCTACCCCATAGACCAGACATATGAAGAACACGGAGATTGTTGTCACATGGACCACACAGCCAGGACTTGCCACATATTCCTGCAGCTCCTTTCATGTTGCTGTAGGCCTCTTGGCCGCCTCCCAGACCTGTGTTCTTCTCATCTTTTCATCCATTTTGGAGGGACATCCAGTTCTTGGCGATGTCACTGTTGGTGATGTCACTGTTGGCGAGGTCACTGTTGGCGAGGTCACTGTTGCACCATATTCTCTCCACTTGATGATGACTGTCTTCACTGTGTTCCATGGTCTCCTAGATTGTAAGCTCCAAAGAGCAGGGCCCTTGAACTCCTCGTGTTCTGTTTTGTTACTGTCCTGTCTCATGTACCATCCCCCACTATAATGTACAGTGCGGAGCAAACCTTCTGCCGCTATATAAATACTGTATAATAATAATAATGGTACATCTAATGTCTTGGGAATTCTTTTGTTCCCTTCTCCTGACTGATACCTTTTAACAATGAGATCCCTGTGATGCTTTGGAAGCTCCCTGCATACCGTGGCTTTTGCTGAAGGATGCGACTAAGAAAATGTCAGGAAAGACCGACTAGAACAGCTGAACTTTATTTGTGTTTCATCAGAGGCACTTTAAATGATGGCGGGTGTGTACGGACTCCTATTTAACATGATTGTGAGTGTGATTGCTTCATTCTGAACACAGCTACATCCCCAGTAATAAGAGGGTGTGCACACTTATGCAACCACATTATTTTAGTATTTTTTGTTTTCTTCCCCCCTAAAAGATATCAGTTTGTTTTTCAATTCAGTTGTTTATAGCATGCATTAAAAGGTGGAAAAGTTCTGAAATTATTTATCCTTGTCTAATTTTTTACATCACAGAAACCTGACATTTTAACAGGGGTGTATATCCACTGTAGAGTATATAGTGCAGAGGTCAGGAGGATGTAATGTACAACATGGAGTATAGTGCAGGGGTCAGGAGTATGTAATGTACAACATAGAGTATATAGTGCACGGGTCAGGAGTATGTAATGTACAACAGAGTATATAGTGCAGGGGTCAGGAGTATGTAATGTACAACATAGAGTATATAGTGCAGGGGTCAGGACTATGGAATGTTCAACAAAGAGTATATAGTGCAGGGGTCAGGACTATGGAATGTTCAACATAGAGTATATAGTGCAGTGGTCAGGAGTATGTAATGTACAACATAGAGTATATAGTGCAGGGGTCAGGAGTATGTAATGTACAACACAGAATATATAGTGCAGGGGTCAGGAGTATGTAATGTACAACATAGAGTATATAGTGCAGGGGTCAGGAGTATGTAATGTACAACACAGAGTATATAGTGCAGGGGTCAGGAGTATGTAATGTACAACATAGAGTATATAGTGCAGGGGTCAGGAGTATGTAATGTACAACACAGAGTATATAGTGCAGAGGTCAGGAGTATGGAATGTACAACATATAGTATATAGTTCAGGGGTCAGGAGTATGTAATGTACAACAGAGTATATAGTGCAGGGGTCAGGAGTATGTAATGTACAACAGAGTATATAGTGCAGGGGTCAGGAGGATGTAATGTACAACATAGAGTATATAGTGCAGGGGTCAGGACTATGGAATGTACAACATAGAGTATATAGTGCTGGGGTCAGGACTATGGAATGTACAACATAGAGTATATAATGCAGGGGTCAGGAACATGTAATGTACAACACAGAGTATATAGTGCAGGGGTCAGGAGTATGTAATGTACAACATAGAGTATATAGTGCAGGGGTCAGGAGTATGTAATGTACAACAGAGTATATAGTGCAGGGGTCAGGAGAATGTAATGTACAACATAGAGTATATAGTGCAGGGGTCAGGAGTATGTAATGTACAACATAGAGTATATAGTGCAGGGGTCAGGAGTATGTAATGTACAACATAGAGTATATAGTGCAGGGGTCAGGAGTATGTAATGTACAACATAGAGTATATAGTGCAGGGGTCAGGAGTATGTAATGTACAACATAAAGTATATAGTGCAGGGGTCAGGAGTATGTAATGTACAACATAGAGTATATAGTGCAGGGGTCAGGAGGATGTAATGTACAACATAGAGTATATAGTGCAGGGGTCAGGAGTATGTAATGTACAACATAGAGTATATAGTGCAGGGGTCAGGAGTATGTAATGTACAACATAGAGTATATGTTGCAGGGGTCAGGAGTATGTAATGTACAACATGGAGTATATAGTGCAGGGGTCAGGAGTATGTAATGTACAACATAGAGTATATAGTGCAGGGGTCAGGAGTATATAATGTACAACATAGAGTATATAGTGCAGGGGTCAGGAGTATGTAATGTACAACATGGAGTATATAGTGCAGGGGTCAGGACTATGTAATGTACAACATAGAGTATATAGTGCAGGGGTCAGGAGTATGTAATGTACAACACAGAGTATATAGTGCAGGGGTCAGGAGTATGTAATGTACAACATAGGAGTATATAGTGCAGGGGTCAGGAGTATGTAATGTACAACATAGAGTATATAGTGCAGGGGTCAGGAGTATGTAATGTACAACATAGAGAATATAGTGCAGGGGTCAGGAGTATGTAATGTACAACATAGATTATATAGAGTATATAGTGCACGGGTCAGGAGTATGTAATGTACAACAGAGTATATAGTGCAGGGGTCAGGAGTATGTAATGTACAACATAGAGTATATAGTGCAGGGGTCAGGACTATGGAATGTTCAACAAAGAGTATATAGTGCAGGGGTCAGGACTATGGAATGTTCAACATAGAGTATATAGTGCAGTGGTCAGGAGTATGTAATGTACAACATAGAGTATATAGTGCAGGGGTCAGGAGTATGTAATGTACAACACAGAGTATATAGTGCAGAGGTCAGGAGTATGGAATGTACAACATAGAGAATATAGTGCAGGGGTCAGGAGTATGTAATGTACAACATAGATTATATAGTGCAGGAGTCAGGAGTATGTAATGTACAATATAAATTATATAATGTAATAGTCAGGACTCATAATATTGGTATTCAGTAATTTAAGGTCCTTAAAGGGTTGCTTGCCTCCCATCTCCTGAGACTGCACTCAGTGACTTGGGGCTGAGACACTACAGACATATCCCTCCACCCGGCACAGCCAGCAGATAACAGAGAAGGTCCCCTGGAGGAGTCAGGCACAAGGCAGGAGACCCCAGTCACATGTCCTGGGTGCCTACATTATGCAATGCTTAGAGTAAAAATCAACATTTTGCTGCCAGCTGAACCCCAGAACCTCCATAAATCCAGTCTAGATACATAAATTGTGTCTGCAGCACAGAGAAGGAAGATTATCCGAGAGAAATCCAGGAATACAGGACGGGGAACACAGCTCAGGAAAGTGACCAGGGGATTACAGGCTGATATCACCCAGTCCCCGCCCTACTCTGGACCAATCAGTGAGCAGTATGGGTGGAGGAATGGATTTAGTGTTCATGACCCACCTGTGCTGATCTCTGTAGGAGTGTCCTCCTCTATAAATGTCCCCGTTATTCCATCCTCCTCCATAGACTGCTGATCATCCCTCACATACGCCTCTTCTTCTTCTGCTTTCACCTCAAATTCTATATCGATTGGATCTCCACTCTAAATCAAGGAAATGAGAGAAAATATCATCTGTAAAATGTAAGATTTATGATTGTGACATCACACACAAAATCCACACATTGTCTCCCTTCACAGAAGCAGATCACATGTGATATGTCGGTACATTTCCCCTAAATACCGCATGCCATCCTGGAACTGTCCATTTCCTATCCCGTGTTGCGGTATTGACCACAAACACTGAACACGCTCAGTAAATACCGCATGAACAGGCGTTACATTCACAGAAGGAAATAAAGAATGAAATGCATGCGGTCATTAATTAGTGGTGGAGACATGCGGCATTCAGGAAATGTGTACTGCTTGGTAAAGAGTGGGCGGCCGCTGGCATCCTTAACAACCAGTAAACAACATGGTTGTTAGGGAGCGAGCGGCTGCCGCATCCAAACCAACCGATAAATCTAAAAAAAAAGAATTACCAGCAAGGAAATATTAAGAAAATGGCGTAGGATTCCCTCCTTGGGGGGTCTAGTATGGATTTTGAAAGGGGGCCCCTTGCCAAAATGAAAGAAATACATACCAGACCCCTATCTGAGCATGCAGCACAGCAAATCAGAAAAGGGGGGACAAGCAAGTGACCCCCCCCTCCAGAAACATACCAGGCCATGTGCCCATAACATGGAGTGGATGCTCTGGGGCGGGGGGGGAGCTTTGCTCCCCCAGAGCACCTTGTCCATGTTGATGGAGACAAGGGACTGTTCCCTACAACCCAGCCTAGTGGCTGTGGGGGTTTGCAGGCAGGAGACTTACAAAAAGTAACAAGGGGGCCCTCAGATCCCTCACCCCATGTGAATGAGTATGGGGTACATGGTACCCCTAATTATTCGCCCCAAAAAAGTATTCTGTTATATAGACAGCAGGCAGTTTTTGACAAGTCCTTTATTAACCACTTGCCTACCAGGCACTTATACCCCCTTATTTACCAGGCCAATTTTCAGCTTTCAGCGCTGCCGCACTTTGATTGACAATTGCGCGGTCATGCAACATTGTACCCATATGAAATTTTGATCATTTTTTTCTCACAAATAGAGCTTTCTTTTGGTGGTATTTAATTGCCACTGGGCGCTTTACTTTTTGCGCTATAAATAAAAAAAATGCAAAAAATTTTTATTATAAAATTTTTCAAACAGGTATTTTTTCTCCTTCACTGATGTGCGTTGATGAGGCGGCACTGATAGGTGACACTGATGATGGGTACTGATAGACGGCACTGACTGGCATCACTGCTGGGCACTGACTGGTGGCACTGACTGGCACAACCCCTGGGCACTGACTGGTGGCACTGCTGGGCGGCACTGGTGGGTGGCACTGGTGGGCAGCACTGGTGGGTGGGCACAGGTGGGTGGCACTTCTGGGCACAGGTAGGTGGCACTTCTGGGCACAGGTGTGTGACACTGCAGAGGGGCACAGGTGGGTGCACTGCTGGGCACAGGTGGGTGCACTGCTGGGCACAGGTGGGTGATCTGCTGGGCACAGGTGGGCGGAGCTAGTGGGCACACTGCTGGGCACAGGTGGGCGGAACTTACGGGTGGCACTGCTGGGCACCGATCATCAGGGCACTGATCATCAGTGTCCTGATGATCGGTGCCGATCCCCGCTCTGACAACTGCCGGTTCTCGGCAGTACTTTCCTCACGATCTGACAGCGTGAGGAAAGTGCAGCCGAGAACCGGCACTTGCATTTCCCTCTGATCAGCGTGTCATTGGACACCGCTGATCACGTGGTAAAAGGCCGCTGGGATCGGCCTTTTACCACATCACGTGATCAGCTGTGTCCGTAGGACACAGCGATCACGGAGATCGCCGGGTGCGCGCCCGAGCGCGTTCTGGGGGGACGTCATATGACGTCCACCCAGAACTGGCCAGCCGCAGTGAAGCCGTCATTCGGCTATCTGCGGTCGGCTACTAGTTAAAAAAGAAAAATAAAGCAAAATGTCCCCCCCGGTGTAGATCCATCATCAATCACGATGCTCGCTGTCACGGAAAGAAAAGCTCCGCTCCCAATGAAGACTCCCCTCTGTCTGACAGCTCTGCTGCCTCCTGCCACTAAATATACTAAGAGACGGTGTCACTCGGTGACGTCACTGACTGAGGCATGTTGTATTGGTGATGTCACTGACCGGGGCATGTTGTATTGGTAACGTCACTGACCGGGGCATGTTGTATTCGTGACGTCACTGACCGGGGCATGTTGTATTCGTGACGTCACTGACCGGGGCATGTTGTATTGGTGACGTAACAAGAGGGCAAGGCCACCCAGTGACGTCACAGGGTAGTAGCATTCCTTAGTTTATTTAGAAGTGGGAGGCGACAAAGCTGTCAGATGTCAGGAGGGGAGCTTTGTTTTTTCAGCGATGACAGCGAGTATCGTGATTGGATCATCGATGGATCTACATCAGGGGGATATTGCTCTTTATTTTTGTTTTGTCAAAAATTTATTCCAGTGTTTTTTTTTACACTACACTGTTTGGTGAATGAATAGGGGTACTATGTACTCTAAACTCATTCACATTGTGGGGGGGCGGGATCTGGGGGCCTCCATGTTAAAGGTGGCTTCCAGATTCCAATAAGTCCCCCACCCAAAGCCCCCCCACAACCACTGCCCAGGGTTGTGAAGAAGGGACCCTTGTCCCCATCGCCATGGGGACAAGGTGCTTTTGGGGGCGCAGAGTGCCCCTGCCCTGAAGCACCCACCCCATGTTGAGAATATGTGGCCTGGTATGGTTCAGGAGGAAGGTGGGCACTCACTAAGGGTCTGGTATTGATTTTGGAGGGGAACTCACTCCTTTAATTTTATTTTTTTGGCATCGGGGTTCCCCTCAAAATCCATACCAGACCTGTCACAGCTGTCAGCAGGGAACTTGGCGGCTGTCCGCTCCTTGTTTACTGGTTGTTGGGGACACTGGCGGCTGCCCTCTCCTTAACAACAAGCTATTTACAAGTGTTGCTAAGGACACCAGTGGTAAATTACCCGCAGGATTCACTACTAAAAAACAGAATGCAGCATCTTACTACATACTGGGATACGGGAAGATACCGCTTTGTGATTGGAGCCCATAGTCTCTACAAGTCCATGTTCTAGATTCTCCATCCCACCAACCTTGTAATAGTGAGGGATGGTGTGACCTTCCTGTGTGGAATCCCGGGAATACAGGGGACGGGGACATCTCTCTGGTGGGTTCCTGGTATTAGGTGGCTCCATCATCTCCTTGTGTCCTTCTGAAAACTCCTCCATCACTCCATACTCCTCATCCTCCTCTTTATACTCTTCTTTAACATCAATATTATCATCCCCGAGGATTCCACTCTGAAAGATATAATAAAACATTCATTGTAACAAACATGCTGTGTATAAATCACAACTACCAATAATTGTCATCATCTACCTGATGATGGTGAGGGATGGTGTGACCTTCCTGTGTGGAATCCCGGGAATACAGAGGACGGGGACATCTCTCTGGTGGGTTCCCATGACTGGATCCATCTGTAGGAAACACACACACTGACTGAATCCATTGTTTCTATGTGTTTATCAGATGATGGGGGATCTAGGTGGATCCTCCGTACTGCTCTCTCCTTTACAATAAAGTCTCCTCTTACCCGGTGATGTGAGGGGCGGCTGATTGTCCATCATGACGTCCTTGTAGAGATCCTTGTGTCCTTCTAAATACTCCCACTCCTCCATGGAGAAATAGACAGTGACACCCTGACACCTTATAGGAACCTGACACACACAATGATACAGTCACCATCCAGACACATCCCTTGTCTGTTACTGGAGAATGTCCCAGAATTCCCGGCACCGCTCACCTCTCCTGTCAGCAGCTCCATCATCTTCTTAGTGACTTCTAGAATCTTCTGTGTCTTCTGTCTTGTAGGGATCAGGGATGGAGGTGGGGGGATGGTGATGGGATTCTGGATTCTCGAGGATCTTGTGGTCATACGATGAGATCTCCTTCTGGTGTCATTGTCGGTAGATTTCTTCATGACTCCTGTACAGTTCTGTGTGATACAAAGATAAATCTCACTCTCCCATAATCCCTCACTTCTATGGTCAGCTCTAGATTTATTCTCCAGGGATTGGCCACAATGTGCCGACTCAGCAAAGGACAGACATCTCCATCCAATGATATGATGACAATGGGGTCAGATTTATAGCTCCTTCTAGAAGTCATATAATAGAGTCACTAATGGTTTACTAGTAAGGCTCACTGACCCACCAGGAAATGTCACCCATGGATTTAGTGGTCAGTGGGCGTGGCATGCTGGTAATCATGGGTCTCTCTGATTGGACTAAAGCTGAGATTGTTCTCTTCTATAACCAATGCCGCCATCTTGTGCTATAACCAAATCTCATAGAGTCCGGACACTTTATGTATTCATAGTACTTGTGTGGATGTCGTTATTGATTACAGAACATCAGAAGACTTCAAGTGACTCTGAATCCCTCCCAGTGTACAGCCCAGTCAGATTTAACCCCTTCATTACACTCACCTCTCCAGTCAGCAGGCTGAGGATCTCCAGGGTGAGCTTCAATATCGTCTCATTCCGGGGAAATTCCTTCCTTACAATCTTCACAAAACCCAAAGTCTGCTGATGGTCCATCATGACGTCCTTGTAGAGGTCCTTGTGTCCTTCTAAATACTCCCACTCCTCCATGGAGAAATAGACAGTGACACCCTGACACCTTATAGGAACCTGACACACACAATGATACAGTCACCATCCAGACACATCCCTTGTCTGTTACTGGAGAATGTCCCAGAATTCCCGGCACCGCTCACCTCTCCTGTCAGCTGATGGACCATCATGGTGGTCAGTTCCAGAATCTTCTGCTCTTTCTCCCTCTCAGGTATCAGAGAATGAGATGGAGGCACCATGGTGAGGCTCCGGGTTCTGCTCCATCCTCCTGAGATTGGCTCCCCACTAGACTTCTTCTTTACAACATAATCCTACAGATCAGGAGACAAATAAAACAATATCAACCACCTGACATCATCTAAATGTGTGCAAAAATAAAATGGTCTATTGACCAGAATAGACAAGAGTGATGTCATGTGACCTCCCAGAATCCTCCTCGCCTCTCCGGTCAGGTCTGTGTTTATTAATAGAGATAAGATTGATGTCATGTGACCTCCCAGAATCCTCCTCACCTCTCCGGTCAGGTCTGTGTTTTATTAATAGAGATCAGAGTGATGACATGTGACCTCCCAGAATCCTCCTCACCTCTCCGGTCAGGTCTGTGTTTTATTAATAGAGATAAGTGATGTCATGTGACCTCCCAGAATCCTCCTCACCTCTCCGGTCAGGTCTGTGTTTTATTAATAGAGATAAGAGTGATGTCATGTGACCTCCCAGAATCCTCCTCACCTCTCCGGTCAGGTCTGTGTTGTATTAATAGAGATGAGAGTGATGCCATGTGACCTCCCAGAATCCTCCTCACCTCTCCGGTCAGTGTTTTTTTAATACAGATCAGAGTGATGTCATGTGACCTCCCAGAATCCTCCTCACCTCTCCGGTCAGCAGGTAGATGATCTCCAGGGTGAGGTTTAGTATCTTCTCAGTCATGTGACTCCGGTCCTCCTCCATCCTCATTGGTGTCATCATGTGATCTATACAGGTCTCCTTGTAGACGGATAACTTTGGGAAATGAAAGTAAGAATGATTTGGATGGTATTGGTCACACAATAATAGGATGTGGATGTGAGGGGGGAATAGGAGGGTTGCTGGACATTGAAGAACTACTCCCCCCATGGGAACACATTTTGTTTGGACTGTTTAGTGTTTACTACAATTTTGGGGTCCGGGGCCCCTTTTCTCTGTTGGGTTTGTTTGGTCTCTGAACTGGTTTTGATGAGTTTTAGATCTGCAGACAAGGAATGATAAATCTGATCCTTCCTATGACTAGTTTGCTCTGAGGCAGTGCTGTGAGGTCAATGTCGGCTCATCATGCAGGGATGGTCACTTTACATCACCCGACGCCCGGGACATGTAGTTCTGGGGGCCGGGCAAGTATTGTGTTTAATCTTTATCCCTGCTGAGGGCAAGCCACAGGGCTCTCCTTTCAGGTGCCAGCCTCTGCCACCCCGTCTGTGTGAACCTCTCCTGTACTTACTATGCTTCCCCGGCTCTGCTTGCCCATCTGTGGGCCCGGGTCAGCGGGTGCCGGAGGGTAGAGGGGACGGAGGAGAGCGGACACATTCACTCCCTTCTTGTCCTGACCCAGAAGTGATGTTATGACAGATTTCCCGACCATTGAGGCCAGCAAAGAATGTAATGCGGTGCGATGTGCTCTACATTACATCCAATGGAGTACAGGGGAACATTGGGGGTCTTTTAGACCCTGGATGTCTCAATAAAGAGAACCTGTCATCAAAAGTCATCACATAGAGGACTTTGTCCCATTAAGTAAAAATGCTTTTTTTTAATTGTAAAGAATTAAAGTTACACCCAAGTACATAACTCCTACCCCCCACCCCCACATATATGCACGCCCAAACGTAAGAGCACACACTGGAGCGCCTACACGTGATAACATTGATTGTGATACACGTTACATATCGCCGGTCACACCAGAATGAGAGGATAATTCTAGGAGCAGACCTCCTCCGTACTCTATACTGATGACCTAGAAGGGGCTATAAATGTGTCCCCTATAGATAATACCGGGACTAAAGGTTGTCACCATTTCAGCACACACAACTTAAGGTTTGACATGTTGGATATCTATTTACTCGCTGCAACCTCGGCTTTTATATTATTACACATAAATGGGTCATTTATTGCTTTTTGTGCCCTGAAATCAGCTTAAGTGTATTTTTTACTGAAATTTGGCATTTCCTAGACTTTGTGATAATATTTTGTGACATAAAAAATTAGAACTGCCGCTATTTTATTCTCTAAAGTCTCTACTTTCAGAAAATCGATATTTGGGGGGTTTTGTGTCATCTTCAGGATAAAATGATTTTTTAAATGTGCAAAAAAGGCTCTGGGAGTGAAAGGAGGAAGGATAAGCCGGACACTCCCCTTTCCTGAGGAGCAGCCAATCGGTTCTCATTACACTGCAAGGTCTCTCCCCTCCCTGCTAGTCCCCGGGTGCAGTGCTGGAGACAGGCGGGGGAGGGGAGGAGGAGATACACAGAACAATGTTACACATATTACACATTTAAGTTGCTATAAAGCCCCTTTCATTTTTTTAAAGCCACAAACATTCCTAAAAGAGCCTCAGATTTATATACATTTGTTGTAAATAGGAAATTACATCTTATTACCTCCTCTGCTGCCACTTCCACCAACGTCTCTGATATACTTTTTCCCGCCTCACCTCTCATCTGGAACTTCCTGTCTGTGCCTGACATCACTTCCTGTCTATACCTGACATCACTTCCTGTCTATCCTTGACATCACTTCCTGTCTGCATTCCATAAAGACTTCCTGTGTGAGTATAGGTGAGATCCCCACCTTGTGGAGATCAGAGGAACTGCAGCCCCGAGATCCATCCCATAATCCCCCTTCCTGTATAATATGTACCTTACAGGGATACTACGGGAGATGAAACATTACTGAATAAAGGAAGAAGAAATAAATGTAACTCTTATGTAACCAACTGTTCAACAAACATCTCTTATTACATATAGAAAAGTCTTACAAACACAGAACACAAAATACAAATGTATAGCTAATGAGAGCGATCCCGCCAAACCTGATCCTTCTGGGGGGGACAATGCAAAAATATATATCAATCCACTCATAATGACATCATCTTCTGGGAGTGTCTGCACATCCATCCATTTCATACACATTTCATTGTCTCAGCAGATCTCCTGCAGCCTATTAGCACCCATTTCCCTCTCTATGTCTCAGCAGATCTCCTGCAGCCTATTAGCACCCATTTCCCTCTCTATGTCTCAGCGGATCTACTGCAGCCTATTAGCACCCATTTCCCTTTCTATGTCTTAGCGGATCTCCTGCAGCCTATTAGCTCCCATTTCCCTTTCTATGTCTCAGAGGATCTCCTGCAGCCTATTAGCACCCATTTCCCTCTCTATATCACACATTACAACAAGCAGCCACAAAGGTAAATGTAAAATAAAAGCAGAGAGGGAGAGAAGGCTGATAAAGCAGCTCATCGATGAGAGGTACATAAGAACATACAATGTCAATACAAAACAGTGACATGGCCATCAATCACAAACGATCGGAGCAGACAGATCGGTGTCATAGGTGTCCCGTGGGTCCTGAACTGCCTCCAGCGCAGGGACAGTAGCAGGGTGTAAAGCAGGTAGGTACTCCAACTTTCTCATTTCTGCTCTGACCTTCATCAGTGCCGGTAACATGGGGGACATAGAAGACAGCCAATGCATGGGAATGGTTCTCCTGGCTGCCCTCATGTAGGTGGAAAGTTTCCTCGCACATTTAGAGAGACCCGAAAAGGTAGACCCAACAGAAAGTAAATGGGCTCAAAAGGGACAGGAGCCCGCAGAAGTCACCACAATGGGGTAAGCACCTCCCCCAAAAGGGCGCAATGGACCGGCAATCCCAAAAAATGTGGAAAAGAGTGTCAGTTTCCGTCCCACAACACCAGCAAACAGAAGAAACATTCAGGTTACTATCATGGAGAACCTCAGGGGTCCGATACCAAAACATGGGGGTCTTAGAAGGATTTTCTGTATACATTACACACATAGAAGATTTAGAAGAGGCCTCCCAAATCCTACTCCATTGATCCAACCCAATATCACATTGAAGGAAACGGGACCATTTACACATATAAAGGGGAGAACCAATAGAAAAAGGGCGACATCTACCAGCAATGTATACGTAGCGGAAATGATGTCCCGGTGGTGTGGGCCTTGGATGCAGATATGATCTAAAGGGGTAGGTTGTTCAAGAGTCAGAGAAGAGGCTTTGGAGGCAAAAATGTGTTGTATCTGTAGATAAAATACTGATGGGGTGGAATGCGAGCAGCTTTTTGAATGTCAGGGAAGGCTTTAAGGTTGTGAATTACGGGATTGACCAAATGTTGCAATTGGAATAGATTAGCCTCAGCCCAAGGAGGACGGACTCGACCAATGGCCAGACCATCTGGGAGACTTGGATTAAAAATGATGTTGGTCAAGGGGGAACACTTAGAGCCTAGGATGAATCTAACCCTACATCTCCTCCATATAGACAACGTAAACTGCATGGGTCCTAATATGAGAGGAGAGGTAGTGCGGGCTGTGACAAAATAAGTCCCCCTCATTCCCTCTTTACACCAAGTCATGGCCAGACATGCACGCCTCGGTTAGCTAGTCACTGTGGGCGTGTGCATGTGGGTGGGATCTGTGACAGCCTCTGATGACTCCTCTGTCATCCAATAAAGCTGATGGACCTCAGATGTCTTCCTTGTCCTACGATGAAGCTGATGGACCTCTGATGTCTCCCCTGTCTCCAATGAGGCTGATGGACCTCTGATGTCTGCCTATCCTCTGATGAAGCTGATGAACCTCTGATGTCTCCCTTGTTCTACAATGAAGCTGATGGACATTTTGATGTCTCCCCCATTCTCAGATGAAGCTGATAGACCTCTGATGTCTCCCCATCCTCTGATATCCACCAGTCAATGTTCACTGAAGGAAGGGGGATCCAGGAGCGAACATTCACTAAAGGAAGGGGAGATCCGTGAGCGAATGCTCACTCCAGGAGGGAGAAATCCAGGAGTGAATGTTCACCATGGGAAGTGGAAATCCAGAAGTAAATGTTCAATGAAGGAAGGGGAGATCCAGGAGAGAATGTTCACTAATCTCCCACCCCTTTAACTGGCATCACCCCCTGTGTCAATCCTAGGTGTGCCTGGAGAGCAGAAGGATGATTCTGTTGAGTCAGACTTCTCCCTTCTAACCCCCGACACCACAAGCCCAATAGGCAAACACTGCGCCCAACTGATGCTTCATAGCTACTTTCCAAGGTAGAGCTATTCCCTCCCACACCATGCAATATAGAGGCCTGAATACGCATGCGCGTGCCCATATGGCACCAGTAACCTAACCCCTTTGCGCCGGCCGCACACAAATGTGTGGCTGCCCGGCATCTGGGCCTAGACGCCGAGCAGCCGCACATTTGCGTCCATGTAACTAAATACATATGCGCTGAGAGCGCGCGCCCTGCGCTCTCCCAGCACACATGTGTGGTACTCACGGAAAGATCCCGGTCCGCTCTTTCGATCGGGACCTTTCCCGATCATGTGACCGCCGTGACGTGTCATCACGGCAGTCACATGATTCCTAAACCACGCCCCAACCGCCCCGCCTCCCGGCATCTGAATCTCTTAAAGTGCCGGGAGGCGTCGGTGGGAAGGGGTTAAGTCTCTTGGTAACAGGATGAATGTTGGGGTCTTCAGCGAGACACTTTCATTGGTGCACTTACACTCCTATGGTAAAGTATCATTGTAATCCCGTGGCAGGATTTGTATAGCAAAGCAAACACTGTGTCTGTATAGCAGGACCATCTACACAACCCAGTGCCTGGTGAGTATGGGAGAAGTGTCATGTCTCTGTGTGCCATGTTCCTGTCATCTGCCAGGGGGCAAAATCCCTCTCACCAGATCCTGGGATTAAGGCCCAAACCATGGTCCTGGAAATGACCGGCTCCTGTGGTCACCTCACGATGAGCCCTTCACACTGTCGGTGTAGGCACTGTACTGTAGGCCACATCTCTCAGGTTGGATGTTCCCTGACTGATGCAGATACCTAAACATGGAGTGAACTGACCCTGAGCACTTCTCTGCCAGGTCCAGACTGTCTCCTGCCACATGCAGACTGCCTCCCCTCAGGAAAAACAAGATGGAGTCCTTCACTCTGCTCACTAAGCATGCTGGTCTCTGTAGTTCCATCCCTCATATCAACCTATCAGGCCATTTCTGTTCAAGACTGCATATCCCACAATGCTTTGCAGCTGCACCTCCTGCTTGAGAAAGTCCCTGTCATTGACTCCTTTAATACTTCTTCTGATTGGCTCTCTCTGTATTACAGTCTGAGAGGAGAAGGGAGGGGCTGAAATCCCTGACTGCCTTGTGTGTATCCAGTGCCAGTGTCAGATTTCACAGGAGATGCCAGTCAGCAGGTTACAGCAGTCACAGATAGGAGTCATTTCCTCCCTACACAAGGATCTACAGTCCATACACACCCAGCACAAGGCCGGGGTCACACTACCAGACGCTTCTCGGGGCTGCAGTTCCTCTGAGCTCCACAAGGTGGGGATCTCACTTCTGCCCACACAGGAAGTCTCTATGGAAGACAGGAAGTGATGTCAGTTACAGGCAGGAAGTGATGTCAGGTACAGACAGGAAGTTCTGGGTGAAAGCTGAGTTGGGGGGAAGTAGAGAGGAGACGTTGCTGGAAGTGGCAGCAGAGGAGGTAATAAGATGTTATTTCCTATTTACACCCATTAACCCCCCGTCATGTCCGTCCTCTTCCTCCATAGTCATGTCCATCCTCTTCCTCCATAGTCACTGTGACGTCTTTTATCTCCAGCAGATGATGATACACACATATATAGTGTGGGAACCCAGATTAACCCCTTCAGGGGCAGAACATCCCCCACTTCCGGGGCCGGAACATTCTCCTCATTGTGGAGCTGTGTCACCTTCTCACCTCATCAGTCTATACCAGTGGATTATACCACTTTTATAAGTGGCGGGGAATGGAGAATCCTATGACATCACACTGACTTCACAGCTCTTCCCCCCAATGTCCCTCCATTTGGCTCCTTTTTTTATTCTATGGTATTAGGATGTGGGGTCCCTTGGCATCCTCATAAGCAAAACAGAACTGTTGGTCCTGCATTGTGTATAATGACATCAGAATTCTTTATACCCTGCGTAGTGTGGGGGTCCTGTGGGGGGGAATTATACCTCAGCCTGAAGTGGGTCTTTAATAAAATGGAGACCTGAATGGAGAGGTGAGGAGGATTCTGGGAATATCATTTGATGTGACTATTTGTGTTCAGATGTAGAGTTTTCCTCCTGTGAAGTCTGGAGATCATATGACATCACATTGCCTCCACCTCCCTCCCTGATAGAAGAGAGAAAGAAGAAGAAGATTCTAGAAGTCACCAGAGAGATCACTGAGCTGCTGACAGGAGAGGTGAGCGGTGCCGGGAATTCTGGGACATTCTCCAGTAACAGACAAGGGATGTGTCTGGATGGTGACTGTATCATTGTGTGTGTCAGGTTCCTATAAGGTGTCAGGGTGTCACTGTCTATTTCTCCATGGAGGAGTGGGAGTATTTAGAAGGACACAAGGATCTCTACAAGGACGTCATGATGGACAATCAGCCGCCCCTCACATCACCGGGTAAGAGGAGACTTTATTGTAAAGGAGAGAGCAGTACGGAGGATCCACCTAGATCCCCCATCATCTGATAAACACATAGAAACAATGGATTCAGTCAGTGTGTGTGTTTCCTACAGATGGATCCAGTCATGGGAACCCACCAGAGAGATGTCCCCGTCCTCTGTATTCCCGGGATTCCACACAGGAAGGTCACACCATCCCTCACCATCATCAGGTAGATGATGACAATTATTGGTAGTTGTGATTTATACACAGCATGTTTGTTACAATGAATGTTTTATTATATCTTTCAGAGTGGAATCCTCGGGGATGATAATATTGATGTTAAAGAAGAGTATAAAGAGGAGGATGAGGAGTATGGAGTGATGGAGGAGTTTTCAGAAGGACACAAGGATATGATGGAGCCACCTAATACCAGGAACCCCCCAGAGAGATGTCCCCGTCCTCTGTATTCCCGGGATTCCACACAGGAAGATCACACCATCCCTCACCATTACAAGGTTGGTGGGATGGAGCATTCAGAAAATGGACTCATAGAAGTGATTTTTTAATGTGATGCCACAATATTGGTGTTTATGTTTTACAGATGAGCTCTTCTATTATTATTTTGTTTTAGGTTGAAGATCTGATAGATATAAAAGTTGAGGTGCAATCAGAAGAAGAAGAGGCGTATGTGAGGGATGATCAGCAGTCTATGGAGGAGGATGGAATAACGGGGACATTTATAGAGGAGGACACTCCTACAGAGATCAGCACAGGTGGGTCATGAACACTAAATCCATTCCTCCACCCATACTGCTCACTGATTGGTCCAGAGTAGGGCGGGGACTGGGTGATATCAGCCTGTAATCCCCTGGTCACTTTCCTGAGCTGTGTTCCCCATCCTGTATTCCTGGATTTCTCTCGGATAATCTTCCTTCTCTGTGCTGCAGACACAATTTATGTATCTAGACTGGATTTATGGAGGTTCTGGGGCTCAGCTGGCAGCAAAATGTTGATTTTCAATATAAGTGTTACTAGACCTAGACACCTGGGGTGTGTGATTTGGATATTCTTCCCCATGGCCGGATCTAGTAAGATCTCTGACAGAACAATTCTCCCAGGGTTCCTTGCTCTGTGGTCTGCTGGCTGTGCCGGGTGGAGGGATATGTCTGTAGTGTCTCAGACCCAAGTCACTGAGTGCAGTCTCAGGAGATGGGAGGCAGCGGTGTGGGATCTCTGCAACTTGTCTACAGTAAACATTTAATCTTCCACTGATTACTGAATACAATATTATGAGTCCTGACCCTTACACTGTATAATATATATTGTACATTACATACTCCTGACCCCTGCACTATATACTCTATGTTGTACATTACATACTCCTGACCCCTGCACTATATACTCTATGTTGTACATTACATACTCCTGACCCCTGCACTATATACTCTATGTTGTACATTACATACTCCTGACTCCTGCACTATATACTCTATGTTGTACATTACATAGTCCTGACTTCTGCTCTCCCCCCTCCCCCCACTGCTATATATACACATAATATGGATTCTCTTTTGTTCCCCCCATTTCCTCCCAGCTGGACATTTTATATCGGATGATGTGATTGGAGCACAGACTTTTACATGGTGATAATAATGTGATAACATCCTCCAACTTTGGACCCTTAAACAGAAAGTGATAATGAGGGAGGAGTCAATACCCCAATGATGGTGGTCTTCAGGATCAGTCCAGTCTTCATCTTGGTTGTTCTCCCCCCATCCTCACTCTCTGACCTCTGGTGGGGCTCAGCCCCGCTGTTCTTCATGACTAAATCATGGACTAAATAAGGAAGTGCAGTACTTCTTGTGTTGGGAAGATGGTGATGAGTGATAGAGGGGGTGGGGACCCTCGTCCTATAATCCCCCCATCACTGTCCCTCCTATAAAAGACAGTTCAGGTTGTTTCCTCACTCTCTGACTAAGGTCCATGAATAAAGAAATGACCTGGTAGGAGATCAGAGGAGCCATTTCCTAGTTCCCTTGTGTGACGGAAGTGTAGGCAGGACACAACACACACGGAGGATGATAAACACACAAAGCTGTATTGAACTATGGGAGGCACTCAATCAGGGTAGGAAGGTAGCGTCTGGGTACCCAAAAGGGGAAGAGAGGGGAGGAGCCCAAAACAATTGTAATCCGTCCCACGATAGGGCAATTTGGGTATCAATGGCCTGAGCAAGTATTAATCCAAGCAGGCAGTTCCGGCAAAGGTAATAGGGAGGTTCAATGGGGCAGTCCAGGTAGGAAAGGTATGAGTGTTCAATGGGGCAGTCCAGGTAGGAAAGGTCTGAGTGTTCAATGGGGCAATCCAGGTAGGAAAGGTATGAGTGTTCAATGGGGCAGTCCAGGTAGGAAAGGTATGAGTGTTCAATGGGGCAGTCCAGGTAGGAAAGGTCTGAGTGTTCAATGGGGCAGTCCAGGTAGGAAAGGTCTGAGTGTTCAATGGGGCAGACCAGACAGGACAAGAGGGAAATTCAACGGCAGTCCAAGCAGGGAAAATAGGGGCATTCAATGGGGCCAGTCCAGGCAAGGTAATAGGGGGATTCATGGACAGTCCAGGCAGGGAAAATAGGGAGACCCATGGGGGGTAGTTCAGACAGGCGGGTCTGAACACTCACGGTTTAGGCAGGAGTAACCTCGGGCACACAGCGAACAGCAGGCAGGAGTACTCATGAGCACACAGTGGATAGCAGGCAGGAGTATTCATTGGCACACAGCGGATAGCAGGCGGGAGTACTCGTTGGCACACAGCGGATAGCAGGCGGGAGTACTCGTTGGCACACAGCGGATAGCAGGCAGGAGTATTCATTGGCACAGAGCGGATAGCAGGCAGGAGTACTCGTTGGCACACAGCGGATAGCAGGCAGGAGTATTCATTGGCACAGAGCGGATAGCAGGCAGGAGTACTCGTTGGCACACAGCGGATAGCAGGCAGGAGTACTCGTTGGCACACAGCGGATAGCAGGCAGGAGTACTCGTTGGCACACAGCGGATAGCAGGCAGGAGTACTCGTTGGCACACAGCGGATAGCAGGCAGGAGTACTCGTTGGCACACAGCGGATAGCAGGCAGGAGTACTCGTTGGCACACAGCGGATAGCAGGTAGCAGTACTCGTTGGCACACAGCGGATAGCAGGCAGGAGTACTCATTGGCACAGAGCGGATAGCAGGCAGGAGTACTCGTTGGCACACAATGGATAGTAGGCAGGAGTACTCGTTAGCACACAATGGATAGTAAGCAGGAGTACTCGTTGGCACACAGCGGATAGCAGGCAGGAGTACTCATTGGCACAGAGCGGATAGCAGGCAGGAGTACTCGTTGGCACACAATGGATAGTAGGCAGGAGTACTCGTTAGCACACAATGGATAGTAAGCAGGAGTACTCGTTGGCACACAGCGGATAGCAGGCGGGAGTACTCGTTGGCACACAGCGGATAGCAGGCGGGAGTACTCGTTGGTACACAGCGGATAGCAGGCGGGAGTACTCGTTGGCACACAGCAGATAGCAGGCGGGAGTACTCATTGGCACAGAGCGGATAGAAGGCAGGAGTACTCGTTGGCACACAGCGGATAGCAGGCAGGAGTACTCATTGGCACAGAGCGGATAGAAGGCAGGAGTACTCATTGGCACACAGGGGAAAGCATGTAGGAGTACTCGTTGGCACACAATGGATAGCAGGTAGGAGTACTCGTTAGCACACAATGGATAGCAGGTAGGAGTACTCGTTGGCACACAATGGATAGCAGGCAGGAGTACTCGTTGGCACACAATGGATAGCAGGCAGGAGTACTCTTTGGTACACAGCGGATAGCAGGCAGGAGTATTCATTGGCACACAGCGGATAGCAGGCAGGAGTACTCTTTGGCACACAGCGGATAGCAGGCAGGAGTACTCTTTGGCACACAGCGGATAGCAGGCAGGAGTACTCATTGGCACAGAGCGGATAGCAGGCAGGAGTACTCGTTGGCACACAATGGATAGCAGGCAGGAGTACTCGTTGGCACACAATGGATAGCAGGCAGGAGTACTCGTTGGCACACAATGGATAGCAGGCAGGAGTACTCTTTGGCACACAGCGGATAGCAGGCAGGAGTACTCGTTGGCACACAATGGATAGCAGGCAGGAGTACTCTTTGGCACACAGCGGATAGCAGGCAGGAGTACTCGTTGGCACACAATGGATAGCAGGCAGGAGTATTCTTTGGTACACAGCAGACAGCAGGCACCTCTAGCCCCCAGGGATCAGCAAAGTACTCAGCAGGGTCTGGCTTTGGGGGTCTGGCCTCAGCTCAGACCTTCCAACAGCTACTCACAGTGATGTGCAGGGGACTAACAACCTCCCGGGTCCCGCTCTGGTCCTCTTATGCCGGAGCAGGATGCTTCCTGGTTGCCCTGGCAATGGCCGGTCCAGTGTCGGGTTGTCGGGGCAACGAGGCACGCCCCCCTCACTCTGGCCGTGCTCAGGGAGCGCGCCCTTTGTCTCTGGCAGGCGCAGAGCATGGGAAGCCTCGTTCCCATGTTGCGCCCACCGGGGGGGGTTCAGAGACACCCTGGAGGCCCGTGCTATGCGGGTCCAGTGGGGTGCCTGACTCCTCGGGAGCTTCACTGAGGAGAGGTGCTACCCGCACCACAGGGGGCGTTTTCTCCTTGTGCAGGATGTGAGGAATCTGCAAGGGGAAGGGAGGGAGGAGGATCAAAGGAGAGTGTGGGGGGAGCTGCTGCAGGCCACCTGAACTGAGGGGAGGGGGAGGAAGGGACAGCAGGCGAGGGGGCGACCGTGACACCTTGAGGGTGGAATTGTAAGCTCCTCAGAGACCAAGCTGCCTGATGTGGGCGGAGTCCTGGTTTGGGGGAACCAATCAGCTCCTGTCTAGTAATCCTCTTTGTCTTTGTATTTTAGTCCATGGCCGGGAGATGAGGAAAACCTCCGAGGATTGTCTCACTTTGTCTCCAGCCTGGAAAGTAGAAGATGAGGACATCACACAGTATAGTCCAGGAGAAAACCCGACTCCCTCCAATGTCCATCCGGCACCACCCAGTGTAGATGGACCATCGGATTCCTCGTATCCTGAGGAACCTCAGACTGTGCGGGACCGGGCCGGCCTTCCAATAGGGAAGAGGTTCTCCTGTCCTGAGTGCGGGAAGGGTTTCCATTGTAAATCTGGTCTTAATGTGCATAAAAGATCTCACACAGGGGAGAAACCATATTCCTGTACTGAGTGCAGGAAATGTTTTTCTGTGAAGTCCAGTCTTTACAGACATCAGAGATCTCACACGGGAGAGAAGCCATATTTCTGTCCTGAGTGTGGGAAATGTTTTTCAGAAAAGTCACATTTTTACAGACATCAAAGGTCTCACACGGGGGAAAAGCCATATTCCTGTCTTGAGTGCAGGAAATGTTTTGCAGACATGTCTAGTCTTTACACACATCAGAGATCTCACACGGGGGAGAAACCATATTCCTGCGTTGAGTGCGGGAAATGTTTTTCGGATAGATCCAGTCTTTACACTCATCAGAGATTGCACACAGGGGAGAAGCCGTACTCCTGTCCTGAGTGTGGGAAATGTTTTTCAGAGAAGTCTGATCTTGACAAACATCAGAGATCTCACACAGGGGAGAAACCGTATTCCTGTTCTGAGTGCGGGAAATGTTTTTCACAAAAGTTTCATCTTTACAGACATCAGAGATCTCACACAGGGGAGAAGCCGTATTCCTGTTCTGAGTGCGGGAAATTTTTTTCAGTGAAGTACAGTCTTTATACACATCAGCGATCTCATACAGGGGAGAAGCCGTATTCCTGTCCTGAGTGTGGGAAATGTTTTTCACAGAAGTCCCATCTTTACAAACATCACAGTTTGCACATGAGGGAGAAGCTACTTTCCACTCCTGAGTGAGGGAAATGTTCCGCACTGAAGTCCTGTGTTCCTGTACATCAGGGGTCCCACACAACGCTGGAGGTGTATTAGTGCCTTGAGTGCGGGAAATGTCTTCTAGATGAATGTTGCTGGACATCCCAGATCTCATGTGGGGAAGAAGCACACCCTGATATACACCTCAGATATACTCCATGGCTGATCTTCATCATGGAAGAAACAGTTCATAAAGAGATCAGAGGTCCCCAAAGACATGGATGAAGTGTGGGACCAGGTTGGTCATTGATGGCAGGAGAAGAATAAAAATGGAGTCCTGCCCTGTGATTGGCTGAGTACATTTGTGGTGGGAGATTTCACAAACACTTGGAGGTCTATTATTAATACTTTGTGGACAAATGTTCCAAGCACTCATTAGGCCCACAGTTGTAGGTGAGGACAATACTTGCATGGTGGGGATCACCGAAGAAGTGGGTGGTAATAAAATGTCCCAATTCTAGAAGAGTGACTGATGGTGTACACATGGAAGCAATGGAATTGTGTGTATACCGGGAATGAAGGAGTGATTGGTGAATGCACATATTGGGACTTTCCCATGTCTTTCTCCATACATGTTTCTTCTTGTATGTTTCCTGTGATACAAATGTCTGTGTATATGATCGGCACATGATGGTCTGTCTATGACAAACGTTTCATTGATCTGATCATTTCCATGGTGATTGTGGACACATTATGATTGGTTGATGGGGGATGGAAAGCACAGAGTGCAGGAAGTAGAGCGCCATCCTTTCTACGACATTCGCTGATCATACCTCCTCTGAATTCAGTTCCCGCAGGAAGTTGGATGACAATCGCTGATCGTACCTCCTCTGAATTCAGTTCCCGCAGGAAGATGGATGACAATCGCTGATCATACCTCCTCTGAATTCAGTTCCCGCAGGAAGATGGATGACAATCGCCGATCATACCTCCTCTGAATTCAGTTCCCGCAGGAAGATGGATGACAATCGCCGATCATACCTCCTCTGAATTCAGTTCCCGCAGGAAGATGGATGACAATCGCCGATCATACCTCCTCTGAATTCAGTTCCCGCAGGAAGATGGATGACAATCGCCGATCATACCTCCTCTGAATTCAGTTCCCGCAGGAAGATGGATGACAATCGCCGATCATACCTCCTCTGAATTCAGTTCCCGCAGGAAGATGGATGACAATCGCCGATCATACCTCCTCTGAATTCAGTTCCCGCAGGAAGATGGATGACAATCGCCGATCATACCTCCTCTGAATTCAGTTCCCGCAGGAAGATGGATGACAATCGCTGATCATTACTCTTCTGAATTCAGTTCCTGCAGGAAGATGGATGACAGTCGCTGAGCGTACCTCCTCTGAATTCAGTTCCCGCAGGAAGATGGATGACAATCGCTGATCGTACCTCCTCTGAATTCAGTTCCCGCAGGAAGATGGATGACAATCGCTGATCGTACCTCCTCTGAATTCAGTTCCCGCAGGAAGATGGATGACAATCGCTGAGCATACCTCCTCTGAATTCAGTTCCCGCGGGAAGATGGATGACAATCGCTGAGCATACCTCCTCTGAATTCAGTTCCTGCAGGAAGATGGATGACAGTCGCTGATCGTACCTCCTCTGAATTCAGTTCCTGCAGGAAGATGGATGACAGTCGCTGATCGTACCTCCTCTGAATTCAGTTCCTGCAGGAAGATGGATGACAATCGCTGATCATACCTCCTCTGAATTCAGTTCCTGCAGGAAGATGGATGACAATCGCTGATCGTACCTCCTCTGAATTCAGTTCCTGCAGGAAGATGGATGACAACACTCTCTAGGAGGTGTTAGGAATGACGGGTCCGGGGCTTATTCCTTACATCAGCTAGGTGACCATACTGCCATAAACCTCTACAGGAAATCTTCATGGGGGGTGTTGGGGTGATAAAACACATGGGAAATCTTATACACAGTCAATGTCCACTTAGAAAGTGCAGTTCTGGGAAGTTGCAGGAACTGAGACTGAGACTTCTATCAAAAGTTCACAATAATGGTAAAAATTATTGTAGGCCCAAAATATCTATCACACTAGTAACAAAAATACAACTCCAGTATCTATCCCGTCATTTGTAGATGTTATAACTTTCACATAAACCGATTCATTTACACGGATTGGGATTTTATTTTAGCAAAGACACGGAGCAGAATACATTCTGGACGAAATTTATGACAAAATTTGATTTTTATTATCTTTTTGCTGGACATGTTTAACCCCTCCCCCTCCAGAGGATTTGCCCCCTTAATGACCACGCCTCTTTTTGCTACTTAGTGCTGCACTAATTCAACTGATAATTGCGCGGTCATGCAATGCTGCACCCAAACAAAATTTACATCCTTTTTTTCACACAAATAGAGCTTTCTTTTGGTGGTATTTGATCACCTGTGCGCTTTTTATTTTTTGCACTACAATAAAAAAAGACCGAAAATTTTGTAGAAAAACAAAATTGTTTACTTTCGGCTATAGAAAATATATAGTAAACTCAAAGTTAGTCATACATTTAGGCCAAAATGTATTCTGCTCCATGTTTTTAGTGAAAAAAATCCCAATAAGTGTATATTGATTGCTTTGTGTGATAGTTATAGCGTCTACAAACTATGGGAGAGATAATGGAATTTACACCATTTCTTTGCTATACAGCACTGTGCTAGTTTAACTGACAATTGCGCGGTCATGCAATACAGTAAATAAATGAAATTTACATCCTTTTTTTCACACAAATAGAAATTAAGTGGTATTTGATCACCTGTGCAATTTTTATTTTTGGTGCTATAAACGAAAAAAGTTTTGCAAAAAAAACGTTTTTAAAAAAATGACATTTTCTCATTTCTGTCATAAAAATATAAAAAAATACTAAAATATTCTGCTCCATGTTTTTGGTTAAAAATAATCCCAATAATTGTATATTGATAGCTTTGTGTGAAAGTTATAGCGTCTACAAACTATGGGAGAGATAATGGAATTTACAGCTTTTACTTTCTGACTGCTCATTACATTTCCTGAGGTGCTAAAATACCAGGACAGTACAAACACCCCCAAATGACCCCTTTTGGAAAGTAGACACCCTAAGCTATCTGCTGAGAGGCATATTGAGTCCATGGAAGATTTTTTTTTTTCCACAAGCTTTTGGAAAATTACTTTTTTTTAACCCAAAGTTGTCATTTAACCCCCCTGGCGGTATTCCTGAGTGTAGCTCGGGGTAAAGTTTCAGCACCACAAGCGGTAACCCCGAGCTACACTCGGGAATACTATGCGGTGCTGCTCCACAATCCCTCGATCACTTACCTTGTCCTGCGCTCCCGCGATGTCCCCCCTGCAGTGTCTCCGGCAATGTAATCCGGCGGATGCTGGCATCTGTCATCTGGGTTCCGTCCCCTGCGAGCGTCGGGACGTACGGGGGACGGAACGGCGGGAAATTTGAAAATGACAAAAAGTGACATTCACAAAAATCACTAAAATCACATAGTAAAACATTCCTGTATCAAACCATTTCACATACATTTTGTCCCGAGTGCTTTGTCCGGCGCCCTGCCTGCATTTTTACTGTTCTTTCTGCCTGGTAACTGAGAAACGTCCATGGCGTCCAAAAAGCGTCCCTTTAGGTCAGACGCGGTTTAGATCAGCTAGAGAACAGCGATAGCAAATCAGAACCACTTGCAGAATTGAGTGATAATGATTGGTGGGGGAAATTCGTCATCAGACACTGAAAACGATTCTGCGACTTTGCTCAGTGATGTGCGAACTTGGCGCTATATTTCACACTTCAGTGTTTTTGGTTTGATTATATTATTGAATTACATTTATTATTATTATATTTTATGATTATTTATTAAATTATAATTTATGATTTTGTGTTTCAAGTTTTATCATCCCGGGATGTTTACTAGACTCTTGTTCGGACAGATTTCAGTGAGTTATTCCTAAAAATTACAGGCCTACAATATAAAACGCCAAATTTCCATGCAAAATAATGGTACCGCTTTCAGCACCAAAAATCTGAAATAATCATACCGCCAGGGAGGTTAAATGATATATTTCTCGCACAAGCCATGGGTATATAAGGAATTACACCCCAAAATACATTCTGCTACTTCTACCGAGTATGAGGGTACCACATGTGTGAGACTTTTTGGGAGCCTAGCCACATACAGGATCCTGAAATCCAATGACCACTTTGAAAGCCTGAAGGTGCGTAACTTCCTCATTTCACTTCCTCACTACCTATCACAGTTTCGTAGGCCCTGAAATGCCAGGATAGCACCAACCCCCCCAAATGACCCCTTTTTGGAAAGTAGACACCCCAAGGAATTTAAAAAAGAGGCATGGTGAGTATTTTGCAGATCTCATTTTTTCTCACAAGGTTTTGAAATATTAAAAAAGAAAAGAAAACATGTTTTTGTTGTTTTTCTTCAATTTTCAAAAACTTGTGGCAACAAACGAGATCTGCAAAATACTCACCATGCTTCTTATCAAATTCCTTGGGGTGTCTACTTTCCAAAAAGGGGTCATTTGGGGGGTTTGGTGTTATCCTGACATTTCAGGGCCTCCGAAACTGTGATAGATAGTCAGGAAGTGTAATGAGGAAATAAAGCCCTTTAAAAGCCTGAAGGTGCTTATTGGATTTTGGGGTCCTGTACTTGGCTAGACTGCCAAAACGTCTCTCACATGTGGTACCCCCATACTCGGGAGAAGTAGCAGAATGTATTTTGGGGAGTAATTCCACATATAACCATGGCATGTGTGAGCAATAAATCATTTAAGTGCAATTTTGTGTAAAAAAAAAAAGTTTGTTTGTCAATCACCCTAGTGAATAAAATGGTGGGGGCTGCAATTTTTTATGTCACATAGTACTGAATTTTTTTATGTCACATTGTACTTGTGCAGCAATTTTTCAAACACAATTTTTTTTTTTTAAATACAGTTTTTTTACTTTTAATGCATAAAAACACAATATATTGTACAATTATTTGGTAAAATATAAAATATGATGATATGCTGCGTAAATAGATACCAAACATGACATGCTTTAAAACTGCACATGCCCAGTGCAATGGCGACAAACTGCATACATTTTTAATATCCATAGGCAATGCTTTAAAAACCTTTACAAGCTACCATTTTAGATTTACAGAGGAGGTCTAGTGTTAGAATTACTGCCCTTCATCTGACGTTCGTGGTGATACCTCACATTCATGGTGCAACTGCTGTTTCCATACTGGCACAGGGTCAATGCTCGTGAACACAGGTGCACATGTGTGCGGGGGGGAGGGGAAGAGGGTACTTTTTTTTGTAAGTTATTTTGATTTTTTAAATTATTTTTACACTGTCCCTTTCATTTTTTTTTTATCACTTTTAATGCTATCACAGGGAATGTAAATATCCCCTATACCTTCAATGGGCATTGTCATATATTCTTTTTTGAGAAATCTGGGATCTATCAGACTCTGGATATCTCCTCTGCCCTTACATTATCTAATCAAACCAAAATCGGTGATCAGATACTTTCCCAATTTACAAATGGCGCTGTTCGTATCCTGCGAAACTGAAGTGATGAAATGCTTGTAGCTTCCGATTTCTTAGACTATAGAGATTATTGGCACCATTCTGGTCTCCAATCAGCTCTATGGTCAGCTGGCAGAAACACCGGCTGCATTCCCACGTTCCCACGATGGCATGGGACTGCCGTGGAAGGCAGCGGGGGAGGGGGGCATCATATCCTGCTGTTTGTTAAAGAAATGCTGCAGCTACTTAGCCACTAGGATTGCTTTTACATGAAAACCAATCGCTGGGTGAAAAAGTGATACCTGGATGAGGCCTGCAGCTGTAGGCATTTTCCTGGTATAACCATTCAAAGTACAGTGATGTACAAGTACGTCACTGGTCCTTGTTGGGTATATATGATATGTTCTTTTTTTTTTGTATGTAGAGTGTGGGCTGAATAAAAAAAAGAAGAAATCTTTGGCAGAAAAAGTGTGTGGTATGCCCAGCATTAGAATATACCACCCTGAATCCACCCACTTCTAATGGTGGGCACACATTAGGTCACACGGTGCCACATGCCCCAATTCCAAGATTGTACAAATGTCTAAATAGTGGCACACTTGAATAAAAATTGTCCACGTATAAGTGGTACTCTATATGGAAAAAGGATGACACCAAGTCCCAAACTATCTTGTCACTGCTCCCCATGTAGTCTGGGCATCCAGGGGGCTCCACGTGACTATCTTTTCCCTCATAAATTCAAAACTTATAAGTATAACCTATTGTCCTCTCACAGGTCTTCTACATCTTGACCCCATATCTGGCACGCTTGCTGGGGAGAATTGTTTGAATGCAAGGCAGCCAGAAAAATGAATGAGGGACTCATCAACGCAGATGTTTTGCTGGGGAGTATAGACATCTGCAAATTTTTGGTTGAGGTGATTTATGAGGGGCCAAATTTTGTAGAGCCGGTCAAATTCAGGGTCACCCCGAGGATGACAGAGTGTATTGTCATTGAAATGCATAAAACACATTATACTCTCATATTTATGCCTGGCCATGGCAGCAGAGAACACGGCATATGATGAATCGGGTCTGCGGACCAATACAACTGCAATTAATTTTTTTTAGTAATGCCCATGTTGAGGGTTAGGCCCAAAAAAATTTTTAATTCGGAAACCGTAATGGGTTTCCATGCGAATGGTCTGGCAAGGTTTGAATTTGGGTTGGCGGCAATAAATTGTTGTGCATATAAATTGCTTTGATCCACAATCAATGCATACAGATATTCCGTGAAAAACAGCTCCAAAAAATCAAGGGGAGGAGTTAAATTCGCTGTTTCCACCTGAATTCTGGGTTGGGCAGTAAAAGGGGGAAGTACAGGTGCTTCAGAATTTGTGGGCTGCCAATCGGGATTTGCAAGCACATCTGGAAGGATACTTGGGACTCTAGGTCTGTGTGTGAATTCCTGGTGGCTGCGGGACAATACTTGTGTTCGCCACCACACCAGCTTGTACTGCACTTATGAGACTCGCCACATCACCAAGTCATACTGCAGTGCTGGTATGTGAAAGACCAGGATGTACTAGGCTGCTGGTGCTCGCCAGTTCACCAAAAGGTAGCGTGGCACTAGTACTGGCACTCTGCTGCATATGAGAGTCATCACATTTTACCGGCAAGTGATAACAGAGATCAGGCCTGATTTTGCAAACACTGCAGTTTTGTGTACAATGTATCAGTGACAGTGACCTACTGACACTGCACTTGCTGGAGGAGGAGGGGTAAGCGTAGGGGCTAAATCCAGGTGCTGGCAGGTGCCGGGGCTGATCCCGCTAATGCTGCATTTTTGGGGACACTATACTAATGTGAACGCTGATATAGTGCTGATCTGATCATATATAGATCCATTCAGACACCATATTAGCAATGGAGGTTTATTGTGTATGAGCGTCTTCCTGGCAATCAAGGGGTTAAATGTGATGACTGGTGTACTGACGGGCAATCTGATGCCATCTGGGAGGGGCGTGAAAACCACGGAAGCGCGAATCACGTATATATATGTGACTTTTTGCACACCTGTGCTGCCTGTAGCAGTATTTCTGCTATAGGGCGGTCAGGAAGCCGTTTGTTACGGCGCTGCATTTCTTTAACTGACAATTGCGCAGTCATGCAACGCTGCACCAAAATGAAATTTACGTCATTTATTCCCGACAAATTGAGCTTTATTTTGGTGGTATTTTATTGCCTGTGCTGTTTTTATTTTTTGCACTATGAAAAAAAAGGTCTGACAATTTTTAGAAAAAAAACAATATTTTGGACTTTTTGCTATAAAACATGTCTAGTAAAAAAATGTAAAAATCAAATTTTGTCATAAATTTCGTCCAAAATGTATTCTGCTCCGTGTCTTTGCTAAAAAAAATCCCAATACGTGTAAATTAATTGGTTTACGTGAAAGTTATAGTGTTTACAAATGGCGGTATAGATACTGGATTTTTTAAAATTTTTATACTAATAGCTGCAATCAGTGACCTATGGCAGGACTGCAATGGACATTCTGACACTGGGGGGGAACTGACTTGGGATCACTGACATCCCCAGTGACACCAATACAGTGATCAGTGCAAAAAAAAAACACTGACACTGTACTAATGGCACTGGGTGAAAGGATTGATTTTCTTTCCCCCTCAGAGACCCCCGGTCTGTGGAGAGATTCCTGGTTTATCAGCAGAATTCTGGGAACACCCCTTGAACACGGAAATCACGACAGCTTATGTTCAGAGATGTTCAAAGTTTATTAGACATTAATAAGATTATATAGACTACAGATAATCATAAGGGAGGGGGGGAGCGAGTTTCAAAACTGTAACTTGTAACTTTCCATCATGAGCTGACTACATGAAACATAACATATACATTTCTTGGTACAAATTGTTTTGGCTAACTTTTAGGGAAAAACAGACAGACAAAGACATTGTCAGGGTCGTGTTAGCTTCTATTGATACATCCTTGAACAACTGAAAACAGTTTCATTAAACTTCTAATATCTCTACAAAAAACTAACTTAATACTTAAAATGGCGTACATAATACAAGATGGAAGTTATCTAGATCCTTTCAATCCCCTCTAAGATCATGAACATGATCTCAATTCTTTACTTCATTCATCTTTCTGTACATAGCTAGATAACCTTCATTTGTATTCTGCGGCTTGGTAGCTCTAGCAATGCAATATAATAAGCATTTAAAACATAGATATAAAAATAAAACAAAAAACAATATCATGACTATTCTTACAGCGATACCTTTCATCCATGAAAAGACGGAACCAAATCCTGATCCTAGCCAATCAAAAGGAGTCCATCCATCTTTTCCTATAGCTCTAGCTTCTTCCATTAAACCATCTACCTGTTCCCTGTGTTGCTTTATTATTTCATAATAATCTGGAACAGTCATTGTGGTATTATATATCCAAGTACAACATTCATAATCCTCCGTCATCTCACACAAACCTGTCAGAGCAGCACTCATGCTTTCAATAGATAATTCTTGCATCTCCAGCTGTTCTCTAATAGCTCTGGTCTCAGTATTTAGCAACCCCGTGTCCTTAGAGTTCCTCTCCAGTATATCATCAATAATGTTTGTGTAATTATTTATTTTGTTCATGAGTGTTATTCCCCATCCCGTGTAGGTAGGGAACCATGACCAAACCTTATCCCCTGTAGAGAATAGATCTACCTTTTCTTGTTTGGTTTCCCTTCTCTGTCTCAGAGTTAGTTGGTGTTTTGGGTATGTACTGGCTTTTACCTGGTGTTCCTTCTGGTCTATAGCTGCCATGATTGGCACTAATTTGGCTACATAGCACCAGCCCTGGACATTACTCGGTATCCAAGGGTAACAGATCTTACCACAACAGATATAGGTATTGTTTCCCAAGGAGATCGGCAATTTTTGTATTGCAGAATGAAATTCAGGGGTGACAACAAGTGTAAAATAAAAAAGAAGTTTTCCAAACATAGTTTTCCCCACATTGTCTTGTATCCCTTCTAAACTTTCATTCAGGGTTTTACCATTTACTTGCCAGAGTTTCACAGAAGAAGTTCCATCCCTCCTTCCAGGATCAGATATGTTTAATATGGACTGAGAGCACATTCCCTTTCCCTTGTGGGAAGTATTCCCCAGTCTAAAACACCAATCGGGGAGTTGAGTGACTCCCAGAGTTGGAAAAGATATGGCGGCATTAGAAGTAATATTGGTCAAACCAATACTTACATTCCCTTTTATTAACAAAAATATTTTGACTGGAGCGGCCAGAAGAGGAATTTCATATGTGCTCGGATGTAACTTACTACATATCCAACATTTATCAGAACCTGACTTTTGAGCATAAGCAGATTTAAACTGCATCATCAACATTTTCCTGAAAAAGGATTGTTCTCTTCAAAACTTCTTTTTGACTTTCTTTCACTTTTGGTTATCTGGGTCTCATTTAAAACTAGTCCTTGACCACAGATACCTTTTATTAGGCCCAAGTCCTCAGGGTGATAAATACAGTTAGTTAGGATCCATACTGGCAGGAAAAAGAGCACAGTCAGTGTGCCCAATAGGACCCAGAGTTTCAAAACACCATGAGGGGCAGTAAGGAATGTCATCTTCAGGGTCTTTCTCACCGACTTCACCCGCTCTTCGAGGATTTTCTACTTGTCCTTCACCTCCTTTTTCCGTTTCATATTTCTCAAGTGTTTGGTTCACCTTCTTCACTCGACTAGCATGGATCCAGGACTGGGAATTCTCCACCAGAACAGCCGTTCTGGTAACCGCTATCACCGTAGTAGGTGGTCCAAAGGGGTAGCCTTGCTTCTTGTCTTTAGCGAGTTGGCGGACCACTACGACATCTCCCACTTGGAAAAGGTGGGTTGGTTCCTGAAAACATAAAGGAGAGGTGCGAGCAACATTTCTTTCAACCTTATCTAAAATTTGAATCAATTTTCTCACATATTCTTGTTGCACCAGGTCAAGGTCCCCTCTTTCTAACATAAGTGGCTGTCTAGCCCAAGGAGTGGGGAACGGTCTTCCCATTAATATTTCAAAAGGAGATAACCCTGTAGTCTTATTAGGTGTCATTCTTACCTCTGCTAGAATTGCAGGTAACATCTTCTTCCAGTGGGTATAGGTTCCTCCAGTGGCCTTCCTCAACTTATCCTTAATCGTCCCGTTCATCCCCTCCACCATACCCGAACTTTGAGGATGATAGGGAATATGAAACTTCCAATCTATCTTAAGTACTTTTACCAAATCTTGACATACCTTCGCCACAAAAACTGGTCCGTTATCAGAATTTATCTGCAGCGGACATCCCCATCTAGGTATTATCTCCTGTGTGAGAATTCTGACTACAGTTTGCGCATCTTCTTTATTAGTGACAAATGCTTCCACCCATTTGCTGAACATATCCACCATTACCAACACAAACTCTTGCCTCTGTCCTGTTTTTGGCATGTGGGTAAAATCTATTTGTAAATGGGTGAAAGGTGTAGTTGGGTACACTAGATGCTGGTGTTGTGATTTCTTTGGGTTCTGTGGATTGTTCCTTATACATGTAATGCACCTAGAAACATATTCTTTCACCAACCTAGATAAACCTGTAATGTAAAAATCCTGCAATAATGTTTCACATGTCGTTTTCCATCCTCTATGTCCTAGACCGTGATACTGTGCAATGAACAGTGGGGCACTTGACATGGGAATGCATAGTTTCCCCTCTAAGCACACTAGACCAGAAGCTGGATCTAGTTGTGCTCCAGAACCATTCCAGTCTGCTAGATCGATTTTTGTAGCAAATTTCTGTAAATCTGCATACATCTGGTCATGTGGGGTGGTTGTGATGCCTGAAGTGAGCAAAGGCATCTGCTCACTGGCCACCTTTTGTAATGCGGCTTCCTTTGCTACTTTATCTGCTAATGCATTTCCTTTGGCAATATGATCTCTGCGATTTGTATGTGCCCTGCAATGTAGAATGGCTAATGTTTTTGGTAACTGTATGGCTTTGAGTAGATCAGATATCAAAGAAGAGTGAGATATGGTTTTGCCATCAGCAGCAATGAATCCTCTTCTCTCCCAAATGACCCCAAAATCATGTACAGCACCATGGGCGTACTTGGAGTCTGTGTAAATGTTGACGTCCTGTCCTGCAAATAATTGACATGCTCTTGTAAGGGCAATCAGTTCAGCTGCTTGGGCTGACTGATATGGGATTGGCTTTGCCTCGAGTATTTTGTCAGGAAGTTGCACAATGGCATCTCCTGCATGGTAAGTACTATCATTTGGCCTAGAACATGAGCCATCAACAAACACATCTGGGGCCCCATCAAGAGCCACAGCTGACATGTGTTGAGTGTGTATGTTTTTCAGTAGTAAGGACACTTGATGTGTGGTGTGTAGGGTAGTTTCATGTCCCAATGTGAAAGAAATAGCCATCTCCACCAGAATTGCGCACGATGCAACAGCTCTCAGACAAGCAGGCATGCCCTGAACCTGAGTTGGCACTACTGTGGAAAAAAAGCTACAGGGCGGAGCTTGCCTCCATGTTCCTGAGCCAGGACCCCCCCCATGGTTGTACAATTTTCCCTAGCATACAGATGAAACATTTTCTTATAGTCAGGTAGTCCAAGACCAGGGGCCATTACCATAGCATTCTTCAGCTACACAAAGGCATCAACCATGTCATTTGACCATATGAGAATGTCAGGTGATTCTGAAAGTGTGGCAGACCTCAGAGTGTGATCATAGAATGAACAATCAGGTATCCATTGGCGGCAGTAACCAATCATACCAAGAAAAGTTAGCATGTCCCTTTTTGTTTGTGGGCGGGGCAGACCCACGAGAGCCGCAGCTCTTTTGTGACTGACATTCCTCTCACCATGACTTAGAATAAAACCAAGGTATTCAACCTGTTTTTGGCACCATTGCAATTTCTTTTTAGATGCTTTGTGACCATTCCCTGACAACCATTCTAACAGAGACCAACTATCCTCCTGACTGGCCTCCTGACTTGGACTACAAATCAATAGGTCATCCACATATATAATGAGGACCGAACCATTGGGAGGGGTCCAGGACCTCAGTGTGGTCTGGAGGGCAAGTGAGTAGACTGCAAACAAATCTACTTAGCCCTAGGCATTCTACACCAGGTCATCTGGCAATTTTCAGAATATAAATACAAATAGTGCCCTTGTCTGGTGGTCCACAGGAACCGAAAAAAATGCATTTGTTAAATCAATCACTGTAAAATATTCTGCATCGGACGGAATGGAGGTTAGGAGTGATGGCACGTCAGGCACTATTGGGGCTAATGGAACCACCAAATTATTTATGGCCCTCAAATCTTGTACAAACCTGTAAGAGCCATCCGGCTTCTTGACAGAATTGATAGGTGTGTTGTAAGGAGAAACAGTTTCTCTCCCTTCTGTGGTGTTCAGTTTATAGGCAGTAGCCTGTGTATTACTTGGTTCTATGTGACTAATGCTTTTTACATTTATCCAATCCCAAGCTGGATTATTTCCCAGAATACCATCAATGATCAATCTCATATCTTCCTGTGTGTAATTTCTTCCTAAACATGCCTTTTTTAAATAAGCAAGTGTACCTCCAGGAGATACTGTAGGCTTGGGACAATGTTTAACAATCCTATTAATATCTTCTAATTCTATGGGTTTTTTTAGAATTAGTTCTCCTGCTGTGAGAAAAGGTAGTGTCAATATAGCCAACTCCTTTCCTCCTACGGCCCCCTCATCTTCTCTTTTTCCCTCTGGTTTCTTATCCATGGATCTAAGCTGCATTCTAAATTCCTCCACCTCTCTCTGCCCTTTCTATGACTGGTGTCACTTCTTCTCCATTGACCATCCTTTTTCTGTAATTTTATTATATTTACCTGTCCCTGTTCTTCGTATTCCAACTCTCCTTCGTTGTCATTATTCTCTGTAAGGATGCCTTGGACTTGGCTACCCTCCTCTGGTGATTTTATACTAATGATCTGTTTGGGTCTAGTGGAGGGGCCTGGCTGTATTGGTTGTAGATCCGGGACGGGAAGTGGCGCAGGGACAGGGGCAGGGGCTGGAGGGGCATTAGGCTGGGGAGTAATCATCCCCAAACTAATCAAAAAATCATCATCAGCAGCATTTTTAAAACCACTTAATGAAGGATATATATTATACGGAGGGGGTGGGATTGGTGTCTGAACTGTTTTCAGTCCAATCTTGGGTCTGCATGTCTTTTCAGATTGATGCTTTTCCTGGAATATTTTTAATGTATCCAATTTCAACTTCCTCTTTTGTTTTAAAGAGAAAATCAAATTGAACTTTCCCTTGCTATTATCAACCCAATACGGTGACCATTTTAACCAGTTTTCTCCCCCTTTCTTGGGAATGGGTCTGTACTCCCCATAGCTTCTGTCCAGCCTGCCATACAATCCACCCAGGGATTTATTAAATAATAGTCCGTTCCACAAACTCTAGCAACATAATCCTTACAATTTTCTCCCTTTTCTGGGGGACCTGGTGGGTAACTACCTCCTTGACCCATATTTAGACAGTGGATAAAACAATTTTAGCTTAAAATCTTATTTTGTTCCACACAACAAATTATCTTATACTTCTACGCAACAGAAAGAAAAAGCAAAAGACAGATAAACCAGAATCTGCTCCACAGACTTATTAACCTCTTGATAACTTCCCAAAGTTATCTCTTCACTGTTTTACCAAAAACAGTGTGTTCTTCCAGAGAACTGTGTTTACCAAAACACCTTTTTTTTTATATTATAGTGCACTATTTTGTAACTCTTACCAAAGAGTTAAGTCTGCTTTACCAAAAGCAGCTACAGGTTATCACGGGTCTATATAGACAATACAGAATGATTCAAGACCTTCCCTCAACACAGGGCAAGAAAGAGCTTTTAGTCATAAAAAGACAAAAGGTTTACTTACCAAGTGAGGTGGGTGGTCATCCCGGGCCGAGCCCCCAGCTGAAAGGAATGATTTTCTTTTCCCCTCAGAGACCCCCGGTCTGTGGAGAGATTCCTGGTTTATCAGCAGAATTCTGGGAACACCCCTTGAACACGGAAATCACGACAGCTTATGTTCAGAGATGTTCAAAGTTTATTAGACATTAATAAGATTATATAGACTACAGATAATCATAAGGGAGGGGGGGAGCGAGTTTCAAAACTGTAACTTGTAACTTTCCATCATGAGCTAACTACATGAAACATAACATATACATTTCTTGGTACAAATTATTTTGGCTAACTTTCTGGGAAAACAGCCAGACAAAGACATTGTCAGGGTCGTGTTAGCTTCTGTTGATACATCCTTGAACAACCGAAAACAGTTTCATTAAACTTCTAATATCTCTACAAAAAGCTAACTTAATACTTAATACTTAAAATGGCGTACATAATACAAAATGGAAGTTATCTAGATCCTTTCAATGTTATCATTGGAGAAGGATATTGGAGATGCAGAGAGATTGTTATCTGCATTCACAACACATTCATTGTATTCTGATTTGGAGAGGAAACTTAGGGAAGGCCTAGCAGATTTGTACAAACACATATCAACAAAAAAGAACACATTTTGGGGAGATAAAACTGTTTTTGGAAGGGAAAGCATACAGGTGGACTATCCCTCAATACACGAACCTCCAGAGGAGGCGCTATCACCACACTATACAGGACACCTTAGAACATGAACCTCCAGAGGAGGCGCTATCACCACACTACACAGGACACCTTAGAACATGAACCTCCAGAGGAGGCGCTATCACCACACTACACAGGACACCTTAGAACATGAACCTCCAGAGGAGGCGCTATCACCACACTACACAGGACACCTTAGAACATGAACCTCCAGAGGAGGCGCTATCACCACACTACACAGGACACCTTAGAACATGAACCTCCAGAGGAGGCGCTATCACCACACTACACAGGACACCTTAGAACATGAACCTCCAGAGGAGGCGCTATCACCACACTACACAGGACACCTTAGAAGTATCACATTTCAATAATACACCATTGGACTCTGACTCCTCCTCCTCTCTTCAAATGTATTCTACTCCGAACAGGGGACAAGGTCGAAACCATAATAGAAAAATAAAAACCGTTCTCTGGATACTCGCCCCGTATCCTTACAGGAGAACACATGAGTGAGTCATGAAGTCCTATCACATGACCCTCTCTTGTAGAGGGTGCAATAGCAGGTGAGTCTGAATCTTCTTTGTCAGACTCATCCAGCACCGTAGTATAGATTTCTTCCTTTTGGCACATGCCAGTCACATTCTGATTTTTTTAGGACCCGAAGGGGGAGATCGGGCCGGGGGATAGAACATTACCTGACCCCAACTTGACCTCTACTTTACATATTGTCAATTTGTCCTCATATGCCTTGACCCAATTTGAAGAAAATCTCTTGTGGACTAAGCTAATACAGATGAGTTTGAATTAGTTAAGGATTTTCAGATTTTTGCCAGAAAACGTTCACTAAGATGAGTTCATCCGGTCATGCCACCGAATCTTTTGATTGGTCGCAATACTCCAGCAGAGATTTCAAAGCCCTCAGAGATTTGATGCTCCTGCTGGAAGAAAGCCAACCCAGGGATCTTATTGATCAACTCGATCTGGACTCACTATTGTGGGATTCAGACCAATCACCATTCGATTCCTTGACTCTATTTAAAAATCCATCCTCAAAGTTTCCACCTTTGAGCAATTATCCTAGCATTGCTATATTCCTTATACAAACATTGAAAGACATGAAGAACCTCTCCTATGATCAGATTTACATTGAGAGACATCAAGAACCTCTCCTATGATCAGAGTTACATTGAAAGACATGAAGAACCTCTCCTATGATCAGATTTACATTGAAAGACATCAAGAACCTCTCCTATGATCAGATTTACAGTGAAAGACATGAAGAACCTCTCCTATGATCAGATTTACATTGAAAGACATGAAGAACCTCTCCTATGATCAGAGTTACATTGAAAGACATGAAGAACCTCTGCTATGATCAGATTTACATTGAAAGACATCAAGAACCTCTCCTATGATCAGATTTACATTGAAAGACATCAAGAACCTCTCCTATGATCAGATTTACATTGAAAGACATCAAGAACCTCTCCTATGATCAGATTTACAGTGACAATTTGTCCTCTATGGAACATGAAGAGCTATGTGCCCTACAGAACAATGACAACATTACAATGAAACCATCTGATAAAGGTGGTAATGTAGTCATTATGGACAACATACATTACAAGGAAATATGTTACAAAATTCTGTCCAACAATTGGTATCGCTCCATCCCCTCAACTTTGATTGCAAGGTTTGTGTCAGAGTTCTATAAACTAATTGACTGCTTTAGATCACGCTATCATCCAGAAGCAATGATGGGAATACATTAGAATGAAATTTCTTCCAGGACAGCCCCTTGAGATGTAGAGCTCCTCCCTCTGGGTCAGGAAACACGTCATCCCAACATCTTAAAGGTGGACCTCCAGGCCTCCATCTTCAGTTTTTAGTGTTTCCTGATCTGGAAAGATACACATTGAGGTGCCTGAGGGGTCTCTGTACTCTTGGGGGTCCTGGAAGAGTGTAAACTCCCATTTGTAGCTTACCTCCTCTCATGACGCGATCCCTCCATGGTGAGTGGAGTAGGGCTGTGGGTCAGATCACCTGCAGTCATCAGTGGAGAGGCTGCCAGTGACAGGTCACCCACAGGAGGAATGGGGAGTCTTTGGCGGTGAGCCCAGAGCATCCGTTCCCCCAGGAGCCTAGGGAGCCATCCCTTCCCTTCTCCGGTATGGGCTGTACAGGAGTGAAAGGCGCCGGGCAGAAGGAGGGCTGGGCATGAATTTTGGGGGCATGGCTATGTGTTCCAGAAGCAGGAAGGTCGGCGTGGTGACATCATTAGCGGGCGCCTGTAGACGCTGGTTACCGTCTACATAGAAGAAGGTAAAGGCATCCAGATTGAGCGGTCGGTGCAGCGTTTTGAAACAAAGCAGATGCTGCGGACCACGCCAAAGGGGATGTGATGGAAGCTGGCTCTTCACAGCAAGCAGACCCTGGTTCCGGCACCAGTTCCTCTCAGGTAGGCTTGGGGACAGTCCCTCTTGCTGACTCCTGGGGGGTGGGTAATTGTTTTCCCAGTCTCTGATGGCAGGTGACTGTGGGGCACACTTCACATTCTCACCTAGCACAGGGTGTATGGAAGGAGATTAGGGCTGAGAGTCCTCCTTTTTCTGTCTTTTTCTTTCTTAGGATAAGACCCAGGACAGGACTCAGAGTCAGACCCCAAAGAAGAAGTGTGACGTGTGCGTGGTTAGGTTGGGTTCTACTTGTGAAAAACCCTTATGTCACAACTGTGTAGATAGCCTAGTTAAAGATGAGTCTTTTACGGCCTGTCACAAAGTTCTCACCTCTATTAAAGATGACATGACAGCTACATTCCAATCCTTCAGATCCCTGCTGGATAGGATGCAGACACCACTGGGCCCTAGGACCAAGTTGGCCGCTACGGCAGTATCAGCAAGGCAGGAGGATCTGGAAGAGGACCTTCGGTCCCTTGCTTCTTCTCAAGCGGATTCAGGTTCAGAAGCGGACAACGAGGAAGAAACTAGCTCCTCCAGAAGTTCCAGATACAAGTTGACCCTGGAAGATGTGGACGACAACCTGAAGGCTATCTACGAAACCTTAGAGATTGAAGAGGAAGTTTGTTTAAGCATGACCTCATATATCATGGTCTTCATGCCAAGAAGAATAGGGTCTTTCTGGTCCACAGCTCCCTGGTTGATACCATTAAGCAGGAGTGGGAAAACCCTGAAAGGAAGCCCTTTTTTCAAGGAGTTTAAAAAGAAGATTGCCTTTTGACGAGGATGGGTCCCAACCTTGGAACAAGGTCCCAAGATTGGATGCCCCTTATCCAGAGTTTCCAAGAGGATGGATTTGGCATTGGAGGACATGCGGGCCCTAAAGGACCTCATGGATAAGAGGGGAGATATCTTGCTGCATAGAGAATGATAATCCTCATCCATTAGCCTTAATCTGGCTCTATCGGCCACCTGTATAGCCAGAAACCTCGAATGCTGGCTTACCCAGTACAGACTCACTTGGCAACATGAATCTCCAGGCAGCAGATCTTAAAATCCTTGCCTTTTGTCAGGAATGGACTTGCCAGTAATGGTGGGACTCACCTGCCTTGTGGGCTGCAGTACCAGGGCTGGCCAGCGGGTGCTCTCAGCAATCAGAGACTCAACCCTGCAGTCAGCCAAACACCTGAAGCTGATTACGGAGGTGTATTTAAGGGATGGCCAGACCTGCAGTCTGGGCCTTGGTGTGTGTTTTTCCATGGGCCCCTGTATCTTGTAACCTGCGTTCCTGTTCCTGCCTCTGCCTCTGCCTGACTTGTTGCTGACCCTGCCTGATCCTGACCTCTGCTGACTTCTCCTGTTTTGATCCCTGGCTTGTGACCCTGATCATTCTCTCCGCCTGCTCCTCCTGTACCTACCTGCCCGATAGTTATTGACCCGGCCTGCCTGATTACGTTGTGCTCTATATGTGTATGTACCTGTGTATCTGTATCAGTTTAGGTTTGGGTTTGTTTCACCTTGTTGTATGTATTTGTGTTAGCTTGGGGTTTGGTGCACTGCATTTATGTTTGTATTGTTAGTCTTTAATAAATTATATTGTTTATAACATATATGAAGCCTGCGTTTCCCTGCGTCAGTTCACATACCTCTGGTCTTACCCGGAGCCCTGACACCTTTACTGTTTAAGGTGATAGGGTTTCTTGCAGATGCCTCAGCATTATCAGTGAAGCTAGCCGCAAGGACTTCAGCCTTGGAAAACTCAGCAGGCAGGCCTTATGGTTTTTCATCCAAAATCGCAGGTACAGCAGATTAAGGACGATCAGCCCAAAAAATATTGGACGTGACACAAAAATAGGGGAAAAAAGGGGATTCTATTCAATCCTCCTCAAGGCCCCTCCAAGCCTCAATCACTTGAGCATCCCAATGTGAGGAAGAATGGGGACCTTTCTCCCTCAGTGGGCTTCAATCTCCCCGAACCCCTACATTTTAGATCTAATAGAAAGGGAGTACTGGTTGGAGTTCGACTCCTGTCCCCCTGCCAGATTTCTGGTAACCAATCTTCTCAAAGACCGAAACATGGCACAAGCTCTGCATTGCCTAATTGGAGACTTGGTGGACCAGCAGTCCTAGTTCATGTCCCTCAGAGCAAGCAGGGAAAGGGATATTATTCCCATGTGTTTGTAGTGGGGAAGCTTTCGGGTAAGTTTTGCCTAATTTTAAACCTGCGCCCCCTAAATCGATCACTGAGATACAAGCACTTCAGGATGGAATTGATCTTCTCTGTAAAAAACATTATTTTCCAAGAGTGTTTTATGGGCATGTTGGATCTGAGGGATGTGTATTTCCATATTCCCATTTGCCGAGCGAGTCAGGAATACCTGAGAATAGTGGTAAATATGGTTTCACAGATCCTCCACTGGCAGTGTTGGGCTCTACCCTTTGGGCTAGCCTCAGCGCCAAGAACTTTTACAAAGGTGCTGGCAGAGGCCTTAGTTCCCCTAAGGATGAAGTCCATTACCGTCGTTCCTTTTCTGGATGACTTTCTCTTTGTGGCCAAATCTCACCAGCAGTTGGCAGATCTACAGGTGGCTCAGGATTTCCTGGGCTGGCCCATAAACAGGGACAAGCCATTTTTAACTCCCTCCCAGAGAGTGATCTATACAAGATCTCTTCAATGGAGGAGAAAATCTTCCTTCCTTCCTCTGGAAAAAATTTTTCAAGATAGATCAGATGCTGGCAGAGTTACAATGCAATCTGTCGGTGTCAATAAGGAAGGTTTCAAGGGCAGTGGGGCTCATGACTTCATGTTTCCAGGCTGTCCCGTGGGCAAGACTCCACCAGCGGCCTCTTCAAGCTTTTCTTCTGAAGATTTTGAACGGAGACAGGTCTACCGTAGATCTATCAGTCCAGCTCCCACCCAGGGTCAAGACATCCCTCTGGTGGTGGCAGTAGGAAGTCAATCTGGCCAGGGGTCTTGAGTGGAACCATCCTTCTCCGCTCATTATTACAACCGATGCCAGCAGTTTTGGTTGTGGAGTCCATCTAGGCGATATGGTGGCCCAGGGGTTGTGGTCTTGGAAAGAGTCTCAGAGATCCTCGAATCAGAAAGAACTTATAGCAGTCCAAAGGGTATTAGATGCCTTCGGAACTAAGCTATCGGACCTTCACCTATGAATCCGGTCAGACAATATGGCTACAGTGGTGTATATCCACAAGCAGGGGGGCACACGAAGCCCCTCTCTGCAGGAGATTGCAGGCAGCATTCTATCCTTGGCCGAGCGAAATCTGCTTTCGGTTTCTGCCATTCATCTGAAAGGGTCACAAAACTCCCTAGCGGACTTCCTAAGTCCACGGCCAGTCAGTCACGATGAATGGTCTCTCAACCAAGAGGTGCTTTCAAGCATAGCTCTTAGCTGGGGCATACCAGAGGCAAATCATTTTGCTTCCCAGGAGAACAGGATCCGTGAGAGCAGGCCTTGAGGGTGAACGCCCTGACAAGCACATGGGAATTCAACCTCTCTTACACATTCCCTCCAGTGAGACAGATCCCAGCGGTCCTGCAGAAGTTTCTGATAGAAAAGACAGATCTCATTCTGATAGCACCATTCTGGCCAAAGAGACCCTGGTTTTCTCTGCTGCAGAGCCTTATCTCAGCTCCCCCATTCCCACTTCCAGAGAGGGAGGATCTGATCTCTCAAGGTCCTGTTCTACATCCTCAGATCAGAACCTTGAAGTTGGCTGCATGGTTTCTGAAGAGCAACTCCTGAAAGCTCAGGGGTTTTCAGACACCGTAATAAAAACTTTGGTAAACTGCCCTAAAACCAGTAACCAGAGCTATTTATGTGAAGGTCTGGAAGAAATTCAAGTCTTGGTTGTTAAATAAACGGATGGCCTTCCAGATATTCTGGCAGTTTTAGATTTCTTTCAGGAAGGGGCAGATCAGGGGCTCTCGGTCAGCACCTTAAAAGTGCAAGCATCGGCCCTTAGTATTTTTCTTCAGGTCCCCCTGCAGCAGGATCACTTTGTAATAGATTTTTTCAGGTCTCTCTCCAAGCCCAGACCAGTAAAGGTCAAGTCTTGCCCAGTTTGGGATCTGTCCCTAGTCCTAAGGGCCTTAGTCCTCTGTCCCTTTGAACCACTGGAAAAATCTTCTATAAAATGTTTGACTTTAAAAACCATTTTTTTGGTAGCAATCATGTCAGCCCGTAGGGTAAGTGAGCTACAGGCACTCTCCATTAGGGAGCCCTATCTGACTGTTTTTGAAGACAGGGTTGTGCTCAAAACATATCCAGGTTTCTCCCTAAAGTGTCCTCCTCCTTTCATAGGTCTCAGGATATAGTCCTACTGACCTTCTGTTCTCCCGGCAGTAGGGAGAAAGAAAGATTGAATTTGCTTGATGTGAAAAGAAGCCTTATGGTTTATTTTAGTAGATCCTGAGAGTTTAGGAATTTGGATTCCTTTTTGTGCTATTTGCAGGAACATGGAAAGGTTCTAGAGCATCTAAATCCACCATAGCTAGGTGGATTAGGTTAGTTATCGTGGAAGCTTATAAATTATTACAGATTCCTCCCGATTGTTAATGCACACTCAACCAGATCCTTATCAGCATCCTGGGCAGAGAGAACCGGTGCTTCACCCGAGGAGATATGTAAGGCGGCCACCTGGTCCAGGTTCTCTACCTTTGTGAAGCATTATCGCCTGGATCTCCTTTCAAGGAGCAGGCATTTGGGTGCAAGGTCCTCCAGGCAGTGACCTCACCCTAGGGGGTAAGTTCTTGATTATCATTTCAAGGGGCTGTCCTGGAAGACGCTGGGAGAAACCCAGAGTTAAACTTACCGGTAACTCCTTTCTACAAGTTTTCCAGGACAGCTGTGATTTTCCACCCTAACATTGCTCAAGTAATGTATCTTTGGTTACTTAAAGCGGAGCTCCACCCAAAAAAAGTTCCGCTTTAGGTTTTGGAGCTGCTGACTTATTATTTGATAGGTTGAGTGGAACTCCGCTTTAAGTGTTCATGTCTTTCATTGTCTTACGGTAGTTCTCGGGTAAAACTGAGGATGGAGGCCTGGAGCTCCACCTTTAAGGCATTGGGATTACATGTTTCCTGACCCAGAGGGAGGAGCGCTACATCTCAAGGGGCTGCCCTGGAAGACTCATAGAAAAGGAGTTACCGGTAAAGCCTAACTCTGGTTTTTCCAGCCTTATGGTGTCAGTGAGCAATACTGGATTGACTATTGCAGCCAAAAAGGTTTTGATGACAACTCCAGAGAATACATATGATCCATTATTGCACTGACCATGAATGACAACTTCTGGTCCCTATACGCTAAATGTAAAAGAGGGGCGGGATCTCCAGGGTGATGTCATTATCCAAATATGAGCATGTGTCTCTTTTTGGTTAGTGATGTCATGCTATCTCCGCCCCTTTATTTACATGGCTGGGGACTCCTGACTGGGGCCGGGTGACATCACTGGTAGCCATCCGCTGGTTTCTTACCACCAATGACAGGAAGGAAGGTGTTCTGTCTAGAAGTGGTGGACATACAGCTACTATATATCAGCAAATAGTCCGCCATTTGGACAAAGAACAGAACAGGAAAAGTTCAGTCCGTACTTCGATCTCCTCTCCATTGCCGGCTGTAGAAGCTGCAGATTGACATTGAATGGAAGTCTTGTAGGATGATTGGGAATGGTCTCTCCTCCTGGGAGGACGTTATTCATCATCCCTCTACTCATACACACCATTCGGGTTATGATGACCATACACTGATTGAATGTGGTGGATTCACCAAAGACCAACCTAACTCCTCTCTGTAATCCCTTCACTGGCTGCCACTCACCAACAAATTCAATTCAAGTCACTAAAAACTTACAATGCCATCCACAGCTCAGCCCCCACTAACATCAACCCCCCCGTCTCAAAACACCAACCAAATTGTTCTCTTTGTTCCTCCCAAGACCTCCTACTCTCTAGCTCCCTTGTCACCTCCTCCCATGCTCTCCTCCAGGACTTTTCCCAAGGCTCCCCCATGCTATGGAACAATCTGTCTGACTATCTTCCACTCTGTCCACTTTTAGATGATCCTTGAGAACTCTTCTCTTCAGAGAAGCCTATCCTGCCCCCACCTAATATCTGTACTTTTATTTTCTCCATCAGCCCATCCCCCACAACTATTACCTTTTGTATCAGGTTACCCTCCATTTTAGATTGTAAGCTGTAACGAGCCGGCCCCCTGATTCCTCCTGTAATGAATTGTATTGGAATTGTCCTGTCTGCCCTCATATTGTATGTAAAGTGATGAGCAAACTGTTGGCTCTATATAAATCCTGTATAATAATAATACATTCCGCTCCATGTGTGGCTGTTCTCCTACAACAAACGTTGGTTGTTTCTGTCTCAGGGATATGATGGGAAACGTTTGTCAATCAGCGTCTGCAGCCACCAATCAGTGTATTCCCAGCGGGAGGGATTCCTCCGTTCACCTTGTTTGTGTGGAAGGAGAAATCTGAACAAAAGAACTAACAGTGTATGGTCAGCTATAGATTGTTCTGTTCTCTGGATCCAATCAGCTGTGGAAGGTTTCCCCCATTCATGACCAGGCCGATTTTACTATTCAGCACTGCACTATTTCACCTGGTAATTGCTCGGTCATGCAACGCTTTACCCAAACAATATTTATATCCTTCTTCACACAAATAAAGCTTTCTTTTAGTGGTATTTGCTCAGCACTGGGTGTGTTCCATATAAATGAAAGAAAGACCAACATTACAAAAAAACTATATTTTCTGTTATAAAAAATATCCAATAAACTAAAATTTCTTCATAAATTTAGGCCAAATTGTATTCTGTTCCATGTCTCCGGTAAAAACAAAATCCCAGTAAGTGTATATTGATTGGTTTGTGTGAAAGTTATAGCGTCTACAAACTATGGGAGAGATACTGAAATGTACACAGCTTTTACTTTCTGACTGCTCATCACATTTCTTGACGTGCTAAAATATCATTGCAGTACAAAGACCCCCAAATGACCCCTTTTTGGAAAGTAGACGCCACAAGGAATTTTCTGAGAAATGTTCAGTCCATGGAAGATTTCATTTTTTTGTCAGACGTTTTTAAAAATGGCAAAAAAAAGTTTTCCTTTTTTTACACAAAGTTGTCATTTAAATTATATATTTCTCACACAAGCCATGGGTATATGTGGAATTACACCCCAAAATACATTCTGCTACTTCTACCGAGTATGGGGGTACCACATGTGTGAGACATTTCGGCAGTCTAGCCACATACAGGACTCCAAAATCCAATAAGCACCTCCAGGCTTTCAGGGCGTATTCCCTTATGTTGCTAATGATGTCACATGGGGTGGGGTCTCATGCATGACCTGGGTGGCCCCGCCCCTTATATATTAAAGAACTGTCAAGCCACCTCAGAAGCAGACGACTGGAAGCCATCATCAGGAGCAGAGCCTGTTTTTAATCATTTTTCTCAGGTGTTGGCGGCAACGGCGGTGATGGCGGGCATTGTGATTTACGTTGGATCTACTTCTTCTTTTAATAAAGGACTTGTCAGAGACAGACTCCTGTCTTTTTTCACACTACATGTTTTGTTTTTTTATGAATGTGTAGGGGTACCATGTATACCATACTCATTCAACTAGTGGGGGGGACCGGGATCTGGGAGCCATCTTGCTAAAGGGGGCTTCCGAATTCCGATAAGCCCCCCACCCACAGACCCCCCACAACCACTGGCCAGGGATGTGGGGAAAGGGCCTTTGTCCCCATCAACATGAGGACAAGGTGCTTTGGGGAGGGGAGCCCTCCTTGCCCCAAAGCACCCCCCCCATGTTGAGGGCATGTGGCCTGGTATGGTTCAGGAGGGGGGTCACTCGCTCATCCCCCCTTTCCTGACCTGCCAGGCTGCATGCTCGGAAAAGGGTCTGGTATGGATTTTGGGGGGACTCCACTCCATTTTTTTTTTCAATTTTGGCGTAGGGCTTCCCCTTTAAATCCATACCAGACCCAAAGGGCTTGGTATGGATGGGAGGGGGGACCCTATGCCATTTTTGTTTTAATTATTTAATTGCCAACCTTAATTTTTAGATTCAGCTGTCAAAATATATATTATCTAGATCTTCGAAATCTGTAAAACCATTACAGAAATAATTATAAAGGATAAGAAACAAAAACAGAATCAATAGAACTAAGGAAATCAAAAGAGAATACATAAAGATATGCCTGGCTACAAATCGTTCTGGTTGGCACACACAGGAGACGCGATCGAGTGCCACCTGTCAGATGACTACACACAGAGATTTACTATTGAACAGCATCTAAAAAGAAAGCGCCCGCGGCAGACGGCTAAATTGTGGTCTGCACATGCACATTTATATCCGGCCATAGACCTTGGAAAAGCGTCTAGTTCTTGACTTTCATGAATTCCTTTAAAAAAACTTTTTTTATCCACTGAAAAATTTGTTTAAAAGGAATATATTATTTAAAGTGAAGTCCAGATATTTGGGAAAGCAGATTTCAACGTGAACATGTCTCTGCAGTGATTGTTCGTTCTGTTAGACGTGCTTCTAGGACGTCTGCTTTCTTAGACGGATTCCTGGATTGGCCTATTTAGTAAATTCAATTTCACATCTATTTGTTAGACTCTTTCTTTAGTAAATGTCTTTGCCACCTAAAAGCAGATGGATTCCAATGAAAAGTAGACTTTAGCCCACAGAAATGCGCCTAGACGCCATCTAGTGACACATATTCTTCTAGCATCAGTACTTACCATTACTAGACACTGGAAAAAAGACTCCGCCCCTTCTCTAAAAGACGTCATTGAGCGAGTCCAGACCCACTTCATCTATGAGAAATCTTTAGCAGACCTAAATATGACCAAATCTGACAAAGCTTGGACTCCCCGGTCCACCGGGTTCAGAACCGGAACCTCAGATATTATTATGTTTAACCTTTTCTTGGATACTCTAAAATGATTATTTCCTGGAACTAGAAGGATTGTTAGGAATTATTCAATATTTCTTTTTTTCTCTTTCTTAAACTTTAACGCAGCACCTAGACTGTGATATTGTGTCGCTTTTCACTGTACAAATTTAGTTTTTTTGTTGTTGTAACTATATTTGTAAAACCAAATAAAAATGTATTATGGAAACAAAAAATACTGCAAATCTACCCCCGATGTCTCACTTCTGAGATGGAGAAAGGGATTGGGAACATTCCTTAATCCGATTCTCTGTATCCTCAGATGTACTGCAGAATGAATGAGCAGAGGCCAGCTACAGACTCCTGTTCAATCATAAGCTGAAACCAGGGAAATAATGTGTAGTATGCTTCAGTTATGGATGGACACAGCCAGTGCGCTCATTCTGAAAAGGAAGAGGCCTGTAAATGAAATATTTAATGACCCCTTCCCCCACTCTCCATCCTGAAACATCCCCGTGTGCTTGTAGCAGCCAATGGTAGGGGCAGGAGGGATGGGAGGGAAAGCAAGGCAGCGTTTGGGAGGAGGCAGATGGGGGTAGAGGGGGCTGGAAAACAGCATAAATCGGATGGCAGACAGTAGCATGCAATCAGTGTGGTGGGGATGAGGGGGTACAAGTACAAGAACCGATCCCTGGTCCATCTCTCCTGCAGCCACTAAAAGCCGGCAGTAGGAAGAAGAGGGGGAGCTTTCAGCGGATGCAGGGAGAGATGGACAGGAGATCAGTTCTTATAATTGGCCCCCTTCCCCCACCTTACTGATTGCATGGGGGAAAGGAGGAAATAAAGGTGGATATGAAGGGGAATCTGTGTACGGGGAACACCTTAACAATCACCACCATTTTATTCTCCAGGGCCTCTGATGTCACAGAATAGATGTTTGGGGGTTTATCTCATCTTCAGGACCAAAATCTGCATTTTCCCATGTGTGCAAAATCATGCAGAAACAGCTCTGGCAGTGAGAGGGTTAATGTGGGCTAGATGGGATCCCTCTGCTGGGGTGACATTAGAGCTCCCCCTAGCTGCAGCCTGGTAATAACCAGGGGCGGACTGACCATTTGGAAACTCGGGCACTGCCCGAGGGCCCGGGGTCAGTAGGGGGCCTCATGAGATGCCCCTGGTACCTTTTTCATAGGCTTTTTTGAGTTTGGGCAAGGACACAGGGGCCCCATAATCCCCTATTGTCCGGGGGCCCCATGAGTTGTCAGTCCCCCCCTGGTAATAACATTGCTGGGAGGTCTATTAATTTCTCTGCTCCATACTTCCCGTCTTTATAGAAACGTCTCCTGACATTTGGGGGTCTATTCATAGAATGTGTAGAACCATTCACCTGGTGAAAGTGCATGTCCATTCCTCCTGTGTGAATGGGGTGAAAATGGATGTTATTAGATCTGCTGCTTGAATGTTTTCCATGATTTAATATGGAAAATACCACATGTGCCACTAGATGGTGCTAATTGCTATTATACTTAGCGCCATCTAAAGGCCAAGTGTGGTATTTTCCATGTTACATCAATGGTTGGTGTCATTGACTTGTGTGCTGCAGAGTCTACTGTACTCATGCGTGTCGGAGTATGATCTCAGGGATGAGGATCAAGCCATGTCTGACCAAGGAAGAGAAGGGGGCTATTTATAGAAAATGACATTATGGCCACTAGATGGAGGCAATGTTCATAGAAAATAAATACAGCCAGAATGTTGGTCACTTTTGTTCCTTGATTTATTTTTTTTAGACCCCTACAAGGTTACAAAATCTTCCACCACAAAATGTGCTCAGCCAATCACAGAGCAGGACTCCATTTTTATCCTTCTCCTACCATCAATGGCTGACCCGGTCCCACACTTCATCCATGTCTTTGGGGACCTCTGATCTCCTTATGAACTGTTTCTTCCATGATGAGGATCAGCCATGGAGTATATCTGAGGTGTATATCAGGGTGTGCTTCTTCCCCACATGAGAGCTGGGATGTCCAGCAACATTCATCTAGAAGACATTTCCCGCACTCAAGGCACTAATACACCTCCAGGGTTGTGTGGGACCCCTGATGTACAGGAAGACAGGACTTCAGTGAGGAACATTTCCCTCACTCAGGACAGGAAAGTTGATTCTCCCCCGTGTGAGATCTCTGATGTTTGTAAAGATGAGACTTGTTTGAAAAACATTTGAGATCTCTATGAGATCCCATGTGAGATCTCTGATGTCTGTAAAAACTGGACTTGTCTGAAAAACATTTCCCGCACTCAGGACAGGAATACAGTATTTATACGTGAGACCTTTGATGTTTGACAAGTACCGTTTTTCGTACAAAACATTTCCCACACTTGGAACAGGAATATGGCTTTTGCCCTGTGTGATACATTAGATGTGTGACAAGTTCCGATTTTCGTACAAAACCTTTCCCACACCTAGGACAGGAATACGGCATTTCACCTGTGTGTAGTCTCTGATGATTTTTAAGGCTGGACTTATCTGAAAAACATTTCCCGCACTCAGAACAGGAAAATGGCTTCTCCCCTGTGTGGGATCTCTGATGTATGTTAAGATTGGATTTCTGTGAAAAACATTTCCCACACTCAGGACAGGAATACGGCTTCTCCCCCGCGTGAGATCTTTTATGCACCTTAAGTTTGGAGTGAACACGAAAACACTTCCCGCACTCAGAACAGACATATGGCTTCTCCCCCATGTGACTCCTCTGATGTGTAACAAGTTCTGATTTTTGTTCAAAACATTTCCCGCACTCAGGACAAGAATACAGCTTCTTGCCAGCGTGAGATCTCTGATGTGTGGAAAGATGGGAGATCTTTAAAAAACATTTTCCACACTCAGGACAGGAATATGGCTTCTCCCCCATGTGAGATCTCTGATGTTTGTAAAGATTAGACTTTTGTGAAAAACATTTCCCACACTCAGGACAGGAATGTGGTTTCTCACCTCTGTGAAACTTCTGATGTATTTGAAGATAGGACCTACGTGAAAAACATTTCCCACACTCAGGACAAGAATACGGCTTTTCTCCCGTGTGAGATCCTTGATGTCTGCAAAGATGGGACTTCTGTGAAAAACATTTCCCACACTCAGGACAGGAATACGGCTTCTCTCCTGTGTGAATTCTGTTATGCACCTTGAGATCATATTTAAAACGGAAACATTTCCCGCACTCAGGACAGGAGAAGCTCTTCCCTGTTGGAAGGCCGGCCCGGTCCCGCACAGTCGGAGGTTCCTCAGGATACGAGGAATCCGATGGTCCATCTACACTGGGTGATGCCGGATGGACATTGGAGGGAGCCGGGTTTTCTCCTGGACTATACTGTGTGATGTCCTCATCTTCTACTTTCCAGTCTGGAGACAAAGTGAGACAATCCTCGGAGGTTTTCCTCATCTCCCGGCAAATGGACTAAAATACAAAGACAAAGAGGATTACTAGACAGGAGCTGATTGGCTCCCCAAACCAGGACTCCGCCCACATCAGGCAGCTTGGTCTCTGAGGAGCTTACAATTCCACCCTCAAGGGAACTAGGAAATGGCTCCTCTGATCTCCTACCAGGTCATTTCTTTATTCATGGACCTTAGTCAGAGAGTGAGGAAACAACCAGAACTGTCTTTTATAGGAGGGACAGTGATGAGGGGATTATAGGACGAGGGTCCCCACCCCCTCTATCACTCATCGCCATCTTCCCAACACAAGAAGTACTGCACTTCCTTATTTACTCCATGATTTAGTCATGAAGCCCCACCAGAGGTCAGAGAGTGAGGATGGGGGGAGAACAACCAAGATGAAGACTGGACTGATCCTGAAGACCACCATCATTGGGGTATTGACTCCTCGAGCAGGAGGTCATGGGAGAAGCGGAGAGGATGGTTTGGGTGATATTTGGAGACAAGATCGGTGATGTAACTTGGGGCAGAGTTATAAATGGCTTTATATGTTATGAATGGAGGCCAGTGGAGGGATTGGCAGGGAGGGGTGGAGGACACTGAATAAAAGCCAGTGGAGGGATTGGCAGAGAGGAATGGAGGACACTGAATGGAGGCCAGTGGAGGGATTGGCAGAGAGGGGTGGAGGACACTGAATGGAGACCAGTGGAGGGATTGGCAGAGAGGGGTGGAGGACACTGAATGGAGACCAGTGGAGGGATTGGCAGAGAGGGGTGGAGGACACTGAATGGAGACCAGTGGAGGGATTGGCAGAGAGGGGTGGAGGACACTGAATGGAAGCCAGTGGAGGGATTGGCAGAGAGGGGTGGAGGACACTGAATGAAAGCCAGTGGAGGGATTGGCAGATAGGGATGGAGGACACTGAATGGAGGCCAGTCGAGGGATTGGCAGAGAGGGGTGGAGGCCAGTGGAGGGATTGGCAGAGAGGGGTGGAGGATACTGAGTGGAGGCCAGTGGAGGAATTGGCAGATAGGGGTGGAGGACACTAAGTGGAGGCCAGTGGAGAGATTGGCAGAGAAGGGTGGAGGACACTGAGTGGAGGCCAGTGGAGGGATTGGCAGAGAGGGATGGAGGACACTGAGTGGAGGCCAGTGGAAGGATTGGCAGAGAGAGGTGGAAGACACTGAGTGGAGGACAGTGGAGGGATTGGCAGAGAGGGGTGGAGGACACTGAGTGGAGGCCAGTGGAGGGATTGGCAGAGAGGGGTGGCTGATACAGGACGGTTAGTAAGGTGGATGAGTCTGGCAGCAGCATTTATGATAGACTGAAGAGGGGATAGCCTGCGATTAGGTAGGCCAATGAGGAGGGAGTTACAATAGTCAAGGTGAGAGATAACGAGAGTAGTTCAGGATCAGGATGTACCAATATTGGTGTAGAAATGAAAAATAAACTTTAGCTTACTAAAAGCAGTGTGTGCCTCCGGTGACCATACAAAGGGCACTCCTTTCTTTGTCAGCTGTGTAATTGGTGCGATTACCTTAGAGATGTTTCTTATGAATTTCCTGTAAGTTGGCAAATCCAACAAATTGTATTTCCTTCACGTTTCCAGGTACAGGACAATCCACCACTGCCTTGATCTTCTCGGGATCCATGCTCACTCCTTCTGAAGAGATAATAAATCCCAAGACCTGGATCTGGGTTTGTTCAAACTCACATTTCTCCAGTTTGAAGTCGGTTCTTCCTTAATCTTTTGAATACAGTGCAGACACGCTTGAGATGTTCCTCCAAGTTATCGGGAAGGATGAGAATATCATCAGATATACAACAAACTGGTCCAACAGATGTCAAAACACATCATTGATGAAGTGCTGAAAAGTCGCGGGAGCGTTGCATAGGCCAAAAGGAATAACTAGGGACTCGAAGTGCCCATATCTGGTTGTAAAGGTGGCTTTCCATTTGTCTCCTTGATGAATGTATACCAGGTTATATGCCCCCCGTAAGTCAGGTTTTGTAAAGACTTTAGCAGTGCGGAGTCTTTCCAGAATTTCAACGATTAATGGGAGTAACGGTTTTTAATAATGAATTATTCAAGTCCCTGAAATCGATGCATGGACGCAAAGTGCAATCCTTTACGAAACAGCAGGGCCCTCGATCCCCTCATGTTTTGCATTGTATTGGTATTGTTCTGTCACATGTTCTGTCCCCCTTTGTAATGTACAGCGCTGAGCGAACTATTGGCGCTTTATAAATACTGTATAATAATAATATACTATCAATCGCAGCAATTGTTCTTTTAACTTTGCTGTGACAATTAACTGTGTAATGTCCAGAGTCCCCACAATACAAACATAAGTTCTCCAAACGTCTTCTCTTTCTTTTGAGTAGAATTGGATTACTTAATAGCATCTACCTGCATAGGTTGGATGTGTTAGAATCTGGAGAAACTTTTAGATCCTTGTGAATGAACTGATCAGTAGAGAAACGTATGCCACCAATACTTCCAAACATTCCCAGTCCCTCCTTCCTCCTTTCTGTAAGTCTCTGATCAATTCAGATGCATAATTGGATGAAAGCTTCAAGATCATTAGGAGTCTCTACTCTGGTGAGCTCATCATTTACCTGTTCAGAGAGCCCTTGGCGGAACTGATTCTTTTGTGCTGCTGAGTTCCAGGTGGTATCTGAGATCAATCATCAGAATTCAGCTGTGTACTCAGCAAATGAGCGTCTACCCTGCAGTAAACTATGCAGCTTTGCTTCAGCAGTAGCACAATGGTTGGGATCCTCAAAGACCTGGTTCAATGCAGTCATGTTCTATATGGGGGGAGGCCCAAGCTAGGGCTTCCTCAGTCAGGAGGTTTATAACAAACAATACTTTCTGTTTCTCAGAATTAAATGCAGCAGGTTGCATCTGGAAAAAAATGTGGCATTGGTTAAGGAAACCTCTGTAATGGCGGCGGTCTCCATTGAACTTGACTGACAGAGGCATGCCTGTGTTAGCAACATCGCGGGAACATAAGTCCAGCAATCGTCTTTGCAGAGCATGGATTTCCTCCTGTTGCCCCTTTACCACACTTTCCAGAACATTTTTCTTGGTAGGTAACACCGAACTCTTGCAGTTCTGAAAGTTGCTGCCTGAAAGGAGCCACGGCATTTGCTATAGCGGCCTCCATGTTTGGGTCAGATTTTCCTGTGCCGGTCAGAGGTCAGGCTCAGAGACCAGTAGTTATAGCAGAAGACCAACCAACAGGATAGGTATACAGGCAGGTCACCCTGACAGATGACATGGGCTCACCTGAGGTGCGGGGTCTAAGCACTAACCAGTATCACCAGAGCTCCAGATGGTGGGTATGGGTTTTGCTGCGTTAGTACCAGGTCACAGTAGTAGTAGTCAATAAACAAGCCAAGGGTCAGTAACAAGTGGCTGCAGGTTGGGATGAAGCAGAATCATAGCCCAGAAACAAGACAAAGGTCAATAGCAAAGCTACAGACGGTAGCAGGAGAGACAAGGGCAAGATATTGGATGGAGAAGGCACAAAAATCTGCCAAACAGGAAGTGCAGAGACATGGCTTAAATCAGGAAGTTCATGGGAGGAGCAGAGAGTTCAAGGCTCAGCAGAAAACACAGCAATGGATAAGCAGAGTGCCGTCCATTATATCAGGTAGTTCAGTGAGAAGAGTTCCTGCCAGACACAGTAGAGTTCCTGGGTTCAAGTCCAGGTTCTGACAGGTGCCTAGGTGTAGCAGAGGCAATGAATTAATATTTAGCTGAATCCCAGAACCTCCATAAATCCAGTCTAGAGACATAAATTGTGTCTGCAGCACAGAGAAGGAAGATTATCCGAGAGAAATCCAGGAATACAGGACGGGGAACACAGCTCAGGAAAGTGACCAGGGGATTACAGGCTGATATCACCCAGTCCCCGCCCTACTCTGGACCAATCAGTGAGCAGTATGGGTGGAGGAATGGATTTAGTGTTCATGACCCACCTGTGCTGATCTCTGTAGGAGTGTCCTCCTCTATAAATGTCCCCGTTATTCCATCCTCCTCCATAGACTGCTGATCATCCCTCACATACGCCTCTTCTTCTTCTGCTTTCACCTCAACTTTTACATTTATTAGATCTTCATCCTAAAATAAGAGAAAATAATATCTGTAAAATATAAACTAACATGAAAAATACACAAATTGTCTCCACAAGACCATGCTCTAGATGCTCCATCCCACCAACCTTGTAATAGTGAGGGATGGTGTGACCTTCCTGTGTGGAATCCCGGGAATACAGAGGACGGGGACATCTCTCTGGTGGGTTCCTGGTATTAGGTGGCTCCATCATATCCTTGTGCTCTTCTGAGGACTTCTGCATCACTCCATACTCCTCATCCTCCTCTATAAATTCTTCCTTAACAACAATATTATCATCCCCGAGGATTCCACTCTGAAATAAATAAATTATTGTAACAAACAAAACTGTTATAAAGCAGAACTTCAGTTGTCAATCATCTACCTGATAATGGTGAGGGATGGTGTGACCTTCCTGTGTGGAATCCCGGGAATACAGAGGATGGGGACATCTCTCTGGTGGGTTCCTGTAGCTGGATGACTCCACCATGGTGTCCTGGTACAGATCTTTGTGTTCTTTTAGAAGCTCTGACTCCTCCATCCCCCCATCCTCGTCCTCCTCCTCTTTTATCTCTTCTTTAACCTCAACTTTAGGATCTCTCAGGTTTCCACTCTGAATATATAATAAAAATGACATCAATGGTAACAATGCAGATAATGTACAGATCCTAATGATACTATCAGTGATTGTTCCTCATCTACCTGATGGTGAGGGATGGTGTGACCTTCCTGTGTGGAATCCCGGGAATACAGAGGACGGGGACATCTCTCTAGAGGGTTCCTGGTATTAGGTGGCTCCATCATATCCTTGTGTCCTTCTGAAAACTCCTCCATCACTCCATACTCCTCATCCTCCTCTTTATACTCTTCTTTAACATCAATATTAACATCCCCGAGGATTCCACTCTGAAAGATATAATAAAACATTCATTGTAACAAACATGCTGTGTATAAATCACAACTACCAATAATTGTCATCATCTACCTGATGATGGTGAGGGATGGTGTGACCTTCCTGTGTGGAATCCCGGGAATACAGAGGACGGGGACATCTCTCTGGTGGGTTCCTGTAGCTGGATGACTCCACCATGGTGTCCTGGTACAGATCTTTGTGTTCTTTTAGAAGCTCTGACTCCTCCATCCCCCCATCCTCGTCCTCCTCCTCTTTTATCTCTTCTTTAACCTCAACTTTAGGATCTCTCAGGTTTCCACTCTGAATATATAATAAAAATGACATCAATGGTAACAATGCAGATAATGTACAGATCCTAATGATACTATCAGTGATTGTTCCTCATCTACCTGATGGTGAGGGATGGTGTGACCTTCCTGTGTGGAATCCCGGGAATACAGAGGACGGGGACATCTCTCTAGAGGGTTCCTGGTATTAGGTGGCTCCATCATATCCTTGTGTCCTTCTGAAAACTCCTCCATCACTCCATACTCCTCATCCTCCTCTTTATACTCTTCTTTAACATCAATATTATCATCCCCGAGGATTCCACTCTGAAAGATATAATAAAACATTCATTGTAACAAACATGCTGTGTATAAATCACAACTACCAATAATTTTGGTTAATCTATATGTCCTATGACATCACACTGACCTCATAGCTCCTCCTCCTAATGTCCCTTCATCCAGAGTCAGAGAATCCTATGACATATAGACTCTGGATGGAGGGACATTTGGATGGGGAGATTTGAGGGGTCCTCTATATTAGGCTCCCATCTAAACCAAATCCTAGTTCCTGGGTGCGTCCTACCTCTCCTAAACTGAAGAGTGACCTTTGACCTTTACCATCCAGAAATCTGTCCGGAATCTGTGGAAGTAAGCTGTCATGTGATCAGGTGACGTGCGGAGGAACGGAGTGTAAATAGCAGACAATTGTCTCCAGAGCCCCTAATGGTGGGGATGGATTTGGCGGCGTGCTGGTGCCAAGTTTCCTCCCCCCAGGGTCACTGCAGGTGTGGAGAAAAGCTGTGTAAGAGGATATGGAGGAGAGATGAGGAGGAGATCCAGGAATCAGGAGAAAGGTCAGGGCAAGCAACAGACGAGCGCATCCAAGAGACCAAGCCGGGGTCACTACACAGAAAATCAATCCAAGGAAACAACAGGCAGGACGAGGAATAGCAAGAAGGAGCTGAGAGACAAATGAGAATATTGCTCAGCCAATGGGAGATGATCTCAGCATGACTTCCATCATGAAGGAGATGAGGGGGAGGGGAGGAAGTCACTGAAGGTGACCATAGATCCATGGAAATTCAGCTGGTTCAGCAGGGATCGCTCACATTTCCATCCATGTGTGGCCACTGCCGGATAAAAGCCACTCCCCCAGCGGCTGCAGCCAATAGCTTCAGTGCTGATCTGTGTATTCTGAGAGCGGAGGATTCCCCCCATTGTCAGAATACAAGAGTGCAGCGGGGAGGATTCCCCCCTCCACCTCCAATGTGTGGATGGGGGAATCCCTTCAGTTTTTATGGTCATCCCGCTGGCTGAACGATAAAACTGAACCATGTAGGCCAGCTTTGGGGGCAAATATATTATCATCAACTCCTCCCCCTGAAGGGGTTCATCTACGTATTACCTCCTCTGCCAGATCCAGGAATGTCTCCTCTCTACTTCCTCATTTATGTAACTTCCTGTCTGTACCTGACATCACTTCCTGTCTTCCATAGAGACTTCCTGTCTGTCTTCCATAGAGACTTCCTGTCTGGGTAGAAGTGAGATCCCCACCTTTTAGAGCTCAGAGGAACTGCAGCCCCGAGAAGCGTCTGGTAGTGTGACCCCGGCCTTGTGCTGGGTGTGTATGGACTGTAGATCCTTATAGAGGGGTCACCTCCACTCCCACCAAGGGGGACAGAAATATATGACTCCTCGGGGGAGGGGTTTTGGCCGCTTTGATTTTGCAGTAACATTGATTGCAGATTTAGTCCTGTAGAACATCTGGTATATGGATACAAAGCCCCCCAGCTGGGAGTAAAGGGTGGAAATGGCTGGTGACCCCCAGATTTGGGCAATGATGTCATCACTATAAATGGATAAAACCCGCGCTATGTGTAACAACTCCAAACCTACAAAAACCTTCTAGCGGACTGCTGCTGTAACAAAGGGAAGGATTCCCTGTCATCTAGAAGAGCATTATGTGTCACAGCGCTGTCCTATTGTGTGTGCACAGAAATCATTACAAATACACTACAAATATGTGGAGACATTCAGAGATAAAGAGCTCGGGGCTCCAAATCCTATTCTCTGCACATCCACTGCTTCCACTTTACACCCACTTCATTGGTCTTATGGGGTTTATCAATAAATGAAGGAAACTGAACCGTGTGCAAATCCATCCACAACATAAAGTGCTTTGTGCTCAAGATGCTGCTCCCTGCAGATCCACTGCTTCAACTTTACACCCACTTCATTCATCTCATCAGATTTGCTGCTATAGGAAATCATTTAAAATGATCGTAAAAACAATTCTGCAGGTAATTGGCCACTAGGATTACTTTTACATGAAAGCCGCCCTCCAGCTAATAAACCAGCACTAGAATGATGCCTGTAGCTGCAAGCATCCTCCCGGTATAACCACTCCAAGTCCAGCGACGTTCCAGTACATTGCTGGTCCATGTTGGACATATATGTACCAGCAGAGAACACGGACATACGATGAATCGGGTCTGCGGACCAATATGACTGCAATTCATTCTTTTCTGTAATGTCCATGTTGAGGGTTCGGCCAAAAAAGCTTTAATTTCATAAACGGTGATAGAGTTCCATGTGAATTGTGTGACAAGAGCTGAATTTGGGTGTCGCCATGTATTGTGGGGTATAAATTGCCTTGGCCCACAATTGGTACAAATCTTCTGTGAAGAACAGTGGAGGGGCTGAACACTAGTGCTGGCAGTGACCGGGCCGATCCGGCTAACACTGAGTATTGGGGACACTATACAAAGCCGGCACTAGTATAGTTCTGTTCATGATCAATATATTGATCCGTACAAACACTATACTAGTAATGGCGGTGATCAGCGACCTATAGCGTGAGTGCGACAGTGTGCAGCCAATCTAACGCCAGCTGACCCTGGCTGGGAGGGGCTTACTGACCCTGACACTATGTGATGTCACTAGTGGCAGGAATACAGTGATCAGTGAAACATTCTATATACTGACACTGTACTAATGGCACTGGCTGGGTGACGGGGCCATCAAAGGGTTAAATGTGCTAATCTAACGTGTGTGTACAATGTAGTGGTGCTTTTACTCGGTGCCGTGTTCTCTCTTCTCTCCCTGGACCGGCTGTGGGGGACAGTGGGGGGTGCAGGCGCATTGACACCCCAAAACAGGAAGCGATGCAGATTACACCACTTTGCCAAGAGCTGCTGCTCGCCCACAAAATGCAGGTAAGTGGTTGGCAAGTAGTTAAAAAAAAAAACCTTAAATAAATTTAAAACAAAATTCTCAATATGGTATTTAACTTTTTTTTTTAATACTTTTATCAGAATAGTAGGATGTTACCATAGTAACCATTGTACTACTGTGGGGGGAGGGGGGTGATCAGGGATTTTTTTTTCACATTTTTCTTTGCTGTAGAAATAATGGTCATTTCTCCTGCAATGCAAAGCTTGCTGTCAGAACTGAACTCATTAATCAACTGTCATCAGTGAGTTAGATTTTTGACAGCTCAAGATTGTGATCTGTGATTGGCTGGAGCTGGTCACATGGTACAGGGTGCTGTGATTGGACCCATGTATCATGTGACAGCTGTGGGCCAATCATAGCTCACTAGGAGGAGAAGCAGAGCTTTTATGAATGGGATTGATTCATAACAACTGCTTACATTAGGATCACCTAGAGATCACATGATCACCGGGTCACAATCACTGGGACCTTCATTCCGCTGTATCCACCAGACACAGCAGTCGGGGGAGGGGAGCGCTGTGTGCCGGCTCGGGTATGTGGTGTGCCTCCTGTGTTAGTACAGCCAGAGTGACGTACAAGTACATTGCTTTGCCTGTAGCTGCCGCCTGGCCACAGTACATTGCGGGTGGGAAGCGGGTAATCTAGGACTAAGGATTCCAAGCTCACTCCTTGGGCCATGATATCATCCAGGCAAGAAATGTAAGTTCTGTGTTCCAATTATGAGGTGACAACAGCATAGAGTGCTTTCAGGATAATGGACAAAGGTAGACAAGCATTGCATGCTGTTGTTGTGTGAAGCAAGTCTGTCTCCTTTTTTATTACAGATAATACATTTTGTTTGGCTTTTTCTACATTGTTCCCCGATCCTGACATTCGTGGCCTCCTGGGCTGGATGTGCCGCTGGATCCAGGCCCTGGAGCAAGCCCTGGAGGTGGAACCAGACGAGGACCAGCCCAGCCTTGGAGCCTATTTCAGGCAGCAATTTTAGTTTAGTTACAATTTTTTATGATGTTTTATAGTTTTCTATTGATTGTTGGTAATAAATGTTCTATTTCTCTTGGACAGTGCCCTGTGTTGTGTCTTCTTCAGCCTTTGCAGGTCGGCAATCTTCTTCATTGCAGTTGGAGCTGATCTGCATGTCCCTAAAGCATTGCAGGACTCTGCTAGCTCCAGCTGCACTGGACAATCTTGCTTACCTGGAATTTCTGGTAATGTCCAAACAAAGTGTTTTCTGGCAAGTCCAGCTTTAGGACTGTAGCAGATAGGATTGCATGTTTCCGAGAGGTAAACCAGCTCCTTCCATCCTAAGCTGGGATACATAAAGATTGAAGTTGTCTGCTTGCTGTCTGCAGCTACTCCCAATCTTGGTTTGCTTCCTCTTGTGAAATGCTGCAACAGTTTACACAGAACACTCCATTCACGTTACATTGTTCACGTTTGGAGTAGCTCTTCATTCCATCCAGGGACTTCTACATAACTTGGTGGAGTGGAGTTGTGCAGACTGACAAAAGGGGGTGCAGCCAAGTAGACAATGTGGGGGGGATCCTGTGGCCCAACTCTGTCAAGATGTCTCCCATCACCTCATCTCTAGTTGGGATTGGCATTACACAGAAGTCACATGACTTGAAAGCTGCTCTTGGATGGACTATCAGTTATGGATGAGACCAGTTACATGCAATGTCCCCCAGAAATGAAGGGGCCCTAATGGGCAAATTGTCTATCTGCTCCACACATACCACTTGGATCCAACTTGTTGCTCATTCACATGTCAGTGTTTTGACAACAAGAGGTGAGGAGGGAATGAAGTGAGGAACAAGTGTCCACTGGGCACATAAATTCCATAGGCACACACGTCTAGAATCAGGCAGCTAAAGATCCTATGCTCCCCAACCAATCTCGGGGCAAGATGTTACACGGGGTGTAAAGCAAACTTAGTCTGGGTCCAGTTAGTCCAGCATAATGATAGTCCAAACAACAGAAGGCCTTCTTCTTATTCTCCCAACTTTTCTGTGTCTCTAGCATTCCTTGGCAGGCTTACTGTGTGTAAGTTGTGTCCTGGTGTCACGCCTGGTGTCCTGGATATTACACACTTCTTGTATAGTGTGTGTCAATGAAGTAGCACAGGGAACATATTTGGACAGCAGTGTCAGTCTCTGGGGAGGTGAGTGTTCCATGCAGGAGTCTTGGCCAAAATCAGCACCCCAAAAAGACAAAAGCTAGCCGACACTTAGAGAACAAGCTGCAATATTGTGTGTTCCCATATTGGGGAACGTTAGCCTTGCCCACAGAGTCCACTGAGAATTCTAAGCTCCCTTGGGGCAGCCAAATGGTTAGCAGATAATGGCCAACCGCTACATGTGCCAGAGAACTTGTGTGATGGGGAACAGCTAAAACTATTTGCAGGACAGACCACCAGGTGAAAGCAGCAGAAAGGCCAACGAGTCTAACCATTGCTGACCATGCGTTCTCACAGCCGTTCTGAGCAGAGAGTGGTGACTGTCAGTCACCGCTCTCTGCCCTGCCCCCCCCCCACACTCACTGGGCTGTGGAGGGGGAGGGAGCGGCTGGTTCAGACTCTGATGTCGGGATCTTTCCCCAGCCTGGACCGGCTGAGTGACATCAGCTGACAGCGGGCTTCACCTGAAAATGGGTCACAGGAGATCAGAATGAACTGCACTCCTCTGATCCACAGGAGAAGTAAAGACAGAAGAGCTTTGCCTGATCTTCTCCTTCAAAGAATATGTTCCTCCAACACGTCCTATTCCTGATCTGTGCCGGCTGTCCCATGTCCTGGTATGAAGATGTCTCCTCTTCTCTCTGTATTGCTTCCTTTGTGTGAGATCCCCGGTGATCCTGCCAGTCACTCTGATTTCCTATTAAAACTGACCACCTCTGATTTCCTATTAAAACTGACCACAGTAGGCATGAGAGCTCAGTGTGGTCAGTGCTCTAGCTGTGCTGGGAGCTCAGTCTGCTCTCCTCCAATCATCAGACTTGTCCTGAGATCACTCCTCCCCAGTTGTCTATGCAGCTGAGAACAGAGGTCATGTGATCACTTATAAGAAAAGGAGGAAATAATTTATAATATATATACACACACACGTTTTGCTTTCATTTCTCTGTTTAACTGAATGTGTTGTTTTACAAGGACTTCATCCACTTTCCCTGATCTCCTTCAGTGTGTCCAGGACTCAGAGTACAGGAGTGTGACCTCAGAGTGCGGGAGTGTGACCTCAGAGTGCGGGAATGTGACCTAAGGGTGCAGGAGTGTGACCTCAGGGTGCGGGAGTGTGACCTCAGAGTGCGACCTAAGGGTGCGGGAGTGTGACCTCAGGGTGCGGGAGTGTGACCTCAGGGTACGGGAGTATGACCTCAGAGTGCAGGAGTGTGACCTCAGGGTGCGGGAGTGTGACCTCAGCGATTAGTATGGAGCCATGTCTGATGAAGGAAACCAAGGGCTCTATTTATAGAACATTCATTGGACCAATGAGACAATCATTCCTCCAGCTGTGACAACATCCCGCCACAGTAACACAGTGATTTCCTATGATCGCCGGCTCCATCTAGTGGCCACAATGAGGTGATTTTTCTGAAATATCTCCATCAGTAAAACTAGCCCAATATGATATTATGGCCACTAGATGGAGCCAATGATCATAAGAAATAAAATACGGCCAAAAATCCTCCCAGCTGGAGAATGCCGGTCACATCCGTTCAACATTGTTCTCCATAGAACTCCAAGTGTTTGTGAAATCTCCCACCACAAATTGTACTCAGCCAATCACAGGGCAGGACTCCATTTTTATTCTTCTCCTGCCATCAATGGCCATCCCGGTCCCACATTTCATCCATGTCTTTGGGGACCTCTGCTCTCCTTATGAACTGTTTGTTCCATGATGAAGATCAGACATGGAGTATATCTGAGGTGTATATCAGGGTGTGCTTCTTCCCCACATGAGAGCTGGGATGTCCAGCAACATTCATCTAGAAGACATTTCCCGCACTCAAGGCACTAATACACCTCCAGGGTTGTGTGGGATCCCTTATGTACAGGAAGACAGGACTTCAGTGAGGAACATTTTCCTCACTCAGGACAGGAAAGTGGCTTCTCCCCCATGTGAGATCTCTGATGTCTGGAAAGATGGGACTTCTGTGAATAACATTTTTTGCACTCAGGACAGGAATATGGCTTCTCCCCTGCGTGAGATCTCTGATGACTGGAAAGATTTGACATATGTGCAAAACATTTCCCGCACTCAGGACAGGAATATGGCTTCTCCCCTGTGTGAGTTCTCTGATGTGTGTAAAGACTGGACTTCTCTGAAAAACATTTCCTGCACTCGGAACAGGAATAAGGCTTCTCCCCCGTGTGAGTTCTCTGATGTGTGTAAAGACTGGACTTCTGTGAAAAACATTTCCCGCACTCAGGACATAAATACGGCTTCTCCTTTGTGTGCGATCTCTGATGTGTGGAAAGATGGTACTTATGTGAAAAACATTTCCCACACTCAGGACAAGAATACGGTTTCTCCCCCGTGTGAGATCTCTGATGTGTGTGAAAACTAGACTTGTCTGAAAAACATTTCCCGCACTCAGGACACGAATACGGCTTCTCCCCCGTGTGAGATCTCTGATGTGTGGAAAGATGGGACTTCACTAAAAAACATTTCCCACACTCAGAACAGGAATACGGCTTTTCCCCTGTGTGAGATTTCTGATGTGTGTAAAGATTGGACTTCTGTGAAAAACATTTCCCACACTCAGGACAGGAATACAGCTTCTCCCCTGTATGAGATCTCTGATGTGTATGAAGACTAGACTTGTCTGAAAACCCTTTCCCGCACTCAGGACAGGAATACGGCTTCTTCCCCCTGTGGGATCTCTGATGTGTGTAAAGATTGGACTTCTGTGAAAAACATTTCCCGCACTCAGGATAGGAATACGGCTTCTCTCCCGTGTGAAATCTTTTATGCTGATTAAGACGGAATTTAGAACAGAAGCTCTTCTTCCACTCAGTACAGGAGAAGCTCTTCCCTGTTGGAAGACCGGCCGGGTCCCACACAGTCTGAGGTTCCTCAGGATACGAGGAATCCGATGGTCCATCTACACTGGGTGGTGCCGGATGGACATTGGAGGGAGCCGGGTTTTCTCCTGGACTATACTGTGTGATGTCCTCATCTTCTACTTTCCAGTCTGGAGACAAAGTGAGACAATCCTCGGAAGTTTTCCTCATCTCCCGGCCATGGACTAAAAGACAAAGAGGATTACTAGACAGGAGCTGATTGGTTCCCCCAAACCAGGACTCCACCCACATCAGGCAGCTTGGTCTCTGAGGAGCTTACAATTCCATCCTCAAGGGAACTAGGAAATGGCTCCTCTGATCTCCTACCAGGTCATTTCTTTATTCATGGACCTTAGTCAGAGAGTGAGGAAACAACCAGAACTGTCTTTTATAGGAGGGACAGTGATGAGGGGATTATAGGACGAGGGTCCCCACCCCCTCTATCACTCATCGCCATCTTCCCAACACAAGAAGTACTGCACTTCCTTATTTAGTCCATGATTTAGTCATGAAGAACAGCGGGGCTGAGCCCTACCAGAGGTCAGAGAGTGAAGATGGGGGGGAGAACAACCAAGATGAAGACTGGACTGATCCTGAAGACCACCATCATTGGGGTATTGACTCCTCCCTCATTATCACTTTCTGTTTAAGGGTCCAAAGTTGGAGGATGTTATCACATTATTATCACCATGTAAAAGTCTGTGCTCCAATCACATCATCCGATATAAAATGTCCAGCTGGGAGGAAATGGGGGGAACAAAAGAGAATCCATATTATGTGTATATATAGCAGTGGGGGGAGGGGAGAGAGCAGAAGTCAGGACTATGTAAAGTACAACATAGAGTATATAGTGCAGAGGTCAGGAGTATGTAATGTACAACATAGTGTATATAGTGCAGGGGTCAGGAGTATGTAATGTACAACATAGAGTATATAGTGCAGGGGTCAGGAGTATGTAATGTACAACATAGAGTATATAGTGCAGGGGTCAGGAGTATGTAAAGTACAACATAGAGTATATAGTGCAGGGGTCAGGAGGAAGTAATGTACAACATAGAGTATATAGTGTAGGGGTCAGGAGTATGTAATGTACAACATAAAGTATATAGTGCAGGGGTCAGGAGTATGTAATGTACAACATAGAGTAGATAGTGCAGGGGTCAGGATGATGTAATGTACAACATAGAGTATATAGTGCAGGGGTCAGGAGTATGTAATGTACAACATAGAGTATATAGTGCAAGGGTCAGGAGGACGTAATGTACAACATAGAGTATATAGTGCAGGGGTCAGGAGTATGTAATGTACAACATAGAGTATATAGTGCAGGGGTCAGGAGTATGAAATGTATAACAGTATATAGTGCAGGGTCAGGAGTATGTAATGTACAACATAGAGTATATAGTGCAGGGGTCAGGAGGATGTAATGTACAACAGAGTATATAGTACAGGGGTCAGGAGTATGTAATGTACAACATAGAGTATATAGTGCAGGGGTCAGGAGTATGTAATGTACAACATAGAGTATATAGTGCAGGGGTCAGGAGGATGTAATGTACAACATAGAGTATATAGTGCAGGGGTCAGGAAGAGGTAACGTACAACATATTGAATAAGATACAATTGATAATACTACAGGGATAATTTTGTATCGCCCGATGCTGGGATATGTAGTTCCAGGCGCCGGGCAGGTAGTTTTGTTTAACCCTTAGCCCTGTTGTGGGCAAGCAGCAGGGCTCACCTGTCAGGTGAAAGTATTTGGGTGGCAGAGCTGCCGCCGATTGCTTCCACACAGCTTATAGTTCTAGCCTCTACCCCCCCACCTACTGTCTCCCAGGCTCCAGTTGCAAATCTGCTGGCCCAGGACCAGTTCACTGCCATCGGCTGGGGGGGAGATCAGACATGTCTGCTCCCCTCCCCTTCTTGTCCTGACTCAGAAGTGACATTATGATATCACTTCTGGTTGTCGGTTGAGAGATTTCCCGGCCATAGAGGCTGGCAAAGAATGCAATGCAGTGCGGTGTGCAGTGCATTACATCCAGGGGAGTACAGGGGAGACATTGGGGGTCTTTTAGACCTTGGATGTCTCAATAAAGAAAACCTGTCATTAAAGTAGTTTTTATTAATTGTAAAAAATTAAAAGTTACAGCCAAGCACATAACACCCCCTCAAGAAAAAAAAACATAGCCCCCCCGCATACACGCACGTAAAAAAATGTAAAAGCACACGCTGCAGCGCCTACACATGAAAATATTGATTGCCATACACGTTACATATCGCCGCACACGCCAGAATGAGAGCGATAATTCTAGCACCAGACCTCCTCCGTACTCTATACTGATGACCTGTGAGGGGCTTTGAAAGGGTCACCTATAGATAATATAGGGCACTGAAGTTCACCATTTCACGAGTGCGCACAAATTTCAGGTCTGACACGCTGGATGTCTATTTACTCGCTGCGATCTCGTCTTTCATATTTTACAAAATATAGGGTCATTTATCGCTTTTTTGTGCCCTAAAATGAACTTACTTGTATTTTTACTGAACTTTTGTGGTAATATCATACAACATAAACATTGGAACTACCAGTATTTTATTCTCCGGGGTCTTTACTTTCAGAAAATATCTCATGTTTGGGGGGTTTGTGTCATCTTCAGGACTAAAATTATTTTTTAAACTTGTGAAGAAAAAACACAAAAACGGCTCTGGAAGAGAAAGGGATAAAGGATAAGCCGGACACTCCCCTTTCCTGAGGAGCAGCCAATCAGTGCTCATTATACTACAATGTCTCTCTCCTCCCTGCTAGTCCCGGGGGGCGGGGCTGGAGACAGGCAGGGAGGGGAGGAGGAGATCTAGAGCACAATGTTAAAAATATTCCACGTTTAAGTCGCCATAAAGGCCATTTTGATTGTATAACCGACATTCCTAAAAGGTCCTCAGATTTCAATATGGTTTGGGTTACATTTTATTTTTTATCTGGACAAGTAGATTGTCATGAGGGACAAGTAGATTGGAGACCAATTTAGTCCGTGGTCAAGTCGTTTTTTTAAAAAATGTTAACACCCCTGGACTATATAGTATCAGAATGATGTAATGTACAACATAGAGTATATAGTGCAGGGGTCAGGAGTATGTAATGTACAACATAGAGTATATAGTGCAGGGGTCAGGAGTATGTAATGTACAACATAGAGTATATAGTGCAGGGGTCAGGAGTATGTAATGTACAACATAGAGTATATAGTGCAGGGGTCAGGAGTATGTAATGTACAACATAGAGTATATAGTGCAGGGGTCAGGAGTATGTAATGTACAACATAGAGTATATAGCGCAGGGGTCAGGAGTATGTAATGTACAACATAGAGTATATAGTGCAGGGGTCAGGAGTATGTAATGTACAACATAGAGTATATAGTGCAGGGGTCAGGAGTATGTAATGTACAACATAGAGTATACAGTGCAGGGGTCAGGAGAATGTAATGTACAACATAGAGTATATAGTGCAGGGGTCAGGAGTATGTAATGTACAACATAGAGTATATAGTGCAGGGGTCAGGAGTATGTAATGTACAACATAGAGTATATAGTGCAGGGGTCAGGAGTATGTAATGTACAACATAGAGTATATAGTGCAGGGGTCAGGAGTATGTAATGTACAACATAGAGTATATAGTGCAGGGGTCAGGAGTATGTAATGTACAACATAGAGTATATAGTGCAGGGGTCAGGAGTATGTAATGTACAACAGAGTATATAGTGCAGGGGTCAGGAGTATGTAATGTACAACATAGAGTATATAGTGCAGGGGTCAGGAGTATGTAATGTACAACATAGAGTATATAGTGCAGGGGTCAGGAGTATGTAATGTACAACATAGAGTATATAGTGCAGGGGTCAGGAGTATGTAATGTACAACATAGAGTATATAGTGCAGGGGTCAGGAGTATGTAATGTACAACATAGAGTATATAGTGCAGGGGTCAGGAGTATGTAATGTACAACATAGAGTATATAGTGCAGGGGTCAGGAGTATGTAATGTACAATATAAATTCTATAGTTTAATGGTCAGGACTGATAATATTGTTATTCAGTAATTAACCTCCTTAGCGGTATTCCTGAGTGTAGCTTGGGGTAAAATTTCAGTACCAATATCGGTAACCCCAAGCTACACTCGGGCTTACCATGCGGCGTTCTCCGGGGGTCCCTGCATCACTTACCTTGTCCTTCGCTCCACGTACAGGCGCCGGAACCGGCGGGAAATTTGAAATTTTTTAAAAATGTCATTTTTGCTGTCATTGCTGTTTCAATGCATTTCACATATATTTTGTCCCTAGTGCTTTGTCTGGCGCCCTGCCTGCATTTTGTCTGTTCTTTCTGCCTGGAAACTTAGTAAAGTCCATGGCGTCCAAAAAGCGTCCCTTTACGTCAAAAGCGGTTTTAGAACAGCGATAGTAAATCAGAACCACTTGCAGAATTGAGTGATAATGATTCGTGGGGGAAATTCCTCATCAGACACTGAAAACGATTTTGCGACTTTGCTCAGCGATGTGCGAATTTGCCTCTGTATTTCAAATTTCAGTGTTTTTGGTTTGATTATATTATTGAATTAAATTTATTATTATTATATTATTTATTAAATTATAATTTATGATTTCGTGTTTCAAGTTTTATCATATCCGGGATGTTTACTAGACTCTTGTTCGGACAGATTTCAGTGAGTTATTCCTAAAAATTACAGCCTACAATAAAAAAACAACATATTTCCATGCAAAATAATGGTACCGCTTTCAGCACAAAAAATCAGAAAGAATCATACCGCCAGGGAGGTTAAAGGTCCTTAAAGGGTCGCTTGTCTCCCATCTCCTGAGACTGCACTCAGTGACTTGGGTCTGAGACACTACAGACATATCCCTCCACCCGGCACAGCCAGCAGATAACAGAGAAAGTCCCCTGGAGGAGTCAGGCACAAGGCAGGAGACCCCAGTCACATGTCCTGGGTGCCTACATTATGCAATGCTTAGAGTAAAAATCAACATTTTGCTGCCAGCTGAACCCCAGAACCTCCATAAATCCAGTCTAGAGACATAAATTGTGTCTGCAGCACAGAGAAGGAAGATTATCCGAGAGAAATCCAGGAATACAGGACGGGGAACACAGCTCAGGAAAGTGACCAGGGGATTACAGGCTGATATCACCCCGCCCCCGCCCTACTCTGGACCAATCAGTGAGCAGTATGGGTGGAGGAATGGATTTAGTGTTCATGACCCACCTGTGCTGATCTCTGTAGGAGTGTCCTCCTCTATAAATGTCCCCGTTATTCCATCCTCCTCCATAGACTGCTGATCATCCCTCACATACGCCTCTTCTTCTTCTGCTTTCACCTCAAATTCTATATTGATTGGATCTCCACTCTAAATCAAGGAAATGAGAGAAAATCATCTGTAAAATATAAACTCACATAAAAGAACTCCACACATTGCCTCTATGAGTTCATGTTCTAGATGCTCCATCCCACCAACCTTGCAATGGGGAGGGATGGTGTGACCTTCCTGTGTGGAATCCCGGGAATACAGAGGACGGGGACATCTCTCTGGTGGGTTCCTTGTATTAGGTGGCTCCATCATATCCTTGTGTCCTTCTGAAAACTCCTCCATCACTCCATACTCCTCATCCTCCTCTTTATACTCTTCTTTAACATCAATATTATCATCCCCGAGGATTCCACTCTGAAAGATATAATAAAACATTCATTGTAACAAACATGCTGTGTATAAATCACAACTACCAATAATTGTCATCATCTACCTGATGATGGTGAGGGATGGTGTGACCTTCCTGTGTGGAATCCCGGGAATACAGAGGACGGGGACATCTCTCTGGTGGGTTCCCATGACTGGATCCATCTGTAGGAAACACACACACTGACTGAATCCATTGTTTCTATGTGTTTATCAGATGATGGGGGATCTAGGTGGATCCTCCGTACTGCTCTCTCCTTTACAATAAAGTCTCCTCTTACCCGGTGATGTGAGGGGCGGCTGATTGTCCATCATGACGTCCTTGTAGAGATCCTTGTGTCCTTCTAAATACTCCCACTCCTCCATGGAGAAATAGACAGTGACACCATGACACCTTATAGGAACCTGACACACACAATGATACAGTCACCATCCAGACACATCCCTTGTCTGTTACTGGAGAATGTCCCAGAATTCCCGGCACCGCTCACCTCTCCTGTCAGCAGCTCAGTGATCTCTCTGGTGACTTCTAGAATCTTCTTCTTCTTTCTCTCTTCTATCAGGGAGGGAGGTGGAGGCAATGTGATGTCATATGATCTCCAGACTTCACAGAAGGAAAACTCTACATCTGAACACAAATAGTCACATCAAATGATATTCCCAGAATCCTCCTCACCTCTCCATTCAGGTCTCTATTTTATTAAAGCCCCACTTCAGGCTGAGGTATAATTCCCCCCCATAGGACCCCCACACTACGCAGGGTATAGGCTTGTTGCAGCATTCTGATGTCATTACATACAACGCAGGACCAACAGTCCCACTTTACATGTGAGGATACCAAGGGGCCCCCACATCCTAAGAGCATCAGAAAAAATCAGATGGAGGGACATTGGGAGGAGGAGCTGTGAGGTCAGTGTGATGTCATAGGATTCTCTGACTCTGGATGGAGGGGCATTGGGAGGAGGAGCTGTGAGGTCAGTGTGATGTCATAGGATTCTCTGACTCTGGATGGAGGGACATTGGGATGGGGAGATTTGAGGGGTCCTCTATATGAGGCTCCCATGCAAACTAAATCCTTGTTCCTGGGTGCGTCCTACCTCTCCTAAACTGAAGAGTGACCTTTGACCTTTACCATCCAGAAATCTGTCGGGAATCTGTGGAAGTAAGCTGTCATGTGATCAGGTGACGTGCGGAGGAACGGAGTGTAAATAGCAGACAATTGTCTCCAGAGCCCCTAATGGTGGGGATGGATTTGGCGGCGTGCTGGTGCCAAGTTTCCTCCCCCCAGGGTCACTGCAGGTGTGGAGAAAAGCTGTGTAAGAGGATATGGAGGAGAGATGAGGAGGAGATCCAGGAATCAGGAGAAAGGTCAGGGCAAGCAACAGATGAGCGCATCCAAGAGACCAAGCCGGGGTCACTACACAGAAAATCAATCCAAGGAAACAACAGGCAGGACGAGGAATAGCAAGAAGGAGCTGAGAGACAAATGAGAATATTGCTCAGCCAATGGGAGATGATCTCAGCATGACTTCCATCATGAAGGAGATGAGGGGGAGGGGAGGAAGTCACTGAAGGTGACCATAGATCCATGGAAATTCAGCTGGTTCAGCAGGGATCGCTCACATTTCCATCCATGTGTGGCCACTGCCGGATAAAAGCCACTCCCCCAGCGGCTGCAGCCAATAGCTTCAGTGCTGATCTGTGTATTCTGAGAGCGGAGGAGTCCCCCCATTGTCAGAATACAAGAGTGCAGCGGGGAGGATTCCCCCATCCACCTCCAATGTGTGGATGGGGGAATCACTTCAGTTTTTATGGTCATCCCGCTGGCTGAACGATAAAACTGAACCATGTAGGCCAGCTTTGGGAGCAAGATATATTATCTTAACTAGGAAAACGCATTGACTCCTGGTAAATTCAGAACAATTGGTGTATTTATATTTGTGTATACGTTGACCAGTTCTCACCTCCAGCTGCACCCGTTTTATAACTGTAGTCTGTTTCCTGAGAAACATCCCCCACTATTCATGTGATCGTTATCAGCTTCTAATTGGGGTGGAGTTGAATGTTCATTTGAGCATCTCCCTATAAATTTAGATCAGCTCATGGGGGGGAGACCACTGATGGGGGGCACAGTCTCTGATGGGGTGCTGCATTGCGTGAGTGCTGCGTTGATGGAGTGCTAAGACGAAGCAGTTAAACACAGCAGTTGAACTAAAGCAGGAGAACTCAAGCAGCAGGAAGGTACAACAGCAAGAAACTCTACTACATGCTGGACAGACCAAGTAAACACCCCGGGAAACATCTCTTACCTGCCTGAGTCCCACTTCGTCTCCCATGTTACTTTTCTCACCCTTCTTCTGTTAACCTCTGGGGATATTATCGCTCCAGAGGGGACGCAACCCCTGCTCCTGAGGAAACGCCGCCACCACCCCCACCCCCGTTGGTACCCTTGCCTGCCACTCCAGAGGTCCTGCCATTGCCCAGGAGGAGTACTGGGGGCCCTGTCCCCTGCGGCCTACCGCTGCCTCTAAGCCTTGCTACTGCCCAACGCCCGAACCAGGACCCCGCCTTCCGCACCAGTGAGAGGGGAGCCTCCACCACCGCCTCCCCTACCTACAGCCGCCACAGTGAGAGGAGAAGCAGAAACCACCCCCACCGGCACCAGGAGGGCAAGCCACCACTACCAGATCTTCTTCCTTGCTCCCCACTGTATACCACACAACTGTGCCCCTGCCACCGCACAGCCCCGAGCCCCGTCTAATCCAGCAGAGGCGAGCCTGCACCCACTGACGCCGGGCCCTACAACACCTACGATCGCCAGACCCTACCGCTCCCACAGACGCTGGGCCCCTTAGCACCCTCAGTCGCTGGCCCGCAGCATCCACATGCACTGACCCACAACACCCACTGACGCCGGGCCCTACTGCGCCTACCAACGCCTAGCCCACTCCACCTCCAGACGCCAGGCCTTCAGCACCTCCACTCATTCCAACCCCCAGCTCAACTTGACCTAAAGACTTGAACCCTTGTTGAAAGCCACCACAATGAGAGACCCCTCTGCACCCCAGACTGTCACCACTCAAGCGCCCCTGGAAACCATCCATCCACACCTGATCCCCTCTCCCTTCTCCCCTAAGCTCCAGCCACCAGAAGACACATCGATGAGATAGTCCAGCGGGCAGATGCGTATCGACAACCAAGCCTCCCACCACTCCTATCCGCCCTCCTGGGCACCTCCCTAAAATGCCTCTTCCACTCCTTCTCATTTTACTCTCCTCCGTTCCCAAAATCCATTCACTATATCCCTCCGCTCCTCCCAAACAATTGTATATTGTGTCCTCACTGCTTCCTTCACCCCTCCACGGCACCCACCACCTTCTCCTAATACTCCACTCTCCCACTGACCCGAACACCTCCACTAGTGGTTTCTCACGCTCCTGCACATCCCGCTCCCATGCCACCTTTCTTACCCTTCTCCTCCTCCTAACCGCCGGGGACATCTCCCCAAATCCTGGCCCTCCACCACCTCCCTCACCCACACAACACCCTCCCGCCTCCACGTCCTGCCGCAACTTAGTATCTGTCCCCCTGCTCCCTAAAATCTCCCCCCCGTTTTCATATGCACTCCTGAACGTCCAATCGGTGTGCAACAAGCTTACCGCCATCCACGACCTCTTTGTTTTCCGCTCCCTCAACCTCCTAGCGATCACAGAAACCTGGATCCAGGCCACTGACTCTACCTCCCCTGCTGCACTCTCCTATGGAGGTCTCACCTGGACCCACTCACCCAGGACCAACGGTCGTAAAGGTGGTGGGGTTGGCCTGCTCCTGTCACCGCAGAGCACCTTCCGAGTCCTCCCAAACCCCCCTCCCTATCCTTCTCCTCCTTCGAGGCCCACTGCGTCCGACTATTCTCCCCAACCCCCCTGAAGATTGCTGTGATATACCGGCCTCCTGGATCCATACCCCGCTTCCTGGATGACTTTTCCTATTGGCTACCGTTTTTTCTCTCCTCTGAGCTACCCACCATCATCCTTGGGGATTTCAACATCCCCGTCAACCTCAACAACCCGGACACATCCCATCTCCTCCACTTAACCTCCTCCTTTGCACTTGCACAGTGCATACAATTCACCACCCACTCTGACGGTAATATCCTTGATCTTGTCTTCTCCAACCGCTGCGCTCCCCACAACCTCACTAACACCCCCTTCCCTCTCTCTGACCACAACCTGATTACCTTCTCTATCTCCTCATCCTCCAACGCCTACCCCTCCAAATGTCACACTACTACCAGCCGTAACCTCCGCAACCTTAACCCTGCCCCCCTCCACTCTGCAGCTGATCAACTCCATGACCGCATCCTTCCCCTGTCCTGCCCCAACTTGGCTATGACTGCCTACAACAACGCGCTGTCAGCAGCCCTTGACTCACTAGCGCCACACGCAACATCAGACCCCGACCGCTCCAGCCCTGGCAGACTGATCACAACAAAACCCTCAAACGACACAGTCGTGCCCTGGAGTGACTATGGCGCAAAACCAAATCCCAACAAGCCTTCACCCGCTACAAATCTGCCTTCCGCACCTACACCTCCTCCCTCCACGCAGCCAAACAAGCCTACTTCCTGACCCTCATCAAGGCCCTCTCCTCCAATCCTCGCTGACTCTTCTCCACCTTCAACTTTCTACTCTCTCCACCCCCACCTCCACCCAGCACCTCACTCACCGCCCTTGAGATTGCCAATCACTTCAAAAACAAGATTGACACAATTCGCAAGGACATTGCCGCAACTCACACGCCCTCTCAACCCGTCCCCTCTCACACAGCTACCCCCTCAACCCCCCTCCCCCTCGACATTACCCGCAGGGACTTCATCGCTGCTCAAACTCCCCCCAACCCCGTTCCCCCTCACTCAGCTACCCCCTCATCACCCCTCTCCCATGGCCCCACCACTGCTCTGACCCCCACTTCCACCCCACCCTACATTCCTCATACTGAAGACCCCCAACACTCCGCACCTTTGGCCTTACTACCATCGAGGAAGTCTCCAAGATCCTCTCTGATGCCCGCCTCACCACCTGCCCCCTCGACCCTATCCCCTCACAATTCCTACGACCTCCCTCCTCCTCCATCCTACGCTCCCTCACCCACATCTTCAATCTCTCCCTCTCCTCCGGCACTTTCCCCTCCCCTCTGAAGCATGCACACATCACCCCCATACATTTAAAAGCCCTCCCTGGACCCCAATGACCCGAACAACCTCAGACCCATCTCCCTGCTCCCATTCACATCCAAACTCCTCGAGCACCTAGTCTACAGCCGCCTAAGCTCTCACCTCAACGACAACAACCTCCTCGATCCCCTACAGTCCGGCTTCCATCCCCTACACTCCACCGAAACTGCCTTACTCAAACTCTCCAACGACCTTCTAACCGCCAAAGCTAATGGCCACTATTCAGTGCTCCTACTCCTTGACCTCTCTGCGGCCTTCGACACAGTCGACCGCCCCCTCCTCCTCAAAAAACTACACTCCCTTGGCCTCAGAGATTCTGCTCTCTCCTGGCTCTCATCCTACCTATCACAACGCTCTTTCAGCGTTACCTATAATGCTACCACCTCCCCCTCACTCCCCCTCTCTGTTGGGGTACCTCAAGGCTCGGTCCTCGGGCCCCTTCTCTTCTCCATCTACACCTCCTCCCTTGGCCAACTCATACACTCTCACGGCTTCAACTACCACCTCTATGCCAACGACACACAAATCTATCTCTCAACCCCCCACCTCACCCCCTCGGTCTCTGCCCGAATCACACACCTACTCAGCGACATATCAGACTGGATGTCACTCCACTTCCTTAAACTGAACCTCTCCAAAACCGAGTTTCTTGTCTTCCCCCAGCCCGGACCCCACCCCCCATTGATTTCTCCATCACATCCAACAACGCCACCATCAAACTCCACCTCCGCAACATCGCCAAAATCCGCACGTTCCTAACCCCAGAAACCACTAAACAGCTCATCCACTCCCTCATCATATCACGACTCGACTACTGCAACTCCCTCCTCACTGGCCTGCCTCGCCGCTGGCTATCCCCGCTTCAGTCCATCCTGAATACGGCTGTTAGACTCATTCACCTTTCCAACCGCTCCATCTCCGCCACCCCCCTCTGCCAATCCCTCCACTGGCTTCCGATTGCCCAACGGATCAAATTCAAAATCCTAACACTGACGTACAAAGCCGTCCACCATACTGCCCCGAACTACATCACTGACCTAATATCCAAGTACCGCCCAGCACGCACATTCCGCTCCTCACAGGACCTCCTTCTCTCTAGTTCCCTGGTCTCCTCCTCCCATGCCCGCCTCCAGGACTTCTCCAGGGTGTCACCCATCCTCTGGAACTCCCTGTCCCAACCCATCAGATTATCACCTACTCTCCTCTCCTTTAGGCGCACCCTGAAAACCCACCTCTTCAGGGAAGCCTACCCCACCCCCTGCTAACTTGCCGACCTCCTCCACTCTTCCTACCACTCCATCCCCCACAGCTATCTCCTCCTGTGCCACCACCCCCTCCCTCCTAGATTGTAAGCTCCAAAGAGCAGGGCCCTCGATCCCCTCATGTTTTGCATTGTATTGGTATTGTTCTGTCACATGTTCTGTCCCCCTTTGTAATGTACAGCGCTGAGCGAACTATTGGCGCTTTATAAATACTATATAATAATAATAATCAACTCATCCCCCTGAAGGGGTGAATCTACATATTACCTCCTCTGCAGCCAGATGCAGTAAGGTCACCTTGTACCACATGGAATGTCCTGTCTGTACCTGACATCACTTCCTGTCTGTACCTGACATCACTTCCTGTCTGTCTTCCATAGAGACTTCCTGTCTGGGTAGAAGTGAGATCCCCACCTTGTGGAGCTCAGAGGAACTGCAGCCCCGAGAAGCGTCTGGTAGTGTGACCCCGGCCTTGTGCTGGGTGTGTATGGACTGTAGATCCTTATAGAGGGGTCACCTCCACTCCCACCAAGGGGGACAGAAATATATGACTGCTCGGGGGAGGGGTTTTGGCTCCTTTGATTTTGCAGTAACATTGATGGCAGATTTAGTCCTGTAGAACATCTGGTATATGGATACAAAGCCCCCCAGCTGGGAGTAAAGGGTGGAAATGGCTGGTGACCCCCAGATTTGGGCAATGATGTCATCACTATAAATGGATAAAACCCGCGCTATGTGTAACAACTCCAAACCTACAAAAACCTTCTAGCGGACTGCTGCTGTAACAAAGGGAAGGATTCCCTGTCATCTAGAAGAGCATTATGTGTCACAGCGCTGTCCTATTGTGTGTGCACAGAAATCATCACAAATACACTACAAATATGTGGAGACATTCAGAGATAAAGAGCTCGGGGCTCCAAATCCTATTCTCTGCACATCCACTGCTTCCACTTTACACCCACTTCATTGGTCTTATGGGGTTTATCAATAAATGAAGGAAACTGAACCGTGTGCAAATCCATCCACAACATAAAGTGCTTTGTGCTCAAGATGCTGCTCCCTGCACATCCACTGCTTCCACTTTACACCCACTTCATTCATCTCATCAGATTTGCTGCTATAGGAAATCATCTCAAATCCTGTGCAAATCCATGGAGACAGACAATATTGTGTGCTCAGTATAGTGTTCTCTGCAAGTCCACCGCTTCCACTTTGCATCTACTTCAATCCACTTATTTTACTCCAAAAATCCACCAATCAGTGAAAAGTTGATAAGGTGTGAAAGTGCTCCGCCCTCCAAACTGTGTCAGCTGTAGTGTAGCCCCGCCTTCTTCCACCTCTTGTACACGGGATGGTGAGGGCGCCCCCTAGTAGTGCTTCCCCCTCACCACACCAATAGGACTCCCAGCTTTTCAGCTCCCAGAGTCAGAAACATCCTTCACACTCTCCTCATCTCCGATGGTAAAGGAACCGGATCCTCCTCGCTCACTCCTGCAAGTCTGCTGCGGGTTCTGCCAGTCTCCCTCCTAGACTCCGCCTCCGACCGCCATTCCAGCAGGAGCTCCGCCTCTAAATACACACTCAGGGAGGAGAGAAAGGGGAACCTGACATCGTGTGACACCTTTTATTACATGGAAATACGAAAACCAACGGGACTAATGCAATCACATTTACTGCAAAATCAGAGGAGCCAAAATCCCTCCCCCGAGAAGTCAGGCTGCAGGAGATCTGCTGAGACATAGAGAGGGAAATGGGTACTAATAGGCTGCAGGAGATCTGCTGAGACATAGAGAGGGAAATGGGAGCTAATAGGCTGCAGGAGATCTCCTGAGACATAGAAAGGGAAATGGGTGCTAATAGGCTGCAGAAGATCCGCTGAGACGTAGAGAGGGAAATAGGAGCTAATAGGCTGCGGGAGATCCGCTGAGACGTAGAGAGGGAAATGGGAGCTAACAGGCTGCGGGAGATCCGCTGAGACATAGAGAGGGAAATGGGTGCTAATAGGCTGCGGGAGATCTGCTGAGACATAGAAAGGGAAATGGGTGCTAATAGGCTGCAGGAGATCTGCTGAGACATAGAGAGAGAAATGGGTGCTAATAGGCTGCAGGGGATCTGCTGAGACATAGAGAGAGAAATGGGAGCTAATAGGCTGCAGGAGATCCGCTGAGACATAGAGAGGGAAATGGGAGCTAATAGGATGCAGGAGATCTGCTGAGACAATGAAATGTGTATGAAATGGATGGCTGTGCAGACACTCCCAGAAGATGATGTCATTATGAGTGGATTGATATATATTTTTGCATTGTCCCCCCCAGAAGGATCAGGTTTGGCGGGATCGCTCTCATTAGCTATACATTTGTATTTTGTGTTCTGTGTTTGTAAGACTTTTCTATATGTAATAAGAGATGTTTGTTGAACAGTTGGTTACATAAGAGTTACATTTATTTCTTCTTCTTTTATTCAGTAATGTTTCATCTCCCGTAGTATCCCTGTAAGGTACATATTATACAGGAAGGGGGATTATGGGATGGATCTCGGGGCTGCAGTTCCTCTGAACTCCACAAGGTGGGGATCTCACCTATACTCACACAGGAAGTCTCTATGGAATGCAGACAGGAAGTGATGTCAGGCACAGACAGGAAGTGATGTCAGACACAGACAGGAAGTTCCAGATGAGAGGTGAGGCAGGAAGAAGTATAGAGGAGACGTTGGTGGAAGTGGCAGCAGAGGAGGTAATAAGATGTTATTTCCTATTTACAACAAATGTATATAAATCTGAGGCTCTTTTAGGAATGTTGGGGGTTTAAGCAATGAAAGGGGCTTTATAGCAACTTAAATGTGTAATATGTGTAACATTGCGCTGTTTATCTCCTCCTCCCCTCCCCCGCCTGTCTCCAGCACCGCACCCGGGGACTAGCAGGGAGGGGAGAGACCTTTCAGTGTAATGAGAACCGATTGGCTGCTCCTCAGGAAAGGGGAGTGTCCGGCTTATCCTTTCTCCCTTTCACTCCCAGAGCTGTTTTGGCATTTTTTGCACGTTTAAAAAATCATTTTATCCTGAAGATGACAGAAAACCCCCAAAATATCAATTTTCTGAAAGTAGAGACTTTAGAGAATAAAATAATGTCAGTTCCAATTTTTATGTCACAAAATATCACAAAGATCTAGGAAATGCCAAATTTCAGTAAAAAAATATTATTATTATTACATTGAGTTTATATAGCGCCAAAGGGTTTGCTCAGCGCTGTACAATAGAGGGGGGGACAATACATGAAACATTACAGTAACATTACAGATAGGTTTTCAGGGAGCGCCTGAAGGCGAGGAGTTAAGGTGACAGTCGGATGGATTCGGGTAGTGAGTTCCAGAGGATGGGGAGGACCTGGAGAAGTCTTGCAGTCATGCGTGGGAGGAGGAGACCAGGGAGAAAGACAGAAGGAGGTCCTGTGAGGAGCGAAGGGTACGGGTAGGGTGGTACTTGGGGATCAGGTCGGTGAGGTAGTTAGAGGCAGTGTTGTGAATGGCTTTGTAGGTCAGAGTTAGTTTGAATTTGATGCGTTGGCAATCGGAAGCCAGTGGAGGGATAGGCAGAGGGGGGGGGAGCCAGTGGAGGGAGAGGCAGAGGGGGTGGAGCCAGTGGAGGGATAGGCAGAGGGGGGTGGAGCCAGTGGAGGGAGAGGCAGAGGGGTGTGGCAGAGGTGGAGCGGCTGGTGAGGTGGATGAGTCTGGCCGCTGAGTTCAGGATGGTCTGAAGCGGGGAGAGCCTGCGCTGTGGTAGGCCGGTGAGGAGGGAGTTGCAGTAGTCAAGGCGTGAGATGATGAGGGAGTGTACGAGTAGTTTAGCGGTGTCAGGGGTAAGGAAGTAGCGTATCTTGGCGATGTTGCGGAGGTGGAGTCTGCAAGTGTTTGTAAGTGATTTGACATGAGGTTGGAAGGAAAGGTTTGAGTCCAGAATGACGCCAAGGACTTTGGCTTGCGGGGCGGGATTGATGGTGCTGTTGTTGGTGATGATGGATAGGATGGGGGGGGGGGCGCGGGCTGGGGGGAAGACGAGAAGCTCGGTTTTGGAGAGGTTAAGCTTGAGGAAATGTAGCGACATCCAGTCTGAGATGTCATTTAGGAGGTGAGTGATGCGGGCGGAGAATGTGGAGGTGAGGTGAGGGGTGGATAGGTAATTTTGAGTGTCATCAGCGTAGAGGTGGTAGTTGAAGCCGTGAGAGTGTATGAGTTTGCCAAGGGAGGAGGTGTAGATGGAGAAGAGAAGGGGTCCAAGGACAGAGTCTTGGGGGACCCCAACAGAGAGGGGGAGGGAAGGGGAGGTGGCACCGTGTAGGAAACGCTGAAGGAGCGTCGGGATAGGTAAGAGGAGAACCAGGAGAGAGCGGTGTCTCTGATGCCAAGGGAGAGTAGTTTATTAAGGAGGAGGGGGTGGTCAACTGTGTCGAAGGCCGCAGAGAGGTCCAGGAGAAGGAGGACAGAGTAGTCGCCTTTGGCTTTGGCAGTTAGTAGGTCGTTGGTGATTTTGAGGAGGGCGGTTTCGGTGGAGTGTAGGGGATGGAAGCCAGACTGTAGTGGATCAAGGAGGTTGTTGTCAGTTAGGTGGGCGCTTAAGCGGTCGTAGACTAAGCGCTCGAGGAGTTTGGAAGTGAGTGGCAGCAGGGAGATGGGTCTGAGGTTGTTTGGGTCAGTGGGGTCCAGGGAGGGCTTTTTGAGTATGGGGGTGATGTGCGCATGCTTTAGGGGGGAGGGTAATGTGCCAGCAGAGAGGGAGAGATTGAAGATATGGGTGAGGGAGCGGATGAGGGAAGAGGGGGGTGACCGAAGGAGTTGAGAGGGGATAGGGTCCAAGGGGCAGGTAGTGAGGCGGGCTTCTGAGAAAACCCTGGTGACTTCCTCAGTGGTAGCGGGGCTGAAGGATTACAGTGCTGGGGGGGTTACGGTAAGCGGGGCCTTGGGTGTGGTGGGGGGCAGTGTGGTTGCGAGGTCAGGGGAGGGGAGAGAAGAGGGGGTGATGGGGGGGAGGCTAGGTGGGGAGGTAGATTGCGAGTTGACTATGTCCTTACGGATTGCGTCAATCTTGTTGTGGAAATGAGTGGCAATCTCGTGGGAGGTGAGTGAGGTACTGAGTGGAGGGGGGGGAGAGCAGGGAGTTGAAGGTGGAGAAGAGTCAGCGAGGGCAGGAGGAGAGGGTGTTGATCAGATTTACAAAGTAGGCCTGCTTGGTGGCATGGAGGGAGGAGGTGAAAGTGAGGAAGGCAGATTTGTAGAGGGAGAATGCGTGAGGGGACCTGGTTTTGCGCCATAGTCTCTCCAGTGCACGACTGCGACGTTTGAGGCGTTTAGTATGGTCGTTCTGCCATGGTTGAAGCGGTCTGGGTTTGATGTTGCGTGTGGTAAGGGGTGCCAGAGAGTCTAGGGCAGCTGACAGTGAGTCGTTGTACGTGGTGGTGGCTAGGTCAGGACATGACAGTGGAAGGATGCTGCCGCGTAGGCGGTCGGCAGCAAAGTGGAGGGGGGCCGGGTTCAGGTTGCGGAGGTTGCGACTGGTGATGGTTTGGCGCTTTTGGGGGGTGGAGTTGGGGGAAGGGGAGACAGAGAACATGAGGAGGTGGTGGTCGGAGAGAGGGAAGGGGGTGTTAGTGAACTGGTTGAGGGTACAGAGGTGGGAGAAGACGAGGTCCAGGGTGTTCCCATCGATGTGGGTGGAGGATTGAGTGTATTGTGTGAGTGCGAAGGAGGATACACTTAAGTTAATTTCAGGGCACAAAAAAGCAATAAATGACCCATTTATTTGTAAAAATATAAAAGCCGAGGTTGCAGCGAGTAAATAGATATCCAACATGTCAAACCTTAAGTTGACATGTTGGATACCTTTTGCCATGCATATATGTGGGGGTGCCTTAAAATTTTTCAAGGGGAGGAGTTATGTACTTGGGTGTAACTTTAATTCTTTACAATTAAAGAAAAACATTTTACTTAAGGGGACAAAGTCATCTATGTGATGACTTTTGATGAGAGGTTCTCTTTATTGAGACATCCAGGGTCTAAAAGACCCCCAATGTCTCCCCTGTACTCCACTGGATGTAATGTAGAGCACATCGCACCGCATTATATTCTTTGTCGTCCTCGATGGTTGGGAAATCTGTCATAACGTCACTTCTGGGTCAGGACAAGAAGGGAGTGAACATCTACTCCGTCCCCTCTACCCTCCGGGACCCACTGACCCGGGCCCACAAATATACAAGCAGAGCCAGGGAAGCATAGTAGGTACAGGGGAGGTTCACACACACGGGGTGGCAGAGGCTGGCACCTGAAAGGAGAGCCCTGCAGCTTGCCCACAGCAGGGATAAAGATTAAAAACAATACTTGCCAGGTGGGGCTACAATACCTCTGGTGGGGCTCAGTCCCGCTGTTCTTCATGACTAAATCATGGACTAAATAAGGAAGTGCAGTACTTCTTGTGTTGGGAAGATGGCGATGAGTGATAGAGGGGGTGGGGGCCCTCGTCCTATAATCCCCTCATCACTGTCCTTCCTATAAAAGACAGTTCTGGTTGTTTCTTCACTCTCTGACCTCTGGTGGGGGTCAGCCCCGCTGTTCTTCATGACTAAATCATGGAGTAAATAAGGAAGTGCTGTACTTCTTGTGTTGGGAAGATGGCAATGAGTGATAAAGGGGGTGGGGACCCTCGTCCTATAATCCCCTCATCACTGTCCCTCCTATAAAAGACAGTTCTGGTTGTTTCTTCACTCTCTGACCTCTGGTGGGGCTCAGCCCCGCTGTTCTTCATGACTAAATCTTGGAGTAAATAAGGAAGTGCAGTACTTCTTGTGTTGGGCAGGTGGCGATGAGTGATAGAGGGGGTGGCAGCTCCCTCAGGCCTCTGCAAAGCCTTCTCTGCCCTCCGGCACAGTGAGTATCTGCTCTCCTATTCCCCACTCTGACAGCCATGCAGAGGTTCCTGAACCCCCAGAACCATCGCTGAAAGAAATATTAACAGCAGTCCACACTCATGGCACATCGCTCACACAGCTTACTGTGGAATATAAAAGCATGAAAGAGGACATTTTATTTATCCGCCATGATATGCACAAGATGAGAGAGAGGGCGACCACCATTGAAGGCAGGGTGAGCACATTGGAGGATGAACTCCCTCCATTGTAACAAGATGTACATTCTAACACCATGAGAACATCTGAGCACCTGGCCAGATCAGAGGACATGGAGAATCACCTACGTAGGAGCAACCTTCACCTGGTAGGCTTGCCTGAGAAAGCTGAGGGAAAGAATCCTGTGGGATTTATTGAGACTTGGTTACTGAATACATTCGGCAAAGATGACCTAACACCTTTTTTCTCAGTGGAAAGAGCCTATCGGGTCCCACCCCGTCCTCCACCAGGGGCCTCTGACAGACCTTGTCTACTGAAACTTTTACATTAAAAGGATAGAGATGTCATCCTCCATCTTGCTAGACAACCACCTGCCATGGAAATACAAGGTGCAAAAATATCTATATTTCCAGATTTCTCAGCTAAAATCCAGCGTAAGCGAGCCAGATCTACTGATGTTAAATGCCGCCTACGTGTGATCCAAGTGTCTTACTCCATGCTTTATCCTGAGAAGCTACAAGTCATAACAGATGGCTCCGTACAATTCTATGACTCCCCTGCAGCAGCAGCTACCTGGCTGGATAGGAATGAAAGGTGCTTATGTCCAGCTCCAGTATGACTTATCCATTGCCCGGCGTTCCCAACTCAAATTTCTCCTTGTCTCTCCCTTAGTATGAAAGCGGAGTTCAGGGATGAGTAGATTGCCTGTTTTGCTTTAGTAACAGATGACTCTCATGGCTACACCCTTTGGAATGTCACATATAGTCCTTTTGCTTTCCCCTTCTGTTACCCTGCGGGGCGTTTTTGAGTTGACTCAGGTTTGCCCATGTTTGGGCCTAAGCTGGTATTTTTTATATTTTTTTCACTTGCTATGCTGTCTCTGGACCGGAAAACATCCTACGCCAATTATCGCCTACTGGAGTGTGAGAGGAGATCCAGCGTCTCTGGGTGTTCCCTATAATTGTATATATCGTGCTGACGATATCCCACCAAACACTTCCTTGGGACACGGAACACTACCCCTGAGGAATCACACTCCTAGTCTTCATAACCTCCTTCATAACTATGAGTAATCAAAAGGATATTGTCCTTTCTTGGAATGTCCATGGCCTGCATGACCCAAAGAAGAGAACGTCTGTCTTCACATTCCTCAGCCATCAAAACCCTTCCATTGTACGCCTTCAGGAGACTCACATGACTTTGGATACTCTTCATCTTTTGAAACGCTCTGAGTTCCCCCTTCAGTTCCATGCTACACACTCTCAGTACTCTAGGGGCATGAGTATCATGGTTGTCAGAGGAGTACCTTTCATGGTTATCTCATCCAAAATAGATCCGTTGGGTCGTTATATATTTCTGTTATACAATTGGGACTCTCATTTATGTGTTCTTGCAAATATGTATGTACCTCCACCATTTCATATGGAGACGGTGAGATGTCTGTTTCAATTTATAGCCACCCATCCACAAACACCATTATTGGTAATGGGGGACATTAACACAGTTTTGGATACTTCCTTAGATCTCTTAAAAAAATTCTCCCCACTTGGCCCTAGACAAATCACTCCTTTTGTCCACCACATGAAGGAAATTGGACTCCGGGACTTATGGCGATCCCTCCACCCACTAGATGCTCAAATTTAATGTCACTCCTCGCTATCCCATATAGATTTGGCATTGGGTTCCAATCTGATTCTACCATATACACCTCAGGTGACCTCTTTAGCTGGGAGCCTATCTGATCATTCCCAATGCGTATATCCTTGTCCCTGAAAAGGTCCTCTACATTTACATTGTGGAAACTCTCTTCACTGACTTAATGCATAAACAATTACAGGGCTTTCTACTTGGATACAGACATTCAACATCTCCTATGATTGTTTGGGATGCTTTGAAAGCATATATTAGAGGCACGTATATCAAAGACATTTCCAGAATGAAGACTAACTCCAGACAGTGGGAGGTTGAGGCCGGCCAAGAGAGGGGGTGCTTGTGGCACAACAGTTTCTGCGCACTGTCCAACTTCAGCATGCTGAAAATAAACATTTTTTCTTCTCAAGCCTTGAGGAGGGGGAAAAGACGGGTCATATTCTCGCAATCATTGCAAAAGCTCAGTAACCATCTTCTCATATCTCTTCTTCAAAACTGTCCTCGACTCAATTGGTCACAGATACCCCCTCCATCTTACAAGGCTTTAGATCTTTTCATGAAATGCTCTACTCTCCCAAAGTGTCTTCTGATGACTCTACCATGCGGGAGTTTTTAACACTTCCTCAACTTACTATTCATCAAAGGCAAAAGCTTAAAGCACCACTCACTCCTGAAGACTTGCAGATGGCTGGAGCTTCATACTCCAATTCCAAGGCTCCTGGTGGAGATGGGCTGCCCATGGAAATTTACAAATAATTGGGGGAATACTTCTACCTGAACTACTTAAAATACTCCAGGTGGCATTGGAACAGAACTCCCTCCCCATGTATGAGGCAATAATAGTCGTACTTTTGAAGCCGGGGAGGGACCCAACCTTAGCAGAATCCTACCGGCCCATATCGCTATTGACCTCAGACCTCATAATTATTACTGAAGTACTGGTGACCAGACTGACTAGGGTTATCTCTACACTTATTCACCCGGATCAGTCGGGTTTCATTCAGATCTACAGCAATCAATAGTCATAGGCTTTATCTTAACCTTCAAATCCCTTCTGATAATATGGGTGATGGTGATTTTGTCTCCGGACGCTCCTAAGGTGTTTGGCTGTGTAGAATGGAGATACCGTTGGCAAGTCCTTGTGAAATGTAACCCTGGGGGACACTTTCATTTTGTGGATTCAATGATTCTATCGTGCCCCGTCGGCCCGCATTCGGGTTAACAATGCCCTGTCCATCTCATTCACACTAGGCAGAGGGACATGGCAGGGCTGTCCTCTCTACCCGCTGTTATTCGCTATAGTGATAGAACCTCTGGTGGCTGCCATTGGAGAGGGTCCGGGTAAATGGTTTTTGTAGAGGAGAGCAGATGGAGAAAGTATTTTTCTATGGTGATGACACCCTTCTGTTTTTGGGTGATACATTTGCCTCATTGACACACCTAATGACATTAATCAGTGAATTTGGCTCCTTCTCCGGCTTCTCAATAAATTGGGATAAGTCCACCCTTCTCCTACTGGACACCCTTACACATCCCATACCACCTGAAGCTGCACAGATTGAAATAGTGGCCTCCTTTATATATCTGGGTATTATCATTCACCCCACTCTATCGAAATATACAGATATAAACTGACTTCCATTAATTAAAACATTTCAACAGAAAACAACTAGCTGGACTAAACTCCCTCGATCCGTGGTAGGGAGGTGTAACTTCATCAGAATGATCTGGGCCCCTCAATGACTTTATATTCTGCACAACATCCCTGTTTGGATTCCTATACGGATCTTTAGAAGATTTGATATGGTGTTTGGCTCCTTAATCTGGTGGATGCCACGCCTTGGATTGAACTAGAAACTCTACAGGAGGCTAAAGATATGGGAGGCCCTGAGGTTCCCAATCCTTCTCTTTATTATATTGTGGCCCAGTTACAACACTTTCCAGCCTGGCGGGACAATCCACACCCAGACCCGGTCAGTTCACTTCTTCTAGGGATTGTGTCCACAGATCATTTAGTGGAATGCCTGGAAGCAGGTGAGTTCAAAGCCCTAGCACAGTTCCCCACTCTAGCACTGATTGACAGAATGTGGAGCAAGGCCAAATATTATTTCCAATCTCAAGGTTTTACCACATTCACACGTATCCTTAATAACCAGAACTACCCAGAGCTTCTTAACCCCTTCCATACCGAGCACTTTACCCCCTTCCTGCCCAGGCCAATTTTCAGGTTTCAGCGCTCTCACACTTTGAATGACAATTGCACGGTCATACAACATTGTACCCAAACTAAAATTTTATAATTTTCTTCACACAACTAGAACTTTCTTTTGGTGGTTTTTATTTTTTGCTAAATTAACAAAAAAAGACTGAAAATTAAAAAAAAACACGTTTTTCTTTGTTTCTGTTATAAAAGTTTGCAAATAAATAATTGTTCTTTATACATTTAGACCGAGATGTATTCTGCTACATGTCTTTGGTGAAAATAACCCAAATTATTATTTATGATTTAGTCTGTAGGGAAGTTATAGAGTTCACAAGCTATGTGATATATCAGAATATTGATCAATCCTGAAGTACTGACAGCCAATCTATTTTCTTGAGGTCCAAGAATGTCAGAACAGTACAGATATCCCCCAAATATCAGAACAGTACAGATATCCCCCAAATGTCACGAAAGTACAGATATCCCCCAAATGTCAGGACGGTACAGATATCCCCCAAATGTCAGGACAGTACAGACATCCCCCACATGTCAGGACGGTACAGATATCCCCCCAAAATGTCAGGACAGTACAGATATCCCCCAAATGTCAGGACAGTACAAATATCCCCCAAATGTCAGGACAGTACAGATATCCCCCAAATGTCGGGACGGTACAGATATCCCCCAATGTCAGGACGGTACAGATATCCCCCCAAAATGTCAGGACAGTACAGATATCCCCAAATGTCAGGACGGTACAGATATCCCCCAAATGTCAGGACAGTACAGATATCCCCCAAATGTCAGGACAGTACAGATATCCCCCAAATGTCAGGACAGTATAGATATCCCCCAAATGTCAGGACGGTACAGGTATCCCCCAAATGTCAGGACGGTACAGATATCCCCCAAATGTCAGGACAGTACAGACATCCCCCACATGTCAGGACGGTACAGATATCCCCCCAAAATGTCAGGACAGTACAGATATCCCCCAAATGTCAGGACGGTACAGGTATCCCCCAAATGTCAGGACAGTACATATATACCACAAATGTCAGGACGGTACAGATATCCCCCAAATGTCAGAACGGTACAGATATCCCCCAAATGTCAGGACAGTAGAGATATCCCCCAAATGTCAGGACAGTACAGATATCCCCCAAATGTCAGAACAGTACAGATATCCCCCAAATGTCAGAACAGTACAGATATCCCCCAAATGTCAGGACAGTACAGATATCCCCCAAATGTCAGGACGGTACAGATATCCCCCAAATTACCTCTTTTTGCAAAGTAGACAGTGTGACATATTTCATAAGAGGCATGGCGAGTTTTTTGAAGTTGTAACTTTTTTGTCATAATTTTTTGGAAATTGAAGAAATTAAAAAAAAATTATTTTCACTATTTTTTTATATACTGTCACCAGTGCAGTACAAGAATGTCAGAACAGTACAGATATCCCCCAAATATCAGAACAGTACAGATATCCCCCAAATGTCACGAAAGTACAGATATCCCCCAAATGTCAGGACGGTACAGATATCCCCCAAATGTCAGGACAGTACAGACATCCCCCACATGTCAGGACGGTACAGATATCCCCCCAAAATGTCAGGACAGTACAGATATCCCCCAAATGTCAGGACAGTACAAATATCCCCCAAATGTCAGGACAGTACAGATATCCCCCAAATGTCGGGACGGTACAGATATCCCCCAATGTCAGGATGGTACAGATATCCCCCCAAAATGTCAGGACAGTACAGATATCCCCAAATGTCAGGACGGTACAGATATCCCCCAAATGTCAGGACAGTACAGATATCCCCCAAATGTCAGGACAGTACAGATATCCCCCAAATGTCAGGACAGTATAGATATCCCCCAAATGTCAGGACGGTACAGGTATCCCCCAAATGTCAGGACAGTACATATATACCACAAATGTCAGGACGGTACAGATATCCCCCCAAAATGTCAGAACAGTACAGATATCCCCCAAATGTCAGGACGGTACAGGTATCCCCCAAATGTCAGGACGGTACAGGTATCCCCCAAATGTCAGGACAGTACATATATACCACAAATGTCAGGACGGTACAGATATCCCCCAAATGTCAGAACGGTACAGATATCCCCCAAATGTCAGGACAGTAGAGATATCCCCCAAATGTCAGGACAGTACAGATATCCCCCAAATGTCAGAACAGTACAGATATCCCCCAAATGTCAGGACAGTACAGATATCCCCCAAATGTCAGGACGGTACAGATATCCCCCAAATGTCAGAACAGTACAGATATCCCCCAAATGTCAGGACGGTACAGATATCCCCCAAATGTCAGGACAGTACAGATACCCCCAAATGTCAGGACGGTACAGATATCCCCCAAATGTCAGGACGGTACAGATATCCCCCAAATGTCAGAACAGTACAGATATCCCCAAATGTCAGAACAGTACAGATATCCCCCAAATGTCAGGACGGTACAGATATCCCCCAAATGTCAGGACAGTACAGATATCCCCCAAATGTCAGGACGGTACAGATATCCCCCAAATTACCTCTTTTTGCAAAGTAGACAGTGTGACATATTTCATAAGAGGCATGGCGAGTTTTTTGAAGTTGTAACTTTTTTGTCATAATTTTTTGGAAATTGAAGAAATTAAAAAAAAATTATTTTCACTATTTTTTTATATACTGTCACCAGTGCAGTACAGAATTATCATATAACTGGCATGGCGGTGATCAGGGACACTGACTGGTGACAGCACAAAAAAAAAAAAATTGATAATTTTTTTTTATTTTTGCCATATGGCGTAAACCCGGAGGGACGAGCTTTTCGCCCGGCTGCCATCTGGCTATAGGCCGGGTGGCAACATGTTAAACTGGAAGGGATGATCTCAGTGGAAAGAGTGTCTTGAGTGGGGAAGGGGTGATAACACTAGGGGAGAGAGTGTCCTCAGAAGGGGAGGGGGAAGGGTGTCCCTAGTGCAGGAAAGGAGAGGGAGGGGTGTCTTCAGAGGAGGAAAAGAGGGGAATGGAGTATATTCAGTGGAGAGGGTGTCTTTAGTGGGGGAGGGGTGTCAACACCAGTGCAGGAAAGGAGGGGGAGGAGTGTCTTCAGAGGAGGAAAGGAGAGGAATGGAGTATCCTCAGTGGAGAGGGTGTCTTTAGTGGGGGAGGGGTTTCCTCTGTGGGGGGGAGAAGGGGGTGTTCTTAGTGGAGGAGGGGAAGGGTTTTTTTTGGGTAAATGACACCAGATCAAAGTCCTCCTGAGAAGTTCCTAAAAAGACAACTGTCTTGTCTATGTAAAAAGATAACTTTAGCTGAACATTAGAAAGCACAGCTTATTATATGGGGGGCTAGGAGGTAAACTGACCCCAGCTTTGTTTGTGGACAGGGTGGAGTCCAATGGTCTGTTTGTGGACAGGGAGGAGTCCAGTGGTCTGTTTGTGGACAGGGAGGAGTCCACTGGTCTGTTTACACAAGTCCTAAACAAAAGCTCCATTGTTCTCCAGTTTCATTTCTCCAGAAGGAAGAACCTGGTCTGGCTGTACAGATCACACAGGTGGAGTCTACACTGCAGTCTGCATTGTCAGCCGAGCAGCTGAAGGAGTCCAACATCTAACCATCTACTAATCAGGCGTACTCTTGGAGCACCACCTACACAAGACTCACCTCGTCCATCTAGACTGCTCACTAGAGCTTCTTCTACAGCCTCTGACCCATCACTTCCCTCCTCTGCTGGAGGCACTTTATTAGGATCTATAGAGGGACAACATCGACCTCGTATTGTACATCAGAATCAAGGAAACAGCAGAGATCCGGCCACAGGGGAGGTAGGAAACATCAACGCTGCAACAAGGGATCTCCCACTCATCCAACCATCCCAACAGATGATTCATCATCAACAGAAATAGACGGAATTGTCACCTTCTCCTCAGCTGGACTGACATCGGGGAAGATGGACCTTCTGGGGAAAGGTTTGGGCTTTAGCCCTAAAGGTATCATGAAGAAGTTTTTGTTGGCACAGGACTTGTATAGATTATTTAGGAATATTAGATTGAAGGTACATTATTCTTGGAGAGGTGATATTGAGGGATCATCTGTAGTCACACCACTGAGTAGGTCTGTCTGAGGTTTACAGACAAAATGGAAGTTTCCACCACCCACTACATATGCAGCAGCAGAAATGTTCCTTCATTTGGATGATAAAGATGGTGACGTATGACAGTCTATGATCAGGAACTCTGGGGTCATATCCTAATAATGGGACCATTGAGGAGAAAGGTGCATTGCCATCATTAGCAGCAAGGTGAGATATAACATTGAAGCCAGCTGATAAGGGGGGATGGGTGGTCATTCTGGACACAGCATGTGATGACAATGAGACACTGGAGAGTGCAAAATCTGGTGCAGCTCTGCATGGGAACCAATCAGCTTCCAGGTTTATGGTCAAAGCTTAATTGAACAAGCAGAAGTCAGAACCTGATTGGCTCCCATGCACAGCTGCCCCAGATTTTGCACACTCCAGTTTTAGTAAATCAGCCCCATTGTGTCCATCTGAGATGGTTTATGCCAGATCCCGGGTTGTGAGTTCCATTCAGTACAATGTCTTTGGGTTCTCTTGCTAGTTGACTGCCCCCTTGTTAGTTGAGGTGTTTGTAGTCATAGAGGTGTTGGGTCATGATGGAATGATGTTGTGTCAGGTGAATGGTAGGCTCTGACCTGGTTTTATCTGCCAGCTCTGTGTTGATTCGCTGAGTTTTCTATTGTTTGTTATGTCCATCCTTGGAATTAGGGAGGACAGTATGATGTTGGAGTGAGGACATTTTTGTTGTGCGGTCTCTGTTAGCTGTAATAGTTTATTCTCAGAGGCTTCCTTTTGTCCCTGGAGGATGTTTGGGTCGGTGTGTATGATGATACGTTTGGGTCAGTGTGTATGATGATACGTTTGGGTCGGTGTGTATGATGATATGTTTGGGTCGGTGTGTATGATGATATGTTTGGGTCTGTGTGTATGATGATACGTTTGGGTCTGTGTGTATGATGATACGTTTGGGTCGGTGTGTATGATGATACGTTTGGGTCGGTGTGTATGATGATATGTTTGGGTCGGTGTGTATGATATGTTTGGGTCGGTGTGTATGATGATACGTTTGGGTCGGTGTGTATGATGATACGTTTGGGTCGGTGTGTATGATGATACGTTTGGGTCGGTGTGTATGATGATACGTTTGGGTTGGTGTGTATGATGATATGTTTGGGTCGGTGTGTATGATGATATGTTTGGGTCGGTGTGTATGATGATATGTTTGGGTCGGTGTGTATGATGATACGTTTGGGTCGGTGTGTATGATGATATGTTTGGGTCGGTGTGTATGATGATATGTTTGGGTCGGTGTGTATGATGATATGTTTGGGTCGGTGTGTATGATGATATGTTTGGGTCGGTGTGTATGATGATATGTTTGGGTCGGTGTGTATGATGATATGTTTGGGTCGGTGTGTATGATGATATGTTTGGGTCGGTGTGTATGATGATACGTTTGGGTCGGTGTGTATGATGATACGTTTGGGTCGGTGTGTATGATGATACGTTTGGGTCGGTGTGTATGATGATATGTTTGGGTCGGTGTGTATGATGATATGTTTGGGTCGGTGTGTATGATGATATGTTGGGGTCGGTGTGTATGATGATATGTTTGGGTCGGTGTGTATGATGATATGTTTGGGTCGGTGTGTATGATGATATGTTTGGGTCGGTGTGTATGATGATATGTTTGGGTCGGTGTGTATGATGATATGTTTGGGGTTGGTGAAATACGGATCATTGATGACTCCTATCGCTTGTTCAGTTGTTGGACTTGAATTTTGTTGTCTCTTGTTCCTGGGAAGAGCCGTTTGGTGTTTAGATATTTCCCATTGGAGTCTATTAATAACAATAAGAATCAGGAGATTGTTGGCTGTTCTTGTGGTTTGATGATTGTTTGTTTGTAGGGATGGGCTTCATGTTCCAGTCAAACTTGAGTTTGACTTGAACATGGGCCATTTGTGCGTTCGGTGAACACCTGAATGGTACAGGCATTCGGTGGGCTGTTTGCCAGCTGTGTCCCACAATGCACTGCGCCCTAACATTGCATTGTGATTGGTCAAAGCAATGCACCTAACCACAGGTCAGGTGCAATGCTTTGACCATTCACAGCATGTGATGATGTCACAAGGGGGCGGGGTGATCCCCCACTCCCTTGTGACATCAGGACAGTATATAAGAACTGTCATCATGGACGCAGCTGTCAGACAGCCGTGAGCCAGCTTCACAAGTGGAGCATTTTTTCCCTCTTTTTTTGGGTTTCGGTGGCAGTGGGCATTATGATTGATGTTGGATCTACTTCAGGGGACATTTTTTTAAATTTTCATTTTTAACCACTTGCCTATCAGACACTTATACCCCCTTCCTTACCAGGCCAATTTTTAGCTTTCAGTGCTGCCGCACTTTGATTGACAATTGCGCGGTCATGCAACATTGTACCCATATGAAATTTTGATTATTTTTTTCTCACAAATAGAGCTTTCTTTTGGTGGTATTTAATTGCCACTGGGCGCTTTACTTTTTGCGCTATAAATAAAAAAAGTGCAAAAAATTTGAAAAAAAAAAAAGTTTCTTTGTTTCTTTTATAAAATTTTTCAAACAGGTATTTTTTCTCCTTCACTGATTTGCGTTGATGAGGCAGCACTGATGGGCACTGATAGGCGGCACTGATGGGCACTGATAGGCAGCACTAAAGGGCACTGATAGGCAGTACTAATGAGGTGGCACGGATAGGCGGCACTGATAGACAGCACTAATGAGGTGTCACGGATAGGCGGCACTAATATGCAGCACTGATAGGCGGCACTGATAGGTGACACTGATGATGGGTACTGATAGACGGCACTGACTGGCATCACTGCTGGGCACTGACTGGCGGCACTGACTGGCACAACCCCTGGGCACTGACTGGTGGCACTGACTGGCAGCACTGCTGGGCTGCACTGGTGGGTGGCACTGGTGGGCAGCACTGGTGAGTGGGCACAGGTGGGTTGCACTGGTGGGCACAGGAGGGTGGGCACAGGTGGGTGGCACTGCTGGGCACAGGTAGGTGGAACTTCTGGGCACAGGTAGGTGGCACTGCAGAGTGGCACAGGTGGGTGCACTGCTGGGCACAGGTGGGTGCACTGCTGGGCACGGGTGGGCGGAGCTAGTGGGCGCACTGCTGGGCACAGGTGGGCGGAACTTGCGGGTGGCACTGCTGGGCACCGATCATCAGGGCACTGATCATCAGTGCCCTGATGATCGGTGCCGATCCCCGCTCTGACAACTGCCGGTTCTCGGCAGTACTTTCCTCACGATCTGACAGCATGAGGAAAGTGCAGCCGAGAACCGGCACTTGCATTTCCCTGTGATCAGCGTGTCATTGGACACCGCTGATCACGTGGTAAAAGGCCGCTGTGATTGGCCTTTTACCACATCTCGTGATCAACTGTGTCCGTAGGACACAGCGATCACGGAGATCGCCGGGTGCACGCCCCCTGGGGCGCACAGGAGAGCGCGTTCTGGGAGGACGTCATATGATGTCCACTCAGAACTGGCCGGCCGCAGTGCAGCCGTCATTCGGCTATCTGCGGTCGGCAGCTAGTTAATAAAGGACTTGTCAAAGACTGTCTCCTGTCATTTATTAACTACACCTTTTTTTGTGAATGGGTAGCAGTACCATATACCGCCTACTCATTCACACAGGCAGGGGGGCCGGGATTTGGGGGCCCCCTTGTTAAAGCGTGCTTCCAGATTCTGATAATCCCCCCAGGCTTCAGACCTCCACAACCACAGGCCAGGGTTGTGGGGAAGAGGCCCTTGTCCCAATCAATATCTGGACAAGGTGCTTTGGGGGCTCCTGGCCCAAAGCACCCCCCCCATGTTGAAGGCATGGTTCAGGAGGGGGGCTCTCATCCCCCCCTAATTGACCTGCCAGGCTGCATGCTCTGATAAGGGTCTGGCATGGAGGGTCCCCCTCAAAATCCATACCAGACCCAAAGGGCTTGGTATGGATGGGAGGGGGGACCCCAAGCTGTTTTGGTTTTTTTTGTTTTTTTTAATTGTTGGGCAATGCTGACAATTCTTTTGACATTCAGCTGTCGGCAGGAAACCCCACTGACACCAGGAACATGAATGAATGTCTCACTACTAAAATACCGCGTGACTTCATCACATAACTCATGCCGGATATTAGTAACTGAGCGGTATCTTCATACTCAGATGCGGTAAGACACCTCTCAGTCCTTTGTGTTTGACATTCACTGTAGAACATTCTGTAGGTTCGGATGTTTGACCGCGACCTGAACAGGGGGGTGTTCGGCCATCACTATTTGTGGTCTCAGGATTAGTAGAGTTGTCTTTGCTATTGCTGGTCTTTGTCTTGTTACATTTCGGAAGCTGATTGGTCTCACCGGTCTGTTGTTCCTTGATGGGTACTTTGTATAAATCATCCTCTTTGATTCTCTTTCCTGGTTGTTGAGCTCCATTTGTATCTTTGGTGTCATTATCTCTTCTCTCAGTTGAGGGTTTTCTTGGTGTAATTGTTACATTTTAGACTGAATTTCTAGGATAGATCTTTGGGGGTATTTTTAGTGTTTTTAGCTCCTCTCTCAGCTGCTCATTTGCATTTTTCTCACCTGTCTGACATTTTTCTTTTAATTGAACAAAGTCTCTCCCTAGCTGAGATTAAGCTTGTAATTTTTGGATTCTTAGATGTACTTTCTGAACGAACCTGCAAATCGAATCCAAGAATTCTGGTTATCAACTCATACTCCCACCAGGCATGGATTGAGCAGGTGAACTCCACATTAATACATGAAAACCTAACTTGTCCTAGGAGACTTATGGCTCTCTGGCAGAACTGGCTGGATACTCCGGTACTCACTCCCCATACTTCATTTGTCATAGCTTTTTATAGGTTTAACTTTTTTAGGCCTTTAAAAATGGACCAGCCAACTGTACCCTACTAAATGGTGACTACATTGGAGGCTGATACTTGGTGTATGATCCTGTAGACACAGGCCTACTTGAACGGTGTCAGCTATCTATGTATGTACTGGAGAGAGTTACTTGCCATGTACAGGTGAATTGTTCTACGTTGCTTCTTTTTTCTCTTTTCATTTGTTTATAGAAAGTAAAAGTGACACCAGAGACAAAGCAAGTTATCGTTCTGTATGATCTGTAACATTGCCACAACTGCTTATACATTAGAATGTATGACTCCATTGTCTGGGCTGAATGTTGGATATACTGTGTGCACTTAAAAACTTAAACAATACAATTTAGTTTATGGAAAAAAAATAAAATATTTTTTTAAATTAAAGTTTATTAATAAACTCAGAGCATACAATAGGTCCAGGTAATACAAGGTATCAGTCAGAAATACAATAGGAGGTAATACACATACAGCAAACAAAAAGATACATAGCAATACATAGGCAAAGAATCAGACGTAAGTCATCCCAGGGAAAGAAAACGGGAAGAATGAGGACATGAAAACGCAGGAACATTAAAGGTATATCTGGTCTCAAGCCCTTATTCAGCATATTGGAATCACAGCACTGGCAGGTCCATGATACATAACCTCAGTCACTGAGCAGCAAAGAGCGGGGGCAGTGAGTCAAAGGTATGCATTGGAAATGTATACAGTAGGTGTGGAGGGGGGAGCAAGGGCTTGTAGGATAGGGCCTTGTACTTTTGATGAAACTGAGGTAACCCACTACAGGTTGTCAGCACGTGGGTAAAATATTATATATATAAATATATATATATATATATACAAATGATGATGTACATATGCTTTCTATATATATAACACAGGTGTCAAACACCTGTATCCAGATCCTGCCCTCTAAGTTATTTCATGTGGCCCTTGTACCTCTCCTGCAGGTACCCCCTTGTTTCCTCCCCCACCTTGTCTCAGCAGTTGGCAGCAGAGAAGAGAATAGAACTCCTCTGCCAAATCCTGCACTTCTCATTGCAGTTGCATCATCATCTGATGGGGGGCACAGTCTCTGATGGGGGTGCTGCTTATGATGGAGTGCGGCTTTGAATGAGTGCAGAGCAGTTAAACACAGCACTTTAATTATGCCTTCTCTACTTTCACAGGTAACTGCATTTATCTGCTACCTCCACTCTTAACCAGACAAACGCATTGACTCCTGCTGTTCTTCTCTGGGTAACTGCATTTATCTGCTACCTCCACTCTTAACCAGACAAACGCATTGACTCCTGTTAAATTCTCAACAAATGTTGTAATTATATCTGTGTATCTGTTGACTTGTCCTCACCTCTAGGTGCACTCAGGTTTATGACTGTGGCCTGGTTCCTAAGAAACATCCCCCCCATTCATGTGAGCCTTATCAGCTTCTAATTGGGGCGGAGTTGAATGCTCATTTGAGCATCTCCCTATAAATTTAGTTCAGCTCATGGGGGAGATCTCTGATGGGGGGCACAGTCTCTGATGGGGGTGCTGCTTATGATGGAGTGCAGAGCAGTTAAACACAGCAGTTGCACTAAAGCAGGAGAACTTAAGCAGCAGGAAGACACAACAACAGCAAGAAACTCTACTGCATGCTGGAGAGACTGCAAGGAAACACACTGGGAAATATCTTTTACATACCTGAGTTCCACTCCGTGTACCTTTTATATAATACACCCCTCTTCTCCTCTTCATATTACTATCCTCTGTTCCCAAATCTCATTTCTTTACCCCTCTGCTCCACCCCAAAACTTGTACATCTACCCCTCATTGCTATCATCTCCCTACTATTGCTTTCATCACCTCCCCAAAATGCCTCTTCCACTCCTCCTTCTCATTTTCCTCTCCTCTGTTCCCAAAATCCATTCACTATATCCCTCTGCTCCTCCCAAACATTTGTATATTGTGCCCTCACTGCTTCCCTCACCCCTCTATGGCACCTACCACCTCCTCCTATTACTCCACTCTCCCACTGACCCGAACACCTCCACTAGTAGTTTCTCACGCTCCTGCACATCCCGCTCCCATGCCACCTTTCTCACCCTTCTCCTCCTCATAACCGCGGGGGACATCTCCCCGAATCCTGGCCCTCCACTACCTCCCTCACCCGCCCAAAACCCTCCCGCCTCCACGTCCTGCCGCAACCCCCGCAACTTAGTATCTGTCCCCCTGCTCCCTAAAATCTCCCCCCCGTTTTCATGTGCACTCCTGAACGCCCGATCGGTGTGCAACAAGCTTACCGCCATCCACGACCTCTTTGTTTCCCGCTCCCTCAACCTCCTGGCGATTACGGAAACCTGGATCCAGCCCACTGACTCTACCTCCCCTGCTGCACTCTCCTACGGCGATCTCACCTGGACCCACTCACCCAGGCCCAACGGTCGTAAAGGTGGTGGGGTTGGCCTGCTCCTGTCACCGCTGAGCACCTTCCGAGTCCTCCCAAACCCCCCTCCCTATCCTTCTCCTCCTTCGAGGCCCACTGCGTCCGACTATTCTCCCCAACCCCCCTGAAGATTGCTGTGATATACCGGCCTCCTGGATCCATACCCCGCTTCCTGGAAGACTTCTCCTCCTGGCTACCCTTCTTCCTCTCCTCTGAGCTACCCACTATCATCCTTGGGGATTTCAACATCCCTGTCAACCTCGACAACCCGGACACAGCCCGTCTCCTCCACTTAACCTCCTCCTTTGCACTTGCACAGTGCATACAATCCACCACCCACTCCGACGGTAATATCCTTGATCTTGTCTTCTCCAACCACTGCGCTCCCCACAACCTCACGAACACCCCCTTCCCTCTCTCTGACCACAACCTGATTACCTTCTCTATCTCCTCGTTCTCCAACACCTACCCCTCCAAATGTCACACTACTACCAGCCGTAACCTCCGCAACCTTAAACCTGCCTCCCTCCACTCCGCAGTTGATCAACTCCATGACCGCATCCTCCCCCTGTCCTGCCCCGACTTGGCTATGACCGCCTACAACAATGCGCTGTCAACAGCCCTTGACTCACTAGCGCCTTTAACCACACGCAACATCAGACCCCGACCGCTCCAGCCCTGGCAGACTGATCACACCAAAACCCTCAAACGACACAGTCGTGCCCTGGAGCGACTATGGCGCAAAACCAAATCCCAACAAGCCTTCACCCGATACAAATCTGCCTTCCACACCTACACCTCCTCCCTCCATACTGCCAAACAAGCCTACTTCCTGACCCTCATCAAGGCCCTCTCCTCCAATCCTCGCTGACTCTTCTCCACCTTCAACTCTCTACTCTCTCCACCCCCACCTCCACCCAGCACCTCACTCACTGCCCTTGAGATTGCCAATCACTTCAAAAACAAGATTGACACAATTCGCAAGGACATTGCCGCAACTCACACGCCTTCTCAACCCGTCCCCTCTCACACAGCTACCCCCTCATCCCCCCTCCCCCTCGACATAAACCGCAGGGACTTCGTCGCTGCTCAAACTCCCTCCAACCCCCTTCCCCCTCACTCAGCTACCCCCTCATCACCCCTCTCCCACGGCCCCAGCACTGCTCTGACCTCCTCTCCCACCCCACCCTACATTCCTCATACTGAAGCTCCCCCAACACTCCGCACCTTTGACCTTACTACCATCGAAGAAGTCTCCAAGATCCTCTCTGATGCCCGCCTCACCACCTGCCCCCTTGACCCTATCCCCTCACAACTCCTACAACCTCCCTCCCCCTCCATCCTACGCTCCCTCACCCACATCTTCAATCTCTCCCTCTCCTCCGGCACTTTCCCTTCCCCTCTGAAACATGCACACATCACCCCCATACTTAAAAAGCCCTCCCTGGACCCCAATGACCTGAACAACCTCAGACCCATCTCCCTGCTCCCATTTACATCTAAACTCCTTGAGCGCCTAGTCTACGCCCGCCTATGCTCTCACCTCAACGACAACAACCTCCTCGATCCCCTACAGTCCGGCTTCCGTCCCCTACACTCCACCGAAACTGCCTTACTCAAACTCTCCAACGACCTGCTAACCGCCAAAGCTAATGGCCACTATTCAGTGCTCCTACTCCTTGACCTCTCTGCGGCCTTTGACACAGTCGACCACCCCCTCCTCCTCAAAAAACTACACTCCCTCGGCCTCAGAGATTCTGCTCTCTCCTGGCTCTCATCCTACCTGTCACAACGCTCTTTCAGCGTTACCTATAATGCCACCACCTCCCTCTCACTCCCCCTCTCTGTTGGGGTCCCTCAAGGCTCTGTCCTCGGGCCCCTTCTCTTCTCCATCTACACCTCCTCCCTTGGCCAACTCATACACTCTCACGGCTTCAACTACCACCTCTATGCCGACGACACACAAATCTATCTCTCAACCCCCCACCTCACCCCCTCGGTCTCCGCTCGAATCACACACCTGTTGAGCGACATATCAGACTGGATGTCGCTCCACTTCCTTAAACTGAACCTCTCCAAAACCGAGTTTCTTGTCTTCCCTCCAGCCCGGACACCACCCCCCATTGACTTCTCCATCATGTCCAACAACACCACCATCAAACCCGCCCCGCAGGCCAGAGTACTTGGTGTCATTTTGGACTCCAACCTATCCTTCCAGCCCCAAGTCCAATCTTTAACAAACTCGTGCAGACTCCACCTCCGCAACATCGCCAAAATCCGCACGTTCCTAACCCCAGAAACCACTAAACAGCTCATCCACTCCCTCATCATATCACGACTCGACTACTGCAACTCCCTCATCACTGGCCTGCCTCGCCGCTGGCTATCCCCGCTTCAGTCCATCCTGAATACGGCTGCCAGACTCATTCACCTTTCCAACCGCTCCGTTTCCGCCACCCCCCCTCTGCCAATCCCTCCACTGGCTTCCGATTGCACAACGGATCAAATTCAAAATCCTAACGCTGACGTACACAGCTGTCCACCATACTGCCCCGAACTACATCACTGACCTAATATCCAAGTACCGCCCAGCATGCACACTCCGCTCCTCACAAGACCTCCTTCTCTCTAGTTCCCTGGTCTCCTCCTCCCATGCCCGCCTCCAGGACTTCTCCAGGGTGTCACCCATCCTCTGGAACTCCCTGCCCCAACCTATCAGATTATCACCTACTCTCCTCTCCTTTAGGCGCACCCTGAAAACCCATCTCTTCAGGGAAGCCTACCCCACCCCCTGCTAACCTGCCGACCTCCTCCACTCTTCCTACCACTCCATCCCCCACAGCTATCTCCTCCTGTACCACTATCCCCTCCCTCCTAGATTGTAAGCTTGAAAGAGCAGGGCCCTCGATCCCCTCATGTTTTGCATTGTATTGGTATTGTTCTGTCACATGGTCTGTCCCCCTTTATAATGTACAGCGCTGAGCGAACTATTGGCGCTTTATAAATACTGTATAATAATAATAATCCCCTCATCCTCGTCTCCATTGGTCTCAGCATTCAGCAGACTCTGGTAATTGACTCCACTCCTCCTCTGGTCCTCCTCCAGACCCTGCACTTTCTGCTTTCCCGCTCTGCCCCCAAAGGAGGTGCACGGTGATGTTGGGGAGGATGTGGAGTTCTTGGCATCTGATGTAATGGGGGGGGTGAGGTGCTCTGGACATCTAGTCTTACAGTTACAACTGGCCCTTTGAGGACAACCATAATGCTGACACAGCCTGCGATGATATATAAGATATATTTATTAATGATCATTAAAAATAAAAACCAACTTTAGCCCTTTATATAGAATTCTGATTTTTATTTATTTTTTTTTTTTTTGTACAGGTGGATTGATGAACCACGTTTTCGGTCATGCTGGTGTTTGTGAATACAACTCAGTCACATGGAAAAACCAAACATCTGGGTGTTGTAATTGACTGAAAGTTTTTATTGCAGTTCACTGGAGGAGTCACACAGGACACAAGTCATATCCGTGTTCTAAATGTCATAAGTGCTTTGGGTCCTCTTCAACACTGATCCAACCTCAGAGGATAACATGAGAAAAGTCATTTCAGGGTTCTGGAAGTGACAATTGCTTTACAGTAAAGTCCAGCCCATGTATACATAAGAGGAGTCATTTCAAGCTATTTCTTGTTTGGAACGTGACAAAGATTTTACAATGGAGCCAAAACATATCACACACCGGAAGGTTTACACTGGAGAGAAGCCATATCAGTGTTCTGAATGTGACAAAGCTTTTACATGGAAGTCACATCTTATCACACACCAGATGATCCACACTGGAGAGATGCCATATCAGTGTTCTGAATGTGACAAAGCTTTTACATGGAAGTCAAATCTTATCATACACCAGAGGAGTCACACTGGAGAGATGTCATATCAGTGTTCTGAATGTGACAAAGCTTTTACACAGAAGTCACCTCTTATCAGACACCAGATGAGTCACACTGGAGCAAAGTCATATCAGTGTTCTGAATGTGACAAAGCTTTTACACATAAGTCATATCTTATCAGACACCAGAGGATTCACACTGGAGAGAAGCCATATCAGTGTTCTGAATGTGACACAGCATTTAGACATAAGTCAGATCTTATATCACACCAGAGGATTCACACTGGAGAGAAGCCATATCAGTGTTCTGAATGTGATAAAGCTTTTATATGGAAATCACATCTTATCAGGCACCAGAGGATTCACACTGGAGAGAAGTTATATCAGTGTTCTGAATGTGACAAAGCTTTTACAAATAAGTCATATCTTATCATACACCAGAGGATTCACACTGGCAAGAAGCCATATCAGTGTTCTGAATGTGACAAAGCTTTTACATGGAAGTCAGATCTTATCACACACCAGAGGGTTCACACTGGAGAGAAACCACATCAATGTTCTGAATGTGATAAAACTTTTACACATAAGTCAGTTCTCATAGCACACCAGAAGGTCCACACTGGAGAGCAGCTATATCAGTGTTCTGAATGTGATAAAACTTTTACACATAAGTCAGTTCTCATAGCACACCAGAAGGTCCACACTGGAGAGCAGCCATATCAGTGTTCTGAATGTGATAAAACTTTTAAACTGAGGGGAAACCTTGTCATACATGAGAGGATTCACACTGGAAAGAAGCCATATCAATGTTCAGAATGTGATAAAGCTTTTACACAGAAATCAAATCTTATCAGACACCAGAAGGTTCACACTAGAGAGAAGTCATATCAGTGTTCTGAATGTGATAAAGCTTTTACACAGAAGTCACATCTTATCAGACACCAGAAGGTTCACACTGGAGAGAAGCCATATTAATGTTCAGAATGTGACAAAGCTTTTACAGGTAATTCCAGGCTAATCTGTCACCAGAGGATTCACAAGCTTGAGCTGCATACAGGAAACTCCAGAAGAAGGGGCAATATTAAAGAAGTCACAGCTGTCCCATTAGGTTCACAGGCCCAATGTCTTCCCACAAACTAGGGAAGACATGATGCTACTTAATAAAAAAAAACTTTGAAGAAACAGGACTCTAATGATCGGATTCATTCGTTTTAGTGCTTATGTCCATCAGAAACACACCTAGAAGGCCTGTGAATATTTTACCTTTGGACATTTTTTCAGACAAGCAGCAATGACTGAACTGTATTCCTCATCATTCTCATCTTCATCCTTTTTTATGGAGCATTGACTGAACATGTAATGCATTTTCATCATTCACTAACTGAGCTATGTTCCCATGTGTTTTCTTCATTGCCAGAATCTGACCAACCAATACACGACCAACAATGCCTCAGTACCAGAGTCTAGGATGGGGTCCAATGGCTTCTTGCCACGCCTCTGAAACCTCATTAGGAGAGTCCATTCCAGGTTCTTTTGAGAATTGATACATCATAAGCTAGGCTTGAGGGCTCCAGCTAAGCCCACCTTGTCCACACCTCCCATTACATGTTCCACCTCCTCTCCCATGATCAATGCCTCCTTTCCATGTTCCATCTCCTCTCATGGATGACATCTTTGCAGGCAGGTCTATAGCTGAGATACCAGCCAGATAGAGGTCTCTGGTTAGAGAGTAACTTCTTAAGCTGGTGTAGGCCTTCCAACATGGAGTTAATGCTGTTTTAGGGGACGTATTCAACAGTACCACCTAATCCCAGCTGGCCACTTATGTTTCATCTGGTTTTCTCAAAAGGGATTCTATCAGGTGAAGATTGGATGTCCTTATTATTTTTTTTTCTGTCCAGCTATTGCTCATCTCCATAAACTATTCACACGGTACAACTGCAAGAGATCTGAACTTACAAAGTGCTAAGTGTGCGGTCATATTCCTACCACTTCTTCTGGGAGACTGAAATTCCTCTTATTGGGGTTCACCTTAATGACTCTGAATGAACGGGTCCCTTTTTGGGGCAAAGTGTGCAAAGAGCACTAATTATTCCTGGAAATGCTAAGACATCGACACTAAAGTGTAACAATGGGCAAAATCAATAATTACATAAATGGTGCAATCTGTCATTAGCATAAATGTTTTATGTTTTCTGAGTCTCCCCTTGTAACATTTTTTATTACCCGTTGACCCTCCTAGTAGATCTGTTTTTTCTGCTTCATGTAGAAGGCCAAGCTATTTGGCAAAAATTAAAGTGGGGGGGTTGGGAAACACCATATAACACTGCTGGGGGTGCTTACAACTGTCATCTTCCATTCATATGGGGGGTTGAACCTTATAGAGAACCTGTTGCTGTAACTGCTGTAGAAGCGTTAGCTGAAGTTGGACTTTACTTGTTGTGTGTCTTACTTATCCACTTGCCGACCGCGCATAGCCGAATGACGGCTTCACCGCGGCCGGCCAGTTCTGAGTGGACGTCATATGACGTCCTCCCAGAACGCGCTCTCCTGCGCGCCCCAGGGGGCGCGCACCCGGCGATCTCCGTGATCGCTGTGTCCTACGGACACAGCTGATCACGAGATGTGGTGAAAGGCCGATCCCACCGGCCTTTTACCACGTGATCAGCGGTGTCCAATGACACGCTGATCACAGGAAAATGCAAGTGCCGGTTCTCGGCTGCACTTTCCTCACGCTGTCAGATCGTGAGGAAAGTACTGCCGAGAACCGGCAGTTGTCAGAGCGGGGATCGGCACCGATCATCAGGGCACTGATGATCAGTGCCCTGATGATCGGTGCCCAGCAGTGACCCCCGCAAGTTCCGATCAGCTGTGCGCCCACTAGCCCCGCCCACCCATTCCCAGCGGTGCCCCCACCTGTGCCCAGCAGTGCCCCCACCTGTGCCCAGCAGTGCCCCCACCTGTGCCACTCTGCAGTGCCACCTACCTGTGCCCAGCAGTGCCACCTACATGTGCCCAGCAGTGCCACCCACCTGTGCCCACCCACCTGTGCCCACCAGCGCCACCCACCTGTGCCCACCAGTGCCACCCACCAGTGCTGTCCACCAGTGCCACCCACCAGTGCTGCCAGTCAGTGCCACCAGTCAGTGCCCAGGGGTTGTGCCAGTCAGTGCCGCCAGTCAGTGCCCAGAAGTGATGCCAGTCAGTGCCGTCTATCAGTACCCATCATCAGTGTCACCTATCAGTGCCGCCTATCAGTACTGCATATCAGTGCCGCCTATCCGTGACCCCTAATTAGTGCTGTCTATCAGTGCCGCCTATCCGTGCCACCTCATTAGTACTGCCTATCAGTGCCCTTTAGTGCTGCCTATCAGTGCCCATCAGTGCCGCCTATCAGTGCCCATCAGTGCCGCCTCATCAACGCAAATCAGTGAAGGAGAAAAAATACCTGTTTGAAAAATTTTATAAAAGAAACAAATAAACTTTTTTTTTTTTTTCAAATTTTTTGCACATTTTTTAATTTATAGCGCAAAAAGTAAAGTGCCCAGTGGCGATTAAATACCACCAAAAGAAAGCTCTATTTGTGAGAAAAAAATGATCAAAATTTCATATGGGTACAATGTTGCATGACCGCGCAATTGTCAATCAAAGTGCGGCAGCGCTGAAAGCTGAAAATTGGCCTGGTAAGGAAGGGGGTATAAGTGCCTGGTAGGCAAGTGGTTATAATCTATCTAAGACTTTCCTGTACAGGGTGACAACGCTGCTGTGTAATGTTCCTGCAGAATGATCAGGGTTGTCACCCTGTTACAGAAGGTGGGGAAATAACAGTTCTACAGACAGGACCAACAGCTGATACAACTATGTTGCAGAGGGAACTCTGGGAATGCTAATGACAGATTGCATTACACATTCAGTTAGCAGACTTCCTGCTGTTGGTCTTCTGTTTGAATTGTGTTCTGATATTTACTGTCCTGCTGTAAAAGGTGTAAATGATTGCCCGCATGTTTCCTGTATAGCAGGGACTACAAACTCATATCAGGAATAGTAGTATGGGTACTTACCCAAGGGGGTCACCTTTTTGGATTTGGAAGAAACATTTCACATGGTTTGTTTCCATTAATGACACTGACAAGGGGAGTCTCACTTACTTCACTAACAATAGGAGAGCCAATCACAGGCCAGTAACATTTCATGGTTTCTCAATGTAATTGCAGAATGTTTAATCCCCATTGGTCCAATGGATTCCTAGTCCTTCCAGATAACATTTGCTTCTTTTGTGGAAGGAGCACCCTAAAATGGCTTCCCTTCAATTCCACCCATAGCTGTACTTGAGGTTATGTTGCCCCTCCCCCCATATCTGTAAGGGAAAGCCTCAATTTCTCCCAATACTCCCCTGGCCTTCCAGTGAGAAGAAACATTTTCTCTGGATTGGAGCTGCTTTATGCAGTGAGCCCTTCATAGACGGGATGGGGAATCTAAGATAAGTAAGATGGACCGGTGTACTGGAGTCACGGATCAGATAACCAATGACACCATTGATGGTATAGCAGAGCTGACAGCAGAAGTGGCTCCACCACCTAAGGTGGTGTCACAGAACTGCTTGGCAGCTGACTATCTCTTGGCAGACCAAGGTGGACTCTACAAATGGTGTCAGATAGAGAGTGTTGTACATTTATATTAGATCATGAGGATCTCAGAAGGGGATATCTACACAAGGTAAAGGAGTTCCAACAGGAACCTGGGTGGGAGGAGGTGGGATCCAATGTTTTGGGTGGGTTTAGATGGAACCTGGTTGAGTAATATGGTGGGTTTGCTTCTTAAGCCATTAGTTGCTACCATAGTTTTGATTTTGAAATGTTATATATTGCTGTATTTTCTTTCACTGCCAGAGTTTATTTTGCTTTTGTTTTTAGTTAAATTCACATTTTAGGCCATATGATTAGTTAAACCCCAAACATTTCTTTTATTATCTGAAAGCAGAGACTCTGGAGAATATAATGGTGGTAGTTGCCATTTTTCATGTCACAGAATATTAGTACAGCTGTTTATCAAATACATATTTTCTGTAAAAAAAGATAATGTTAGTGCACAAAGAACACAATATATGACCCAATTTGTTTGGTGAAATATAAAATATGGGGTTGTCATCAAGTATATAGATACCAAACATGTCAAACTTTACAAATTGTGCAAACTTGTGAAATGGTGACAAACTTCAGAACCAAAAATTGTTCAAAGGTGACGCTTTAAGAGCCTTTATAGGTTATCAGTTCAGATAGTTATCCGTGAACGATGGCCTCAGAATGATTGTTCTCACTCTCGTTTGTGCAATGATATATAAAATGTGTCGTGTGATTTGTTTTGTGGGTTTTTATTTTTATAGTGTTACTTAATTTTTTTTAATCTCTTTCTTCACTTAACATGGCTTCTATCAGATAGGGGGTTGATAGCCCCCATGATACATATTTCTGGTTACAGGTCCTCTTTAAAGAGACATCAGAACATTATTAGACCCCTAATGTTACCTCTGTACCCCAAGAAAGATGGTCAAGCACAGATCATGCCTAATCAGCTCCTTCCCAAACCATAGTGACTGGAGAATGACAGCACTGAACCCAGAAATGACATAATCTCCCACCTCCCACATCCATTCACTGAAGGGGAGATCAGAGATCAGATGTTTGCTGATCTCCTCCTGCTCTCACCACTGACACCCACCATGCCTGTCTTGGGCTTGCAGGAGGGACAGCTGAGCCCGGTATACATGGTGGGGGGAGGACCTTCAGTGCGGCTGAATCACTTCCACCAGAAAGCCGACAGTTGGCCTAACAAATGTAGACAACCCCCGGGTGCTGTAGCTATAAGGCCGTGCTGCTGCTGATGGAAACCTTACATTGGCCGGAGTGAAAGGGTTCCACTAATGTACATCTGCCAAATCTGTATCTGAGGAGACCATAGAAGCAGCATTAGAAAGAAATGTGAGCTTGGCTTCAGTCAGGCGATGGTCCTGGTGGTCATGGTCTTGTTCTCCTTCAGGTCCTCTCACCTTGTAGATGGTGACATGGACTTGTGTGGGAATGAGTAGGAGGGGCTCGGGGTTCTCTTGTACCCAATCAGCTTGTTGTGGATAAAAGATGAAAGTGTCTTCTGGGAATTTACAGGGATTTGGATGTTTAGAGGGATACATAAGTGGGCATGGCTTGTGTTAATGAGGGGCGTGTCATATGTTAATCAGTTTTTTTAGAATAGATTATATAAATGGTATAAATAGATCAACAATTTATCTCTTTTCTTCTGTTGTTAAAGTGTCACATTTAATAAAGTTGAATTATAATTTCATCACACAATACCGTGGTCTGGGTTCTTCTACAACACATCCCCCCAAACATGTCCTCTTCCAGTTATAGGGGTCTGGTGGAATGGGACACCAGCTGATGGTATCTCTTAGGCCCCTTGTACATGGGGGGTCCAGCCCCTGTGGGTGCAATGCTGGCATTATAATACACCTGGTAGGCACAGGTACAGCGTCCAGCCCGCTGCCTGCAGCCTGTCAAAGTCTACACTACAGCTGGACGGGGCTCAATGCTGCACCACGTTTACCTCATGTTTAGGGCGCTCCGTGTTCAGGGAGAAATGACCGCCATCCTGATCAGACAAAGCATAAAGATGTAGGCAGGTGCAGTCTGCTTCTTCTACTGTAGGGGGCACCCAACCAGGGGGACATCCCAGCCTGGAGAGGAAGTCGGGGGACACTTGGTTTCTCTGTGGTTTCCCGGTTCCTGGAGACTGTGTGGAATGAAGGGGTCCATGGAGTCCTGGAGACATTTTAAATTTTTTGTTTACATGTTTTAAAGACCATTTATACCTTAAAATAACTTAAAACCCCCAAATATTATATATATTTCTTCACAACAGCAGACACACTAGAGGATAAATTGTTAGTAGTTCTGATGTTTTATGAGTTTTATTATTTTACACAATATTAGTGCAATGATTTATGAAAGGTACAATTTCAGTTAAAAATACAGCAGATGAGAATTCAGAGAAAGCTCCACCCTCATTCATTCTCCACCAATCAAGGATCTCACTCCAGTTAGCCAGTCTCAGTGGGCATGATTTCCTTGACATCCATCATTGGTGTCAGTGAGATAAAATAAGCCCCATTGTTGGTGTCAGTGAGATAAATAAGCCCCATTGTTGGTGTCAGTGAGATAAAATAAGCCCCATTGTTGGTGTCAGTGAGATAAATAAGCCCCATTGTTGGTGTCAGTGAGATAAATAAGCCCCATTGTTGGTGTCAGTGAGATAAATAAGCCCCATTGTTGGTGTCAGTGAGATAAATAAGCCCCATTGTTGGTGTCAGTGAGATAAATAAGCCCCATTGTTGGTGTCAGTGAGATAAAATAAGCCCCATTGTTGGTGTCAGTGAGATAAAATAAGCTTCATTGTTGGTGTCAGTGAGATAAAACAAATGCCATTGTTGGTGTCAGTGAGAATAAAGTGTACCCCCAGGCCAGCATTGGTGGTTAGTGGTGGTACTTACCTGATCCCACCCTCCCGCTGCCTCTCTGCTGATGTCAGAATTATACTTTCACTGTAGGAAAGGAGATGGTGGCTCCCAGCAGTCGGGTATAATTGCAGTGCCTGGTGATGGAACCCAGAGAGTGTTCCGGAGTCATCACCTCACTGCCACTCTGAAGAGTCCTGGAATCTGCCAGACATGATCATTGGAGAATGCTTTGAAACAACAAGGTTCAAACTATGAGACATTTCTTAGAGCTGCACTTCCTCTGAGCTTCACCAGGTGATGACCTCCCTCCTACCCAGACAGGAAGTGATGTCAGGTACAGACGGGAAGTGATGACAGGTACAGATGGGAAGTGATGTCAGGTATAGACGGTAAGTGATGTCAGGTACAGACAGGAAGCGATGTCAGGTACAGATGGGAAGTGATGACAGGTACAGACGGGAAGTGATGTCAAGTACAGACGGGAAGTGATGTCTGGTACAGGCAGGAAGCGGTGTCAGGTACAGATGGGAAGTGATGACAGGTACAGACAGGAAGTGATGTCAGGTACAGATGGGAAGTGATATAGGTATAGACAGGAAGAGATGTCAGGTACAGACAGGAAGCTCTGGGCGAGAGGTGATTCAGGAGGAAGTAGAGAGGAGACATTGCTGTGTCTCCCAGCAGACAGAAGGTGTCAGTAATGAGGCTCCACCTGATGCTGGCAAGGTATATAATCCCCCCCGTAGTTTTCATCAGTTCCTCAGTGTTCTGCCTGTGAGCCGCTTCCCTGCTGGATCCTGCGTCCTGTATCTTGTATACTTTCCCGATTCTGGTTTCCTGCATCCTGTTCCCCATCTCTGCTCCCCTGATTCCCAGTCCCAGTCCTGGGTCTGCCCGGTGTATGTCAGCTTCCCTCCATTGTACACAGTGTATTATAGTCAGGTTGTTGGGTTGGTTATTTGCTGTCACATTTATTTATCACTTTTGCTTTGTTTATGGTCTGTGGGTGTCGGAGGGTGTCGTGTCCATTAGTAAAAGCGATTGTAAAGGCAACATTTTTTTTCTTTTAAAACAGACATGTCATACTTACTGCTGTGTGTGATGGTTTGCACAGAGCAGCCTGGATCCTCCTCTTCTCGGGTCCCCCACAGTAGCTCCCGGCCCCTCCCTCCTGTTGAGTGCCCCCACAGCAAGAAGCTTGTTATGGGAGTGATTTAGTCCGGACTAAGTGTCCGATGATTATCTGTTCCTGTCCTAATTAATCATGCTAGCTCTTTAGTGCACGCACATGAAGAAAGCCACACTGACACACGTTTAGTCTGTGGTGATCTCCTCTTAGGTGTTATCTTGGAAAGAAAATATTTTTGTTCTTCAAGTTCACTCGATGGGAGGGGTTGCTGAGCAGCCATTTTTTGAGCAAGGATTTCTTAAAGTACCACAAAGCCCAGCAGGGAAAATATATACACACAACATATATATATATATTCATACAAAGCATTTAGAAAAATAAAAAGTATAAAAGTAGATATGTATAGAAAAATGTAAATATTCAACAGGAAACCAAATAGGCATTTTACCATATCCATCACAGGGGCATCCAAGCAGGTTTGAGAGCGAGCCACTGCTCTGTGTCCACAGAGTCCCCTCTCCCTCCTCCTTGGCTCACTGGATGTGATTGACAGCAGCAGGAGCCAATGGCCCCTGCTCCTGTCTCAACCAATGAGGAGGGAGCATGCACAGACTGCTGAGGATCTTCTGCATATTGCTGGGGCTCAGGTGAGTATTGGGGGGGCTGCTGCACAGAGAAGGGTATTTACCTTCATATATAGAATGCATGGAGGTAACAAACCTCCTGACTTTACACCCCCTGTAATCGCACTCCTCCTACTCCGTCTTATTCCACATTTCTTAGGCATAGCCCACCGATCTGGTCATCCCTGCTGTCACTGGATACCTGCATTCCTTACAAGGGTTTATATTCCTCACCAGTGTACTCTGTATACCGGGCTGTATACCACAACATCCTGACCATTGTACTATGCATGCTGGGCAGTATATGACATCCTCCTGACCACTGCACTCTGTACACAGGCCTAAGATATACTCCTGACCACTGCACTCTGTACACAGGCCTAAGATATACTCCTGACCACTACACTCTGTACACAGGCCTAAGATATACTCCTGACCACTGCACTCTGTACACAGAGCTGTATATCGTATATTCCTGACCACTACACTCTGAACTCTGGGATGGAAATCACATACTCCTGACCACTACACTCTGAACTCTGGGATGGAAATGACATACTCCTGACCACTACATTCTATACTCTGAGATGGAAACCACATACTCCTGACCACTACACTCTGTACTCTGGGATGGAAATCACATACTCCTGACCACTACACTCTGTACTCTGGGATGTAAATCACATACTCCTGACCACTACACTCTGTACTCTGGGATGTAAATCACATACTTCTGACCACTGCACTCTGTACTCTGGGATGGAAATCACATACTCCTGACCACTACACTCTGTACTCTGGGATGGAAATCACATACTCCTGACCACTACACTCTGTACTCTGGGATGTAAATCACATGCTGCTGACCACTACACTCTGTACTCTGGGATGGAAATCACATACTCCTGACCACTGCACGTTGTTTGCAGGGCTGTATGAAGTAGTCTCCTGACCCCTGCACTCTGGGCCATTATTCATGGAAACCAGAAACTGGATGACCTGTAAAGGCTTGTAAAGTGTCTCCTGTGAGAAATGTTTGGCCCCCAAAGATCCCCATCGTGGCCCCGACACACACAATTTTTTTCACTCAATAAATTCTTTATTATAGTTTTACTTCTAACAAGATTGTAATCATAGAATCAGGAAATAACAAAGGAAGGAATCCGATTGGTCAGGAAGATCCCTTGTCTGGAATGTGGGGGCGGAGTCATTATTATTGGTGTACAATACAATACACAACGTGTTCCATTATTATAACAAAGTATTGTAGAAAAGATCCCAACATGTGACATGGCTGAATGAATGCTGGTCATATTAGTCCATCTATTCTCTAAGTGGGGCGGTATCTATTGGGCCAATCCCTTTTACAAACCACACATAATATCGCCCTTCAAAGTGAAAACAGAAACGATTTGCACAAAATCAAAGAGTAGAAATATTTTCCGGTGGATCCCCTCTACCCAGACCCCATATGTAGACATAGAACAACAAGCTGTGTTCCCTCTCGTGCCGCACTCCTCCAACCACCCAAACCCACACAGAAGCCAAGGGAAATAATGAGAGGAAAGTTCCCCCCTAGTTTGGGGCGGAGTTCTCCTTCCCTCCTGTTGGGGGATGGGAGAAGGATGGACTGAAGACAGAGAGACGCTTCGGGGTCACCACTGTTCTGTAGAGCCTTGAAATGAAGGACATCAACTTCAGAAGTTCTTGTTGTCTGTGTAAAGTTCCCCGATAACGAGATGTGGGCTCTCCCGGCTTCTAGCTCTGTAACCCGCTATATCATTATCAGGAAACGCAACTCCGACACCCAAGAAGGGCTGAAGTTGTGTCCTTCATTTCCAGGATCTACTGACCACTCTGCACCCCGACATTTACTGCACTTCATCCATGTCTTTGGGGGCCTCTCATCTCCTTATGGACTGTTTCTTCCATGATGAAGATCAGCCATGGAGTATATCTGAGGTGTATATCAGGGTGTGCTTCTTCCCCACATGAGAGCTGGGATGTTCAGCAACATTCATCTAGAAGACATTTCCCGCACTCAAGGCACTAATATACCTCCAGGGTTGTGTGGGACCCCTGATGTACAGGAAGACAGGACTTCAGTGAGGAACATTTCCCTCACTCAGGACAGGAAAGTGGATTCTGCCCCGTGTGAGATCTCTGATGTTTGTAAAGATTAGACTTCCTTGTAAAACATTTCCAGCACTCAGGACAGGAATACGGCTTCTCCCCTGTGTGAGATCTCTGATGTTTGTAAAGACTGGACTTCTCTGAAAAACAATTCCCGCACTCAGGACAGGAATACGGCTTTTCCCCTGTGTGAGATCTCTGATGTTTGTAAAGACTGGACTTCACTGAAAAACATTTTCCGCACTCAGGACAGGAATACGGCTTTTCCCCCGTGTGACATCTCTGATGTGTGTAAAGATTGGACTTCTCTGAAAAACATTTCCCGCACTCTAGACAGGAATACGGCTTCTCCCCTGTGTGAGATCTCTGATGATTGTAAAGACGGGACTTCACTGAAAAACATTTCCCGCACTCAGGACAGGAATACGGCTTTTCCTCCTTGTGAGATCTTTTATGCACATTAAGATGGGATTTAGAACTGAAACATTTCCCGCACTCAGGGCAGGAATACGGCTTCTCCCCTGTGTGAGATCTCTGATGTGTGTAAAGATAGGACTTTTCTGAAAAACATTTCCCGCACTCTAGACAGGAATACGGCTTCTCTCCTGTGTGAGATCTTTTATGCCTATTAAGATGGTATGTAGAATGGAAACCCTTCCCGCACTCAGTACAGGAGAACCTCTTCCCTGTTGGAAGGCCGGCCCGGTCCCGCACAGTCTGAGGTTCCTCAGGATACAAGGAATCCGATGGTCCATCTACACTGGGTGGTGCCGGATGGACATTGGAGGGAGTCGGGTTTTCTCCTGGACTATACTGTGTGATGTCCTCATCTTCTACTTTCCAGTCTGGAGACAAAGTGAGACAATCCTCGGAGGTTTTCCTCATCTCCCGGCCATGGACTAAAATACAAAGACAAAGAGGATTACTAGACAGGAGTGGATTGGTTTCCCCAAACCAGGACTCCGCCCACATCAGGCAGCTTGGTCTCTGAGGAGCTTATTGACTCCTCCCTCATTATCACTTTCTGTTTAAGGGTCCAAAGTTGGAGAATGTTATCATATTATTATCACCATGTAAAAGTCTGTGCTCCAATCACATCATCCGATATAAAATGTCCAGCTGGGAGGAAATGGGTGTAACAAAAGAGAATCCATATTATGTGTATATATAGCAGTGGGGGGAGGGGGAGAGCAGAAGTCAGGACTATGTAATGTACAACATAGAGTATATAGTGCAGGGGTCAGGAGTATGTAATGTACAACATAGAGTATATAGTGCAGGGGTCAGGAGTATGTAATGTACAACAGAGTATATAGTGCAGGGGTCAGGAGGATGTAATGTATAACAGAGTATATAGTGCAGGGGTCAGGAGTATGTAATGTACAACATAGAGTATATAGTGCAGGGGTCAGGAGTATGTAATGTACAACATAGAGTATATAGTGCAGGGGTCAGGAGGATGTAATGTATAACAGAGTATATAGTGCAGGGGTCAGGAGTATGTAATGTACAACAGAGTATATAGTGCAGGGGTCAGGAGTATGTAATGTACAACAGAGTATATAGTGCAGGGGTCAGGAGTATGTAATGTACAACATAGAGTATATAGTGCAGGGGTCAGGAGTATGTAATGTACAACATAGAGTATATAGTGCAGGGGTCAGGAGTATGTAATGTACAACATAGAGTATATAGTGCAGGGGTCAGGAGGATGTAATGTATAACAGAGTATATAGTGCAGGGGTCAGGAGTATGTAATGTACAACAGAGTATATAGTGCAGGGGTCAGGAGTATGTAATGTACAACATAGAGTATATAGTGCAGGGGTCAGGAGTATGTAATGTACAACAGAGTATATAGTGCAGGGGTCAGGAGTATGTAATGTACAACAGAGTATATAGTGCAGGGGTCAGGAGGATGTAATGTATAACAGAGTATATAGTGCAGGGGTCAGGAGTATGTAATGTACAACAGAGTATATAGTGCAGGGGTCAGGAGTATGTAATGTACAACAGAGTATATAGTGCAGGGGTCAGGAGTATGTAATGTACAACATAGAGTATATAGTGCAGGGGTCAGGAGTATGTAATGTACAACATAGAGTATATAGTGCAGGGGTCAGGAGTATGTAATGTACAACATAGAGTATATAGTGCCGGGGTCAGGAGTATGTAATGTACAACATAGAGTATATAGTGCAGGGGTCAGGAGTATGTAATGTACAACAGAGTATATAGTGCAGGGGTCAGGAGGATGTAATGTATAACAGAGTATATAGTGCAGGGGTCAGGAGTATGTAATGTACAACAGAGTATATAGTGCAGGGGTCAGGAGTATGTAATGTACAACAGAGTATATAGTGCAGGGGTCAGGAGTATGTAATGTACAACATAGAGTATATAGTGCAGGGGTCAGGAGTATGTAATGTACAACATAGAGTATATAGTGCAGGGGTCAGGAGTATGTAATGTACAACATAGAGTATATAGTGCAGGGGTCAGGAGTATGTAATGTACAACAGAGTATATAGTGCAGGGGTCAGGAGTATGTAATGTATAACAGAGTATATAGTGCAGGGGTCAGGAGTATGTAATGTACAACAGAGTATATAGTGCAGGGGTCAGGAGTATGTAATGTACAACAGAGTATATAGTGCAGGGGTCAGGAGTATGTAATGTACAACATAGAGTATATAGTGCAGGGGTCAGGAGTATGTAATGTACAACATAGAGTATATAGTGCAGGGGTCAGGAGTATGTAATGTACAACATAGAGTATATAGTGCAGGGGTCAGGAGTATGTAATGTATAACAGAGTATATAGTGCAGGGGTCAGGAGTATGTAATGTACAACAGAGTATATAGTGCAGGGGTCAGGAGTATGTAATGTACAACATAGAGTATATAGTGCAGGGGTCAGGAGTATGTAATGTACAACATAGAGTATATAGTGCAGGGGTCAGGAGTATGTAATGTACAACATAGAGTATATAGTGCGGGGGTCAGGAGTATGGAATGTACAACATAGAGTATATAGTGTGGGGGTCAGGAGTATGTAATGTACAACATAGAGTATATAGTGCAGGGGTCAGGAGTATGTAATGTACAACATAGAGTATATAGTGCAGGGGTCAGGAGTATGTAATGTACAACATAGAGTATATAGTGCAGGGGTCAGGAGTATGTAATGTACAACATAGAGTATATAGTGCAGGGGTCAGGAGTATGTAATTTACAATATAAATTATACAGTGTAAGGGTCAGGACTCATAATATTGGTATTCAGTAATCAGTAGAACATTAAATGTTTACTGTAGACAAGTTGCAGAGATCCCACACCGCTGCCTCCCATCTCCTGAGACTGCACTCAGTGACTTGGGTCTGAGACACTACAGACATATCCCTCCACCCGGCACAGCCAGCAGACCACAGAGCAAGGAACCCTGGGAGAATTGTTCTGTCAGAGATCTTACTAGACCCGGGAATGGGGAAGGAGACCCAAATCACATGTCCCAGGTGCCTAGGTCTAGTAACACTTATGGTGAAATGAACATTTTGCTGCCAGCTGAACCCCAGAACCTCCGTAAATCCAGTCTAGAGACATAAATTGTGCCTGTAGCACAGAGAAGGAAGATTATCCAAGAGAAATCCAGGAATACAGGACGGGGAACACAGCTCAGGAAAGTGACCAGGGGATTACAGGTTGATATCACCCAGTCCCCGCCCTACTCTGGACCAATCAGTGAGCAGTATGGGTGGAGGAATGGATTTAGTGTTCATGACTAGAGATGAGCGAATCGAACCAGGCGAACCGGAATTCGATACGAATTTCAGGAAAAATTCGATTCGCGGCGAATCCGAATATTAGCCTACTTCGGGTGCGCGAATCGGATTTTTCCCGATCAGCCGGCAAAAGTGTCCCTGCAGAGAGCTCCGCTATTTCTGACAGTTCTCTGACAGTTCCTTCACATGTACAGCGGTTGAAACATTGTATCTATTTGTTTCCATTTAGGATACAGATGTTTTTATTCGGAAACAGATGTTTCAACCGCTGTACATGTGAAGGAGCTGTCAGAGAACTGTCAGAAATAGAGGAACTCTGCAGATACACTTTTTGCCGGTTTGGAATTCTTATTTTCATCCTACTTCTTCTTCTTCTTCATCCTCATCCTCAGAAGAAGAGGATGAGGATGAAGAAGAAGAAGCAGTAGGATGAAAATAAGAATAATTCCAAGCCGGCAAAAAGTGTATCTGCAGAGCTCCGCTATTTCTGACAGTTCTGTGACATTCCCTCCATACAGCGGTTGAAACATTGTATCTATTTGTTTCCATAAAAGGATCCATTTATGGAAACAAATAGATACAATGTTTCAACCGCTGTATGGAGTGAATGTTTGGTCTCTGAACTGGTTTTGATGAGTTTTAGATCTGCAGACAAGGAATGATAAATCTGATCCTTCCTATGACTAGTTTGCTCTGAGGCAGTGCTGTGAGGTCAATGTCGGCTCATCATGCAGGGATGTTCACTTTACATCACCTGACGCCCGGGATATGTAGTTCTGGGTGCCGGGCAAGTATTGTGTTTAATCTTTATCCCTGCTGAGGGCAAGCCGCAGGGCTCTCCTTTCAGGTGCCAGCCTCTGCCACCCCGTGTGTGTGATCCTCTCCTGTACCTACTATGCTTCCCCGGCTCTGCTTGCCCATCTATGGGTCCGGGTCAGCGGGTGTCGGAGGGTAGAGGGGATGGAGGAGAGCGGACACGTTCACTCCCTTCTTGTCCTGACCCAGAAGTGACGTTATGACAGATTTCCCGACCATCGAGGCTGGCAAAGAATGTAATGCGGTGCGATGTGCTCTACATTACATCCAATGGAGTACAGGGGAGACATTGGGGGTCTTTTAGACCCTGGATGTCTCATAAAGAGAACCTGTCATCAGAAGTCATCACATAGAGGACTTTGTCCCCTTAAGTAAAAATGTTTTTTTAATTGTAAACAATTAAAGTTACACCCAAGTTTATAACTCCTCCCCTTAAAAAATGTTGAGTCTCCCCCACCCCCACATATATGCACACCCAAATGTAAGAGCACACGCTGGAGGGCCTACACGTGATAACATTGATTGTGATACACGTTACATATCGCCGGTCACACCAGAATGAGAGGATAATTCTAGGAGCAGACCTCCTCCGTACTCTATACTGATGACCTAGAAGGGGCTATAAATGTGTCCCCTATAGATAATACCGGGGACTAAAGGTTGTCACCATTTCAGCACACACAACTTAAGGTTTGACATGTTGGATATCTATTTACTCGCTGCAACCTCGGCTTTTATATTTTTACACATAAATGGGTCATTTATTGCTTTTTTGTGCCCTGAAATTAACTTAACTGTATTTTTTGCTGAAATTTGGCATTTCCTAGACTTTGTGATAATATTGTGTGACATAAAAAAATAGAACTGCCGCTATTTTATTCTCTAAAGTCTCTACTTTCAGAAAATCGATATTTTGGGGGTTTTGTGTCATCTTTAGGGCTAAAATGATTTTTTAAATGTGCAAAAAATGCAAAAACAGCTCTGGGAGTGAAAGGGAGAAAGGATAAGCCGGACACTCCCCTTTCCTGAGGAGCAGCCAATCGGTTCTCATTACACTGCAAGGTCTCTCCCCTCCCTGCTAGTCCCGGTGCGGTGCTGGAGACAGGCGGGGGAGGGGAGGAGGAGATAAACAGCGCAATGTTACACATATTTCACATTTAAGTTGCTATAAAGCCCCTTTCATTTTTTTTTTGTTTACAAACGATTTTATTTTTCAAAGAGTAGACTGAAAATAACAGTACAGCGTCAAACAATGTGTACAGTATTAACAAGGCACACTTGAATCGTACAATTCAGAAAGGCACATCATATAGAAAGGGTAAAAAAGAAGAGAAAGGAAAGGAGAATAGATCCTAAGTACATGAGAAATATAAAGGGAAAAGTAGACTGAATGATATATGTGTGAACAGGACACGTCAATCAACCTTCACATGGAATGCCACTATTCATGTAGTAAATGTCTCTGAACCTTCCATGATTCCCATTTTCTATCAGACAAGTGCATCTTGTCCAGTAAGTTATAATGAATTCTCTCCATGAGCATCACAGCATCTACTCTATGTAACACAGAGGCCAATGGTACAGTGATAGATTCCCAATGTAGGGCGATAGCCCACAAAGTAGAAATACAAATAGTATGTATCAATGTCATAACATTATCAGGAACCCCCGGGATACGAGCTCCCAATAGGAAGACTGTATAGTCAGACGTACCGGAACACCCACCAGTGAAGTCACCAACTCAGATATCCTGCGCCACACCAAGGATAAAGTTGGGCAAGCCCACAACATGTGTACCAAAGTACTGGTGAGGCTGCAGCCCCGGAAACATAACGGGGACGTTTGTGGGTACAAAACGTGTAGCCTTGACGGGGTATAATACCATCTGGTTAATACCTTGAGGGCCGTCTCACAGACAGAAACAGATGGAGAGCTCTTACATATGTTATCCACCATGGAATCCCAATCCTCATCCGAAAAGGTGATACCACTATCCTCCTCCCATTTTTGTCTCTATAAAGGAGGTGTGGGAGAGAGACTGACCAGGAATTGGTGATACAGATCAGAGATAAGACCTTTGCCCCTGGGAGAGTCACGGCTAATACGTTCAGAAATCGGAGATGAAGGTGTAAGGCCAAAATGTGAGTTAAAAAAATGTCTAATCTGTCGATAACGATGATATTCACGAAGCGGAACATCACAAAGTCCGCACATCATATCAAAGGGAATATAAGATCCTCCACTTTGACAGTCAGACAACCTAATAAAGGATCTATCGTACCACCAACGAAACGTCCGAGGAGAAGAAAATGCTGTACTAAAGTTAGGGTCACCAAAAAACGATACACCCGGGGAAACAGAAGAGACCAGATTTCATTGAAGTTTCCATCGAGACCAAAGTGTCAATGAATGGCCACAACAGAGTTATAAAAAGTTAACGATCGAGGGAGGATTTTGGACCATAAAATACCCGGTAAATAAAATGGGCGTATAGATTGAGATTCAAATCTAACCCCCGGGATCTGGGAGTTAACAGTCGCCCATTGTGATAATTGTGCAAAACACGCTGAAAGGTAATAGAGCCAAAAATTGGGAAGACCGAGGCCCCCCGTCCGTTGTGACCGGTACAAAACCGATGAGGTAAAACGTGGACGTTTATTACACCAAATAAATTGTTAATCAGCCGCTGAAAGCGATCCAGAAACATTTCCGAGATGGAGACTGGAAGTGATGTAAATAAAGTAGTTTAGGCAGAATATTCATTGTGACTGCCGTGACTCTACCCAGGAAGGAGATGGGGTACCCATGGCAAACCTTCAGTAGAGTAGAGAGGCGACACACACATGGGGGGTAATTAGCAGCAAACATATCTGAGTATCTGGGAGTGAGGTTGATACCTAAATAGGAAATCCGATCCGTGGCCCAACGAAATGGAAAAGAGCTACGGAGAGAGGCACTCAGGAATCAGGAACATTGATGGCATAACCACTGATTTAGTGACATGAACAGACCTGACACTAGAGCAGTCGTTCAATACCGGCATAGATTAGGCAATGATACTAACGGGATGGTGAGGAAAAGCATTACATCATCAGCATACATACAGATTCTGAAAGGTGAGACCAATAAAGGGTAACCAGAGATCTCCGAATGTGATCTGATTGCAATCACCAAAGGTCCCAACACCAGTGCAAACAATAGGGATGACAGAGGACAACCATGACGGATACCTCCACCCAATGTAACAAAGTCAGAGTTACAGCCGGGAAGTCTGATCCTTGTTATGGGAGAGTCATAGAGGGCGAGTATACCAGATAAACACTCATCACTGACACCCATTCTCTGCACCCAGGAAAACAAGGCCAAAGGACACCATCGAAGGCCTTATTAGTGTCCAAACTCAGTAACAAAACTTCTCTGGAGTGCAAATTGGCTCCTGACTAATGTGTAATGTAAGGAGAATGTTGTCACTGATAAATCTGTCCGGGATAAAACCTGATTGGTCTGGAGATACCAAAGCCCCTTTCATTCTTTAACCCCCCCGGACATTCCTAAAAGAGCCTCAGATTTATATACATTTTCTGTTACAAAGGAATGTTTCCTTCCTCCTGAGCAGCAATGTAAGGGGCTCTATGCTCCATACTCCTGACCCCAGCACTCCATCATTGTGTTGGCTGCATAGTGTAATGATTGCCCATTGGCTGCCTGTGTAGTGTCATCATTGTCCTTTGTAGGCCATGTATGGTCAGGATGGTCCTTGTCTTGTCTATTTATTGTCAGTGCTGTTTGTTTAGAGGACCATATTACTAGAATTTATCTCCACAATGAGGAGAATGTTCCGGCCCCGGAAGTGGGGAATGTTCTGCCCCTGAAGGGGTTCATCTGGGTTCCCACATTATATATGTGTGTATCATCATCTGCTGGAGATAAAAGACGTCACAGTGACTATGGAGGAAGAGGACAGACATGACTATGGAGGAAGAGGCCGGACGTGACTATGGAGGAAGAGGACGGACGTGACTATGGAGGAAGAGGACGGACGTGACTATGGAGGAAGAGGACGGATGTGACTATGGAGGAAGAGGACGAACGTGACTATGGAGGAAGAGGACGGACATGACTATGGAGGAAGAGGAAGGACGTGACTATGGAGGAAGAGGACAGACGTGACTATGGAGGAAGAGGCCGGACGTGACTATGGAGGAAGAGGACGGAGGTGACTATGGAGGAGGAGGACGGATGTGACTATGGAGGAAGAGGACGGACGTGACTCTGGAGGAAGAGGACGGACGTGACTCTGGAGGAAGAGGACGGACGTGACTATGGAGGAAGAGGACGGACGTGACTGTGGAGGAAGAGGACGGACGTGACTGTGGAGGAAGAGGACGGACGTGACTGTGGAGGAAGAGGACGGCTGTGACTGTGGAGGAAGAGGACCAACGTGACTGTGGAGGAAGAGGACCAACGTGACTGTGGAGGAAGAGGACGGACATGATGGGGGTTAAATAGGAAAAAACATCTTATTACCTCCTCTGCTGTCACGTCCAGCAACGTCTCTGATATGCTTCCTGTCTGTAGCTGACATAACTTCCTGTCTGTCCCTGACATCACTTCCTGTCTGCATTCCATAGAGACTTCCTGTGTGAGTAGAGGTGAGATCCCCACCTTGTGGAGTTCAGAGGAACTGCAGCCCCGAGATCCATCCCATAATCCCCCTTCCTGTATAATATGTACCTTACAGGGATACTACGGGAGATGAAACATTACTGAATAAAGGAAGAAGAAATAAATGTAACTCTTATGTAACCAACTGTTCAACAAACATCTCTTATTACATATAGAAAAGTCTTACAAACACAGAACACAAAATACAAATGTATAGCTAATGAGAGCGATCCCGCCAAACCTGATCCTTCTGGGGGGACAATGCAAAATATATATCAATCCACTCATAATGACATCATCTTCTGGGAGTGTCTGCACATCCATCCATTTCACACACATTTCATTGTCTCAGCAGATCTCCTGCAGCCTATTAGCACCCATTTCCCTTTCTATGTCTCAGCAGATCTCCTGCAGCCTATTAGCTCCCATTTCCCTTTCTATGTCACAGCAGATCTCCTGCAGCCTATTAGCTCCCATTTCCCTCTCTATGTCTCAGCGGATCTCCTGCAGCCTATTAGCACTCATTTCCCTCTCTATGTCTCAGTAGATCTCCTGCAGCCTATTAGCACCCATTTCCCTCTATGTCTCAGTAGATCTCCTGCAGCCTATTAGCACCCATTTCCCTCTATGTCTCAGCAGATCTCCTGCAGCCTATTAGCACCCATTTCCCTCTCTATGTCACATATTACAACAAGCAGTCACAAAGGTAAATGTAAAATAAAAGCAGAGAGGGAGAGAAGGCTGATAAAGCAGCTCATCGATGAGAGGTACATAAGAACATACAATGTCAATACAAAACAGTGACATGGCCATCAATCACAAACGATCGGAGCAGACAGATCGGTGTCATAGGTGTCCCGTGGGTCCTGAACTGCCTCCAGCGCAGGGACAGTAGCAGGGTGTAAAGCAGGTAGGTACTCCAACTTTCTCATTTCTGCTCTGACCTTCATCAGTGCCGGTAACATGGGGGACATAGAAGACAGCCAATGCATGGGAATGGTTCTCCTGGTTGCCCTCAGAATGTAGGTGGAAAGTTTCCTCGCACATTTAGAGAGACCCGAAAAGGTAGACCCAACAGAAAGTAAATGGGCTCAAAAGGGACAGGAGCCAGGAAAAGTAACCACAATGGGGTAAGGACCTCCTCCAAAAGGGTGCAATGGACCGGCAATCCCAAAAAATGTGGAAAAGAGTGTCAGTTGCCATCCCACTAGAAATTCTGAGGCCCCTCTGCACACTGGTATATACCCTTCAAGCAGACTATGCAATAAATAGGGATATTTGGTTCACACATTATGCAATACATGCTTAAGCTGCCAACTGCATCAAAGTCATCCCTCTATGGCCAGTCCTACTCTGCCCTGCCTACGCAAATGCTACTGTGGACACAATGCCAACATAGGGGAAAAGACACAATGGGGAAGAGCTACAAGGTTCAGGTCTGGCTACTGACCCAACAATACAACAAACAAGAGATCCCTGTGCTCAATCCATACAGCTAGTGCATGCATTTATCCATCAGGTGCTAAAGGGGTGTAACCACATATTAACACTAGAAATTCTTTCTCGGAACCCAAAAAATGGCCGCCACGATACTTCCGGAAAAAACATCAATACGTCACCACATCACGTGCCCCGGAACCGTTTCATCACATCTGGACTTTTTCAACATATCAATATCCCTGTTGAAAAGTCCGGATGTGACGAAACGCGTCCGGGGCACGTGACGTATTGATGTTTTTTCTGGAAGTATCGTGGTGGCCATTTTTTGGGTTCCGAGACACACGGCTGTTCTCACCCTGGAGACTTCCATCTACCACCTGGCTCTCCTTCAGAGTGGTATGGACTTGATCATATAGTTACCGCAGAGGAATCATGTCGTGTTGTTCATCTCACTATATGGAAGCTGTTCTCATCAAATTTTAATGTAAGTTGCTACAATAAAATGTATTTGTCATATAATATATTTACTGATCCCTGGTCTGTCCATGAGGTCTATGGGAAGTGTTTGGAGAAGATGGTAGACTAAAGCTTGGAGTCTATCTCATCTGTATTATGGATCCTATGCTGATTGTATCTATGTCAGGGTAATTATGCACTTCTTTTATTGTGTGCAGTGGATTTATTAATCGAGGTGTTGGAGTCCTGACATTTCACCATTGCTGTGGCACTTTATTTTGTTGGCATGTGACACGTGTGGCACTATATTATAATACCTGGGATAATACACTATGTTTAGAATCTTTTGTTTTTGAGGTATATGAAGATTCTCTGGAGTATACCATCAATCTTATTCGGGGATATCAATGATTATGAAATCACCTGCAAGAAAAGTTTTTTTTTTTGGACTGTAAATTGACTTTAATTGGATTTTAGGTGTAGTGACACCATATCTGGGTTTATTCTAATCAAGTCTGCTTATCACTATTTGAAATCCCTGACTGCCTTGTGTGTATCCAGTGCAAGTGTCAGATTTCACAGGAGATGCCAGTCAGCAGGTTACAGCAGTCACAGATAGGAGTCATTTCCTCCCTACACAAGGATCTACAGTCCATACACACCCAGCACAAGGCCGGGGCCACACTACCAGACGCTTCTCGGGGCTGCAGTTCCTCTGAGCTCCACAAGGTGGGGATCTCACTTCTACCCAGACAGGAAGTCTCTATGGAAGACAGGAAGTGATGTTCGGGACAGACAGGAAGTGATGTCAGACATAGGAAGTCATGTCAGGTACAGACAGGAAGTAGAGAGGAGACGTGGCTGGAAGTGGCAGCAGAGGAGGTAATAAGATGTTATGTTCTATTTACACCCAGTAACCCCCCATCATGTCCATCCTCTTCCTCCATAGTCACATCCATCCTCTTCCTCCATAGTCACGTCCGTCCTCTTCCTCCATAGTCACGTCCGTCCTCTTCCTCCATAGTCACATCCGTCCTCTTCCTCCATAGTCATGTCCATCCTCTTCCTCCATAGTCATGTCTGTCCTCTTCCTCCATAGTCGTGTCCATTCTCTTCCTCCATAGTCACTTCCATCCTCTTCCTCCATAGTCACGTCCATCTTCTTCCTCCATAGTCATGTCCGTCCTCTTCCTCCATAGTAACTGTGATGTTTTTTATCTCCAGCAGATGATGATACACACATATATAGTGTGGGAACCCAGATTAACCCCTTCAGGGGCAGAACATTCCCCCACTTCCGGGGCCGGAACATTCTCCTCATTGTGGAGAAGTGTCACCTTTCCCACCAATCACTTTCTTACCTCATCAGTCTATATCAAAGGATTATACCACTTTTATAAATGGTGGGGGATGGAGAATCCTATGACATCACACTGACCTCACAGCTCCTCCCAATGTCCCTCCATCCAGAGTCGGAGAATCCTATGACATCACACTGACCTCACAGCTCCTCCTCCCAATGTCCCTCCATCCAGAGTCAGAGAATCCTATGACATCACACTGACCTCACAGCTCCTCCTCCCAATGTCCCTCCATCCAGAGTCAGAGAATCCTATGACATCACACTGACCTCACAGCTCCTCCTCCCAATGTCCCTCCATCCAGAGTCAGAGAATCCTATGACATCACACTGACCTCACAGCTCCTCCCAATGTCCCTCCATCCAGAGTCGGAGAATCCTATGACATCACCCTGACCTCACAGCTCCTCTTCCCAATGTCCCTCCATCCAGAGTCAGAGAATCCTATGACATCACACTGACCTCACAGCTCCTCTTCCCAATGTCCCTCCATCCAGAGTCGGAGAATCCTATGACATCACACCGACCTCACAGCTCCCCCTCCCAATGTCCCTCCATCCAGAGTCGGAGAATCCTATGACATCCCACCGACCTCACAGCTCCTCCTCCCAATGTCCCTCCATCCAGTGTCGGAGAATCCTATGACAGCACACCGACCTCACAGCTCCTCCCCCCAATGTTCCTCCATCCAGTGTCGGAGAATCCTATGACATCACACTGACCTCACAGCTCCTCCTCCCAATGTCCCTCCATCCAGTGTCGGAGAATCCTATGACATCACACCGACCTCACAGCTCCTCCCCCCAATGTCCCTCCATCCAGAGTCAGAGAATCCTATGACATCACACTGACCTCACAGCTCCTCCTCCCAATGTCCCTCCATCCAGAGTCAGAGAATCCTATGACATCACACTGACCTCACAGCTCCTCCTCCCAATGTTCCTTCCATCCAGAGTCAGAGAATCCTATGACATCACACTGACCTCACAGCTCCTCCCCCCAATGTCCCTCCATCCAGAGTCAGAGAATCCTATGACATCACACTGACCTCACAGCTCCTCCTCCCAATGTCCCTCCATCCAGAGTCAGAGAATCCTATGACATCACACTGACCTCACAGCTCCTCCTCCCAATGTCCCTTCATCCAGAGTCAGAGAATCCTATGACATCACACTGACCTCACAGCTCCTCCTCCCAATGTCCCTCCATTTGGCTTTTTTCTGATGCTCTTAGGATGTGGGGCCCCTTGGTATCCTCACATGTAAAGTGGGACTGTTGGTCCTGCGTTGTATGTAATGACATCAGAATGCTGCAACAATCCTATATCCTGCGTAGTGTGGGGGTCCTGTGGGGGGGAATTATACCTCAGCCTGAAGTGGGGCTTTAATAAAATGGAGACCTGAATGGAGAGGTGAGGAGGATTCTGGGAATATCATTTGATGTGACTATTTGTGTTCAGATGTAGAGTTTTCCTCCTGTGAAGTCTGGAGATCATATGACATCACATTGCCTCCACCTCCCTCCCTGATAGAAGAGAGAAAGAAGAAGAAGATTCTAGAAGTCACCAGAGAGATCACTGAGCTGCTGACAGGAGAGGTGAGCGGTGCCGGGAATTCTGGGACATTCTCCAGTAACAGACAAGGGATGTGTCTGGATGGTGACTGTATCATTGTGTGTGTCAGGTTCCTATAAGGTGTCAGGGTGTCACTGTCTATTTCTCCATGGAGGAGTGGGAGTATTTAGAAGGACACAAGGATCTCTACAAGGACGTCATGATGGACAATCAGCCGCCCCTCACATCACCGGGTAAGAGGAGACTTTATTGTAAAGGAGAGAGCAGTACGGAGGATCCACCTAGATCCCCCATCATCTGATAAACACATAGAAACAATGGATTCAGTCAGTGTGTGTGTTTCCTACAGATGGATCCAGTCATGGGAACCCACCAGAGAGATGTCCCCGTCCTCTGTATTCCCGGGATTCCACACAGGAAGGTCACACCATCCCTCACCATCATCAGGTAGATGATGACAATTATTGGTAGTTGTGATTTATACACAGCATGTTTGTTACAATGAATGTTTTATTATATCTTTCAGAGTGGAATCCTCGGGGATGATAATATTGATGTTAAAGAAGAGTATAAAGAGGAGGATGAGGAGTATGGAGTGATGGAGGAGTTTTCAGAAAGACACAAGGATATGATGGAGCCACCTAATACCAGGAACCCAACAGAGAGATGTCCCCGTCCTCTGTATTCCCAGGATTCCACACAGGGAGATCACACCATCCCTCACTATTACAAGGTTGGTGGGATGGAGAATCTAGAACATGGACTTGTAGAGACTATGGGCTCCAATCACAAAGCGGTATCTTCCCGTATCCCAGTATGTAGTAAGATGCTGCATTCTGTTTTTTAGTAGTGAAGCCTGCGGGGAATTTACCACTGGTGTCCATAGCAACACTTGTAAATAGCTCGTTGTTAAGGAGAGGTCGCCAGTGTCCCCAACAACCAGTAAACAAGGAGCGGATGGCTGCCAGGTTCCACGCTGACAGCTGTGACAGGTCTGGTATGGATTTTGATGAGAATCCCCGATGCCAAAATAATAAAAAAAAAGGCGTGGGTTCCCCTTCAAAATCAAAACCAGATCCTTAGTGAGTGCCCACCTTCCTCCTGAACCATACCAGGCCACATATCCTCAACATGGGGTGGGTGCTCTGCCCCCCCAAAAGCACCTTATCCCCATGTTGATGGAGACAAGGGTCCCTTCCCCACAACCCTGGGCAGTGGTTGTGGGGGGCTGTGGGTGGAGGACTTATTGGAATCTGGAAGCCACCTTTAACAAGGAGGCCCCCACATCCCTGCCCCCCCACAATGTGAATGAGTATAGAGTACAGGTGAAACTCAAAAAATGAGAATATGGTGCAAAAGTTCATTTATTTCAGTGCAGCAACTTAAAAGGTGAAACTAATATATGAGACTCATTACATGCAAAGCAAGATAGTTCAAGCCGTGATTTGTCATCATTGTGATGATTATGGCTTACAGCTCATGAAAACCCCAAATCCACAATCTCAGAAAATGAGAATATTGTGAAAAGGTGGAATATTCTCGGCTCAAAGTGTCCCACTCTAATCAGCTCATTCAGCCATAACACCTGCAAAGGGTTCCTGAGCCTTTAAATGGTCTCTCAGTCTGGTTCAGTAGGAATCACAATCATAGGAAAGACTGCTGACCTGACACCATCACTGACACCCTCCATAAGGAGGGAAAGCCTCAAAAGGGAATTGCAGAAGAAGTTGGATGTTCCCAAAGTGCTGTATCAAAGCACATTAATAGAAAGTTATGTGGAAGGGAAAAGTGTGGAAGAAAAAGGTGCACAAGCAGCAGGGATGACCGCAGCCTGGAGAGGATTGTCAGGAAAATGCCATTCAAAAGTGTTGGGGGCTTTCACAAGGAGTGGACTGAGGCTGGAGTCAGTGCATCAAGAGCCACCACACACAGACAGATCCTGGACATGGGCTTCTAATGTCATATTCCTCTTGTCAAGCCGCTCCTGAACAACAAACAACGTCAGAAGCGTGTTACCTGGGCTAAAGAAAAACAGACCTGGTCTGCTGCTCAGTGGTCCAAAGTCCTTTTTTTCTGGTGAGGCAACTTTTGCATCTCATTTGGAAACCAAGGACCCCGAGTATGGAGGAATAATAGAGAGGCCCAAGGACCCCGAGTATGGAGGAAGAATGGAGAGGCCCAAGGACCCCGAGTATGAAGGAAGAATGGAGATACTCAAGGACCCCGAGTATGGAGGAAGAATGGAGAGGCCCAAGGACCCCGAGTATGAAGGAAGAATGGAGATACCCAAGGACCCCGAGTATGGAGGAAGAATGGAGAGGCCCCAGGACCCCGAGTATGGAGGAAGAATGGAGAGGCCCAAGGACCCCGAGTATGGAGGAAGAATGGAGAGGCCCAAGGACCCAGAGTATGGAGGAAGAATGGAGAGGCACAAGGACCCCGAGTATAGAGGAAGAATGGAGAGGCACAAGGACCCCGAGTATGGAAGAAGAATGGAGAGGCCCAAGGACCCCGAGTATGGAGGAAGAATGGAGAGGCTCAAGGAGCCCAAGTATGGAGGAAGTATGGGTAGGCACAAGGACCCCGAGTATGGAGGAAGAATGGAGAGGCCCAAGGAGCCCAAGTATGGAGGAAGAATGGAGAGGCACAAGGACCCCGAGTATGGAGGAAGAATGGAGAGGCCCAAGGACCCCGAGTATGGAGGAAGAATGGAGAGGCACAAGAAGCCTGAGTATGGAGGAAGAATGGAGAGGCACAAGGACCCCGAGTATGGAGGAAGAATGGAGAGGCCAAGGACCCCGAGTATGGAGGAAGAATGGAGAGGCACAAAGACCCCGAGTATGGAGGAAGAATGGAGAGGCACAAGGACCCCGAGTATGGAGGAAGAATGGAGAGGCACAAGGACCCCGAGTATGGAGGAAGAATGGAGAGGAACATACTGCAAGATGCTTGAAGTCCAGTGTGAGGTTCCCACAGTCTGTGTTGATTTGGGGAGCCATGTCATCTGCTGGTGTTGGCCCACTGTGCTTCATTAAGTCCAGGGTCAATGCAGCCGTCTACCAGGAGATTTTGGAGCACTTCATGCTTCCTTCTGCAGACCAGCTTTATGGGGATGCTGACTTCATTTTCCAGCAGGACTTGGCTCCGCCCACACTGCCAAAAGCACCAAAACCTGGTTCAATGACCGTGGGATTACTGTGCTTGATTGGCCAGCAAACTCGCCTGACCTGAACCCCATAGAGAATCTATGGGGCATTGCCAAGAGAAAGATGAGAGACATGAGATGGAACAATGCAGAAGAGCTGAAGGCCGCTATTGAAGCATCCTGGTCTTCCATAACACCTCAGCAGTGCCACAGGCTGATAGCTTCCATGCCACGCCGCATTGAGGCAGTAATTGCTGCAAAAGGGGCCCAAACCAAGTACTGAGTACATATGCAGCTTCTACTTTTCAGAGGTGCGATATTGTTCTATGTACAATCCGTGTTTTATTGATTGCATGGAATATTCTCATTTTCTGAGATTGTGGATTTGGGGTTTTCATGAGCTGTAAGCCATAATCATCACAATGATGACAAATCACGGCTTGAACTATCTTGCTTTGCATGGAATGAGTCTCATATATTAGTTTCACCTTTTAAGTTGCTGCACTGAAATAAATGAACTTTTGCACCAGATTCTCATTTTTCCAGTTACACCTGTACATAGCACCCCTATTCATTCCCCAAAAAAAGTGTAGTGTAAAAAAACTCGAAGTCATTTTTGGCAAAACACAAATAAAGAACAATATCCCCCTGATGTAGATCCATCGATGATCCAATCACAATACTCGCTGTCATTGTTGACTCGAAGAAAAAACAAAGCTCCACTCCTGCCGTCTGACAGCTCCGCCGCCTCCCACTTCTAAATAAACTAAGGAGCGCTACCACCCTGTGACATCACTGGGTGGCCTTGCCCTCTTGTGACATCACCAATACAACATGCCCCGGTCAGTGACATCACCAATACAACATGCCCCGGTCAGTGACGTCACCAATACAACATGCCCCGGTCAGTGACGTCACCGAGTGGCACCGTCCCTTAGTATATTTAGTGGCAGGAGGCAGCAGAGCTGTCAGACAGAGGGGAGTCTTCATTGGGAGCGGAGCTTTTCTTTCCGAGTCAGCGGTGACAGCGAGCATCGTGATTGATGATGGATCTACACCGGGGGGACATTTTTGCTTTATTTTTGCTTTTTTAATAAAGGACTTATCAAAAACTGCCTGCTGTCTTTAACAGAATACTTTTTTGGGGTGAATAATTAGGGGTACCATGTACTCCATACTCATTTACATGGGGTGAAGGATCTGAGGGCCCCCTTGTTACATTTTGTAAGTCCTCTGCCTGCAAACCCCCACAGCCACTAGCCTGGGTTGTAGGGAAGAGTCCCTTGTCCCCATCAACATGGACAAGGTGCTCTGAGGGAGCAAAGCCCCCCCTTGCAACAGAACATCCACTCCATGTTAAGGACACGTGGCCTGGTATGTTTCAGGAGGGGGGGTTACTTTCTCATCCCCCTGTTTACTGACCTGCCGAGCTGCATGCTCAGATAGGGGTCTAGTATGTATTTCTTTTTTTTTGGCAAGGGGTCCCCCTCAAAATCCATACCAGACCCGGGATGGGAACCCACGCCATTTTCTTAATATTTCATTGCCGGTAATTCTTTTTTTTAGATTCATCTTTTGGTTAGGACGCAGTGGCCGCTCGCTCCCTAACAACCATGTTGTTTACTGGTTGTTAAGGATGCCAGCGGCCGCCCACTCTTTACCAAGCAGTACACATTTCCTGAATGCCGCATGTCTCCACCACTAATTAATGACCGCATGCATTTCATTCTTTATTTCCTTCTGTGAATGTAACGCCTGTTCATGCGGTATTTACTGAGCGTGTTCAGTGTTTGTGGTCAATACCGCAACACGGGATAGGAAATGGACAGTTTCAGGATGGCATGCGGTATTTAGGGGAAATGTACCCACATATCACATGTGATCTGCTTCTGTGAAGGGAGACAATGTGTGGATTTTGTGTGTGATGTCACAATCATAAATCTTACATTTTACAGATGATATTTTCTCTCATTTCCTTGATTTAGAGTGGAGATCCAATCGATATAGAATTTGAGGTGAAAGCAGAAGAAGAAGAGGCGTATGTGAGGGATGATCAGCAGTCTATGGAGGAGGATGGAATAACGGGGACATTTATAGAGGAGGACACTCCTACAGAGATCAGCACAGGTGGGTCATGAACACTAAATCCATTCCTCCACCCATACTGCTCACTGATTGGTCCAGAGTAGGGCGGGGACTGGGTGATATCAGCCTGTAATCCCCTGGTCACTTTCCTGAGCTGTGTTCCCCGTCCTGTATTCCTGGATTTCTCTCGGATAATCTTCCTTCTCTGTGCTGCAGACACAATTTATGTATCAGTTCTGGTTGTTTCCTCACTCTCTGACTAAGGTCCCTGAATAAAGAAATGACCTGGTAGGAGATCAGAGGAGCCATTTCCTAGTTCCCTTGAGGGTGGAATTGTAAGCTCCTCAGAGACCAAGCTGCCTGATGTGGGCGGAGTCCTGGTTTGGGGGAACCAATCAGCTCCTGTCTAGTAATCCTCTTTGTCTTTGTATTTTAGTCCATGGCCGGGAGATGAGGAAAACCTCTGAGGATTGTCTCACTTTGTCTCCAGACTGGAAAGTAGAAGATGAGGACATCACACAGTATAGTCCAGGAGAAAACCCGGCTCCCTCCAATGTCCATCCGGCACCACCCAGTGTAGATGGACCATCGGATTCCTCGTATCCTGAGGAACCTCAGACTGTGCGGGACCGGGCCGGACTTCCAACAGGGAAGAGCTTCTCCTGTACTGAGTGCGGGAAGGGTTTCCGTTCTAAATCCTATCTTAATGTGCATAAAAGATCTCACACGGGGGAGAAGCCACATTTCTGTCCTGAGTGCGGGAAATGTTTTTCAGTGATGTCCAATCTTTACAGACATCAGAGATCTCATACGGGGGAAAAGCCATATTCCTGTCCTGAGTGCGGGAAATCTTTTTCTAGTAAGTCAAATCTTTACACACATCAAAGATGTCACACAGGTGAGAAGCCGTATTCCTGTCCTGAGTGCGGGAAATGTTATTTATCAAAGTTCCATCTTTTCAGACATCAGAGATCTCACACGGGAGAGAAGCCATATTCCTGCCCTGAGTGCGGGAAATGTTTTTCAGAGAAGAACAGTCTTTACACACATCAGAGATCTCACACGGGGGAGAAGCCATATTCTTGTCCTGAGTGTGGGAAATGTTTTTCTCAGAATTCCAGTCTGCACAAACATAAGAGATCTCACACAGGGGAGAAGCCATATTCCTGTCCTGAGTGCGGGAAATGTTTTTCAGAGCATTCCAGTATGTACAAACATCAGAGAACTCACACAGGGGAGAGGCCATATTCCTGTCCTGAGTGCGGGAAATGTTTTTCCGAGAAGTCCATTCTACACAAACATCAAAGATTTCACACAGGGGAGAAGCCGTATTCCTGTCCTGAGTGTGGGAAATGTTTTTCAAGGTCATCAAATCTTTACACACATCAGAGATCTCACACAGGGGAGAAGCTGTATTCCTGTTCTGAGTGCGGGAAATGTTTTATAGAAAAATCAAAACTTGTCAGACATCAAAGATCTCACACGGGGGAGAAGCCGTTTTCCTGTCCTGAGTGTGGGAAATGTTTTTCAGAGAAGTCCAGTCTGCACAAACATCAGAGATCTCACACGGGGGAGAAGTCACTTTCCTGTCCTGAGTGAGGGAAAGGTTCCTCACTGAAGTCCTGTCTTCCTGTACATCAGGGGTCCCACACAACCCTGGAGGTGTATTAGTGCCTTGAGTGCGGGAAATGTCTTCTAGATGAATGTTGCTGGACATCCCAGCTCTCATGTGGGGAAGAAGCACACCCTGATATACACCTCAGATATACTCCATGGCTGATCTTCATCATGGAAGAAATAGTTCATAAGGAGATGAGAGGCCCCCAAAGACATGGATGAAGTGTGGGACCGGGTTGGCCATTGATGGCAGGAGAAGAATAAAAATGGAGTCCTGCCCTGTGATTGGCTGAGTATATTTTGTGGTGGGAGATTTCACAAACACTTGGAGGTCTATGGAGAACAATGTTGAACTGATGTGACCGGCATTCTCCAGCTGGGAGGAGTTTTGGCTGTATTTTATTTCTTATGATCATTGGCTCCATCTAGTGGTCATAATATCATATTGGGCTAGTTTTACTGATGGAGATATTTCAGAAAAATCATCTCATTGTGGCCACTAGATGGAGCCGGCGATCATAGGAAATCTCTGTGTTACTTGAGGTCAAACTCCGGCACCCTGAGGTCACACTCCCGCACCCTGAGGTCACACTCCCGCACCCTGAGGTCACACTCCCGCACCCTGAGGTCACACTCCCGCACTGTGAGGTCACACTCCCGCACCCTGAGGTCACACTCCCGCACTCTGAGGTCACACTCCCGCACTCTGAGGTCACACTCCCACACTCTGATGTCACACTCCCGCACCCTGAGGTCACACTCCCGCACCGTGAGGTCACACTCCTGCACCCTGAGGTCACACTCCCGCACCCTGAGGTCACACTCCCTCACTCTGAGGTCACACTCCCGCACTCAGGTCACACTCCTGCACCCTGATGTCACACTCCTGCACCCTGATGTCACACTCCCTCACCCTGAGGTCACACTCCCGCACCCTGAGGTCACACTCCTGCACCCTGATGTCACACTCCGGCACTCTGAGGTCACACTCCCGCACCCTGAGGTCACACTCCCGCACTCTGAGGTCATACTTCTGCACTCTGAGGTCACACTCCCTCACTCTGAGGTCACACTCCCGCACTCAGGTCACACTCCTGCACCCTGATGTCACACTCCCTCACTCTGAGGTCACACTCCCGCACTCAGGTCACACTCCTGCACCCTGATGTCACACTCCCTCACTCTGAGGTCACACTCCCGCACTCAGGTCACACTCCTGCACCCTGATGTCACACTCCTGCACCCTGATGTCACACTCCCTCACTCTGAGGTCACACTCCCGCACCCTGAGGTCACACTCCTGCACCCTGATGTCACACTCCGGCACTCTGAGGTCACACTCCCGCACCCTGAGGTCACACTCCTGCACCCTGATGTCACACTCCCTCACTCTGAGGTCACACTCCCGCACCCTGAGGTCACACTCCTGCACCCTGATGTCACACTCCGGCACTCTGAGGTCACACTCCCGCACCCTGAGGTCACACTCCCGCACTCTGAGGTCACACTCCCGCACTCTGAGGTCACACTCCCGCACTCTGAGGTCACACTCCCGCACCCTGAGGTCACACTCCCGCACTCTGAGGTCATACTTCTGCACTCTGAGACCTATAAATCTTTATTTTGGTGGTATTTATTCACTGCTGGAATTTTTTTTTTTTTTGCTATATAAATGAAAATGTCCAAAAACTTTGTAAAAAAGTGTTTCTCTTATAAAATGTTGCAAATAAATAATCTTTCTTCATAAATATTGGCCAAAATGTATTCAGATATCTTTTTAGTAAAAAAACAAACAAATTAGTGGATAACCAAAAATTATAATTTTTCAAAAAAAAAATTAAATTTTTATTTTTTTATATTATTATTTATGTTTTTTTACACCCATAAAGGCTGTAAAATCAATAATTTCTCCTTCTCTCCGGCTGCATTCCTGCAGCCATTGAAAAATAATGTGAGAGCTGTGATTGGTCACAGCTTGTCACATGGTAAAAGTCTGTTGGGAATAGCCCTGTAACATGTGACCTCGGTGATCAGTCACAGATTTCACTAGTAGTAAGCAATGATATCAGGAAGTGACATTCTCCTTACTACTATTCATCTGATCACTTGTCTTCAGTTCACTGGTCTTCCCAGTGAATGCCTGTGCAGGGAGGGAAGATGTCAAGACAAGTCTGATGATTGGAGGAGAGCAGACTGAGCTCCCAGCACAGCTACAGCACTGACCATGCTGAGCTCTCATGCCTAGTGTGGTCAGTTTTTAATAGGAAATCAGAGGGACTGGCAGGATCTCCGGGGATCTCACACAAAGGAAGTAATACAGAGAGAAGAGGAGATGTCTTCATACCAGGACATGGGACAGCCGGCACAGATCAGGAAAAGGACATGTTGGAGGAACATATTCTTTGAAGGAGAAGTTCAGGCAAAGCTCTTTTGTCTGTACTTCTCCCGTGGATCAGAGGAGTGCAGTTCATTCTGATATCCTGTGACCCATTTTCAGGTGAAGCCCGCTGTCAGCTGACGTCACTCAGCCGGTCCAGGCTGGGGAAAGATCCCGACATCAGAGTCTGGACCAGCCGCACCCTCCCCCTCCACAGCCCAGTGAGTGTGGGGGGGGGGGGCAGGGCAGAGAGCGGTGACTGACAGTCACCGCTCTCTGCTCAGAACGGCTGTGAGAACTCATGGTCAGCAATCACGTGATCGCTGAGTCCTCACACTTGGATCCGGCGGGGGATGGGTGCAGCATCCACCTAGGGGCAAGGATGATTTTACAAAGTCAATAAATAAATGACATACTTTTTTGGCCTTTAGATGGCGCTAAGTATCATAGAAACTAGAACCATCTTATTGCCAAATGTGGTATTCTCCATTTTATATCCATGGAAACCATTCACCCCGCCCAGCACAGAGCCTACTCCCTCTACTCCCCCCATCCCATTCACACAGAGGGAATGACAGGCACATTCACCGGATGTATTGCTGTGCAATTGTTTTATGAACAGACTCCTAGATGATTACAGCTACTTATATAGGGACATCAATTTACATATTACCCATCAGTCCCCGCCCCCGAGGAGCCTACAGCCTAAGGTCCCTAAAATTCATACATATACATACTGGGGCCAATATAGACAGGAGCCAATTACCTTCCAGCATGTCTTTGGAGTGTGGGAGGAAACCGGAGTACCCAGAGGAAACCCACGCAGGCACAAGGAGAACATGCAAACTCCAGGCAGGTAGGGAAGTGGTTGGGATAGCAGCATCAATGACATTAGTGCTGCTAGGAGGCAGTGCTAACCACTGAGCCACTGTGCTGCAGAATATGTTTCTATAAAGGTGGGAAGTATGTAGCAGTGAAAAGACCTCCCAGCAATGTTATTACCAGGCTGCAGCTAGGGGGCGCTCTAATGTGTACAGTGTGACCCCAGAAGAGTGATCCCATCTAGCCCACATTAACCCTCTCACTGCCAGAGCTGTTTCTGCATTTTTCTTTTGCGTACATATTAAACCGCAGACTTTGGGCCTGAAGATTAGTTAAACCCCCAAACTTATATATCATGAAATCAGAGGCCCTGGAGAATACAATGGTGATAGTTTTGAATTTTTGAGATCACAAATACATTATTTTACCAATTTGTTAGTAAAATATAAAAGATGAGGTTGTGCCAAGTCAATAGATACCCAACATGTCCAGCCCTACAATGGGGCGTGCCACTGAGATGATGGAAAACGTTTTATATATATATATATACTGCTCAAAAAATGAGAGGAACACTTTGAAAACCCATCAGATCTCAATGGGGAAAACTCTCTTGCTGAATATGTATACTGATATGGACAGGGCAATGTAAGGACGCCCCATTGTTTGAAGGAAATGAAAATGATCGATCTACAGAGGACTGAATTCAGACACCATGAAAATCAAAGTGAAAAAGTGATGCAGCAGGCGAGTCCATTGTGCTGAAATTTAATTGCAGCAACTCAGAATGATACTCAGTAGTTTGTATGGCCCCCATGTGCTTGTATGCATGCCTGAGTGACAATGTCGGGGGAGGCTCCTAATGAGACGACCGATGGTGTCCTGGGGGATTTCCTCTGAGATCTGGACCAGGGAATCACTGAGCTCCTGGACAGTCTGAGGTGCAACCTGGCAGAGTTGGACGGACCAAAACATGACATCCCAGAGGTGTTCTATTGGATTTAGGTTTGGTGGCCATTCAATGGTATCAATTCCTTCATCCTCCAGGAACTGCCTGCATACTCTCCCCACAAGAGGCCAGACATTGTGATGCACCAGGAGGAAAACAGGACCCACTGCACCAGGTGGAAAATAGGGTCTGACAATGGCCTAATAGCATTCAGGGTGCCATTGTCTAGCCTGTAGAGGTCTGTATGTTCCTCCATGGAGATGCCTCCCCAGACCATCACTGACCCACCACCAAAATAGTTATGCTGAACAATATTATGGGCAGCATAACATTCTCCACGACCTCTCCTGACCATTGCATGTCTGTCACATGTGCTCAGGGGGAACCTGCTCTCATCTGTGAAAAGCACAGGGTGCCAGTGGTGGACCTGCCAATTCTGGTGTTCAATGGCAAATGCCAATCCAGCTCTATGGTGCTGAGCAGGGAGCATAGGACCCACTAGAGGACATTGGGCCTTCAGTCCACCCTCATAAAGTCTGTTTCTGATTGTTTGGTCAGAGACATTCCCATCAGTGGCCTGCTGGAGGTCATTTTGTAGGGCTCTGGCAGTGCTGTTTCTCCTTCCACAAAGGAGCAGATACCAGTCCTGCTGATGGGTTAAGGACCTTCTATGGCCCTGTCCAGCTCTCCTAGAGTAACTGCCTGTCTCCTGGAATCTCCTCCATGCTCTTGAGACTGTGCTGGGAGACACAGCACTTCTGGCAATGGCACGTATTGATGTGCCATCCTGGAGGAGTTGGACTGCCTGTGCAACCTCTGTAGGGTCCAGGTATGGCCTCATGATACCAGTAGTGACACCGACCCTAGCCAAATGCAAAACTAGTGAAAAACAGTCAGAAAAGATGATTAGGGAAAAAATGTCAGTGGCCTGTCAGTGACGATCGCGGCGTCAGACCCCAGCCCCTCTCACCAAACTCGTGACCAAAGGACTAGCCAATCTAAAACCATGCTGTCACGTACGTAACAATACCACACCCAGCACAACGATTTTCCAGCTAATGGACTGCATATCGACGTACCGGCAGCCTGAATGCGCTTGTTACTGGGTCAGGTTAATTACGCAATTAACCCTTTACACTGCCACCACCTCCTTTTTATACAGAGAAAGAGGAAACTCAGCAATACACTAGGATGATTGGTTAATTGACAGTATACCGCTATCTCTACAGACCGGTTATACAGAGGGTTAAACACTCATTTATTTATTTTGGTACTTATATAGCACTGTCAATTTACACAAAGCTTTCAACATATATATATAGAACATTCACATCAGTCTCTAACCCTCAAGGGGTGTACAATCTAAGGTCCCTAACTTACATTCATGCATACACATATTACGGTCAATTTAGACAGGATCCAATTAACCTACCAGCATGCCTTTGGAGTGTGGGAGGAAACCCACGCAAGCACAGGGAGAACATGCAAACTCCATGCAGGAGGCACCATGGTCAGGAATCGAACCCATGACCCATTTACTGCAAGGCAGATGTGCTAACCACTAAGCCACTGTGCCACCCACAGCAGGGACTCGTAAATTGCAATTAAGAGCTATAGAAACAATTCAACACTTTTAGAAAGTAAGATTTATTACTAAAAGGTCAAAAGGGTGCAGTAGAAATATTTACAGGAAGAAGATGTAACATATATATATATATATAAATATACAGAGCAATACAGCACAGCAAACAGATAACAGAAAGAAGTTTAGGTAAATAAGTACTTGCCAAATAAATTCCTGGGGTTAAGCAGTTTCAAGTCTGATGAGCTAAAAAAGGGGTTTCTGGTCTCTCATTGGGTTTCGTTGTTGCCGTGAGATTCTCCTTTGCTTTCTGTCCGATAGATGTTATATTGAACGGTCCTCACTTGTCTGACTCCTCACAAGAACTAACTGCATCTTTTTCCTACACAAAACCTCTTCCCACGATGGACAAGCCAAGCCTTATTTGGCAAGAGGATTGTATAGACAGCCCCTTAGCAAGGTACGCTGAATGCGTTCCTGAGGGAGGGGGGAAATCGGAGGAGAGAGACTGATTTGGGAGTTTAAGAGAAATACCAAAATGTAGTTGTTTGGAGCAGAATGGATGACCGCGCCCATCTCTGTGTGCATGATTGTGACAGCCTCCACCTGTAAAACCATGTCTGTTTTGGGGGTCGTCTCATTTTTGCCCATCTAGTGTACCTGTTGTTCATTTTATTAACACCAAAGCAGCTGAAACTGATGAACAACCCCCTCTGCTACTTACCTGAGCAGATCAATATCCCAGGAGGTTCATTGGCTTGGTGGTAGACTCTCATTAAAAAGTCTTCCTTTCATATTTTTGAGCAATATCTATCTATATCTATTCATATGTATGATTTGACTGACTGAGTGTCAGCTCTTTATAATCCCATTTTTCTGACTGCTCTTCTTTATCAATGTCACACGTGAAGATCTCTTTGTATCATCTTAGCTTGAGTCTAGTAGGAACGTGTGGATTCTGTTCATTCCTTCCACCTTCCAGTGGCAATGTTGCTGCATATTCTTCTCAGGAAATTGTGGGCCTCATGGATCTGTTGCTACTAGAAGGTTTGTTATGGAATGACTGAGGCTCTGTTTTCATCTAAAATATAAAATCTATAAAAGAGATAACATCAGCGCAGAGTTGGAGGAAACAGAACAGACCTCCCTCTTGGCCCCAAACTGATCCCCAAAAACTGCCCATGAACCCCAATCCCTTCATCCTGGGGGGAGTAAAGATGATCAAACCTGATAAGGACACCCCGTCCTGGACTCATCTCCATCCCATCTCTTTCCTAAATGTCGATGTCTAAATCCTCATCCAATTTCTATCTAAATGGCTGAATTTATCCCCAAATCTCCTCATTTATAAAGTCTAAGTGGGCTTTGTTCCCTATAGACAAGCAGCCGACAATGTCTGACACACAATCCTCCTCAACCATCGAGTCCATCAGAGATCAGAACAGATGCTGCTTTCTATGGATATGTACAAAGCAGATGAGACACCATCATGGTCCTATCTACCCCCCACCCTAACTCACTGGGGTCTAGGTGATGTCTTCCTGAAATGGGTCATGGCTCTATACAACCCCCATCTGTGATGAGTCAATGCCATGGAGTCCAGTCTTCCTGCTTTCTGATTTGTTATTGAACATGTCAGGGATGTCACCCCCCCTCCCCCATTCATTCTAGCACCAGAACCTCTGGCTGCGCAGATCAGATCCAACCTGTGCATTAACCCTTTCTCTGCCGGGCCCTGAGATCCCCTTTTAACCCCTTGCCTACCGTGCACTGTCACCCCTTCCTGCTCAGGACAGTTTTCAGCTTTCAGCGCTCTCACACTTTGAATGACACCAACTTTTCATCATTTTTGAGACAGATAGAGCTTTCTTTTCTTTTCTTTTGTTGGTATTTAATCACCACCGTGGGGCTTTTTTTTTTTGCTAAACAAACTAAAAAATTACAATTTTGAAAAAAGTTTCTGTTATAAAATGTAAAAAAGTAATTTCTCTCCTTCACTGATGTGTGCTTATGAGGCTGCACTGATAGATGGTACTGATAGGTGACACTGATGGGTACTGACAGGCATCATTGATGGGCACTGAAAGGTAGCACTGATGGGCACTGATAGGTGACACTGACTGGCAGTGATAGGTGACACTGACTGGCAGTGATAGGCAGCACCAACTGGCACTGATAGGCAGCACTGATGGGTACTGATAGATTGCACATATGAGGAGGCATTGATGGGCATTGACAGGTATCAGTGATGGGCACTGAAAGGCAGCACTGATGGGCACTGATAGGCAGCACTGATCGGTACTGATAGACTGCACTGATGAGGAGGCACTGATGGACATTGACAGGCATCACTAGTGGACACTGAAAGGCTGCTCTGATGGGCACTGATATTTGGCATTGATGGGCACTGATATTTGGCATTGATGTACACTGATTGGAGGCAAAGGTGGGCACTGAAAGGCAGCACTGATGGAGCTGCACTGATGATCATTGCCCTGATTAAAAGTGTAGAGGAGAGGACTGCCGATAGCAGCATTTCCTGTTTACATGTGATCAGGTGTGATTGGACACAGCTGATCACATGGTAGAGCCTACATCATTGGCTCTTTACCATGATCAGTGATCCACTGTGTCCCCGGGGGTGTGCATGCGCAGATAGAGTGGGAGGATGTCATATGTCCTCCCAGAACAAGAGAGCTCCCCCCCATCCCTCATTTCTCTGTACGGTGGGCAGGAAGCGGTTAAACTCAGGTGGTCAGACCATTTTTGAAATGTTTCCATTTTTTTTTTTTTTTTTACAAACAGCCTTGAAAATTGAGAAAATCAAATCTACACAAAACTGTCAAAGAGCAATTTTATTTAAAAATTATAATTTTTCACTTACAGTTTCCAAAACGTATAAAACCGTACATTTTATGAAAGCATAGGACGGGTAGAATGAAAAGAAGGTGACACCCCAAATCACACATTTTCTGAAAGCATAGGATTGGTAGAATGAAGAGAATTTGCCCCCCCCACAAACTACATTTTATGAAAGCATAGTACCGGCAGAATAAAAAGAAAGTGACCTCCCCCCCAAACTGTACATTTTCTGAAAGCATAGAAGCGGGAGAATAAAAACGTGACCCCCCCTAAATCGTAAATTTTCTGAAAGCATAGAAGAGGGAGAATAAATAGGTGACCCCCCCTAAATCGTACATTTTCTGAAAGCATAAGGCAGGTAGAATAAAAAGAAGGGGGGGTCCCTAACTGGGTACATTTTATGAAGGCTTAGGACAGTGATGACAAACCTTTTTGAGCCCGAATGCCCAAACTGCAACACAAAACCAACTTTTTTATTTCAAAGTGCCAACACTGGAATTAATCACTTGCCTACCGGGCACTTCTACCCCCTTCCTGCCCAGGACAATTTTCAGCTTTCAGTGCTGTTGCACTTAACAATGACAATTGTGCGGTCATGCAACACTGTAACCATATGCAATTTTTATCATTTTTTCACACAAATAGAGCTTTTTTTGGTGGTATTTAATCACCACTGGGTGTTTTATTTTTTGCACTATAAATGAAAAAAGAGCAAAAAATTAAAAACATAAAAGGTTTCCTTTGCTTCTATTCTAAAATTTTGCAAACAGGTAATATTTCTTCTTTGATGTGCGTTGGTGAGGCTGCACTGATAGGCAGCACTGATGGGCATTGATGAGGCGGCACAGATAGGTAGCACTGATGAGGCGGCACTGGTGAGCATTGATGAGGAGGCTCTGATGATGCACTGATATGCAGGAAATGATGGGCACTGATAAGAGGCACTGACAGCACCAACTGGAGGCACTGACAGACGGCACTGACCGGCGGCACTGCTGGGCATCATTGATGGGTGGCACTGATGGGCAGCACTAATGAGGTGTCACAGATAGGTGGCACTGATAGGCGACACTGATAATGGGTACTGATAGACAGCACTGATAGGTGGCATTGACTGACATCACTGCTGGGCACTGACTGGCACAACCGCTGGGCACTGACTGGTGGCACTGACTGGCAGCACTGCTGGGCTGCACTGATGGGCACTGGTGGGTGGCACTGGTGGGCACAGGTGGGCGGCACAGGTGGGCACTGGTGGGTGCATTGCTGGGCACAGGTGGGCGCACTGTTGCGCACAGGTGGGTGCATTGCTGGGCACAGGTGGGCGCACTGCTGGGCACACGTGGGTGCATTGCTGGGCACAGGTGGGCGCACTGCTGGGCACAGGTGGGCGCATTGCTGGGCACAAGTGGGCGGAACTTGTGTGTGGCACAGGTGGGCACCGATCATCAGGGCACTGATGATCAGTGACCCTGATGATCGGTGCCGATCCCTGTTCTGACAACTGCCGGTTTTCGGCAGTACTTTCCTCACGATCTGACAGCGTGAGAAAAGTGCAGCCGAGAACCGGCATTTGCATTTCCCGGTGATCAGCGTGTCATTGGACACGGCTGATCACGTGGTAAAAGGCCGCTGTGATTGGCCTTTTACCATGTCACGTGATCAGCTGTGTCCGCAGGACACAGCGATCACGGAGATCGCCCGGTGCGCGCCCCCGGAGGTGCGCAGGAGAGCGCGTTCTCTTCGTCTTCCTCTCTTCCTCCTGGCGTGCCCACTGAGATGGCTCTGCGTGCCATAGGTTCGCCATCACTGGCTTAGGACCAGTAGAATACAAGAAGGTGCTAGTGATTTTTCAGGTCCCGTGATATTTGTGCAAATGTTAATAAAAATATATATATATTTTCACAAAAAAAATACATAAAAGTCATTGTTAGCCGAGACAAACAACAAAACTCACAAAATTCCCGCTAACTTCCCACTAAATCTAAAACTGGACTGCGGTAATCAATAAGAAATATTTGTACATTTTAGATTGCGCCTTTTTGGGAAATGGTGAAAATCAAATATTTGCAAAACTGTAAATGTGCAATTTAGTCTAAAAATCTGAAGGTTATAATTTTTCACTTAATATTTCCAGAATTTGTAAATGACCCCCAAACCAGACATTTTCTGGAAGCATAGAACCAGTGGAATAATAAAAAGTGCTACAGATATATTAGACCCGCAATAGTTGGGCAACGTTTATCCAATCTCTATTTTCACTAAAAATACACTAAAATCATTATTAGAGACATAAACACAACACAACGTACAACATTCCTGCTATAGTCCTACTAAGGCCTCGTTCACACAGGAAATCCTATAGTGTACGCCCTGCCAGGCCTCGGTTCCCCACACGGTGATGGACACGTGCTGTGCGGTCCCATTGGGGATTCAGAGACTGCATGGAGGACACAGCTGCTGCTCCCACCCTGACATCCATGAGGGTGCACAGCCCTGAATGCAGACAGTGTGACTTCTGGGACATGCATCCACATGGATGTCAGATTGAGATCAGCAGCTGTGTGTGTGCAGCCGCTGCGTGCCAATTGGCATCAATGGGACTGGTTGTACAGGGATACACAGAGCACCGCTGTATACACATGCGGGTGAACAAGGCCTGACATGGGCCTATGCTGTAATGTGCTCTGTAAGGATGAGGCCCCACTTTTTTATTATTTTAATTGTTTTTATAATTTTATTGTATTTATTTTGTTGTGGGGGAGGGGGGTGGTTAGATATCAGAGGACTAAAGAAACCCTCAGAGTCCTCAATGCAACCTCAGCTGCACTGTAGATGAATAAATAGGAGTCTACTGTACAGAAGCTTCTATTCATTCATGAAACTATAGCACAGAAAACACTCTTTACTATGCTTCAGTGATGAATGAACACAGGAGTGATCGATACTGATCACTCTTTGTGTTCATTCAGGAAGGGGCTGGTAAACATAACATGCCAACCCTCCACTCTCCATCCTGAACATGACACTGATCTCCCACTCCAGCAGCAGCTACAGCCATGGGCGGGGGTAGAGGGGAAGCCGGCAAAGCAGCACTGAAGGGAAGGTGCTTCAGGGGATCAGTAAGAGGTCTAAGGACAAGGGGGAGTCTGAGCGGCAGGGGGAAATATTTAGACATTTTGATTCCCCGTGGCTCCCCTGCAGCAGCTGAAGCTGGTGGGAGGGGAGAGGAGAAGAGGCCAGCAGCAGGGAAGCTAAAGGTAGATCTGTGCTGTGGGCGAGCAATGGGTGCTGCGTGGGGGGATCGGTGCTGTAGGGGGATGTTAGAGGTGCAGGGAGCCATCCTAGAGGACAGGCAGAGGGTCTGTGGAGTGGAGGGAAGCTCAGGAGACCATGAGGTTATAGCAGAAGGGGAAAGCCATGGACATATGACGTACTGACCTGGCCAGCTGGAAGCAGTTCTATAGGTCAGTACAACACCCATCCATGGCAGCACAAGGGTTAATGATCACCTCGGGGGGGGTTTTAGGCGACCAACATTTTCCATCATTTCATCAGCACACACCATTCCAAGGATGGACATGTTGGGTGTCTATTTACTCGGCACAACCTCATATTTTACCCCAAAAAAAAAGTAAAATCTTACATTTGTGTTCTCTAATATAACATTTAGTGTATTTATTTACTGAAATTTAATCTTGATAAATCATTGAGCTTAATCATGTGAAATACAAAACTGGAACTACCACCATTGTATTCTCCAGGGCCTCTGATGTCACAGAATAGATGTTTGGGGGTTTATCTCATCTTCAGGACCAAAATCTGCATTTTCCCATGTGTGCAAAATCATGCAGAAACAGCTCTGGCAGTGAGAGGGTTAATGTGGGCTAGATGGGATCCCTCTGCTGGGGTGACATTAGAGCTCCCCCTAGCTGCAGCCTGGTAATAACATTGCTGGGAGGTCTATTCATTTCTCTGCTCCATACTTCCCGTCTTTATAGAAACGTCTCCTGACATTTGGGGGTCTATTCATAGAATGTTTGTATAGCAATTCCCTCAGTGAGAGTTCATGTCCATTCCTCCTGTGTGAATGGGGGAACCAATGTTATTAGGATCACATCTGAGCTGCTGGAATGTCTTCCATTGATGGAAAATACATTGAAAACTTCTTCTCCTGATATCAATGGCCGACCCGGTCCCACACTTCATCCATGTCTTTGGGGGCCTCTCATCTCCTTATGGACTGTTCCTTCCATGATGAAGATCAGCCATGGAGTATATCTGAGGTGTATATCAGGGTGTGCTTCTTCCCCACATGAGAGCTGGGATGTCCAGCAACATTCATCTAGAAGACATTTCCCACACTTAAAGCACTAATACACCTCCAGGGTTGTGTGGGATCCCTGATGTACAGGAAGACAGGACTTCTGTGCGGAACATTTCCCTCACTCAGGACAGGAATATGGCTTCTCCCCTGTGTGACATCTCTGATGTTTGTGCAGACTGGACTTCACTGAAAAACATTTCCCGCACTCAGGACAGGAAAGTGGCTTCTCCCCCCGTGTGAGATCTTTTATGTTTACAAAGACTGGACCTGTCTGAAAAACATTTCCCACACTCAGGACAGGCATACGGTTTCTCCCCCGTATGAGTTCTCTGATGTATGTAAAGATTAGACTTCAGTGTAAAACATTTCCCACACACAGTACAGGAATACGGCTTTTCACCAGTGTGAGATCTCTGATGTCTGGAAAGATCGGACTTCTGTGAAAAACGTTTCCAGCACTGAGAACAGGAATACGGCTTTTCCCCTGTGTGAGATCTCTGATGTTTATAAAGACTGTAATTTTGTGAAAAACATTTCCCACATTCAGAACAGAAATATGGCTTCTCCCCCGTGTGAGATCTCAGATGTTTGTACAGAGTGGACTTAGCTGAAAAACCTTTCCCGCACTCAGGACAGGAATACGGCTTCTCCCCCGTGTGAGATCTTTGATGCCTATTAAGATAGGATTTATAACGGAAACATTTCCCACACTCAGTACAGGAGAAGCTCTTCCCTGTTGGAAGGCCGGCCCGGTCCCGCACAGTCTGAGGTTCCTCAGGATAGAAGGAATCCGATGGTCCATCTACACTGGGTGGTGCCGGATGGACATTGGAGGGAGCCGGGTTTTCTCCTGGACTATACTGTGTGATGTTCTCATCTTCTACTTTCCAGTCTGGAGACAAAGTGAGACAATCCTCGGAGGTTTTCCTCATCTCCCGGCCATGGACTAAAATACAAAGACAAAGAGGATTACTAGACAGGAGCTGATTGGTTCCCCCAAACCAGGACTCCGCCCACATCAGGCAGCTTGGTCTCTGAGGAGCTTACAATTCCACCCTCAAAGGAACTAGAAAATGGCTCCTTTGATCTCCTACCAGGTCATTTCTTTATTCATGGACCTTAGTCAGAGAGTGAGGAAACAACCAAAACTGTCTTTTATAGGAGGGACAGTGATGAGGGGATTATAGGACGAGGGTCCCCACCCCCTCTATCACTCATCGCCATCTTCCCAACACAAGAAGTACTGCACTTCCTTATTTAGTCCATGATTTAGTCATGAAGAACAGCGGGGCTGAGCCCCACCAGAGGTCAGAGAGTGAGGATGGGGGGGAGAACAACCAAGATGAAGACTGGACTGATCCTGAAGACCACCATCATTGGGGTATTGACTCCTCCCTCATTATCACTTTCTGTTTAAGGGTCCAAAGTTGGAGGATGTTATCACATTATTATCACCATGTAAAAGTCTGTGCTCCAATCACATCATTCGATATAAAATGTCCAGCTGGGAGGAAATGGGTGTAACCAAAGAGAATCCATATTATGTGTATATATAGCAGTGGGGGGAGGGGGGAGAGCAGAAGTCAGGACTATGGAATGTACAACATAGAGTATATAGTGCAGGGGTCAGGAGTATGTAATGTACAATATAGAGTATATAGTGCAGGGGTCAGGAGTATGTAATGTACAACATAGAGTATATAGTGCAGGGGTCAGGAGTATGTAATGTACAACATAGAGTATATAGTGCAGGGGTCAGGAGTATGTAATGTACAACATAGAGTATATAGTGCAGGGGTCAGGAGGATGTAATGTACAACATAGAGTATATAGTGCAGGGGTCAGGAGTATGTAATGTACAATATAGAGTATATAGTGCAGGGGTCAGGACTCATAATATTGTTATTCAGTAATCAGTGGAAGCTTAAATGTTTCCTGTAGACAAGTTGCAGAGATCCCACACCGCTGCCTCCCATCTCCTGAGACTGCACTCAGTGACTTGGGTCTGAGACACTACAGACATATCCCTCCACCCGGCACAGGTGACAAATACTGGGAGAATTGCTATGTCACCACTATGAGGAATAAGATCAAAATCACACACCCCAGGTGCCTAGGTCTAGTAACGTCTATAGTAAAAATGAACATTTTGCTGCCAGCTGAACCCCAGAACCTCCATAAATCCAGTCTAGAGACATAAATTGTGTCTGCAGCACAGAGAAGGAAGATTATCTGAGAGAAATCCAGGAATACAGGACGGGGAACACAGCTCAGGAAAGTGACCAGGGGATTACAGGCTGATATCACCCAGTCCCCGCCCTACTCTGGACCAATCAGTGAGCAGTATGGGTGGAGGAATGGATTTAGTGTTCATGACCCACCTGTGCTGATCTCTGTAGGAGTGTCCTCCTCTATAAATGTCCCCGTTATTCCATCCTCCTCCATAGACTGCTGATCATCCCTCACATACGCCTCTTCTTCTTCTGCTTTACCCTCAAATTCTATATCGATTGGATCTCCACTCTAAATCAAGGAAATGAGAGAAAATATCATCTGTAAAATATAAGGTCACATAAAAAAACACCCACACATTGTCTCCACAAGTCCATGTTCTAGATGCTCCATCCCACCAACCTTGTAATAGTGAGGGATGGTGTGACCTTCCTGTGTGGAATCCCGGGAATACAGAGGACGGGGACATCTCTCTGGTGGGTTCCTGGTATTAGGTGGCTCCATCATATCCTTGTGTCCTTCTGAAAACTCCTCCATCACTCCATACTCCTCATCCTCCTCTTTATACTCTTCTTTAACATCAATATTCTCATCCCCGAGGATTCCACTCTGAAAGATATAATAAAACATTCATTGTAACAAACATGCTGTGTATAAATCACAACTACCAATAATTGTCATCATCTACCTGATGATGGTGAGGGATGATGTGACCTTCCTGTGTGGAATCCCGGGAATACAGAGGACGGGGACATCTCTCTGGTGGGTTCCTGTAGCTGGATGACTCCACCATGGTGTCCTTGTACAGATCTTTGTGTCCCTGTAGAAGCTCTGACTTCTCCATCCCCCCATCCTCATCCTCCTCCTCTTTTATCTCTTCTTTAACCTCAACTTTAGGACCTCTCAGGTTTCCACTCTGAATATATAATAAAAATGACATCAATGGTAACAATGCAGATAATGTACAGATCCTAATGATACTATCAGTGATTGTTCCTCATCTACCTGATGATGGTGAGGGATGGTGTGACCTTCCTGTGTGGAATCCCGGGAATACAGAGGACGGGGACATCTCTCTGGTGGGTTCCCATGACTGGATCCATCTGTAGGAAACACACACACTGACTGAATCCATTGTTTCTATGTGTTTATCAGATGATGGGGGATCTAGGTGGATCCTCCGTACTGCTCTCTCCTTTACAATAAAGTCTCCTCTTACCCGGTGATGTGAGGGGCGGCTGATTGTCCATCATGACGTCCTTGTAGAGATCCTTGTGTCCTTCTAAATACTCCCACTCCTCCATGGAGAAATAGACAGTGACACCCTGACACCTTATAGGAACCTGACACACACAATGATACAGTCACCATCCAGACACATCCCTTGTCTGTTACTGGAGAATGTCCCAGAATTCCCGGCACCGCTCACCTCTCCTGTCAGCAGCTCCATCATCTTCTTGGTGACTTCTAGAATCTTCTGCATGTTGTGTCTCTCAGGGTTTAGGGAGTCACATGGAGGCACTGTGATGGTCATATGATCACCTGACTTCAGAAGAGGAAATCTCTGTATTGAGGAACCAATAGGAATATCATGTTAGACTCCCAGAATCCTCCTCACCTCTCCGGTCAGGTCTGTGTTTTATTAATAGAAAGAAGAGTGATGTCATGTGACCTCCCAGAATCCTCCTCACCTCTCCGGTCAGGTCTGTGTTTTATTAATAGAGATAAGAGTGATGTCATGTGACCTCCCAGAATCCTCTTCACCTCTCAGGTCAGGTCTGTGTTTTATTAATAGAGATGAGAGTGATGTCATGTGACCTCCCAGAATCCTCCTCACCTCTCCGGTCAGCAGGTAGATGATCTCCAGGGTGAGGTTTAGTATCTTCTCAGTCATGTGACTCCGGTCCTCCTCCATCCTCATTGGTGCCATCATGTGATCTATACAGGTCTCCTTGTAGACGGATAACTTTGGGAAATGAAAGTAAGAATGATTTGGACGGTATTGGTCACACAATAATAGGATGTGGATGTGAGGGGGGAATAGAAGGGTTGCTGGACATTGAAGAACTACTCCCCCCATGGGAAGATATTCAGTCTGGACTGTTTAGGGTTTACAAAATTTTAATCTCTTGACCTGCTGCATCAGAAATCCCCTTTTTCTCTGTTGGGTTTGTTTGGTCCCTGAACTGGTTTTGATGAGTATTAGATCTGCAGACAAGGAATGATAAATACAATCCTTCCTATGACTTGTTTGCTCTGAGGCAGTGCTGTGAGGTCAATGTCGGGTCATCATGAGGTCCAGGAAGGGGAACTTGCTGGCCGGAATTGCTGGATAATCAGGATAATTGGCAGAACTCCGGCTGCAAGGCTCCAATCTCCAGCAGCCTGCTGACTGACAGGAGTGATGTCACTGTCACTCTCTGCAGTAAGAGAAGGGATTGGATTGGGTAGCAGGAGGATGGTGCTAGTGGAGTAGAGAGCTGTGTGGGAGGAGTCTGTTCTCATCTCTTCTATGTGTGGGTAGGAAGAGGACAGCAGGGGGAAGGGTTTAATCTCTTAGTTGTCAAGTATTCTGACATTTCCAGGACATTGTACAGAGTGGCAGTGGATTTTTCTGGCTCTGATTTCCAACACCGGGAACTGCCAGATTCTGTGGTATGGGAAGGTATTGGACTGTCTGCCCATTAAGCATTAATGCTATGCAAACAGACCTCCCCAAGGACCAAGTGTCCTTCTTTGTTCTATTTTGTGTCTTGCAATATAATTCTTGACCAGTGAGATGGTGAGGTGAAGACTTCCTACACGTGCCGGCAGGAGATCTTTAAGGAGGTCAGAAAAGTAAGTGAAGGTGGTCATTGTCCTTCAAAGGCAGGAAACCCTCAGAGGATCCAGTTCTTTAGTCCCACTACCTCCTCACAGCCCCTCAGCTCCTCTACTTCCCTCAGACCCCTCAGTATTTCCCTCCCTCTGACACCAATGATGGAACATATTCTTCATGGCCGGCTGGGGAATGTTTCCTTCCTCCTGAGCAGCAATGTAAGGGGCTCTATGCTCCATACTCCTGACCCCGGCACTCCATCATTGTGTTGGCTGCATAGTGTAATGATTGCCCATTGGCTGCCTGTGTAGTGTCATCATTGTCCTTTGTAGGCCATGTATGGTCAGGATGGTCCTTGTCTTGTCTATTTATTGTCAGTGCTGTTTGTTTAGAGGACCATATTACTAGAATTTATCTCCACAATGAGGAGAATGTTCCGGCCCCGGAAGTGGGGGAATGTTCTGCCCCTGAAGGGGTTCATCTGGGTTCCCACACTATATATGTGTGTATCATCATCTGCTGGAGATAAAAGACGCCACAGTGACTATGGAGGAAGAGGACAGACATGACTATGGAGGAAGAGGACGGACATGACTATGGAGGAAGAGGACGGACGTGACTATGGAGGAAGAGGACAGACGTGACTATGGAGGAAGAGGATGGATGTGACTATGGAGGAAGAGGATGGATGTGACTATGGAGGAAGAGGACGGACGTGACTATGGAGGAAGAGGATGGACATGACTATGGAGGAAGAGGATGGATGTGACTATGGAGGAAGAGGACGGACGTGACTATGGAGGAAGAGGACGGACGTGACTATGGAGGAAGAGGACGGACGTGACTATGGAGGAAGAGGACGGACGTGACTATGGAGGAAGAGGACGGACGTGACTATGGAGGAAGAGGACGGACGTGACTATGGAGGAAGAGGACGGACGTGACTAAGGAGGAAGAGGACGGACGTGACTATGGAGGAAGAGGACGGACGTGACTATGGAGGATGAGGACGGACGTGACTATGGAGGAAGAGGACGGACGTGACTATGGAGGAAGAGGACGGACATGACTATGGAGGAAGAGGACTGACGTGATTATGGAGGAAGAGGACGGACGTGACTAAGGAGGAAGAGGATGGGCATGATGGGGGTTACTGGGTGTAAATAGGAAATAACATCTTATTACCTCCTCTGCTGCCACTTCTGGTAACGTCTCTTTTCGACTTCAAAACCACTTCGAACTTTTTGTCTGACATCACTTCCTGTCTGTACCTGACATCACTTCCTGTCTGTACCTGACATCACTTCCTGTCTGTCTTCCATAGAGGCTTTTTGTCTGGACAGAAGTGAGATCACCACCTTGTGGAGCTCAGAGGAACTGCAGCCCAAGAAACATCTGTAAGGCTCCGTTCACACCTTGGCAGTTTGCTTTTTGTTTGTTTTGCAGTGCTTTTTAGCAGTTCATTTTGAGTTTTTGATATGTTTGTAAGGGAGAATGTCACCAGATAGCATATGAAGAACCTCTGCCCACCAGACCTCCTGTTCCCTGCCATGCTGCCTGGACTTCTGTTGACTGGTGAGTCCCTGAACATATGTTGTGTCTATTGCTGCTCATCCCTCATAGTGCCTGGACTCTGGACTAAGTGGCTGCTGGATCTGATTGCTGCAGTTTGCCAGTCTGTACCCTTGATGTGCCATACCATGCTGCCCTGGTCTCTGCCCTGTGCTTGAATCACCCCACTTGTCTGTCCAGTTCCCTATACTGTGCTGACTTAGTCCCTTGTCTGCCCAGATCCCTGCCCTGTGCTGGACTCAACCACTTGTCTGCCCAGATCCCTGCCCTGTGCTGGACTCAACCACTTGTCTGCTCAGATCCCTGCCCTGTGCTGGACTCAACCACTTGTCTGCCCAGATCCCTGCCCTGTGCTGGACTCAACCACTTGTCTGCCCAGATCCCTGCCCTGTGCTGGACTCAACCACTTGTCTGCCCAGATCCCTGCCCTGTGCTGGACTCAACCACTTGTCTGCCCAGATCCCTGCCCTGTGCTGGACTCAACCACTTGTCTGCCCAGATCCCTGCCCTCTGCTGGACTCAACCACTTGTCTGCCCAGATCCCTGCCTTGTGCTGGACTAAACCACCTGTCTGCTCAGATCCCTGCCCTGTGCTGGACTCAACCACTTGTCTGTCCAGATCGCTGCCCTGTGCTGGACTAAGCCACCTGTCTGCTCAGATCCCTGCCCTGTGCTGGACTCAACCACCTGTCTGCTCAGATCCCTGCCCTGTGCTGGACTCAACCACTTGTCTGCCCAGATCCCTGCCCTGTGCTGGACTCAACCACTTGTCTGCTCAGATCCCTGCCCTGTGCTGGACTCAACCACTTGTCTGCCCAGATCCCTGCCCTGTGCTGGACTCAACCACTTGTCTGCCCAGATCCCTGCCCTGTGCTGGACTCAACCACTTGTCTGCCCAGATCCCTGCCCTGTGCTGGACTCAACCACTTGTCTGCCCAGATCCCTGCCCTGTGCTGGACTCAACCACTTGTCTGCCCAGATCCCTGCCCTGTGCTGGACTCAACCACTTGTCTGCCCAGATCCCTGCCCTCTGCTGGACTCAACCACTTGTCTGCCCAGATCCCTGCCTTGTGCTGGACTAAACCACCTGTCTGCTCAGATCCCTGCCCTGTGCTGGACTCAACCACTTGTCTGTCCAGATCGCTGCCCTGTGCTGGACTAAGCCACCTGTCTGCTCAGATCCCTGCCCTGTGCTGGACTCAACCACCTGTCTGCTCAGATCCCTGCCCTGTGCTGGACTCAACCACATGTCTGCCCAGATCCCTGCCTTGTTCTGGACTCAACCACTTGTCTGCCCGGTTCCCTGCCCTGTGCTGGACTAAACCACTTGTCTGCCCAGATCCCTGCCCTGTGCTGGACTCAACTACATGTCTGCCCGGATCCCTGCCCTGTGCTGGACTCAACCACTTGTCTGCCCGGATCCCTGCCCTGTGCTGGACTCAACCACTTGTCTGCCCAGATCCCTGCCCTGTGCTGGACTCAACCACCTGTCTGCTCGGATCCCTGCCCTGTGCTGGACTCAACCACATGTCTGCCCAGATCCCTGCCTTGTTCTGGACTCAACCACTTGTCTGCCCGGATCCCTGCCCTGTGCTGGACTAAACCACTTGTCTGCCCGGATCCCTGCCCTGTGCTGGACTCAACCACATGTCTGCCCGGATCCCTGCCCTGTGCTGGACTCAACCACTTGTCTGCCCGGATCCCTGCCCTGTGCTGGACTCAACCACTTGTCTGCCCGGATCCCTGCTGTATCAGCTGGATTTGACCCTTGCTATATCCTACCCTGTTCCGCGTAGATCCCTGCCTAGTGTGCTGGACTTAACCACTGCTACGCTGTATTCACCCTGTGGGCTGGGTACATTCCCCTTGCCATACCGTCTGGTGGCCTGGTGTACTGGTTCTCCATTTTGCTTGGCCATCCTACATGGACTATCTATGTGGTATTACATTGCTACCTGGTGGACTATTTTGTTGTGCTTTGTCTTGTTATCCATACTGTGCCTCACATTCCCCAATATACCCCCATATGTTGGGTTTTGTGTGATCTGCTCTGTGTGCTCTCTCTCTGCACTTCTAGTGTATCACTAGTGATGGGCTGAACACCCCCCGGTTCAGTTCATGGTAGAACATTCGAACAGACCAAAGGTTTGCCGCCAACATCGAACCTATGGGACTCGAACTTGCAAATTCAAAAGTGCCCATTTAGAAGGATTATATGCTAGGTGTCAGCAATAAAAGTGGTATGGGGACTCGGGTGCTGCCCTGATGGGCATGAATCAGTGGAAAATAAATTCTAATAGTACAGTTTTTAAAGGGGCAGTCATTTTTCATTGCTTAAAGCAGTGCTTCTCAATTATTTTCTGTCATGCCCCCCCTAGGAAGAAGAAAACATTTTGCGCCCCCCCGCGCGACTGTAAATAGTATCATTTGTCTATAAAATTGTTATAAGTAGGAATAGTGCCCCATCATTGGTGTCAGTGGGAGGAATAGTGCCCCAACATTAGTGTCAGTGGGAGGAATAGTGCCCCATCATTGGTGTCAGTGGGAGGAATAGTGCCCCATCATTAGTATCAGTGGGAGGAATAGTGCCCCATCATTGGTGTCAGTGGGAGGAATAATGCCCCATCATTGGTGTCAGTGGGAGGAATAGTGCCCCATCATTGGTGTCAGTGGGAGGAATAGTGCCCCATCATTGGTATCAGTGGGAGGAATAGTGCCCCATCATTGGTGTCAGTGGGAGGAATAGTGCCCCATCATTGGTGTCAGTGGGAGGAATAGTGCCCCATCATTGGTGTCAGTGGAATAGTGCCCCATCATTGGTGTCAGTGGGAGGAATAGTGCCCCATCATTGGTGTCAGTGGGAGGAATAGTGCCCCATCATTGGTGTCAGTGGGAGGAATAATGCCCCATCATTAGTATCAGTGGGAGGAATAGTGCCCCATCATTGGTGTCAGTGGGAGGAATAGTGTCCCATCATTGGTGTCAGTGGGAGGAATAGTGTCCCATCATTGGTGTCAGTGGGAGGAATAGTGCCCCATCATTGGTGTCAGTGGAATAGTGCCCCATCATTGGTGTCAGTGGGAGGAATAGTGCCCCATCATTGGTGTAAGTGGGAGGAATAGTGCCCATCGTTGGTGTCAGTGGGAGGAATAATGCCCCATCATTAGTATCAGTGACACCAATGATGCGGCACTATTCCTCCCACTGACACCAATGACACTTGCTGACCCCTGTTGCAGTATGGTGCTGCTGCAGCCAGCATATGTGGTTGCAGCAGCACCTCTGCACTGCACACTTACCGGCTTTTCCCTCACTCGATTTTCGCGGGTCCGCTCGGCTCCGCCTCCTCGCCCGTGATTGGCCGCCTGTGTACCTTTCCTGAGCTACAGTTCTGGCGGCCAATCACCGGTGAGGAGGCGGAGCCAAGCGGCAGGAGTGAGGGAGTGGCCAGAGTGACGGAAGGAGCAGCGCTTCCTGGATGGATCATCGTGGGAGCCAGGTAAGAGACAGCAGCCCTCTGCCCACCCCTGTACGCACCCCCCTTGATGGAGGGGGGGCGCGCCCCACTATTTGAGAAGCACTGGCTTAAAGTAAAAAAAAAAAAAAATTCATTTAAATATCATGCCTGGGGGTCCCTTAAACTACCTGCAAAGTTGCACATCTGTACAATGTATAGAACCTGCTGCAGCAGAACTGACACCGTAACCCTTCAGAGTTATTCTTGACAAGTGCAGGATTGGACCCGGCTCTAAAAATTCTAATTATATGTAATGCACCTCTCATACAGGTATAGAAAAATTTGGCCTTCAGTGTTGATGGTGCCTGAACACTGTGTCCCCTCACAGTTACTATTGCTGGGTGCAGTCATGGGCCCTGTAGTTAAGAACTGTTAAAAATTATAGAAAAATTATCCAGGATTGATTCATGTTGATAAATGTCAGTTGGTCAGCGGAGTCTGTGGACAGACGCACTCTTTTATCCATCACAAAACCTCCATCAGCACTGAATGTCCGTTCAGAAAGCACGCTGGTTGCAGGACAGGCCAGTACCTTGATGGCATATTGAACAAGTTCTGGCCAGTGATCCATCCTCAAGACCCAGTAACCCAGTGGATGCTCAGTTGGAAAGGTCTCCAAGTCTGTTCTTGCCCCTAGATAATCCTGCACCATATGATGCAGACCCTGCCGATGGGTGCTTAAACCTAACAGCCCTGGGTGCTGAGGACTAAAGAACTGTTTAATCGGTCAGCTGGCCGCCTTCTCCACCGCTCTTCCTTTGACAGAATGAAGCCTCAGAAACACGTTGTCCAGGAAATGGTGACCTCCCAGTATCTGGAAAGGTGTTACACAATTTCAAGGCATCCTCAGGATGTTTCATCCTCTGCTCCCTCTGGGAAGACTGGATGAGCTCTGCACCTTGACCCTTGTAACGTGGATCAAGAAGGGTTGCCAACCAGTAAAGATCTCGCAGACACTTTGAGGAAATCTTGAAAATGGAAGATGTACACACAGTGCGCTGGTTATGCAGCAAAGTCAAGGCCTTGCATGCTTTTCTGTAAAACTGGAAGACAGTAGGGAGCCATTCTGAGCAGATATCATCTGAGGGATCATGTGAATCTGCTAAAGTTAAAGGCATCCTGAAAGACCTGAAACAGATGACGTTTGTGAAACTTTTGCATTTCCTGTTCAATTTTCTAGCAAGCTGAAACCTTTGTCAGAGAGTCTTCAGAACAAGGAACTTATGATCTGTCAGGTAAAAAACAAACTAGAACAAGCAGTTAAAACTCTTCAGGATCTTTCTGATGGCAAAGGAAAAAATGAACTTGAATTTCTTAGTAAGTTTACAGAAGATGGAAAACGACATGAGCTGCAGCTGACCAACCTTCAAGCTGGTGACAGAATTTCAGTCTATACACCAATCTGTATTGGCCAAAGCAGAAAGAGATTTCATTTTGAGGCTTTCCTCGTTCTCCTCAGATATTGTACAATCTGTCCATATATTGAACAGCGTGTCTTGGCCAGACAAAGCTCACATCCCCAACTTTGGATGGACTGAGTTGTACAGAATTGCAAAACATGTTTTTGATAATCAGTTTGAAGACAAAATTGAGCTGTTAGAAGCAGAGTGGGCTGACCTCAAACTCTCCATTCAAAATGGACTCTTTTAATGAGACTCTGAAAAGACTGAATCAGCAGAAAGATTCAGCAACATACTCCCTCTGATCAGTTTCTGTGCCGTACTTCCCCCAACAACCGCCTCATGTGAACGTGGCTATAGCTACCAAATCAGAATAAAGACGGTCTATCGTTCATCACTGACACGGGAGACTTTGGATGATCTTCTGATGATTGCTGTTAATGGACCACCACTAAAAGATTACAATCCACACACAGCCATTGGAGTGGTATTTTGTATCAGAAAGGGGACGTTACACAAGTCTTGGTCCTGCTGTACAATGAAAACCATAGCAAATCTTGATGTGAAACTGGCTTCCTACTGCTTTTTGGCATCCAAATAATCATTTTTTGGTGTTTTTTTTTTTTCTTAATTGAATAGAATGCAATCCACACACAGCCATTGGAGTGGTATTTTGCATCAGAAAAAGAGTATTACACAAGTCTTGGTCCTGCTGTACAACGAAAATCATAGTAAATCTTAATGTGAAAGTGGCTTCCTACAGATTTTTGGCATCCCAAAAAAATCATTTTTTGGTGTGTTTTTTCTTCATGAAATAGAATACAATCCACTCACAGCCATTAAAGTGGTATTTTGTATCAGAAAAAGAGTATTACACTATCAGAAAGGGGACGTTACACAAGTCTTGGTCCTGCTGTACAATGAAAACCATAGCAAATCTTAATGTGAAACTGGCTTCCTACTGCTTTTTGGCATCCAAATAATCATTTTTCGGTGTTTTATTTTCTTAATTGAATAGAATGCAATCCACACACAGCCATTGAAGTGGTATTTTTCATCGGAAAAAGAGTATTACACAAGTCTTGGTCCTGCTGTACAACACAAACCATGGCTGCTCTATGTTACAATGGTTACTATTGTTATGACATGTTTTTTGGCATCTAAATAAGCACTTCTTTGTTTTTTCTTAATGCACTACTTCTCTAAGCTCTCTTTTAATAAGATGCTGGAGATATAAAATGCTAAATGTTTACTATTGTTATTTATGTTTTTTGGCCATCAAAAGAGGCACTTTTTTCTTTTTTCTTAATGCCGCACTTCTCTAAGGTCTCTGCTGGAGATAAAAAATACAACATGTTTACAGTAATTATTATTCCATGTTTTTTGGCATCAAAATAAGCACTTTATCTTATGCTATACTTCTATAAACTAAACTTACATCTTTTAAAAGAGACTTTACTGCAGTTACTAAAGATGCAGGAGATAAACAAAAGAAATACAAAATGTTCACTGCAGGTTTAAAGCTGTAAAACTTGATATTTTGATTGCACCCGATTGCTATTAAGCTATTGCTGTGATGTTTAAATTGACATAATAAAGTTATAATTGCAGTTTTTTTTATATTTTGGACTCTTTATTCTAAAGAAAAATGTAATTTCATAAGCTTTAAGGGGGTGTGGTTGGGGGCAGGGCTAGGGACATGGTTGGGGGTTGGGCCAGGGGTGGGGTTGGAGGTGGACCTGGGCAAGGTTGGGTGGGGCAACTGGTGGAGAGTAAGGATTGTGCCTGGCTAGTAGGTCTAGACTCAAAATGGTTTATCCGGATGTATACAGTATATATATGACAAGGCAGACTACTTCATGTAACATTACATCTTCATCTCAGATTGTAAGCGGATTGGATTGGCCTGTGTATGGGATTCCAGATCAAGTCATGGCAAGGTACACGTTGAGCGTTGAATATCTGGGTGTAGAGAGATCACGGGGGGATTTGTATATCTGTTGTCACATGTTGCTGAGTTACTGATTTCTTACACAACATTTCCAGACAGTTGGATGTAATTCATTAATATTTGGAAGTAATTGCTGGCTTGTATTTCTCCCCATTATTGTGGATTAGATCATTGTACTGTTATCTTGTATTGTTTATTATTTATCATCACCTATTAGATTTCATCCCCATTTTGTACTGATTTATATTATTAATAAATATATATTTTTGCACATTATTGTGTTTTATTTCGTCTTCCAATTATCACAAATACAGAACTGGGATGTCGGTTACTTTGTGAGAATTAGTAGGGAATCTCCTTCATTCCAGATCCCGCCTGTTTCCATGAATTGTATACGGATTATTTCCTCACAGATAAAGTTCTGACAATTTGTACCGTTCTGGTGTTTTTGGTCCTCAGAAATGAGATCTGCCGTCATCAGACATGATGGATTTTCAGACATCTATCCCATAGTTTGTAGACTCTATAACTCTCCTACACACTGAATCATAGACACTGATTGGGGTTATTGTACCCAAGAAATGGCGCAGAATACACCTTTGTCTACATTTATAAGGAAAGACCATTTATTTGTAAAAACAAGAAACATGAAAAATTGGTAAAAAGTGGTGTTTAAATATCACCAAAATAAATATCTATTTGTGTGAAAAAATTACAAAAATATAATTTGGGTACAATGTTGCATGACTGTGTAATTGTCATTCAAAGTGTGAGAGCGCTGATAGTTACCAGTCAGCCTGGGCAGGAAGGGGGGGAAGTGTCCGGTATACAGGAGGTAGAACCATTTTTTTTTAAAAAGACCTGCAAGTGTTTGTGAAATCTCCCACCACAAAATGTATTCAGCCAATCACAGGGCAGGACTCAATTTTTATTCTTCTCCTGCTATCAATGGCCAACCCGGTCCCACACTTCATCCATGTCTTTGGGGACTTCTGATCTCCTTATGAACTGTTTCTTCCATGATGAAGATCAGCCATGGAGTATATCTGAGGTGTATATCAGGGTGTGCTTCTTCCCCACATGAGAGCTGGGATGTCCAGCAACATTCATCTAGAAGACATTTCCCACACTCAAGGCACTAATACACCTCCAGGGTTGTGTGGGACCCCTGATGTACAGGAAGACAGGACTTCAGTGAGGAACATTTCCCTCACTCAGGACAGGAAAGTGGCTTCTCTCCCGTGTGAGATCTTTGATGTTTATGAAGACTGGACGTCTGTGAAAAACATTTCCCACACTCAGGACAGCAGTACGGCTTCTCCCCTGTGTGAGATCGCTGATGTGTGTAAAGATTGGAAGACTTTGTAAAACATTTCCCGCACTCAGGACAGAAATAAGGCTTCTCCCCAGTGTGAGATCTCTGATGTGTGCAAAGACTGGACTTCTGTGAAAAACTTTTCCCACACTCAGGACAGGAATACGGTTTATCTCCCGTGTGAGATTTCTGATGTGTGTAAAGACTGGACTTCTGTGAAAAACTTTTCCCACACTCAGGACAGGAATGCAGCTTCTCTCCCGTGTGAGATCTCTGATGTGTGTAAAGACGGGTCTTCCTTGAAAAACATTTCCCACACTCAGGACAGGAATACGGCTTCTCCCCCGTGTGAGATCTTTTATGCACATTAAGTTTGTATTTAGAACAGAAACCCTTCCCACACTCAGTACAGGAGAAGCTCTTCCCTGTTGGAAGGCCGGCCCAGTCCCGCACAGTTTGAGGTTCCTCAGGATAGAAGGAATCCGATGGTCCATCTACACTGGGTGGTGCCGGATGGACATTGGAGGGAGCCGGGTTTTCTCCTGGACTATACTGTGTGATGTCCTCATCTTCTACTTTCCAGTCTGGAGACAAAGTGAGACAATCCTCGGAGGTTTTCCTCATCTCCCGGCCATGGACTAAAATACAAAGACAAAGAGGATTACTAGACAGGAGCTGATTGGTTCCCCCAAACCAGGACTCCGCCCACATCAGGCAGCTTGGTCTCTGAGGAGCTTACAATTCCACCCTCAAGGGAACTAGGAAATGGCTCCTCTGATCTCCTACCAGGTCATTTCTTTATTCATGGACCTTAGTCAGAGAGTGAGGAAACAACCAGAACTGTCTTTTATAGGAGGGACAGTGATGAGGGGATTATAGGACGAGGGTCCCCACCCCCTCTATCACTCATCATGACAGAGGCATGCCTGTGTTAGCAACATCACGGGAACATATGCCCAGCAATCATCTTTGCAGTCATGGATTTTCTCCTGTTGCCCCTTTACTACACTTTCCAGTTCGGAACATTTTTCTTGGTAGGCTATAGCGGCCTCCATGTTTGGGTCAGATTTTCCTGTGCTGGTCAGAGGTCAGGCTCAGAGACCAGTATTTATAGCAGAAGACCAACCAACAGGATAGGTATACAGGCAGGTCACCCTGACAGATGACGTAGGCTCACCTGAGGTGCGGGGTCTAAGCACTAACCAGTATCACCAGAGCTCCTGATGGTGGGTATGGGTTTTGCTGCGTGTTAGTACCAGGTCACAGTAGTAGTAGTCAATAAACAAGCCAAGGGTCAGTAACAAGTGGTTCCAGGTCAGTAGTGAAGGTACAGAAGGTAGCAGGAGAGACAAGGGCAAGATATTGGATGGAGAAGGAACAAATATCTGCCAACCAGGAAGTGCAGAGACATGGCTTAAATCAGGAAGTTCATGGGAGGAGCAAAGAGTTCAAGGCTCAGCAGAAAACAAAGCAATGGATTAAGCAGCGTGCTGTCCATTATATCAGGTAGCTCAGTGCGAAGAGTTACTACCACACACAGTAGACGTCCTGGGTTCAAGTCTAGGCTCTGACAGGTGTCTACGTTGAGCAGAGGCAATGAATTAATATTTAGCTTCCAGCTGATCCCCAGAACCTCCATAAATCCAGTCTAGATACATAAATTGTGTCTGCAGCACAGAGAAGGAAGATTATCCGAGAGAAATCCAGGAATACAGGACGGGGAACACAGCTCAGGAAAGTGACCAGGGGATTACAGGCTGATATCACCCAGTCCCCGCCCTACTCTGGACCAATCAGTGAGCAGTATGGGTGGAGGAATGGATTTAGTGTTCATGACCCACCTGTGCTGATCTCTGTAGGAGTGTCCTCCTCTATAAATGTCCCCGTTATTCCATCCTCCTCCATAGACTGCTGATCATCCCTCACATACGCCTCTTCTTCTTCTGCTTTCACCTCAAATTCTATATCGATTGGATCTCCACTCTAAATCAAGGAAATGAGAGAAAATATCATCTGTAAAATGTAAGGTCACATAAAAAATCCACACATTGTCTCCACAAGTCCATGTTCTAGATTCTCCATCCCACCAACCTTGCAATGGTGAGGGATGGTGTGACCTTCCTGTGTGGAATCCCGGGAATACAGAGGACGGGGACATCTCTCTGGTGGGTTCCTGGTATTAGGTGTCTCCATCATATCCTTGTGTCCTTCTGAAAACTCCTCCATCACTCCATCCTCCTCATCCTCCTCTTTATACTCTTCTTTAACATCAATATTATCATCCCCGAGGATTCCACTCTGAAAGATATAATAAAACATTCATTGTAACAAACATGCTGTGTATAAATCACAACTACCAATAATTGTCATCATCTACCTGATGATGGTGAGGGATGGTGTGACCTTCCTGTGTGGAATCCCGGGAATACAGAGGACGGGGACATCTCTCTGGTGGGTTCCCATGACTGGATCCATCTGTAGGAAACACACACACTGACTGAATCCATTGTTTCTATGTGTTTATCAGATGATGGGGGATCTAGGTGGATCCTCCGTACTGCTCTCTCCTTTACAATAAAGTCTCCTCTTACCCGGTGATGTGAGGGGCGGCTGATTGTCCATCATGACGTCCTTGTAGAGATCCTTGTGTCCTTCTAAATACTCCCACTCCTCCATGGAGAAATAGACAGTGACACCCTGACACCTTATAGGAACCTGACACACACAATGATACAGTCACCATCCAGACACATCCCTTGTCTGTTACTGGAGAATGTCCCAGAATTCCCGGCACCGCTCACCTCTCCTGTCAGCAGCTCCATCATCTTCTTGGTGACTTCTAGAATCTTCTGCATGTTGTGTCTCTCAGGGTTTAGGGAGTCACATGGAGGCACTGTGATGGTCATATGATCACCTGACTTCAGAAGAGGAAATCTCTGTATTGAGGAACCAATAGGAATATCATGTTAGATTCCCAGAATCCTCCTCACCTCTCTGGTCAGGTCTGTGTTTTATTAATAGAGATGAGAGTGATGTCATGTGACCTCCCAGAATCCTCCTCACCTCTCTGGTCAGGTCTGTGTTTTATTAATAGAGATAAGAGTGATGTCATGTGACCTCCCAGAATCCTCCTCACCTCTCCGGTCAGCAGGTAGATGATCTCCAGGGTGAGGTTTAGTGTCTTCTCAGTCATGTGACTCCGGTCCTCCTCCATCCTCATTGGTGCCATCATGTGATCTATACAGGTCTCCTTGTAGACGGATAACTTTGGGAAATGAAAGTAAGAATTACACTCACTGGCCACTTTATTAGGTCCACCTTGCTAGTGCCAAGAAAATCTCCCCCCCACCATGACACCACCAGCCTGAACCGTTGATACAAGGCAGGATGGATCCATGCTTTCATGTTGTTTAGGCCAAATTCTGACCCTACCATCTGAATGTCACAGCAACCAGTCTGCCCATTCTCCTCTGACATCAACAAGGCATTTTCCTCCACACAACTGCCGCTCACTGGGATATTATCCCTTTTTCGGACCATTCACTGGAAACCCTAGAGAATGTTGTGCGGGAAAATCCCAGGAGATCAGCAGTTTTTGAAATATGCAGACCAGCCTGCCTGGCAGTAACAACCACACCACATTCAAAGTCACTTAAATCCCCTTTCTTCTCCATTCTGATGCTCAGTTTGAACTTCAGCAAGTTGTCTTTGCCATATCTAGATGCCTAAATGCATTGAGTTGCTGCCATGTGATTGGCTGATTAGCAGTTTGTGTTACCCAGCAATTGAACAGGTGGACCTGATTGGGTGGCCAATGAGTGTATTTGGATGGTATTGGTCACACAATAATAGGATGTGGATGTGAGGGGGGAATAGGAGGGTTGCTGGACATCTAACCACCTCAATACCGGACACTTCCACCCCCTTCCTGACCAGAACACTTTTCAGATGTCAGTGCTGTCGCAGTTTGGATGACAATTATGCGGTCATATACAGTACTATTCTAGGTGCTGCCTAGTCTGGGCAAAAATTGTGTCCCATTCCCAACGTGTCCAACTGCATGAAAATCCATCCAAATTCAATATAAATCCCTCATAAATACTGAATAGAAAAATAAAATCATCAATATTAATAGTTCTTTTATATCAGTTGATGTGCTTGTGCCTCTCCAATCACACTGCGCCAACCGACCGTGCGGAATAAAGTGCCTTGTGCCTCTCCAATCACACTGCGCCAACCGACCGTGCGGAATAAAGTGCCTTATGCTCCTCCAATCACACTGCGCCAACCAACCGTGCAGAATAAAGTGCCTTGTGCTCCTCCAATCACACTGCGCCAACCGACCGTGCGGAATAAAGCGCCTTGTGCTCCTCCAATCACACTGCGCCAACCGACCGTGCGGAATAAAGTGCCTTGTGCCTCTCCAATCACACTGCGCCAACCGACCGTGCGGAATAAAGTGCCTTGTGCCTCTCCAATCACACTGCGCCAACCGACCGTGCGGAATAATGTGCCTTGTGCCTCTCCAATCACACTGCGCCAACCAACCGTGCGGAATAATGTGCCTTGTGCCTCTCCAATCACACTGCGCCAACCGACCGTGCGGAATAAAGTGCCTTGTGCTCCTCCAATCACACTGCGCCAACCGACCGTGCGGAATAAAGTGCCTTGTGCTTCTCCTGTCATCCAAGTGCTCCCCTCCAGTGCTCTCCTCCAGTGCTCCCCCTCCAGTGCTCTCCTCCAGTGCTCCCCCTCCGGTGCTCCCCTCCAGTGCTCCCCTCCAGTGCTACCCCTCGAGTGTAACCCCTCCAGTACTCCCCCTCCAGTGCTCCCCCTCCAGTGCTCCCCCTCCAGTGCTACCCCTCGAGTGTAACCCCTCCAGTACTCCCCCTCCAGTGCTCCCCCTCCAGTGCTCCCCTCCAGTGCTCCCCCCCACCACAGGATGTGGACTCTTACACTGGAATAGGAGTCCTATGTGCTGTGTCATGGTCCTGGTTAGTCTGGAGCTTGTAGTCCTCCTGGATGATTGTGTACAATTCTCCCCCCAATATATCATACAACTGATGGTTCATCTCATGATGTATGCAGGGAGGAGATAACAACAATCACCCACATGGTGTCATTCCATTTATTACAAACTTCCTTTACAGCAAACCATATACACTCACATTTGTATATAATATACAAGCAAAATGTCCGACCGAAAGTGTCCCATCCACATGAGTCTCACCATTCGGGAATTACATCACCGCAGCTGTCACTGACGCATTTCCCCTCCTCTAGGGGGCTGTAAGAGGATTGGCTGCTGGTGGTAGATGGTCTTATTTATACTGTGTGTCTCCATATCTCCGAGCCCACTTCCCCTTCCTGTCCTAACCCGGTGTCACCTCCGTTTCCTCCGGTGGCCTTGCGTGGTCATGCAACACTGAACCCAAATGATATTTGTATCATTTTTTAGACAGATAGAGCTTTCTTTGGGTGGTACAGTATTTATTCACCACTAACGGGGGTCATTTATTGCTAAACAAACAAAAAAAGAACAATAATTTTGAAGAAAAAAACTTTTTTCTTCATTTGTTATAAAATTTTGCAAAAAAGTTATTTTTCTCCCTCAATGATAGGCACTGATAAAGCTGCACTGATGAACAGGCACTGATATGCAGCACTGATAGGTGGCACTGATGGGGCTGCATTGGTGGGCACTGATATGCTGCACTGATAATCACAGTAAATGTCCCGTCACAGGAAAGCCGGTTATCGGTTTCCTTTCCTTTCCTCAGACAGTGACAGCGCTGAGGACAGGAAATCCCAATAACCGGCTTTTGTTAACATGTGATCAGCTGTGATTGGATACAGCTGATCACATGGTAAAGAGACAACATCATTGGATCTTTTCCCTGATCAGTGATGCGTTGAGCTCCCCACCAATCACCATGCTGCGTCCCCCTCCACCTGCACAGCAAGAGTGGGAGGACATCATACAACATCCTTCCAGAAGGAGAGAGGTCCTGTCTGCCATCATTGTACAATAGGCCGGGTGGGAACCAGTTCAGGACTTCTGTCCTCCTGGAAACACATTTAGTTTGGACTGTTTAGTGTTTGATGCATATTTGAGGTCCCGGGACCCTCTTGTCCATCCAGATCAGAAATCCCCTTTTCTCTGTTGGGTTTGTTTGGTCTCTGAACTGGTTTTGATGAGTTTTAGATCTGCAGACAAGGAATGATAAATCTGATCCTTCCTATGACTTGTTTGCTCTGAGGCAGTGCTGTGAGGTCAATGTCGGCTCATCATGAGGTCCAGAAAGGGGAACTTGATGACTTTTGGCTGGAGTTCCCTGTTAATCAGGATAATTGCCAGACCTCCGGCTGCAAGACTCCAATCTCCAGCAGCCTGCTGACTGACAGGAGTGATGTCACTGTCACTCTCTGCAGTAAGAGAAGGGATTGGATTGGATAGCAGGAGGATGGTGCTGGTGGGGTAGAGAGCTGTGGGGGAGGAGTCTGTTCTCTTCCCTCCAATGACAGCCCAGTGTGGGTAGGAGGACAGTAGGGGGTTCTCTTGGTTACCAAGTATACTGTGATATCCAGGACATTGTACAGAGTGGTGGTGGGTTCCTGGTGTGCTGAATTCCAGCACCGGGCACTGCCAGAGCCTGTGTCATGGGAGGTATTGGAGTGTCTCCTGAAGATGTTCAGCACTGACCCTTGACTACCTTTTAGGCAATGCTGCAGAAACTGACGTCCTCTAAGAAGAGTGCCCACCAAGGGCCAAGAGTCCTTCAACTACTCTACCTCCTTAAGGCCCTGAGCTCCACTACACCCCTCAGGGGCCCCAAAGTTCCTTATCTGTAGTACCCTGAGAGACCCCTCAGCTCCTCTACTTCCCTCAGACCCCTCAGTATTTCCCTCCCTCTGACACCAATGATGGAACATATTCTTCATGGCCGGCTGGGGAATGTTTCCTTCCTCCTGAGCAGCAATGTAAGGGGCTCTATGCTCCATACTCCTGACCCCGGCACTCCATCATTGTGTTGGCTGCATAGTGTAATGATTGCTCATTGGCTGCCTGTGTAGTGTCATCATTGCCCTTTGTAGGCCATGTATGGTCAGGATGGTCCTTGTCTTGTCTATTTATTGTCAGTGCTGTTTGTTTAGAGGACCATATTACTAGAATTTATCTCCACAATGAGGAGAATGTTCCGGCCCCGGAAGTGGGGGAATGTTCTGCCCCTGAAGGGGTTCATCTGGGTTCCCACACTATATATGTGTGTATCATCATCTGCTGGAGATAAAAGACGTCACAGTGACTATGGAGGAAGAGGACGGACATGACTATGGAGGAAGAGGACGGATGTGACTATGGAGGAAGAGGACGAACGTGACTATGGAGGAAGAGGACAGACGTGACTATGAAGGAAGAGGACGGACGTGACAGGGGGTTACTGGGTGTAAATAGGAAATAACATGTTTTTACCTCCTCTGCTGCCACTTCCAGCAATGTCTCCTCTCTACTTCCTGTCTGTACCCGACATCACTTCCTGTCTGTACCTGACATCACTTCCTGTCTGTCTTCCATAGAGACTTCCTGTCTGGGTAGAAGTGAGATCCCCACCTTGTGGAGCTCAGAGGAACTGCAGCCCCGAGAAGCGTCTGGTAGTGTGACCCCGGCCTTGTGCTGGGTGTGTATGGACTGTAGATCCTTATAGAGGGGTCACCTCCACTCCCACCAAGGGGGACAGAAATATATGACTGCTCGGGGGAGGGGTTTTGGCCCCTTTGATTTTGCAGTAACATTGATTGCAGATTTAGTCCTGTAGAACATCTGGTATATGGATACAAAGCCCCCCAGCTGGGAGTAAAGGGTGGAAATGGCTGGTGACCCCCAGATTTGGGCAATGATGTCATCACTATAAATGGATAAAACCCGCGCTATGTGTAACAACTCCAAACCTACAAAAACCTTCTAGCGGACTGCTGCTGTAACAAAGGGAAGGATTCCCTGTCATCTAGAAGAGCATTATGTGTCACAGCGCTGTCCTATTGTGTGTGCACAGAAATCATCACAAATACACTACAAATATGTGGAGACATTCAGAGATAAAGAGCTCGGGGCTCCAAATCCTATTCTCTGCACATCCACTGCTTCCACTTTACACCCACTTCATTGGTCTTATGGGGTTTATCAATAAATGAAGGAAACTGAACCGTGTGCAAATCCATCCACAACATAAAGTGCTTTGTGCTCAAGATGCTGCTCCCTGCAGATCCACTGCTTCCACTTTACACCCACTTCATTCATCTCATCAGATTTGCTACTATAGGAAATCATCTCAAATCCTGTGCAAATCCATGGAGACGGACAATATTGTGTGCTCAGTATAGTGTTCTCTGCAAGTCCACTGCTTCCACTTTGCATCTACTTCAATCCACTTATTTTACTCCAAAAATCCACCAATTAGTGAAAAGTTGATAAGGTGTGAAAGTGCTCCGCCCTCCAAACTGTGTCAGCTGTAGTGTAGCCCCGCCTTCTTCCACCTCTTGTACACGGGATGGTGAGGGCGCCCCCTAGTAGTGCTTCCCCCTCACCACACCAATAGGACTCCCAGCTTTTCAGCTCCCAGAGTCACAAACATCCTTCACACTCTCCTCATCTCCGATGGTAAAGGAACCGGATCCTCCTCGCTCACTCCTGCAAGTCTGCTGCGGGTTCTGTCAGTCTCCCTCCTAGACTCCGCCTCCGACCGCCATTCCAGCAGGAGCTCCGCCTCTAAATACACACTCAGGGAGGAGAGAAAGGGGAACCCGACATCATGTGACACCTTTTATTACATGGAAATACGAAAATCAACGGGACTAATGCAATCACATTTACTGCAAAGTCAAAGGAGCCAAAACCCCTCCCCCGAGCAGTCATATATTTCTGTCCCCCTTGGTGGGAGTGGAGGTGACCCCTCTATAAGGATCTACAGTCCATACACACCCAGCACAAGGCCGGGGTCACACTACCAGACGCTTCTCGGGGCTGCAGTTCCTCTGAGCTCCACAAGGTGGGGATCTCACTTCTACCCACACAGGAAGTCTATATGGAAGACAGACAGGAAGTGATGTCAGGTACAGACAGGAAGTGATGTCAGATACAGACAGGAGTTCCAGGGGAAACGTGAGTAAGGAGGAATCAGAGAAGACATTGTTGGATCTGGCAGCAGAGGAGGTAATATGTAGATGAACCACTTCAGGGGGAGGTGTTGATGATAATATATTTGCCCCCAAAGCTGGCCTACATGGTTCAGTTGTATCATTCAGCCAGCGGGATGACCATAAAAACTGAAGTGATTCCCCCATCCACACATTGGAGGTGGATGGGGGAATCCTCCCCGCTGCACTCTTGTATTCTGACAATGGGGGGACTCCTCTTCCGCTCTCAGAATACACAGATCAGCACTGAAGCTATTGGCTGCAGCCGCTGGGGGAGTGGCTTTTATCCGGCAGTGACCACACATGGATGGAAATGTGAGCGATCCCTGCTGAACCAGCTGAATTTCCATGGATCTATGGTCACCTTCAGTGACTTTCTCCCCTCCCCCTCATCTCCTTCATGATGGAAGTCATGCTGAGATCATCTCCCATTGGCTGAGCAATATTCTCATTTGTCTCTCAGCTCCTTCCTGCTATTCTCACAGCTCCTCCTCCCAATGTCCCTCCATCCGGAGTCAGAGAATCCTATGTGTGAACCGGAACCCGACCACACTTGGGTATATTCCGTTATACCGCAGCTTCCCCTCTCCGAACACCATCCACGGACCACATCCTTGGAATCCCTCAGGAATCAGACAGCACCCGGCTCTTCTTAAAACAGGAAGCCAACAACTCTTTATTTTACACAAACATGTTTCATACAGAGAGCGGGGAAAGACAACCAGGGACAGGAAACACCTCATCAGCCCACCCCATCCAACCAAGACACAGAACAATAGGATAGCACATGGCAAGGACAATAGACAGCCATGTGGCTGAGACAAAGGAATAACCATCTGGCAGTACAATACAGGAACACATGCATCCCATAATAGTTTGCTGGCCAGCATGACACAGAACAATGGGATGAAACACATGGCATAGAGCAATAGGCAACCATGTGGCAGGGACAAAGGAACACGCACTATACACAATAGAGTGAGGAACAGAAGTATTTGAACACCCTGCGATTCTGCAAGTTCTCCCACTTCTCCATCATGGAGGGGTCTGACATTCACATTGTAGGTGCATTCCCACTCTGAGAGACAGAATTAAAAAAACAATTCAGGAAATCCCATTGTATGATTTGTAAAGAATGTATTTGTCTCGCACTGCTGAACAGAAGTATTTGAACCCCTGAGAAGATCTGTGTTAATATTTGGTACAGAAGCCTTTGTCTGCAATTACAGAGGTCAGACGTTTCCTGTAGTTCCTGACCAGGTTTGCACTGCAACAGGGATTTTGGCCCCCTCCTCCACACAGATCTCCTCTAGATCTGTCAGGTTTCAGGGCTGTCGCTGAGCAACACGGAGTTTCAGCTCCCTCCAAAGATGTTCTATTGGATTTAGGTGTGGAGACTGGCTAGGCCACTCCAGAACCTTGATATGCTTCTTACGGAGCCACTCTTTGGTTCTCCTGGCTGTGTGCTTCGGGACGTTGTCATGTTGGAAGACCCAGCCAAGACCCATCTTCAATGCTCTGACTGAGGGAAGGAGGTTGTTGCTCAAAATCTCACAAGAAATGGTCCCATTCATCCTCTCCTTAATACAGTGCAGTCGTCCTGTCCCCTTCGCAGAAAAGCACCCCCAAAGCATGATGTTACCTCCTCCATGCTTCACAGTAGGGATGGTGTTCTTGGGATGCAACTCATCCTTCTTTTTCCTCCAAACACGACGAGTGAAGTTTAGACCAAAAAGTTCTACTTTGGTCTCATCTGACCACATGACTTTCCCCCATGCCTCCTCTGCATCATCCAGATGGTCATTGGCAAACTTCAGACGGGCCTGGACATGTGATGACTGGAGCAGGGGAACCTTCAGACGGGCCTGGACATGTGATGACTGGAGCAGGGGAACCTTCAGACGGGCCTGGACATGTGATGACTGGAGCAGGGGAACCTTCAGACGGGCCTGGACATGTGATGACTGGAGCAGGGGAACCTTCAGACAGGCCTGGACATGTGATGACTGGAGCAGGGGAACCTTCAGACGGGCCTGGACATGTGATGACTTGAGCAGGGGAACCTTCCGTGCAATGCGTGATTTGAAACCATGACAGCGTAGTGTTCTACCGACAGTGACCTGTGAAACTGTGGTCCCAGCTCTCTTCATGTCATTGACCAGCTCCTCCCTTGTAGTTCTGGGCTGATTCCTCACCTTTCTTATCATCAGTGATACCCCACGAGGTGACATCTTGCATGGAGCCCCAGTCCGAGGGAGACTGACAGTCGTCTTTAGACTCTTCCACTTTCTAACAATTGCTCCAACAGTTGATCTATTTTCACCAAGCTGCTTGGCAATTGCCCCGTAGCCCTTTCCAGCCTTGTGGAGGTCCACAATTTTGTCTCTGGTGTCTTTTGACAGCTCTTTGGTCTTGCCCATGGTAGTAGTTGGCGTCTGACTGACTGTGGGGTGGACAGGTGTCTTTAAAGAGCTCAGACAGGTGATACTAAGTTAGATGAATGAGTGGAGTAGAGGTGAACTTTATAAAGGCGCAGTAACGGGTCTTTGAGAGCCAGAATTCTTGCTGTTTCTCAGGTGTTCAAATACTTCTGTTCCTCACTGTATCAAGACATTCACATTTACACACCCTGTACCCTAACGGACACAGGGTCACTTAAACATAATGATTTGGGAAGATAATACAGCGGTCCCCCCACACCCAAAAGTCACTCCCGTCACACTATGACATCACACTGACCTCACAGCTCCTCCTCCCAATGTCCCTCCACCCAGAGTCAGAATCCTATGACATCACACTGACCTCACGGCTCCTCCTCCCAATTTCCCTCCACCCAGAGTCAGAATCCTATGACATCACACTGACCTCACGGCTCCTCCTCCCAATGTTCCTCCATCCAGAGTCAGAGAATCCTATGACATCACACTGACCTCACAGCTCCTTCTCCCAATGTCCCTCCATCCAGAGTCAGAGAATCCTATGACATCACACTGACCTCACAGCTCCTCCTCCCAATGTCCCTCCATCCAGAGTCAGAGAATCCTATGACATCACACTGACCTCACAGCTCCTCCTCCCAATGTCCCTCCATCCAGTCAGAGAATCCTATGACATCACACTGACCTCACAGCTCCTCCTCCCAATGTCCCTCCATCCCGAGTCAGAGAATCCTATGACATCACACTGACCTCACAGCTGCTCCCCCCAATGTCCCTCCATCCCGAGTCAGAGAATCCTATGACATCACACTGACCTCACAGCTCCTCCTCCCAATGTCCCTCCATCCCGAGTCAGAGAATCCTATGACATCACACTGACCTCACAGCTCCTCCCCCCAATGTCCCTCCATCTGGCTTTTTTTTCTGATGTTCTGAGGATGTCAGCAGGTACTTACTATTCTCACTAGCAGAGAAGAACTGTTTGTCCTGTTATATGTAATGACATCAGAGTTGCTCATGCCAAGCTTTACCCTGAGTTATGTGGGGGTCCTGTGGGGGAGAAATTATACCTCAGCCTGAAGTGGGGCTTTAATAAAATGGAGACCTGAATGGAGAGGTGAGGAGGATTCTGGGAATATCATTTGATGTGACTATTTGTGTTCAGATGTAGAGTTTTCCTCCTGTGAAGTCTGGAGATCATATGACATCACATTGCCTCCACCTCCCTCCCTGATAGAAGAGAGAAAGAAGAAGAAGATTCTAGAAGTCACCAGAGAGATCACTGAGCTGCTGACAGGAGAGGTGAGCGGTGCCGGGAATTCTGGGACATTCTCCAGTAACAGACAAGGGATGTGTCTGGATGGTGACTGTATCATTGTGTGTGTCAGGTTCCTATAAGGTGTCAGGGTGTCACTGTCTATTTCTCCATGGAGGAGTGGGAGTATTTAGAAGGACACAAGGATCTCTACAAGGACGTCATGATGGACAATCAGCCGCCCCTCACATCACCGGGTAAGAGGAGACTTTATTGTAAAGGAGAGAGCAGTACGGAGGATCCACCTAGATCCCCCATCATCTGATAAACACATAGAAACAATGGATTCAGTCAGTGTGTGTGTTTCCTACAGATGGATCCAGTCATGGGAACCCACCAGAGAGATGTCCCCGTCCTCTGTATTCCCGGGATTCCACACAGGAAGGTCACACCATCCCTCACCATCATCAGGTAGATGAGGAACAATCACTGATAGTATCATTAGGATCTGTACATTATCTGCATTGTTACCATTGATGGCATTTTTATTATATATTCAGAGTGGAAACCTGAGAGATCCTAAAGTTGAGGTTAAAGAAGAGATAAAAGAGGAGGAGGATGAGGATGGGGGGATGGAGGAGTCAGAGCTTCTAAAAGAACACAAAGATCTGTACCAGGACACCATGGTGGAGTCATCCAGATACAGGAACCCACCAGAGAGATGTCCCCGTCCTCTGTATTCCCGGGATTCCACACAGGAAGGTCACACCATCCCTCACCATCATCAGGTAGATGATTGACAATTATTGGTAGTTGTGATTTATACACAGCATGTTTGTTACAATGAATGTTTTAATAAACTCTGCAGCTGATCAACTCCATGACAGCATCCTCCCCCTGTCCTGCCCCGACTTGGCTATGACCGCCTACAACAATGCACTCTCAACAGCCCTTGACTCACTAGCGCCTTTAACCACGCGCAACATCAGACCCCGACCGCTCCAGCCCTGGCAGACTGATCACACCAAAACCCTCAAATGACACAGTCGTGCCCTGGAGCGACTATGGCGCAAAACCAAATCCCAACAAGCCTTCACCCGCTACAAATCTGCCTTCCACACCTACACCTCCTCCCTCCACGCAGCCAAACAAGCCTACTTCCTGACCCTCATCAAGGCCCTCTCCTCCAATCCTCGCCGACTCTTCTCCACCTTCAACTCTCTACTCTCTCCACCCCCACCTCCACCCAGCACCTCACTCACCGCCCTTGAGATTGCCAATCACTTCAGAAACAAGATTGACACAATTCGCAGGGACATCGCCGCAACTCACACACCCTCTCAACCTGTCCCCTCTCACACAGCTACCCCCTCATCCCCCCTCCCCCTCAACATAACCTGCAGGGACTTCGTCGCTGCTCAAACTCCCTCCAACCCCGTTCCCCCTCACTCAGCTACCCCCTCATCACCCCTCCCCCACGGCCCCACCACTGCTCTGACCTCCACTTCCACCCCACCCTACATTCCTCATACTGAAGCCCCCCCAACAATCTGCACCTTTGACCTTACTACCATCGAGCAAGTCTCCAAGATCCTCTCTGATGCCCGCCTCACCACCTGCCCCCTCGACCGTATCCCCTCACAACTCCTACGACCTCCCTCCCCCTCCATCCTACGCTCCCTCACCCACATCTTTAATCTCTCCCTCTCCTCCGGCACTTTCCCCTCCCCTCTGAAACTCGCACACATCACCCCCATACTTAAAAAGCCCTCCCTGGACCCCAATGACCCGAACAACCTCAGACCCATCTCCCTGCTCCCATTTACATCCAAACTCCTCGAGCGCCTAGTCTACACCCGCCTATGCTCTCAACTCAACGACAACAACCTCCTCGATCCCCTACAGTCCGGCTTTCGTCCCCTACACTCCACCGAAACTGCCTTACACTCCACCGAAACCGCCTTACTCAAACTCTCCAACGACCTGCTAACCGCCAAAGCTAATGGCCACTATTCAGTGCTCCTACTCCTCGACCTCTCCGCGTCCTTCGACACAGTTGACCACCCCCTCCTCCTCAAAAAACTACACTCCCTCAGCCTCAGAGATTCTGCTCTCTCCTGGCTCTCATCCTACCTGTCACAACGCTCTTTCATCGTTACCTATAATTCTACCACCTCCCCCTCACTCCTCCTCTCTGTTGGGGTCCCTCAAGGCTCCGTCCTCGGGCCCCTTCTCTTCTCCATCTACACCTCCTTCCTTGGCCAACTCATACACTCTCACGGCTTCAACTACCACCTCTATGCCGATGACACACAAATCTATCTCTCAACCCCCCACCTCACCCCCTCGGTCTCTGCCCGAATCACACACCTACTGAGCGACATATCAGACTGGATGTCGCTCTACTTCCTTAAACTGAACCTCTCCAAAACCGAGTTTCTTGTCTTCCCCCCAGCCCGGACACCACTCCCCATTGACTTCTCTATCACATCCAACAATGTCACCATCAAACCCGCCCCACAGGCCAGAGTACTTGGTGTCATTCTGGACTCCAACCTATCCTTCCAGCCCCAAGTCCAATCTTAAACAAACTCGTGCAGACTCCGCCTCCGCAACATGCAGACTCCACCTCCGCAACATCGCCAAAATCCGCACGTTCCTAACCCCTGAAAACACTAAACAGCTCATCCACTCCCTCATCATATCACGACTCGACTACTGCAACTCCCTCCTCACTGGCCTGCCTCGCCGCTGGCTATCCCCGCTTCAGTCCATCCTGAATACGGCTGCCAGACTCATTCACCTTTCCAATCGCTCCATCTCCGCCACCCCCCTCTGCCAATCCCTCCACTGGCCTCCACTCAGTGTCCTCCACCCCCCTCTGCCAATCCCTCCACTGGCTTCCGATTGTGCAACGGATCAAATTCAAAATCCTAACACTGACGTACAAAGCTGTCCACCATACTGCCCCGAACTACATCACCGACCTAATATCCAAGTACCGCCCAGCACGCACACTCCGCTCCTCACAAGACCTCCTTCTCTCTAGTTCCCTGGTCTCCTCCTCCCATGCCCGCCTCCAGGACTTCTCCAGGGTGTCACCCATCCTCTGGAACTCCCTGCCCCAACCCATCAGATTATCACCTACTCTCCTCTCCTTTAGGCGCACCCTGAAAACCCATCTCTTCAGGGAAGCCTACCCCACCCCCTGCTAACCTGCCGACCTCCTCCACTCTTCCTACCACTCCATCCCCCACAGCTATCTCCTCCTGTGCCACCATCCCCTCCCTCCTAGATTGTAAGCTCGAAAGAGCAGGGCCCTCAATCCCCTCATGTATGGCATTGTATTGGTATTGTTCTGTCACATGTTCTGTTCCCCTTTGTAATGTACAGCGCTGAGCGAACTATTGGCGCTTTATAAATACTATATAATAATAATATCTTTCAGAGTGGAATCCTCGGGGATGATAATATTGATGTTAAAGAAGAGTATAAAGAGGAGGATGAGGAGTATGGAGTGATGGAGGAGTTTTCAGAAGGACACAAGGATATGATGGAGCCACCTAATACCAGGAACCCACCAGAGAGATGTCCCCGTCCTCTGTATTCCCGGGATTCCACACAGGAAGGTCACACCATCCCTCACTGTTACAAGGTTGGTGGGATGGAGCATCTAGAACAGCGGTTCTCAACCTGGGGGTCGCGACCCCTTTGGGGGTCGAACGACCATTTCCCAGGGGTCGCCTAAGACCATCGGAAAACACATATTTCCGATGGTCTTAGGAACCGAGACACCGCTGCTGTCTCCGGCGATGTGTGGGCGGGATGATATGCTGCCCCTGTCACCGCCTCCTCGCCGCTGATTGGCCACCGGAACTGTAGCTCAGGAGAGGCACACAGGCGGCCAATCACCGGCGAGAAGGTGGAGCTTGGAGAGGAGGAGCCGAGCGGCAGCGCGCGGAGATCGAAGAAGATCGAGGGAGCTGCAGGAACGAGTGAAGAGAGAGGCCAGAGAAGGAAGACAGCTGACAGGTAAGTGCAAATTTTGCTGCTGCAGCCAGGTATGCAGGCTGTAGATGGGAGAGGGAGAGAGCGAGCCCAGGCTGGAGCAGGAGTCAGCAAGGTAAGTATCATTGGTGTCAGTGGAAGGGATAGTGCCCCATCATTTGTGTCACTAATACCAACGATGTATTGTGAGGGCACTATTCCTCCCCCCACTGACACCAACGATAGGGCACTATTCCTCCCCCCACTGACACCAACGATGAGACAGTATTCCTCCCCTCACTGACACCAACGATGGGGCACTATTCCTCCCCCCACTGACACCAACGATGGGGCACTATTCCTCCCCCCACTGACACCAACGATGGGGCACTATTCCTCCCCCCACTGACACCAACAATGGGGCACTATTCCTCCCCCCACTGACACCAACGATGGGGCACTATTCCTCCCCCCACTGACACCAACGATGGGGCACTATTCCTCCCCCCACTGACACCAACGATGGGGCACTATTCCTCCCCCCACTGACACCAACGATGGGGCACTCTTCCTCCCCCCACTGACACCAACGATGGGGCACTCTTCCTCCCCCCACTGACACCAACGATGGGGCACTATTCCTCCCCCCACTGACACCAACGATGGGGCACTATTCCTCCCCCCACTGACACCAACGATGGGGCATTATTCCTCCCCCCACTGACACCAACGATGGGGCACTATTCCTCCCCCCACTGACACCAACGATGGGGCACTATTCCTCCCCCCACTGACACCAACGATGGGGCACTATTCCTCCCCCACTGACACCAACGATGGGGCACTATTCCTCCCCCACTGACGCCAATGATGGGGCACTATTCCTCCCACTGACACCAATGATGGGGCACTATTCCTCCCACTGACACCAATGATGGGGCACTATTCCTCCCACTGACACCAATGATGGGGCACTATTCCTCCCACTGACACCAATGATGGGGCACTATTCCTCCCACTGACACCAATGATGGGGCACTATTCCTCCCACTGACACCAATGATGGGGCACTATTCCTCCCACTGACACCAATGATGGGACACTATTCCTCCCACTGACACCAATGATGGGGCACTATTCCTCCCACTGACAGCAATGATGGGGCACTATTCCTCCCACTGACAGCAATGATGGGGCACTATTCCTCCCACTGACACCAATGATGGGGCACTATTCCTCCCACTGACACCAATGATGGGACACTATTCCTCCCACTGACACCAATGATGGGGCACTATTCCTCCCACTGATACCAAGGATGGGGCACTATTCCTCCCACTGATACCAATGACGTGGCACTAGTCCTCCCACTGATACCAATGATGGGACACTATTCCTCCCACTGACACCAATGATGGGGCACTATTCCTCCCACTGACACCAATGATGGGACACTATTCCTCCCACTGACACCAATGATGGGGCACTATTCCTCCCACTGACAGCAATGATGGGGCACTATTCCTCCCACTGACACCAATGATGGGGCACTATTCCTCCCACTGACACCAATGATGGGACACTATTCCTCCCACTGACACCAATGATGGGGCACTATTCCTCCCACTGATACCAAGGATGGGGCACTATTCCTCCCACTGATACCAATGACGTGGCACTAGTCCTCCCACTGATACCAATGATGGGACACTATTCCTCCCACTGACACCAATGATGGGGCACTATTCCTCCCACTGATACCAAGGATGGGGCACTATTCCTCCCACTGATACCAATGACGTGGCACTAGTCCTCCCACTGCAAAATGACAGTTATGAAGTAGCAACGAAAATAATTTTATGGTTGGGGGTCACCACAACATGAGGAACTGTATTAAGGGGTCGCGGCATTAGAAAGGTTGAGAACCACTGATCTAGAACATGGACTTGAGGAGAAAATATGTGGATTTTTCATATAAGCTTATATATTTTTTTAAAATTTCTCATTTCCTTGATTTAGAGTGGAGATCCAATCGATATAGAATTTGAGGTGAAAGCAGAAGAAGAAGAGGCGTATGTGAGGGATGATCAGCAGTCTATGGAGGAGGATGGAATAACGGGGACATTTATAGAGGAGGACACTCCTACAGAGATCAGCACAGGTGGGTCATGAACACTAAATCCATTCCTCCACCCATACTGCTCACTGATTGGTCCAGAGTAGGGCGGGGACTGGGTGATATCAGCCTGTAATCCCCTGGTCACTTTCCTGAGCTGTGTTCCCCGTCCTGTATTCCTGGATTTCTCTCGGATAATCTTCCTTCTCTGTGCTGCAGACACAATTTATGTATCTAGACTGGATTTATGGAGGTTCTGGGGTTCAGCTGGCAGCAAAATGTTCATTTTCACCATAAATGTTACTAGACCTAGGCACCTGGGGTGTGTCTTGGGTCTCCTTCCTCATGTCCAGATCTATTAGGATCTCTGACAGAACAATTCTCCCAGGGTTCCTTGCTCTGTGGTCTGCTGGCTGTGCCGGGTGGAGGGATATGTCTGTAGTGTCTCAGACCCAAGTCACTGAGTGCAGTCTCAGGAGATGGGAGGCAGCGGTGTGGGATCTCTGCAACTTGTCTACAGTAAACATTTAATCTTCCACTGATTGCTGAATACCAATATTATGAGCCCTGACCCCTGCACTATATACTCCATGTTGTACATTACATTCTCCTGACCCCTGCACTATATACTCTATGTTGTACATTCCTGACTTCTGCTCTCCCCCCTCCCCCCACTGCTATATATACACATAATATAGATTCTCTTTTGTTACACCCATTTCCTCCCAGCTGGACATTTTATATCGGATGATGTGATTGGAGCACAGACTTTTACATGGTGATAATAATGTGATAACATCCTCCAACTTTGGACCCTTAAACAGAAAGTGATCATGAGGGAGGAGTCAATACCCCAATGATGGTGGTCTTCAGGATCAGTCCAGTCTTCATCTTGGTTGTTCTCCCCCCATCCTCACTCTCTGACCTCTGGTGGGGCTCAGCCCCGCTGTTCTTCATGACTAAATCATGGACTAAATAAGGAAGTGCAGTACTTCTTGTGTTGGGAAGATGGCGATGAGTGATAGAGGGGGTGGGGACCCTCGTCCTATAATCCCCTCATCACTGTCCCTCCTATAAAAGACAGTCCTGGTTGTTTCCTCACTCTCTGACTAAGGTCCATGAATAAAGAAATGACCTGGTAGGAGATCAGAGGAGCCATTTCCTAGTTCCCTTGAGGGTGGAATTGTAAGCTCCTCAGAGACCAAGCAGCCTGATGTGGGTGGAGTCCTGGTTTGGGGGAACCAATCAGCTCCTGTCTAGTAATCCTCTTTGTCTTTGTATTTTAGTCCATGGCCGGGAGATGAGGAAAACCTCCGAGGATTGTCTCACTTTGTCTCCAGACTGGAAAGTAGAAGATGAGGACATCACACAGTATAGTCCAGGAGAAAACCCGGCTCCCTCCAATGTCCATCCGGCACCACCCAGTGTAGATGGACCATCGGATTCCTCGTATCCTGAGGAACCTCAGACTGTGCGGGACCGGGCCGGCCTTCCAACAGGGAAGAGCTTCTCCTGTACTGAGTGCGGGAAGGGTTTCCATTATAAATCTCATCTTAATTTGCATATAAGATCTCACACGGGGGAGAAGCCGTATTCCTGTCCAGAGTGCGGGAAATGTTTCCATTATAAATACAATCTTAAAGTTCATAAAAGATGTCACACGGGGGAGAAGCCATATTGCTGTTTTGAGTGCGGAAAATGCTTTTCACAGAAGTCACACCTTTACACACATCAGAGATCTCACACAGGGGAGAAGCCATATTCCTGTCCTGAGTGTGGGAAATGTTTTGGATTAAAATCACATCTTGTCACACATGAAAGGCTTCACACAGGGGAAGTAATTTATTCCTGTCATGTGTGTGGAAAATGTTTTACACAGAAGTTTAATCTTTACAAACATCAGAGATCTCACACAGGGGAAAAGCCGTATGCCTGTCCTGATTGCGGGAAATGTTTTTCACAGACGTCCATTCTTTCTAAACATCAGAGATCTCACACAGGGGAGAAGCCATATTCCTGTCCTGAGTGTGGGAAATGTTTTTCACAAAAGTACCATTTTTCTAGACATCAGAGATCTCATACGGGCGAGAAGCCATATTCCTGTTCTGAGTGTGGGAAATGTTTTTCAAGGAACTTCAATCTTTCCATTCATCAGAGAACTCACACAGGGAAGAAACCACTTTCCTGTCCTGAGTGAGGGAAATGTTCCTCACTGAAGTTCTGTCTTCCTGTACATCTGGGGTCCCAGACAACTCTGGAGGTGTATTAGTGTCTTGAGTGCATAAGGAGATCAGAGGTCCCCAAAGACATGGATGAAGTGTGGGACCGGGTTGGCCATTGATGGCAGGCGATGAATATAAATGGAGTGTGAAATGCTCTGTAATGATGGAGAACATTCCCCCGGCTCAGCAAATCTCCTAATGACATCGGTGTTTTAGCCCCATTCACAGAGAAGGAATGGACAGGAGATACAATCTCTCATACAGACAGAATGGTCATGTGACTTTATAAAGAGGAACGCCAGAAAATCCCATCAATCAAATCTTCCAATGTGTTCTGTGCAATCTGCGTTCACACGTGGGGGGAGGGGCAGACCCGGGGGCATACAGTGAGAACACAGAGGGGGCTGTCTTACCACGGTAGGCAGGAAGTGTCTTAGGCCCGAGCACCAGCATGTCCATCGGCCACCATAAACAAGGAGCTGGCCCAGCACAAAACTCCTGGGAAGACTTACCTGACGCCACTTTCCTGCTCCACTTTCCATCCAGCCAGTGATGGTCCTGCCGCCATTTGTTTTATTATTGGTGTATACTCTGATCAGCAGGAATCATTTCTCCTGAAGAAGTGAGCGCTGCACCACGAAACGCGTGGAGATGGATGACGGTGCTGGATCCTCCTCATTGTGCTCAGAATTCTGTCCCACGGTGATTGTTGTCCAGGACTTGTCCATTGATGGACTTTGTGAGAGATTTCATGGCCTTGTACACCTGCTGGGAGGGTTTTATGATTTCTACGCTGATTGGGAAGAAAACATTGGAAGATCTTTATTGATATGTTTTTCTGGAGTTCCTCTTTATAAAGTCCCATGAGTCCCATTGTGCCTGTATGAGAGATTTCATCTGGGGTAAGGACTGACCTACACCCCATCCATGCACACTTACCTCTCCGGATCTGCTAAGGCAGGGGTTTGCAACCTTTAAGACCTAAAGAGCCACTTGGACCCGTTTCCGAGAGGGAAAAAAAGACTGGGAGCCGCAAAACCATTGCAACATTTAAAACAAATCCGACACTGCATATATTGCAAAAAACGCTCTGGTCATGAAGGGGGTTTAAGGGCCCAGTAAGCAAAGGGTTAATCAGGGCCACAGTGTATCATCATAATTACAATCATAGCCTTAGGTCAGTGGTGGGCAACCTTTTTTTTCGACTGAGCCAAATCTCGCCAAAACCACGATTTAAATTTATTTTGAGAGAAACATTTTTAAAACTGAAAATACATCCCCCATATAGTAATTCATCCCCCATAGTAATTCATCCCCCATATAGTAATTCATCCCCCATAGTAATTCATCCCCCATAGTAATTCATCCCCCATATAGTAATTCATCCCCCATAGTAATTCATCCCCCATATAGTAATTCATCCCCCATAGTAATTCATCCCCCATAGTAATACATCCCCCATATAGTAATTCATCCACCATATAGTAATTCATCCCCCATAGTAATTCATCCCCCCTATAGTAATTCATCCCCCATAGTAATTCATTCCCCATATTGTGTGAATTCACTTACCTTTGCTCCGCGCGTTCCTCTCGCTGGGTTCCCGCGCCGTTCTGGTCTTCAGGGCGGACTGTGAGAGGAGAGGAGTTCGTCACGCTGCCCTGCCTACATCCGGGCTGCCCCGCCTACATCCTGACAGCCAATGTTTGCCAGCGGGCGCCCTGCACACAGAAGATCTGCATTAAAAGAGCCGCGGCTTGCCGACCCTATTGCCTGTCACCTGGTGGGCAGTGTGCTCCGGAGCCGCAGGAAAGGTGAAAAAGAGCCGCATGCGGCTCCGGAGCCGCGGGTTGCCGACACCCGTGCTAAGGAATGGACATGCACTTTCACCAGGTGAATGGTTCTACACATTCTATGAATAGACCCCCAAATGTCAGGAGACGTTTCTATAAAGACGGGAAGTATGGAGCAGAGAAATGAATAGACCTCCCAGCAATGTTATTCCCAGGCTGCAGCTAGGGGGAGCTCTAATGTCACCCCAGCAGAGGGATCCCATCTAGCCCACATTAACCCTCTCACTGCCAGAGCTGTTTCTGCATGATTTTGCACACATGGGAAAATGCAGATTTTGGTCCTGAAGATGAGATAAACCCCCAAACATCTATTCTGTGACATCAGAGGCCCTGGAGAATAAAATGGTGGTGATTGTTAAGGTGTTCCCCGTACACAGATTCCCCTTCATATCCGCCTTTATTTCCTCCTTTCCCCCATTTTCTATGTTGGGATCTTTTCTACAATACTTTGTTATAATAATGGAACACGTTGTGTATTGTATTGTACACCAATAATAATGACTCCGCCCCCACATTCCAGACAAGGGATCTTCCTGACCAATCGGATTTCTTCCTTTACTATTTCCTGATTTTTATGCTTCAATCTTGTTAAATGTAAAATTATAATAAAACATTTATTGAACAAAAACTATTGTGTGTGTCGGTGCAATGACGGCAAACTTCAATATAGAACATTGCTCCTCGGTGACACCTCACACCCTTCAATAACGGCGCAGAGTGCGGGGGTCAGCAGTATATCATATACAGCCCACCATACAGAGTGCAGAGGGGGCTGTAGTGTGTCCCCCCTCCTGATCCATACCAGGCCACATGTCCACAACATGGGGGGCACCTTACCAGGGGGGATTCCCCTAGGCATAGCACCTTGTCACCTTGGCTGGTGGCTGTGGGGATCTGTGGGTGGGGGTCATATTGGATTCTGGAACCCCCCTTTAATAACAAGGGGCCCCCATATACCGTCCCCCCATGTGAATGAGTATGGGGTATATAGTACCCGACAATAGCACCAGCCCAATGACAGCTCCCTAAACTGTCATCATCTACATAAGTGAAGGGACAGGGATGGTGGGAACCTTATTACCCAAATGTGACCAGTGACCATATTTGGTCAGTGATGTCACTGCTATCCCCGCCCCCTTCCTTACATGGCAGGGATTCCCAATGACATCACTGATACCTGGGGGTGTGGCCGCTGTACCCATCCATGTCTTCCTCAGGCACCAGTGACAGCGGGAAGCTGTTATATATAGAAGTGGTAGAAATGTCTCTTCTATGTGTGATGATCGGCTCCTGCAAAACACGGGACCGGAACAGGCAAAGTTTGGTTTGTACTGTCGTCTCATCCCTACTCTCCGACAACTAAACCCAGAGATCATCCCAAGTGGTCATTGTATTTGTCCCTTACATTGCTGACCAATGGGAGAAGGACCCTCTTATATCAGTGGTCAGTGTAGTGGTCCCTTACATTTTGTTACCAATTGGAGAAGGATTCCCCTTTTATCAGTGGTCAGTGTAATGGTCCCTTACATTTTGTGACCAATTGGGGAAGGATTCCCTTTTATCAGTGGTCAGTGTAGTGGTCCCTTACATTTTGTGACCAATTGGAGAAGGACCCCCTTATATCAGTGGTCAGTGTAGTGGCCCCTTACAAAAGACTAGAAGGTCTAAAAAAAAACTAAATGTGAATGAATCACCAGGACCAGATGGGTTGCACCTGAGAGTCCTCAAAGAATGTAGCCAGGTTATTGATAGACAGTCATTCCACATATTTAGGAAAGCTTACTGACCGGAATGGTGGCAGCGGATTGGTGAATATCTAACGTGGTTCCAGTATTCCAGAAAGGACCGAGATACATATCTGGAAGCTCCAAGCCAGTCAGCCTAACATCAATAGTTTGTAAACTATTGGAGGGATGATAAGGGACCATACCCATGAATTTGCTGATGAACATAGTATCATTAGTAGTACCCAGCATGGATTTATGGGAAAAGATCGTTCTTGTCAGACCAACCTATTAACCATCTATGAGGAGGTGAGCTGTGATCTGGATAAAGGAACCCCCGTGGATGTAGAAGCAACGAGGATTGTGTCACTTCCAGAGTCACTCAGATGTAAACAAGCCATTTCCAGCTTGTGAAAGCATCAGAATGAACTGATCTTGGTTTGATCGGCTGTTTTTATGGTCAGATTGGGATCTGGGGTCCAATAGACCGCAGATGTCTCAGTACAGAGAACCTGTCTGATAGCAATAAAAGTAATAAATAAATTGGGACAGTGTAAAAAAATAGAAAAAAAATTAAAAGAAAAAAATGAAAGCACCCCCCCCCCCCATGTTTGCACACAAAGGCTAACACATACGGAATTCCACCATGCATTGTAAACGGTGTTCTCACCACACGTGTCTCCACACAGGTATGGCTGGAAATGTCAGAGTGAGAGTGATAATTCCGGCATCAGACCTCCTGTGTAACTCTACACTGGTAACCTGAGTGACACCTATGAGGGGTATTTAGGCCCCGTAGTTTGGCGCCGTTCCACTGGCATTTGTAATTGTAAAGCGTGACATGTTAGGTATCTATTTACTCGGCATAACATCATCTTTTACCCCCAAAACTGTATTATATTGTGTTTTCTGCACTAACATGAGGTAAAGTTTCTTTTCTAAAAAATGTACATTAAAGAAAATCTGCAGAAATACGGAGCGACAAATATTGTACCAGCAACCATGTTCCTCTCCAGGGTCTCTGCTTATATATAATATTTGGGGGCTCTCAGTCATTTCCCAGCAAATAATGACTTTTACATGTCGGAATGTCAGAATTGGCCGGGTAGGGAAGTATTAATAATAAATACAATAAATAATCGTCTCCTGACATTTAGGAGTCTATTAATAAATGGAACAACAACTCCCCCAGGTAGAAGTGCCGGTACAGTCCATTCCTTCTGTGTGAATGGGATGGGGGGACCAATGGTAGGAGGATCTTTGCTGAGCTGCTTGAAGGGTTTCCATCCATTTCACATGGAAAATACCACATTTGTCTATTAGATGGTGAGAATTCCTAGGATACTTAGCGCCATCTAAAGGCCAAATGCAGAATTTACCATTTTAAATCAATGGCTGGTTTCATAGCGCTGGTTTAATCCCCTGATGCAGAGCGCACGCAAATTAGTGACCTCTCAGACCAGACCTGGGATTTTTTCTGTGTGTACTTGTCTTTGTGCTGGGAGCACACCGCATGGCGCACTCCCAGCACAAAGACCGGGGTGTCAGTGAGAGCCCCGGGTCCTGGAACTCTCAATTCTGGGTCACATGATCGCTGTGACAGCCCCTGATTGGCTATCACAGTGATCAGTCACTATGAAGCCCACCCCCTTGTTTTCTCTCTTTGAATGGAAGAGAGATACATTGTATCATTATATATGTTACACATTGTGTAAAATACCGTATTGTCTTGATATTTTATTAACTTGTATTGGTGAGAAAAGCTCAAAATAGAAAGTCCTTCCAACTCTTGCATAAACTCAAAAATTGATTTAATAATAATTGCATAAAATTAGAAATAAAATATTGGAATACAGAATGTTTAAATAATGTCCAAAAATATAGTTCTGTTCTTGAGATAAATATTATATGTAATCGTGTATGTGTGTGGTGTGAATAAGTAGGCTCTCTTAGCCTTGGTTCCAAAAAAAGTGTGTGTCCAAAGTCTTTGTTCTGCTCTAAAAAAGGAGCAATTCAGCCCCCACCATCTCCTAAAAGTGGGCTGGTATTCTCTTGTAGTCCCATAATGATAAATGACAACAGATGTATTAGTCTTCTTCCCTCCCCTCAGAGTCTGAGTGAAACTTTAGCTTACAGAGATGGGGGAGGGATAGCTAGACTAATTACTACCCCATGTTGCTAGAATGTAGAGAAAAAACCCAAGATATATATATATATATATATATATATATACACACATCTCCACATATATATATTCACAGACTATATAAAGTCTATTTATCTTACTTTTCCCAATCTAGAACAAATAGAAATATAACAACTCAATTATCCTATTAAGATCCAACTCATCCATACATATGTTAGTACTGTTAATAAGCAGATATTAGATATTAGGTTAAGGAAAGCTTCTAACATTTCCCTCAAAATGATCGATTTATCAGATCTTAATCATTTTCCTTATCTTAATCCATTTATACACATTCTAGTCACTTTCGTATCCATTCATGCATTTTTAGATCTTAAGATAACTGATCTGAACATATATTCAACTTGATTCTATAATGGGAAAATGAATTATTTGATAAACCTTTTGTATTGTATCACATAAAAATATTTTTACCCTTATTATTTTCCTTTCCTTTCACCAAATAATTTATCCCCTTAATAAATGTAATATTATAGCACAATACTTTAAAGTATGTATGTCACTTAAAAAATAGATGTTTCATATTTTCCCTCCAAAATATATGTGTAGCACACAGTTCTATAATCCATACATCTTTTCAAATTACCTTATCAACATTTAACCATAACATATGTTCCCTAACTTCAATTCATTCATGTATATCAAATGTTTTTTTTTTAAATATACATATAACAATGTATTCCAAGATACCACTTGCTACACGTCTGGACGTGCCTTGGTCTATCACCATGGCTTATCCTCTTGGACATTTAACCCATGTTTTGCCCTCTTGACTGTCTTCATACACACCACGTCTTAAGCTATATGTCTATCTTTCTAGCACGACTCATTCAACATGAAGTGAGCCATTTATCCACAAGTATACACTCTACTTCCCCATTTTATCTTACCCAAAGCCCTCCCCTCCCCCCCTTTTTTTTCTCTTCTTTCTTTCTCTCCTTTTCCTCCTTTCTATCCTATATACTTACCTTTCCCACTATACTACCCTACATACCCTTCTCTAACTAACCCCCTCTCTGTCCGTTCTCTAGTTCACACCTGTATCCAAATCCTATCACTTATATATCACAAACAATACAGAGCATTGATCTTCAAACAGGTGTGCTATACTCCACTTAACTCAAATATCCAATCCATGGACACACGAAACATAACAGACACAACATCATGTGCTGTTCTTACTCAACATTTCACACTCCCTGATATAGAAACCTGCTCATAGGTCAGAAGACAATCTATCTCAATGCTTATCTCCTATACTCTGTATATTTGCTGGACTGTAATATTATGTTGTCATAATATCTTACACCATTCTGATCTGTATTGCTTTTTAAGCTTTGACCCATCTGCGAAACGGGAGGCGACATGCTGTGTTTTGTTCCGATTTGGTTCCATAACTGTATATGCACTGTTATGCCTTCTTTCTTCTAATAAAAATATTTTTTGAAAAAACAAAACAATGTAAAGCTGTCTCAGTTTTTCTATATGTACCTTAGGAAAACTTATCTCTAGCTTAATTAACAACAGATGTTCTGACTAATTAGAGTGACTCTGTTGTAACAAAAGTTTAACCCTTTCACTTCTGAAAGTACATAGTGTGTGATTGTAAATGTTTGTGTGAAAACTGATCTCATCTTGATATGGTAAACAAATCATGTCAAAATAAAATGTACACACAAAAAAACAATATATCTGACGAATGAATTATTTCATCAGTAGTCAAAAGTCAATTGTTTTATAAGTTCTTCCTCTATGAGATGCCTTGAGAATTCTTGTCTTCTTCTAGCGCTCTGTAAAGTTAAAATAACTTTATTGAACATAAAAAGACAACAAAAACTATGATGAGTGAATTATTTTTGCAAAGCTTCTTCCAGAATAGATTTCCTTTTTGGAAAATGTACTATCATCTGAAAGGTTTAGAAATATTTGAGTTTTCTTTTAGCAGTTACTCTTAAGTCATTTCCTGTAACAGAAATGCAGTATCATTATTTTGGCATTGATCATTTTACATTGGTTAATCCTCTTACATTTATCTGTTAATATCACATATCACAATCACAAACATTTCTAGTCATGACATGGAAGACATATTTTTATTATAACATTTCTTATTGACTTGTAGTGTTCTATTTTTCCTAAAATGGCCTAAATTCTTCTACAAATGTTCTGTGAATTTAAATATAACAGGACGCTACATCTCCATTATTGGTCATGATTCAAAACCTTGGTTTCAAAAACAAAGAAAGGTTTTGTATCTACCCAGAGATGACAAAGGACTGCCTTTGTTCTTATCTCTATAAAATTGGAAATATGCGTAACTGTTTTTTGTGTTGACTTACTTCTTGTAGTATTGTACTGATCTGCAGTAATACATACTGGTTTAAAACTTTTCTCACTTCTTATGCTGAAAACATGAGGTACAAACTTCTCACCTACAGCTGTACAAACATGTGTTGGTATGTTTTCCTGAAAATGTCTTTTTGTTACATCTATCTGTATGTGTTTGGATGACAGTGTTTTGTACCATATAGGATCATTTTCATGATAATTTTCTGTGGAACCATCTTCCTGTAGGAGTTTCAGTGATGAATCAGGTGTCTGTAATATGATCTTACTAGATCTCACAATGTTTTCAGTTACCTTGACTGCAAAGGAAACACTTAACAATTTTTTCATATGTGCATCAAAGTTTTTTTTCCATATTTGTCAAAGTTCTTGAGAAGAAACCTATTATTTTCTGATCACCTTCTTTTAATTGTGACAAAGTTGCTGAGATTGCATTATTGGTTACAAACATTGGTTTCTAAAACAAAAGGAATTTTACTACAAAACTCAGCAGTACTCAATGTAGTAGCATTCTGCAGATCTCTTTTCAATAGTTCAAAGGCTTCTTTCTCAGTTTGATCCCATTGATCAAACACACCATGTTTTTGTCTCAAACGATCAAATAATGATCTAGACTTTCCTGCAAAATTGGGTATAAAATCTTTACAATGATTTACTTCACAAAATAAATAGAAAAAGCGCCACACTATTTAAAATAATTAGAGATGAGCGAATTATTCAAAAATTCGATTCGGCTGATTCGCCGAATTTGAGGAAGAAATTCGATTCGATGCGAATTAATTCGCTACAAATTTAACTTATTAAAAGGGTTTCTAGGCTTCAGAGAGCCTTTAAATTAGTGCAGAACACTGTACCTTTAATTTAAATGCCCTTGGAGATGAGGAAGGACAAGGAGAAGGAGAAGGAGAAGGAGAAGGATGAGAAGAAGGAGAAGGAGAAGGATGAGAAGGAGGAGAAGGAGAAGGATGAGAAGGAGGAGAAGGAGGAGGATGAGAAGGAGAAGGATGAGAAGAAGGAGAAGGATGAGAAGAAGGATGAGAAGAAGGAGAAGGATGAGAAGAAGGAGAAGGATGAGAAGATGGAGAAGGATGAGAAGAAGGAGAAGGAGAAGGATGAGAAGATGGAGAAGGATGAGAAGAAGGAGTTTCAACCGCTGTATGGAATGTCACAGAACTGTCAGAAATAGCGGAGCTCTGCAGATACACTTAGCGGAGCTCTGCAGATACACTTTTTGCCGGCTTGGAATTCTTCTTATTTTCATCCTACTTCTTCTTCTTCTTCTTCTTCATCCTCATCCTCAGAAGAAGAAGAAGAGGATGAGGATGAAGAGGAAGAAGAAGAAGAAGAAGAAGAAGAAGTAGGATGAAAATAAGAAGAATTCCAAGCCGGCAAAAAGTGTATCTGCAGAGCTCCTCTATTCTGCAGATACACTTTTTGCCGGCTTGGAATTCTTCTTATTTTCATCTTACTTCTTCTTCTTCTTCATCCTCATCCTCTTCTTCTTCTTCTGAGGATGAGGATGAAGAAGAAGAAGAAGAAGAAGTAGGATGAAAATAAGAATAATTCCAAACCGGCAAAAAGTGTATCTGCAGAGTTCCTCTATTTCTGACAGTTCTCTGACTTTCACATGTACAGCGGTTGAAACATTGTATCTATTTATTTCCGAATAAAAACATCTGTATCCTAAATGGAAACAAATAGATACAATGTTTCAACCGCTGTACATGTGAAGGAACTGTCAGAGAACTGTCAGAAATAGCGGAGCTCTCTGCAGGGACACTTTTGCCGGCTGATCGGGAAAAATCCGATTCGCGCACCCGAAGTAGGCTAATATTCGGATTCGACGCGAATCGAATTTTTCCTGAAATTCGAATCGAATTCCACTTCGCCTGGTTCGATTCGCTCATCTCTAAAAATAATAAGCTATGTGTCAGCAGCAACACCCACCAAAAAAAATTATATATACAAACAATTAATTTGGCAAAGTGAACAAAATCTCATAAGGGTATGCGCTAAAAAAAAAATTATATATATATATATATATATATATATATCTCACCATATATTAAGTGTCCAAAATAAACTAGTGTCCAAAACAAAATCTAAATATTCTCTGTGACTTCATAACACTGTGAATAATCCACCACCAAATGAATTAAATGAACTCACCAGAGCTATATGCTGATCAAATTATAGAGCAGCAATAGCACTTGTGCTCTGGGAGTGGTGAATGAACGATGTCCAGATATTAGATGTGGTAATTCTTAATCACGTCCAGGTAATCAATAATGGTGAACAGTAGGAAGGATAATGTATCACTACCAAAAGCAATACTCTGCAGCCAAGGATCTCATGATGAGTCTCTCCATTTAATTCCATACCTCCATATATGCATGAATCACACTCAGGGACAAAGGAAAAAGCATGATGGTGCAGTACGTTTAAAACATATGTAAATTTAATAAAAGCTCAAACAACTCACAAAAAAGGTGTCCAGACAGACACCAGCTTAAACAGCAATGCACAGCAATGAGGTGATGAACGATCCCCGCTCACCGCGGATCACCTCCGCCCCTTGATGACGTTGTGGTGACGAAACGTGTTGGGCGTGGGCTACTCGATGTTGACGTCAGAACGTTCTTTTCCCAGTGTTTGTCGGAGGTGATCCTGAAATCAACTGATAAAGAATATGAATTATCAGCTTTCTTGATAGGCCAAATACAATTATTCACCACTGATTGTACTTTCTTTAAATTCCTTGCTGTAAAAACTCATCTATAATGGAAGAAATTGGATTAATTGATTCTAATGGCAATTTGTATTGAGGTTGAGGCTTAGGGTCTCTACCTTCAATGTCAGCTTCAAAATCTTTAAACAAACCTGCATCATTTTTGCTTTGACTTCAAAGATCTTTATGTGATCTAACCAATTGTTCCAATTCAAGATTGGTTCCTGTATGGGGCCATTTATGATCTGAAGACATGTCAGCAGTTGCTGTACAAATACTTCCAACATTACTATACATGGAAGAATCAATTAACGTTGATTTGGGCCTAGATGGATCTCTCCATAACGTTGAAGTACATAAATCAATTATCAAATTGAGTTTACTAATCACATCGATACCAAGAATGTTCTGGGCACCATGACAATATCAGATGTTTCTGTTAGTTTTCAGAAATCCTGGAATCTCAAAAGTCACATTAGAAACTTTCCTCGCAACTAAACTACATTTTCCACTAAAATCAAGTAAATTGCATTTTGGAGAATTGGCATTTACAGGTAATTTATGTTTATGTTTTATGTACCTACTAAAAACATTATGTTCCTGCCATTCAATACACCCTGTACATATGGCCTTCCACTTTCATCCAATAAAATTGGAGCAACATATTCTAACGGTAAAGGAGAAGAATCTCGATTTGATCCTGACTCTAATTTTGGAAATGGCAATAAACAATTCCTATTAATGACAACAGCACTGTGTACCATATTGTTCAAGCTGTTGTTGACACTCAGTGAACTGATCTCTTTGACTTCTGAGGCATAAGGCAACTCATACAAACTATTGTTGGAACATGGAGGAGCAGATTGTTCAGAAATTGTATTTTCATTTTCTAATTCCAAAGTGTTTCTTTGTAAATCTAATATATATATTGAACACAATCTCTTTTCAAATGACTAAATCATTTACAATAGAAACAAATGGTATTTCCTGTCTGCTCTGAGACTCTAGGTCTGCCTGTGACGTGTTCATCACCATAATTGGGTGTGGCCAAGCACGTGGTCTCTCTCTGATCTCCATTTTGAATAGCTACACTTTCCATCTTCTGATTGTGTAGTTTAATTTGTCTGCTAACTGTATCTATAACTTTGGCTGCTTGATCTAAATCTTTTTATCCGGCAGCAAATAAGAGATGCTGGATATAGATACTTAAATTTTTTAACAAAAGCTTTTATCATAGCAGAACTCTCATTGGCCAAATTAAATATCATTTTGTATACTTTGGAAAATCTATTTTTACAATCAAAAGGATCATCATTGATCGTATCTCTAAAGGAGTCTAAGATTTCCAGAGAAGGAGTTTCCTCCCCAGTTGTACATAGCAATAACTGACGCAATCGGTCTGATGCATTGCTATGAATTTCCACATCATCCTCATTAATATATGGGGTTTTGGTTAATCGACATGTCATAAAGCTGGGAAGCCATAATCTGAAGAAAACATTTCTTTGCTACTCATTCAGGCAAAAGTTATTGCACAAAATTTCAAAAACCTCTGTATTATGAAAAGCATCCGCTTTCATGTCATAGGCTGGCATATCCTTCAAAATTTTCATGAGCTGATCAAGGATCTTAAGATGAAGTTCTGCAGCTTTATCCATTCATTTTCTCTTAAGCATTGCTTCATGATCCTGCAGATCATCTTCTATAAACTGGATGTCTGCTATTAAAGATTTTTGTCTGCCTTGCCTCTGGCTAGTATTTACACAAATTCTTTTTATATCAGTCATGGTGTGACAGATGTCCCGCTCCCCCCTTGGCTCACCTTCATCCCCCTCCACCTCTCATCCTGTCGTGGTCCTTTGAAGCCAGGCTGCTCAGGATAAGAGGTGTGACTCCTGTCACCCCTGTCACTTATATTCCCCCATCCGGCTTGGCTGGAGGGAGGAAGATAGTTTTCCACAGAGAGGTTCACACCTCTCCATGGAGAGGTGCGAACCTCCCTTAGGGATGTTCCGGGCCACAGCAGTCAGCCTGACACCGCACTGCCCCGGCATCTGCAATGCGGGCACAAAAGTTCCTGCGCTTGCAGATACCAACAGACAAAGGCAGCACTCTCGAGAGCTCGGCCCTTGTCAAGGGGGGCATGCCTCGTTGCCAGGTGATGAGGCACACCACATACGGTTGCCAGGATGACCAAGGAGCGTCCTGCATCGGCTTAAGAAGGCCGATGCCAGGCTCCCTGGTTGTTCGTTCTGCTGCACAGCCGCTGAGAGGTCTCCGCTGCGGCAAGACTCTCACGGCCACTCTGCAAGAGCCCAATACTGGGTGAATTAACCCCCGCTGCCACTCTGCAATAACTAGGGATGTGGGGGAGAATTACCACCCACTGTCCCCTGGCTGTCGTCTGCTGTGATTCCGGGCATCCCTGCCAGAGCCGTGAGTGTATGCACCCGTTTTATTCCCCTGAACTGTTCCTGTACTCTATCCCCATTTCCCTGCTTGGATTATAAACTGTTGTAGAGACTCTAACTTTGCCCCTGGGATCCGATTACAACTGTTTTGATCCCTCTCCTTGCTACTTCCCCATACCAGGTACTGCCACGCTCCCTGCAGACCCCAACTGAGTGACTGTCATTTGCTTTAATAAAGCTTTGTGTGTTTGCCATCTGCTTTGTGTGTTCTGTCCTGCCTACCCTCCATCACAATATCATTCTGTAGTTCAGAAAGCTGAATGTCTTTCGTTTGAATTGCACTTTGCAGGTTAACTATTTGCTCAAAGTCTGGCAATTAGCATATACACTGTTATCTTCCTCTGACTTATTCTTTACACAAGCAGCAATCCTAGGAACCTCCAAAATCATGGCGTTAAAAACATTAACTAACTTCATTACATTTCTAACTTGTTTGCTCAATTTCTTAAAGGAAAACCTAGATTTTTCTATGTTAATATTAGCCTGTAAGCACTCATTATACATGTACCGCCAAAGTTCATCATCTTTAACAAATTTAGACAGATTTTGGAATTCTAATTTACTCTCTCTAGATAATTCATCGATAAAATCCATTACTTACCGATTAAGAAGGTCTTTCTTCATGTAACGTTCCTTTTCTCTCTTGGTGGGAAATTACATCACCAAGGAACAGCGTTTTCTTGCATCTGCACAAAATTCTCACCAATTCTGATTCTAGGCTGATTTCGATTATGCCAAAGGGTCATCTGCTGAAGGCTTTTATTTCTCCTGAAAGCTTGACTTCATATTTTGCTGACCTTGCAGCAATCTTCTCTCTCATCAAGGTGAAGGATAAAAAAAGTAAAAACCGATCGATATTCGAAAAAAATCAAACTGGTCTGACTCGCCACTGTAAAATACCAGATTTTCTCGATGTTTTGTTAACTTGTATTGATGAGAAAAGTCCAAAATAGAAAGTCCTTCCAACTCTTTCATAAACTCAAAAATGTGTTTAATAATAATATTGCATACAATTAGAAATAAAATATTGGAATACAAAATGTTTAGATAATGTCCAAAAAATAGAGTTATGTTCTTGAGATACAAATTGTATGTAAAATTGTTTGTGTAGTATGAATCTGTAGGCTCCTTAGCCCAGCTTCTAAAAAGTGTGCCACCAAAAAGTCTTTGTTCTGCTCTATAAAGGAGCAATTCAGCCCCCACCTTCTCCTAAAAGTTGGCTGGTTTTCCTCTCTGGTTCTTATAGTCCCACAATAATATCTGGTGACAGATGTATAGAACAAACCTTCAGTCTTCTCCCCTCCCCTAGGAGAGAGTCTGAAAATGAATCCTTGGGACCTCTAATCAAAACTTCACTGACATTCCATCAGTCAGGGGGGATGGGATGTGTTACACATACTGTATATACTATATATATATATATATATATAAAATATTTCCTAAAAATATTCTTAATATAAAAGTTATATCATATATAAATATCCTAATCAAGAAATATTACAGTATAAAATGTGTATGCTTAACATGTATCAAGTAGATTCTTACAAATCTCTATTAGTGAAACTTTAGCTCCTACCCACAGAGATGGGGGAGGAAAGCTAGCAAACCAATTCATGACTAATTACTACCATGTTACTAGAATGTAGAGAAAAGATCCAACACATTCATACATATGTTAGTAATGTCAATAAGCAGATATTAGGTTATGGAAGGCTTCTAACAGGAACATTTCCCTCACTCAGGACAGGAAAGTGGCTTCTCTCCCGTGTGAGACCTCTGATGTGTGTAAAGACTGGACTTCTCTGAAAAACATTTCCCGCAATCAAGACAGGAAAATTGCTTTTCAACCACATGAGACTTCTGATGTCTGACAAGTTTTGATTTTACTACAAAACATTTCCCACACTCAGGACAGGAATATGGCTTCTCTCCTGTGTGCAATTTCTGATGATAATAAAGATTGGGCTTCTTTGAAAAACATTTCCCACACTCAGAACAGAAATATGGCTTCTCCCCTGTGTGAGATCTCTGATGTGTGTACAGACTGGACTTATCTGAAAAACATTTCCTACACTCAGGACAGGAATATGGCTTCTCTCCTGTGTGCAATTTCTGATGATAATAAAGATTGGGCTTCTTTGAAAAACATTTCCCACACTCAGAACAGGAATATGGCTTCTCCCCCGTGTGAGATCTCTGATGCCTGGAAAGATGGGACTTCGCTGAAAAACATTTCCCACACTCAGGACACAAATATGGCTTCTCCCCCGTGTGGGATCTCTGATGTCTGGAAAGATGGGACTTCACTGAAAAACATTTCCCGCACTCAGGACAGGAATACGGCTTTTCCCCCGTGTGACATATTTTATGCACATTAAGATTGTACTTAGAACAGAAACCCTTCCCACACTCAGTACAGGAGAATCGCTTCCCTGTTGGAAGGCTAGCCCGGTCCCGCACAGTCTGAGGTTCCTCAGGATACGAGGAATCCGATGGTCCATCTACACTGGGTGGTGCCGGATGGACATTGGAGGGAGTCGGGTTTTCTCCTGGACTATACTGTGTGATGTCCTCATCTTCTACTTTCCAGTCTGGAGACAAAGTGAGACAATCCTCGGAGGTTTTCCTCATCTCCCGGCCATGGACTAAAATACAAAGACAAAGAGGATTACTAGACAGGAGCTGATTGGTTCCCCCAAACCAGGACTCCGCCCACATCAGGCAGCTTGGTCTCTGAGGAGCTTACAATTCCACCCTCAAGGGAACTAGGAAATGGCTCCTCTGATCTCCTACCAGGTCATTTCTTTATTCATGGACCTTAGTCAGAGAGTGAGGAAACAACCAGAACTGTCTTTTATAGGAGGGACAGTGATGAGGGGATTATAGGACGAGGGTCCCCACCCCCTCTATCACTCATCGCCATCTTCCCAACACAAGAAGTACTGCACTTCCTTATTTAGTCCATGATTTAGTCATGAAGAACAGCGGGGCTGAGCCCCACCAGAGGTCAGAGAGTGAGGATGGGGGGAGAACAACCAAGATGAAGACTGGACTGATCCTGAAGACCACCATCATTGGGGTATTGACTCCTCCCTCATTATCACTTTCTGTTTAAGGGCCCAAAGTTGGAGGATGTTATCACATTATTATCACCATGTAAAAGTCTGTGCTCCAATCACATCATCCGATATAAAATGTCCAGCTGGGAGGAAATGGGTGTAAAATAATTAAGACCTATGTAATGTCCAACTTATATAGGATACAAAAGTTAGGACTATACAGTATTAGTTTTCTTCTATATTTATCTGGTGATCTAGCCAGTAAATCTGTTGTTTTATAAAGACCATTTACCACTGACAGGGGGCTTATAATGATCAGCTTTTATTTATTCATGTAAAACTTTTATCCCAAAAAGAAAAACCTGTTTGATGAAACTGATTATGAAGTGTGAGCTGGAGTTTGGCTTCAATTAGTTACTGTTTTTAAATCTGCTAGTACATCTAACACCCTCCTGCCCCCAGACTGACCATGCTGCTGTCTCCACAGTGGGGGCGCTCTAATACAGAAGGTGTGTTACTGGCCAGATCACCAGGTGAACACAGGGAAAGAAGCCAAAGAAAAGGAAAGCAGCCTCCACATCCAATGATTGGTAAGCTATAATATGGGACATTTGTGGTTTATCCGCTTGCCAACCCTCCCACAGTGTTGTTACTGCAGCAGGGCGGCACCTGTACGCACAATGCCGTCTTTTAACGTCGCTGTGCAAAACGGGTAAGGGGCGCGCGTGAGGCGTGTTCCCGCCCTACCCTACCCGCCGATCGTGGCAGCGGGTGTCTGTCACCAGCTCCAGGCAGGTCATTTCCCACGGGGTGCCGGTGATTACAAGTAATCACTGACAGATAGCAGGGCTGCAGTGTTTACGTTGCAGCTCTGCTATCTGTCAGTTCCAAACACGCTGAACCTGACAGCAGACTTTATCTCTAGGGATCAGTGTGTTCCTGTGAAGTACACACCCCCGCCCCCTAGTAAAACACTCCCCTCACAGTTAACCCTTTCATTACCTAAAAAATGTTAACCCCTTCCTCCCCAGTGCCATTAGTACAGGGTCAGTGGTTTTTTTTGCACTGATCACTGTATTGGTGTCACTGGGGATGTCAGTGACCCCAAGTCATTTCCCCCCTATGTCAAAATGTCTGCCGCAGTCCCGCCATAAGTCGCTGATCACTGTCATAAATCGCTGATCACCGCAATAAGTTCCATTATTAGTATAATTAAAAATAAAAATCCCAGTATCTTTCCCGCCATTTGTAGACGCTATAACTTTCACATAAACCAATTAATTTACACGTATTGGGATTATTTTTAAGCAAAGACATGTCGCAGAATACATTTTGGTAGAAATTTATGACTAAATTTGATTTTTAAATTTTTTTACTGGACATGTTTTATAGCAAAAAGTCCAAAATATTGTTTTTTTTTCTCAAAATTGTCAGCCTTTTTTTATAGCGCAAAAAATAAAAAAAACGCACAGGCGATTAAATACCACCGAAAGAAAGCTCAATTTGTGGGAAAAAAAGGATGTAACTTTCATTTATGTACCGTATTGCATGACCGCGCAATTGTCTGTTAAACTAGCACAGCGCTGTATAGCAAAAAATGGCGTAAATTCCATTATCTATCCCATAGTTTGTAGACGCTATAACTATCACACAAAGCAATCAATATACACTTATTGGGATTTTTTTACCAAAAACATGGAGCAGAATACATTTTGGCCTAAATTTATAACTAAAACTTTATAGTTTACTATATATTTTTTATAGCTGAAAGTAAAAAATATTGTTTTTCTTCAAAATTTTTGGTCTTTTTTTATATATAGTGTGAAAAATAAAAAGTGCACAGATGATCAAATTACACCGAAAGAAAGCTCTATTTGTGTGAAAAAAGGACGTAAATTTCATTTGGGTGCAGCATTGCATGACCGCGCAATTATCAGTTGAATTAGTGCAGCGCTGAGTAGCAAAAAGAGGTCATTAAAGGGGGTAAATCCTGAGGGCAAGTGGTTGGTGAAATCTCATCCTATGTCCAGTGATAGCAGTGACATCTACTGGCCACAGTGAGACATCACAAGACAACCTAAACTTAGGGAGAAACCAAGTGAAGAACTATACAATCAGCCTGAGCCAAGTACAGCACAGCCACAAACTAACACCCACATAGTACCTCTATTCAGGACAAGGGGGCCACACTAATAAATAGTGTAAGGATCACATCAAATTGGTGTTTAGTAATCAGAGATCACTTACAGTGGTTGTAACCCTCAGACATGGAATATGAACAAGGCATATCCCTCTACAGTGTGTACTTGTCTCACTCCAGAGCAATAAGAGTCATTTCTGTCTGCTGTCTCCTTCCTCTGCGATCAGCAGCTGAGTCACTTCTAACAAATCTTCCTGACACCAAGAAAAAAAAAAGATGACAGGGGAGGGAGCTCCAGCACATAGCCTCTGATTGACAGCCTCAGCTCTGTTCCTGTGTGAAGGAAGTGTGTCCCTTCCCATCAATTGTTTCTCAGAGCTCATTTCACTGAGCTCTGAAGAGAGTGACTTCAGCTCTCTGCCCCCTTTTTTCTGACTTCTCAGACAATCTGTAAATATTCTAGACTTTGAACAAATATAGAGAAGAAAGTGCTACAGATACACAGGTACAACGTATGTAGGAGGATTTTTTTTCATCTCTGTGTATCACCTGAGGCCGGTCACTTCTCTGGGTATATGGAGGGTTTACAACCACTTTAAATGCCTACACTAGACAAGTTGCAGAGATCCCACACCGCTGCCTCCCATCTCCTGAGACTGCACTCAGTGACTTGGGGCTGAGACACTACAGACATATCCCTCCACCCGGCACAGCCAGCAGATAACAGAGAAGGTCCCCTGGAGGAGTCAGGCACAAGGCAGGAGACCCCAGTCACATGTCCTGGGTGCCTACATTATGCAATGCTTAGAGTAAAAACCAACATTTTTCTGCCAGCTGAACCCCAGAACCTCCATAAATCCAGTCTAGATACATAAATTGTGTCTGCAGCACAGAGAAGGAAGATTATCCGAGAGAAATCCAGGAATACAGGACGGGGAACACAGCTCAGGAAAGTGACCAGGGGATTACAGGCTGATATCACCCAGTCCCCGCCCTACTCTGGACCAATCAGTGAGCAGTATGGGTGGAGGAATGGATTTAGTGTTCATGACCCACCTGTGCTGATCTCTGTAGGAGTGTCCTCCTCTATAAATGTCCCCGTTATTCCATCCTCCTCCATAGACTGCTGATCATCCCTCACATACGCCTCTTCTTCTTCTGCTTTCACCTCAAATTCTATATCGATTGGATCTCCACTCTAAATCAAGGAAATGAGAGAGAATATCATCTGTAAAATGTAAGGTCACATAAAATATCCACACATTGTCTCTATGAGTCCATGTTCTAGATGCTCCATCCCACCAACCTTGTAATAGTGAGGGATGGTGTGACCTTCCTGTGTGGAATCCCGGGAATACAGAGGACGGGGACATCTCTCTGGTGGGTTCCTGGTATTAGGTGGCTCCATCATCTCCTTGTGTCCTTCTGAAAACTCCTCCATCACTCCATACTCCTCATCCTCCTCTTTATACTCTTCTTTAACATCAATATTATCATCCCTGAGGATTCCACTCTGAAAGATATAATAAAACATTCATTGTAACAAACATGCTGTGTATAAATCACAACTACCAATAATTGTCAATCATCTACCTGATGATGGTGAGGGATGGTGTGACCTTCCTGTGTGGAATCCCGGGAATACAGAGGACGGGGACATCTCTCTGGTGGGTTCCCATGACTGGATCCATCTGTAGGAAACACACACACTGACTGAATCCATTGTTTCTATGTGTTTATCAGATGATGGGGGATCTAGGTGGATCCTCCGTACTGCTCTCTCCTTTACAATAAAGTCTCCTCTTACCCGGTGATGTGAGGGGCGGCTGATTGTCCATCATGACGTCCTTGTAGAGATCCTTGTGTCCTTCTAAATACTCCCACTCCTCCATGGAGAAATAGACAGTGACACCCTGACACCTTATAGGAACCTGACACACACAATGATACAGTCACCATCCAGACACATCCCTTGTCTGTTACTGGAGAATGTCCCAGAATTCCCGGCACCGCTCACCTCTCCTGTCAGCAGCTCCATCATCTTCTTGGTGACTTCTAGAATCTTCTGCATGTTGTCTCTCTCAGGGTTTAGGGAGTCACATGGAGGCACTGTGATGGTCATATGATCACCTGACTTCAGAAGAGGAAATCTCTGTATTGAGGAACCAATAGGAATATCATGTTAGAATCCCAGAATCCTCCTCACCTCTCCGGTCGGGTCTGTGTGTAGCAATTGTGCACACAGAGATGGACGCGGCCCCCCATTTTGTTAAGAATTTTCTATGTTATACAATTTCTAACTCTCAAGGCAGGCTACCCCCTCCATCTTGTAGATCTCTCTTCCCCCTCCCTCGCTGTGGGGTGACATGTGGCCTGAGTGATGAGAAGGGTCACAGGCAGCCAAAGCACAGCAGAAGCTCCGAGCTATAAAACCTTATGAGCTGGGTGCCTAGCTGTCTAAGAAACTGTGCAATCTGGCACATCGTAAAAGTATAAACTGAGTCCCTCACTGAACTTCAAAAGACCTTCCAAGGGGTTGTAAAAACAGACTTACTTTTAAAAACTCACTTTACATATAAGTTGATATCTTCACGTAGGACATAACTACCTAAACATGGAGCCTATATTCGGAAGGCTCAGATTGAGGCCATTCTCCTGGTATGTGACACCCCTTAGCTGACATACAGAGAAAAACAGAAAAGTATATCTCTTGAACCATTCAAGAGCATATTTCATGTTTCATCTCTAACCATTCCGCAGATGCGGCTGAGTATTAATATACTAGTGACCAGGCCGGCAAATGTACCTAGGAAAAGTTATGAGCCAAAATATTAGCTAGGAGAGATTCTGGTTGTAACTTAGGTCTCCACCCAACACCCCTCCCCAAAAGGAGACCATTGGTTACTACTCCAAAGAGACACCCTGCTGGGATTTGCTAGAAAAAGGCTGTTATGCTTGGAGTGTGGGTGAGAGAAGAGTCTCCTGCTTTTAACATCGAAACTAGCAGTAGAGATAAGAAATCCTTTTTGTCTCATGAGACTTGAAGCTGCTTAACACAAGGCTTTTTGGCTAGTACTTCTCTACCTAAACTTCTTTCTGTTGTCTCTTTGCTGTGTTATTGCTCTCTGTATATTTATATATATTGGTTACATCTTTTTTTTGTAAATATTTTTATTGCACCCTTTTGACCTTTTAGTAATAAAACTTACTTTCTGAAAGTGTTGAACTGTTTCTAAAGCTCTTTAATGCAACTTACGAATTCATGCTGCTGAAGAGTGCTACTGTGTTGTTTAACCCTCTGTATAACCTGCCTGCGGTGACAGTGGTATACAGACGATTATTTCAACCACCCTAGTGTTATTGCTGATATTGTCAAGTTTCCTCTTTCTCTGTACAAAAAGGAGGTGGTGGCAGTGTGAAGGGTTAATTGCGTAATTAACCTGACCCAGTAACAATTGCGCTCAGGCTGCTGGTACATCGATTTGTGGTCCAGTGAGTTGGAAAATCGTTGTGCAGGGTGCAGCTGGCCGTGGCATTGTTACGCATGTGACATTGCGGTTTTAGATTGGCTAGTCCTTCGGTCATGAGTCTGGTGAGAGGGGCAGGGATTTGACATCGCAATCGTCACACTGTGTATTATTAATAGACATAAGAGTGATGTCATGTGACTTCCCAGAATCCTCCTCACCTCTCCGGTCAGGTATGTGTTTTATTAAGAGATAAGAGTGATGTCATGTGACCTCCCAGAATTCTCCTCACCTCTCCGGTCAGGTCTGTGTTTTATTAATAGAGATAAGAGTGACGTCATGTGACCTCCCAGAATTCTCCTCACCTCTCCGGTCAGGTCTTTGTTTTATTAATAGAGATGAGAGTGATGTCATGTGACCTCCCAGAATCCTCCTCACCTCTTCGGTCAGGTCTGTGTTTTATTAATAGAGATCAGAGTGATGTCATGTGACCTCCCAGAATTCTCCTCACCTCTCCGGTCAGGTCTGTGTTTTATTAATAGAGATAAGAGTGACGTCATGTGACCTCCCAGAATTCTCCTCACCTCTCCGGTCAGGTCTTTGTTTTATTAATAGAGATGAGAGTGATGTCATGTGACCTCCCAGAATCCTCCTCACCTCTTCGGTCAGGTCTGTGTTTTATTAATAGAGATCAGAGTGATGTCATGTGACCTCCCAGAATTCTCCTCACCTCTCCGGTCAGGTCTGTGTTTTATTAATAGAGATGAGAGTGATGTCATGTGACCTCCCAGAATCCTCCTCACCTCTGCGGTCAGGTCTGTGTTTTATTAAGAGATAAGAGTGATGTCATGTGACCTCCCAGAATCCTCCTCACCTCTCCGGTCAGGTCTGTGTTTTATTAACCTCCCTGATGGTATTCCCGAGTGTAGCTCAGGGTAAGGTTTCAGTACCACAAGCGGTAACCCCGAGCTACACTTGGGAATACCATGTGGCGCTGCTCCGTGATCCCTCGATCTCCCACCTTGTCCTCCGCTCCCACGATGTCCCTCCTGCAGTGTCCCAAGCAATGTTGTTTAACCCTCTGTATAACCTGCCTGCGGTGACAGTGGTATACAGACGATTATTTCAACCACCCTAGTGTTATTGCTGATATTGTCAAGTTTCCTCTTTCTCTGTACAAAAAGGAGGTGGTGGCAGTGTGAAGGGTTAATTGCGTAATTAACCTGACCCAGTAACAATTGCGCTCAGGCTGCTGGTACATCAATTTGTGGTCCAGTGAGTTGGAAAATCGTTGTGCAGGGTGCAGCTGGCCGTGGCATTGTTACGCATGTGACATTGCGGTTTTAGATTGGCTAGTCCTTCGGTCATGAGTCTGGTGAGAGGGGCAGGGATTTGACATCGCAATCGTCACACTGTGTATTATTAATAGACATAAGAGTGCTGTCATGTGACCTCCCAGAATCCTCCTCACCTCTCCGGTCAGGTATGTGTTTTATTAAGAGATAAGAGTGATGTCATGTGACCTCCCAGAATCCTCCTCACCTCTCCGGTCAGGTCTTTGTTTTATTAATAGAGATGAGAGTGATGTCATGTGACCTCCCAGAATTCTCCTCACCTCTGCGGTCAGGTCTGTGTTTTATTAATAGAGATACGAGTGATGTCATGTGACCTCCCAGAATTCTCCTCACCTCTCCGGTCAGGTCTGTGTTTTATTAGCCTCCCTGATGGTATTCCCGAGTGTAGCTCAGGGTAAGGTTTCAGGACCACAAGCGGTAACCCCGAGCTACACTCGGGAATACCATGTGGCGCTGCTCCGTGATCCCTCGATCTCCCACCTTGTCCTCCGCTCCCACGATGTCCCTCCTGCAGTGTCCCAAGCAATGTTGTTTAACCCTCTGTATAACCTGCCTGCGGTGACAGTGGTATACAGACGATTATTTCAACCACCCTAGTGTTATTGCTGATATTGTCAAGTTTCCTCTTTCTCTGTACAAAAAGGAGGTGGTGGCAGTGTGAAGGGTTAATTGCGTAATTAACCTGACCCAGTAACAATTGCGCTCAGGCTGCTGGTACATCGATTTGTGGTCCAGTGAGTTGGAAAATCGTTGCGCAGGGTGCAGCTGGCCGTGGCATTGTTACGCATGTGACATTGCGGTTTTAGATTGGCTAGTCCTTCGGTCATGAGTCTGGTGAGAGGGGCAGGGATTTGACATCGCAATCGTCACACTGTGTATTATTAATAGACATAAGAGTGATGTCATGTGACTTCCCAGAATCCTCCTCACCTCTCCGGTCAGGTATGTGTTTTATTAAGAGATAAGAGTGATGTCATGTGACCTCCCAGAATCCTCCTCACCTCTCCGGTCAGGTCTTTGTTTTATTAATAGAGATGAGAGTGATGTCATGTGACCTCCCAGAATTCTCCTCACCTCTCCGGTCAGGTCTGTGTTTTATTAATAGAGATAAGAGTGACGTCATGTGACCTCCCAGAATTCTCCTCACCTCTCCGGTCAGGTCTTTGTTTTATTAATAGAGATGAGAGTGATGTCATGTGACCTCCCAGAATTCTCCTCACCTCTCCGGTCAGGTCTGTGTTTTATTAATAGAGATACGAGTGATGTCATGTGACCTCCCAGAATTCTCCTCACCTCTCCGGTCAGGTCTGTGTTTTATTAGCCTCCCTGATGGTATTCCCGAGTGTAGCTCAGGGTAAGGTTTCAGGACCACAAGCGGTAACCCCGAGCTACACTCGGGAATACCATGTGGCGCTGCTCCGTGATCCCTCGATCTCCCACCTTGTCCTCCGCTCCCACGATGTCCCTCCTGCAGTGTCCCAAGCAATGTATTCCGGAGGATGCCGTCATCTGTTTTCTGGGTTCCATCCCCTGCGAGCGTCGGGACGTATGAGAAATTTGAAAATGGCAAAAAGTGACATTCACTAAAATCACATAGTATAACATTCCTGTATCAAACCATTTCACATACATTGTGTCCCGAGTGCTTTGTCCGGCGCCCTGCCTGCATTTTTACTGTTCTTTCTGCCTGGAAACTGAGAAACGTCCATGGCGTCCAAAAAGTGTCCCTTTAGGTCAGACGCGGTTATAGACCGGCTAGAGAACAGCGATAGTAAATCAGAACCACTTGCAGAATTGAGTGATAATGATTGGTGGGGGAAATTCCTCATCAGACACTGAAAACGATTCTGTGACTGAGCTCAGCGATGGGCCAACTTGGCGCTATATTTCACATTTCAGTGTTTTTGGTTTGATTATATTATTGAATTAAATGTATTATTATTATTATATTATTATTTTTTATGATTATTTATTAAATTATTATTTATGATTTTGTGTTTCAAGTTTTATCCTCCCCGGGATGTTTACTAGACTCTTGTCCAGACAGATTTCAGTGAGTTATTCCTAAGAATTACAGCCGACAATAAAAAAAATACATATTTCCATGCAAAAAAATTTACCGCTTTCAGCACAGAAATACTGACATAATCAGACTGCTAGGGAGGTTAATAGAGATAGGAGTGATGTCATGTGACCTCCCAGAATCCTCCTCACCTCTCCGGTCAGGTCTGTGTTTTATTAACAGAGATGAGAGTGATGTCATGTGACCTCCCAGAATCCTCCTCACCTCTCCGGTCAGGTCTGTGTTTTATTAACAGAGATGAGAGTGATGTCATGTGACCTCCCAGAATCCTCCCCACCTCTCCGGTCAGGTCTGTGTTTTATTAACAGAGATGAGAGTGATGTCATGTGACCTCCCAGAATCCTCCCCACCTCTCCGGTCAGGTCTGTGTTGTATTAACAGAGATGAGAGTGATGTCATGTGACCTCCCAGAATCCTCCTCAGCTCTCCGGTCAGGTCTGTGTTTTATTAACAGAGATGAGAGTGATGTCATGTGACCTCCCAAAATCCTCCTCACCTCTCCGGTCAGGTCTGTGTTTTATTAACAGAGATGAGAGTGATGTCATGTGACCTCCCAGAATCCTCCTCACCTCTCCGGTCAGGTCCGTGTTTTATTAATAGGGATCAGTGATATCATGTGACCTCCCAGAATCCTCCTCACCTCTCCGGTCAGGTCTGTTTTATTAATAGAGATAAGCGTGGTCATGTGACCTCCCAGAATCCCCCTCACTTCTCCGGTCAGGTCTGTGTTTTATGAATAGAGATGAGAGTGATGTCATGTGACCTCCCAAAATCCTCCTCACCTCTCCGGTCAGGTCGGTGTTTTATTAAGAGGTACGAGTGATGTCATGTGATCTCCCAGAATCCTCCCCACATCTCTGGTCAGGTCTGTGTTTTATTAATAGAGATAAGAGTGATGTCATGTGACCTCCCAGAATCCTCCTCACCTCTCCAGTCAGGTCTGTGTTTTATTATTAGAGATAAGAGTGATGTCATGTGACCTCCCAGAATCCTCGTCACCTCTCTGGTCAGGTCTGTGTTTTATTAATAGAGATGAGTGATGTCATGTGACCTCCCAGAATCCTCCTCACCTCTCCGGTCAGGTCGGTGTTTTATTAAGAGGTACGAGTGATGTCATGTGATCTCCCAGAATCCTCCTCACCTCTCCAGTCAGGTCTGTGTTTTATTAATAGAGATGGGTGATGTCATGTGACCTCCCAGAATCCTCCTCACCTCTCTGGTCAGGTCTGTGTTTTATTAATAGAGATGAGAGTGATGTCATGTGACCTCCCAAAATCCTCCTCACCTCTCCGGTCAGCAGGTAGATGATCTCCAGGGTGAGGTTTAGTATCTTCTCAGTCATGTGACTCCGGTCCTCCTCCATCCTCATTGGTGCCATCATGTGATCTATACAGGTCTCCTTGTAGACGGATAACTTTGGGAAATGAAAGTAAGAATGATTTGGATGGTATTGGTCACACAATAATAGGATGTGGATGTGAGGGGGGAATAGGAGGGTTGCTGGACATATAAGATCTACTTCCCCATGCGAAGACAGTAGTCTGGACTGTTTAGTATTTGCTATATTTTGGAGGTCCCGGGACCCTCTTGACCTGTCAAATCAGAAATCCCCTTTTCTCTGTTGGGTTTGTTTGGTCTCTGAACTGGTTTTGATGAGTATTAGATCTGCAGACAAGGAATGATAAATCTGATCCTTCCTATGACTTGTTTGCTCTGAGGCAGTGCTGTGAGGTCAATGTCGGCTCATCATGATGTCCAGGAAGAGGAACTTACTGACTTTTGGCTGGAGTTGCTGGCTAATCAGGACAATTGGCAGACCTCCGGCTGCAGGGCTCCAATCTGTGGCAGCCTGCTGACTGACAGGAGTGATGTCACTGTCACTCTCTGCAGTAAGAGAAAAGATTGGATTGGGTAGAAGGAGGATGGTGCTGGTGGAGTAGAGAGCTGTCAGGAAGGAGCCTATTCTGTTCCCTCCAATGACAGCCTAGTGTGGGTAGAAGGAGGACAGCAGGAGGGTTTGAGTATCAAGTATACTGTAGTATCCAGGACATTGTACAGAGTGGTGGTGGGTTCCTGGGGCTCTGAATTCCAGCACCGGGCACTGCCAGAGCCTGTGTCATGGGAGGTATTGGAGTGTCTCCTGAAGATGTATAGCACTGACCCCCACTTACCTTTAAGTCAAAAATGCACCAAGAATCCTCCTCTAAGAACAAGTGCCCACCAAGGGGTGAAGGATTGTCCTTCTGCATTCTATTTGGTATCTTGGAATACATTATTTGACCAGTGAGATGGTAAGAAGGTGAAGGTTGTCTTCCTTTCCTGGTAGAAGCTCTGTAAGGAGGTCTGGAAAGTAAGTGCAGGTAAGAGGACAATCAGAGACCAAGAGCCCCCCTCCCTACCTCAGTGTCCCCCTGAGCCTGACAAACTTCTCTTTCCTCAGAGCCCTGCTCCCCACCAACCCTATCAAAGACCCAGATTCCTTCAGCTACTCTACCCCCTTAAAACCCTTTAACTTCACTATCCCCTTAGGGGCCCCAAAGTCTCCCATCCTCAGAAACCCCTGAGAGACCCCTCAGCTCCTCTACTTCCCTCAGACCCCTCAGTATTTCCCTCCCTCTGACACCAATGATGGAACATATTCTTCATGGCCGGCTGGGGAATGTTTCCTTCCTCCTGAGCAGCAATGTAAGGGGCTCTATGCTCCATACTCCTGACCCCGGCACTCCATCATTGTGTTGGCTGCATAGTGTAATGATTGCCCATTGGCTGCCTGTGTAGTGTCATCATTGCCCTTTGTAGGCCATGTATGGTCAGGATGGTCCTTGTCTTGTCTATTTATTGTCAGTGCTGTTTGTTTAGAGGACCATATTACTAGAATTTATCTCCACAATGAGGAGAATGTTCCGGCCCCGGAAGTGGGGGAATGTTCTGCCCCTGAAGGGGTTCATCTGGGTTCCCACACTATATATGTGTGTATCATCATCTGCTGGAGATAAAAGACGTCACAGTGACTATGGAGGAAGAGGACGGACATGACTATGGAGGAAGAGGACGGACGTGACTATGGAGGAAGAGGACGGACGCGACCGTGGAGGAAGAGGACGGACGTGACCGTGGAGGAAGAGGACGGACGTGACCGTGGAGGAAGAGGACGGACGTGACCGTGGAGGAAGAGGGCGGACGTGACCGTGGAGGAAGAGGGCGGACGTGACCGTGGAGGAAGAGGGCGGACGTGGCCGTGGAGGAAGAGGGCGGACGTGGCCGTGGAGGAAGAGGACGGTCCTGTCTTTGCCTGACATCACTTCCTGTCTGTGCCTGACATCACTTCCTGTCTGTGTTCTATAATAACTTCCTTTCTGGATAGAAGTGAGATCACCACCTTGTGGAGTTCACAGGAACTGCAGCCCTGAGAAACATTAAAATAACCGTTCCTGTGGTTTCCATGAAAGATCAAAAATAACTTAAAAAAAGGGGAGGGGGAGGAGAGTCAAATCAGGAAGTACTAGGGCATGGAGATGTATGGAATCCATGGATCCCATATTTTATCACATTGGTGATGTAGCCGGGGCAGTGTTGTGGATGGCTTTGTACGTTGTGGTTAGTATTTTTGAATTTTATATGTTGGGTTAGTGGAAGTCAGTGAAGGGATTGGCAGAGAGGGGCAGCAGTCACTGATTGGTTGGGTTGTCTAATGAGAGCGATCCCGCCAAACCTGATCCTTCTGGGGGAGACAATGCAGAAATATATATCAATCCACTCATAATGACATCATCTTCTGGGAGTGTCTGCACATCCATCCATTTCATACACATTTCATTGTCTCAGCAGATCTCCTGCAGCCTATTAGCACCCATTTACCTCTCTATGTCTCAGCAGATCTCCTGCAGCCTATTAGCGCCCATTTCCCTCTCTATGTCTCAGCAGATCTCCTGCAGCCTATTAGCGCCCATTTCCCTCTATGTCTCAGCGGATCTCCTGCAGCCTATTAGCTCACATTTCCCTTTCTACATCTCAGCGGATCTCCTGCAGCCTATTAGTGCCCATTTCCTTCTCTACGTCTCAGCGGATCTCCTGCAGCCTGTTAGCTCACATTTCCCTTTCTACATCTCAGCGGATCTCCTGCAGCCTATTAGCTCACATTTCCCTTTCTACATCTCAGCGGATCTCCTGCAGCCTATTAGTGCCCATTTCCTTCTCTACGTCTCACCGGATCTCCTGCAGACTATTAGCACCCATTTCCCTCTCTACGTCTCAGCGGATCTCCTGCAGCCTATTAGCACCCATTTCCCTTTCTACGTCTCAGCGGATCTCCTGCAGCCTATTAGCTCCCATTTCCCTCTCTACGTCTCAGCGGATCTCCTGCAGCCTATTAGCTCCCATTTCCCTCTCTATGTCTCAGCAGATCTCCTGCAGCCTATTAGCGCCCATTTCCCTCTCTATGTCTTAGCAGATCTCCTGCAGCCTATTAGCTCCCATTTCTCTCTCTATGTCTCAGCAGATCTGCTGCAGCCTATTAGCACCCATTTCCCTCTCTATGTCTCAGCAGATCTCCTGCAGCCTATTAGCTCCCATTTCCATTTCTATGTCTCAGCAGATCTCCTGCATCCTATTAGCTCCCATTTCCCTCTCTATGTCTCAGAAGTGGTGTGACTACAGATGATCCCTCAATATTGCCTCTCCAAGAATAATGTCCCTTCAATCTAATATTCCTGAGACATCTATACAAGTCCTGAGCCAACAACAACGTCTTCCTGATACCTTTAGGGCTAAAGCCCCAACCTTCCCCCAGAAGGTCCATCTTCCCCGATGTCAGTCCAGCTGAGGAGAAGGTGACAATTCCATCTATTTCTGTTGATGATGAATCATCTGTTGGGATGGTTGGATGAGTGGGAGATCCCTTGTTGCAGCGTTGATGTTTCCTACCTCCCCTGTGGCCGGATCTCTGCTGTTTCCTTGATTCTGATGGACAATACGAGGCCGGTGTTGTCCCTCTATAGATCCTAATAATGTGCCTCCAGCAGAGGAGGGAAGTGATGGGTCAGAGGCTGTAGAAGAAGCTCTAGTGAGCAGTCTAGATGGACGAGGTGAGTCTTGTGTAGGTGGTGCTCCAAGAGTACGCCTGATTAGTAGACGGTTAGATGTTGGACTCCTTCAGCTGCTCGGCTGACAATGCAGACTGCAATGTAGACTCCACCTGTGTGATCTGTACAGCCAGAACAGGTTCTTCCTTCTGGAGAAATGAAACTCAGAGAACAATGGAGCTTTTGTTTAGGACTTGTGTAAACAGACCACTGGACTCCTCCCTGTCCACAAACAGACCATTAGACTCCTCCCTGTCCACAAACAGACCACTGGACTCCTCCATAGCTGCATACAGACCATTGGACTCCTCCCAGTCCACAAACAGACCATTGGACTCCTCCCAGTCCACAAACAGACCACTGGACTCCTCCCTGTGCGCAAACAGACCACTGGACTCCTCCCTGTCCGCAAACAGACCATTAGACTCCTCCCTGTCCACAAACAGACCACTGGACTCCTCCGTAGCTGCATACAGACCATTGGACTCCTCCCAGTCCACAAACAGACCATTGGACTCCTCCCAGTCCACAAACAGACCACTGGACTCCTCCCTGTCCGCAAACAGACCACTGGACTCCTCCCTGTCCGCAAACAGACCACTGGACTCCTCCCTGTCCGTAAACAGACCACTGTACTCCTCCCTGTCCGTAAACAGACCACTGGACTCCTCCCTGTCCGCAAACAGACCACTGGACTCCTCCCTGTCCGCAAACAGACCACTGGACTCCTCCCTGTCCACAAACAGACCACTGGACTCCCCCCCTGTCCGCAAACAGACCACTGGACTCCTCCCTGAACACATACAGACCAGTGGACTCCTCCCTGTCCACAAACAGACCACTGGACTCCTCCCTGTCCACAAACAGACCACTGGACTCCTCCCTGTCCACAAACAAAGCTGGGGTCAGTTTACCTCATAGCCCCCTTGGAATAAGCTGTGCTTCTAATATTCAGCTAAAGTTATCTTTTTACATAGACAAGACAGCTGTCTTTAGGAACTTCTCAGGAGGACTTTGATCTGGTGTCATTTACCCAAAAAACCCCTTCCCCTCCTCCACTAAGAACACCCTCTTCCCCCCACAGAGGACACCCCTCCCCCACTAAAGACACCCCCCCACACACACAGAGGACACCCTCCCCCACTACAGACACCCTCCCCCACTAAAGACACCCCCCCCCCACACAGAGGACACCCTCCCCCACTACAGACACCCTCTCCACTGAAGACACTCCTCCCCCTCCTTTCCTGTGCTGGGGACACTCTTTTCCTTCTGAGGACACACCTCTCCCCTAGTGTTGTCACCCCTCCCCACTGAAGACACTCTTTCCACTGAGATCACCCCCTCCAGTTTAACCAGTTGCTCTCCAGTCTATAGCCAGATGGCGGTTGGATGAACAGCTCGCCCCTCCAGGTGGTGCCATATGGCATCCTTTCTGGAGCGTGCACCCTGCAGGGCTGTGGTGCGATCTGTCACCGGCCATGTACCTCAGACACGGCCGATGACAGATCTGTGTACCGGCCCCGTTGCCAGTGCCATGTGACCAATCACTGTAGGTCACATGACAGTTGTATACAATGGATGGCTTCCTTTCATGCCATCCATTGTATACAAGTGTGTCTAGCTGTGAATGGTCACAGCGATCACATGCACAAGCTGCACCAATCACAGCCCAGCTGTGTCATGTGATTAGCTGTAGCCAAATCACAGCTAAGCACAAAAAACCCTGAATAAATCGATGTCATTCAGGTAAATGCATGAAACCTCCAGCAGCACTGAATGTCCATTCGGAAAGCACGCTGGATGCAGGACAGGCCAGTAGCTTGATGGCATATTGAGCAAGTTCTGGCCAGTGATCCATCCTCAAGACCCAGTAACCCAGTGGATGATCAGTTGGAAAGGTCTCCAAGTCTGCTCTTGCCCCTAGATAATCCTGCACCATATGATGCAGACCCTGCCGATGGGTGCTGAAACCTAACAGTCCTGGGCGCTGAGGACTAAAGAACTGTTTAATCGGTCAGCTGGCCGCCTTCTCCACCGCTCTTCCTTTGACAGAATGAAGCCTCAGAAACACGTTGTCCAGGAAATGGTGACCTCCCAGTGTCTGGAAAGGTGTTACACAATTTCAAGGCATCCTCAGGATGTTTCATCCTCTGCTCCCTCTGGGAAGACTGGATGAGCTCTGCACCTTTACCCTTGTAACGTGGATCAAGAAGGGTTGCCAACCAGTATTGATCCCTCTTCTTGATAACATAAATCCTCAGGTCCTTACACAGGCTTTGCAGAATCAGGGAGCCCATGCAGTGTAAGTTTGAGGAGGCAGGAGATTCTGAGTCCTCTGGGTCACTGAGGATGATATTTCCAGGAACTACCTCCTCCCAGCCATGTACTACTCCTGGATGGGTTTCTGGGGACTGAAAAGTGTCCCTTGAATACTGCTCTATGTGATCCTCTACTTCCATGTTGCTGCAGTCCTCCTCCTCCTCCACTTCCTCCTCCTTCTGTGTGTTCTGTGACCCCACAGGAATGGTTTCTGCATAAAGAGGGCCTTGAGAGGACAGGAAATCCTCCTCTTCCTCCCGCTGTTCTGCCTCCAGTGCCCTGTCCATGATTCCATGCAGCGTGTGCTCCAGCAGGAAGACTACAGGGATAGTGTCACTGATGCATGCAGTGTTACGGCTCACCATCCTTGTGGCCTCCTCAGATGGTGACAGGACAGCGCATGCATCCATTGTCAGCAGCCACTGGTGAGGTGAGAAGAAGCCAAGTTCCCCTGAGCCTGTCCTTGTGCCATTCTCACACAGGTACACATTGTTGGCCCTCTGCTGTGTGTGCAGCCACTGCCGTGTTACCAAAGTGGAGTTCCACCGAGTGGGCATGTCACAAATGAGTCGGTTGGTGGGCAGGTTGAATTTTAGCCAGCTGAACACTGGCCGTGTATGACCACCACAAATGGCCAGACTTTTCTGGCCTGCCTCAGAAGATCTTGAAAGCCTGGGTACCTGTTCAAGAAGCGCTGCACCACCAAATTCAGGACATGTGTCAAGTGTCCCTGTTGGAGGGCAGAGAGCCCCTTCATAGCTGACAGAATCTCTGGCCCGGTGTGGTTCCTGTCCCTTAGACAGACCAGCTGAAGCACCACGTGGCATCTTTTATCCTGACTGATCACATAGCCCCTTGAACGCTTACGGAGCACTGCTGGTTCAGAGGACAATTCAGCAGAAGAGGCCATAGAGGCAGAGGAAGGGGAGGGGGTGGAGCAGACAGATGTGGCAGAATCACCACCAGGTTTTTGGAGGCATGGTGGTGGAACAAGCTCCAGAACTGAACCCTGTCCTGCATCCTTCCCAGCTGCTAGCAGAGTTACCCAGTGTGCCGTGACGGATATGTACCATCCCTGACTGTGCCTGCTGGACCACGTGTCAGTAATGTGGACCTTGCTGCTGACCGCCTTGTCCAACAAGGCCAAAACATGACCTTCCACATGATGGCACAGAGCTGGAATGGCCTTGCATGAAACAAATTGTCTTTTCGGAACCTGTCACTGTGATACAGAACATTCTGCAAATTCCCGGAAGGGGGAAGAGTCCACCAGATGGAAAGGCAGCAGTTGTAATAGTGGTGTGACCCTCCTGCGCTCCAAATATAGTGTTTTAAATAATACAAATTAAATATATGAACCCCAAACAGCTGCTAGCATTAAATCATATACCAGTGATCAAGTGAATATAAACCATATAAATGCTGCGCTACATTCAAAATTAAAGTGAATGTGGAATCCGATAATATAAATCAATATAGTGACAATAATGTAAATAAATATATAAGTGCTTAATGATAACAAAAATTATCACATCAAACACCCCAAAGATTATAAAAACACAAACTTAAATCTATACGCATGTGCATAAATTACACATACATATAGTTATATCACACGTGCAAATGTGAAGTGAAATAATGGCTTATTAAACGCACAGAAAAACAAATCTATAAATGTTGAAGGTGAAAAAAATGTGAAGTGAAATAATTGCTTATTAAACGCACAGAAAGTCCAATTAAATGTTGAAGGTGAACAAAAATGATAACGGTGTTTCCAATAATACTGCAAAGTGACCACAGGTGAACCAAATCGTGCAGGTATCTGAGTGTAGATAGAGCTTGTGAATCCAACCACCTTCTGGATTAGCCTCTCACCTCATCCCTTCGACCCTTGCGGATCAAAGAGCAATAATGGATCCCTCTCACAGATCCTCCAGGCACCACAGCCTTCCAGAAACGCTTTTCAAATTTCAATAATCCCACTCAAGCTCTTCTCCAGGTATAGGTGAAACATCAATCCCTCAGAACAAAAAGAGGAATCCTCCCATAGTGTAGTATATTTATTTATTTATACCATAGGAACATAGGAACATAAACTTGTAGGTAGAAAATTCCACTTACATAGCAGCCAGTCCACATGAGACCCTCATGCTCTCAGATGAGGATAAATCTGTGTTGTTGGGTGTACAGCTGAATAACAGGTGTACCAAGATGGCCGCCACGCCGGAAATACGTCACCGCGCTTACGCCGACGCGTTACGTCACAATATCACGTGACTTCATCCACCTTGGTACACCTGTTATTCAGCTGTACACCCAACAACACAGATTTATCCTCATCTGAGAGCATGAGGGTCTCATGTGGACTGGCTGCTATGTAAGTGGAATTTTCTACCTACAAGTTTATGTTCCTATGTTCCTATGGTATAAATAAATAAATATACTACACTATGGGAGGATTCCTCTTTTTGTTCTGAGGGATTGATGTTTCACCTATACCTGGAGAAGAGCTTGAGTGGGATTATTGAAATTTGAAAAGCGTTTCTGGAAGGCTGTGGTGCCTGGAGGATCTGTGAGAGGGATCCATTATTGCTCTTTGATCCGCAAGGGTCGAAGGGATGAGGTGAGAGGCTAATCCAGAAGGTGGTTGGATTCACAAGCTCTATCTACACTCAGATACCTGCACGATTTGGTTCACCTGTGGTCACTTTGCAGTATTATTGGAAACACCGTTATCATTTTTGTTCACCTTCAACATTTAATTGGACTTTCTGTGCGTTTAATAAGCAATTATTTCACTTCACATTTTTTTCACCTTCAACATTTATAGATTTGTTTTTCTGTGCGTTTAATAAGCCATTATTTCACTTCACATTTGCACGTGTGATATAACTATATGTATGTGTAATTTATGCACATGCGTATAGATTTAAGTTTGTGTTTTTATAATCTTTGGGGTGTTTGATGTGATAATTTTTGTTATCATTAAGCACTTATATATTTATTTACATTATTGTCACTATATTGATTTATATTATCGGATTCCACATTCACTTTAATTTTGAATGTAGCGCAGCATTTATATGGTTTATAAGGCAGCAGTTGTAACGCAGCAATTTGGCCAGGATAGAATGTGGATGGGTGGGACAGTCTTTTTTTCACGGTTCAGCAAATGGGGTAGTGAAATGTTCCTGCTGAAATGAACAGGTGGTGTCCTGCTGTCAGATGGGCCACCCACTGCTGTACCATCACTCTTCTCAGTGGAGGCTGTTGAGAAGACCTGACGTTTTACAGTAGAGATCCCAGATGAGGAGCAAGGAGAAGTCTGCACTTTTTCTGGGTCTTTCAGGTGCTGTTACCAGCGGGCTGCATGGCAGCTCATCATACGTCTTGTCAAGCATGTGGTGCCCAAGTGGCTGGTGTTTTGGCCACGCTTGGTCTGCTTCAGTCAAAGACTGCAAACAGCAATGCTGCACATGTGTTGAAGAAAGCCCACACCAGAGAACTTGTGGAAGTCTGCATGGAGTCAGCAGCGCCCCCACCTGTGGAGCTCTGTCGTGTGATGCCATTGGTTGGCTGCCCTTATGCCTGTCCCTGGAGGACATCCTGCCTTGTTGGAGTTCTGCCTCCTCCTCACTGTCCTCCTCTGTTCTCTCAGACACCCAAGTATGGTCAGTGACCTCATCATCCCCATCCTCCTCATCAATGGAGCCAACTTGGCAGTGTGCTGCGGCTGGGGGAACAGGACTGACAATTTCTTTTCCCTCACTGGCGCCCCCTCTCTCTAGGCTCACGTCACTCCTTTCCTCATCCTGGGAACCAACATCACAGCATTCAGATTGCTGCACATCCTCCAGCAGCATGGGACTGACACTATGATCCAATCATTCTGGTGACTCCTCCATGCATGATGGTGGGGCTACGGAAGGAGCAGCTGTGGTGGACAAGGAGCCGGAGGAACAGGACACTTTGGCAGCTGTGGTGGAAGGCAAAATAGTATGAGCCTGGGTGACAGAGGATGAGGATGACTGACTTATCCACTCCACCACCTCTTCTGCATGTTGTGGTTCAATAATACGGCCAGCACTTGGGCCAATCATGGCTCTTCCTGAGAACTCAGCTGTTATTGGCCAAAGCATTGCACCTGACCTGTGGTCAGGTGCAATGCTTTGGCCAATCACAAAGCATGTTTTACATTGGGCACGCGGGCAAACTTCCAGCATAATGGTGAACACTCAAATGACTAATGTTTGAGTCGATCTTATGTTTGACTCAAACCGTCATCCCATCCCTACTCAAATTATTATCTGCGGATCTACTGCTTCCACTTTACACCTACTTCATTGATCTTGTGTTGTTTGCCAGTAAATTAAGAATACTGAACAATGTGCAAATTCATATACAACAAAGTGCTTTGTGCTCAAGATGCAGTTCTCTGCAGATCTACTGCTTCCACTTTACACCGACTTCATGTAGCACTACCTCAGAAGGAGCTGAATGTTGCCCCCGGTTCCCCTTTGCTTTGCCCCACAGCAAGGCAAACACACACACTTCTGCTCGTTGTCTCCAATGACCAGTCTAGGGGGTGTTTTGTGTTTGGAGTTTATTGTAGAACTGGGGATAGGGATGGGGAATGTAGTCGGATCCTCCAGAATCAGAACTCTTCACACTGAGGACATCTAGCTGATCTCTTAGTAGAACACTTGTGAAGTCTCGGCTGACAGTAGATAGCAGACTTCTCAGTAACAAATAGCAGCAAGTAGTTGTAGGAGAGCCAAGTCCCATTAGCAGTAGCAATACTTGGACAAGCTCTGCAGAACACTAGGCAGGGCTCCCTTTCTCAGACCCAGGCTGACTATCAAGCACCAGAGGGGTAACAAGCACACAGAGTCCCCCAGATCTCTCAGAGTTTGCACTCACAGGTCCAAGGACAGAATGGTTGCCTCCTTCCAATCTTCCAAGCCACTCTCTCCAGTGACACCAGACAGAGCTTTGGCAGACAGCTCCCCTCAGTCAGCTTACTGTAGAATCAGGGTCACTCTCTCTAACTTCAGGCCCTCAGGTCACCCACCTGAGGCCACATAACAGCAAGTGCCAGGCGAGGCAGCCTGCCTCCAGCCTGGCTGGTGCAATCCTCTCCGAGGAAAGACACTGAACCCATGTGATCTCAGAGTATAAATACCACTCCCAGCATGCAATGGGGCCACCCTCCCCTGCAATTGGCCAGGACTGTATCCATATTCATGCCGGTCATTTGTCTAGCCAATTCCCATGTTCTGGAAGACTCTCATAGCTTCCTGAAGGCAGGAAGAACTCAGACAAACTCCAACAGAACCAGAGCAGCATGAGCAGACCTGACTAATCAATCACAGCTCTCTGTAAATCAGAATACCCGACTGAATTTACCTGACAGCCTCTCTGGTGAGCAGAGAAACACAGCTATGCTTTACCTGACTCTACACATCCTAGACCTGACCAGGAGGGGGCGATACATTCATTCATCTCATCAGATTTGCTGCTATAGGAAATCATCTCAAATCCTGTGCAAATCCATGGAGACAGACAATATTGTGTGCTCAGTATAGTGTTCTCCGCAAGTCCACCGCTTCCACTTTGCATCTACTTCAATCCACTTATTTTACTACAAAAATCCACCAATCAGTGAAAAGTTGATAAGGTGTGAAAGTGCTCCGCCCTCCAAACTGTGCCGGCTGTACTGTAGCCCCACCTTCTTCCACCTCTTGTACACGGGATGGTGAGGGCGCCCCCTAGTAGTGCTTCCCCCTCACCACACCAATAGGACTCCCAGCTTTTCAGCTCCCAGAGTCACAAACATCCTTCACACTCTCCTCATCTCCGATGGTAAAGGAACCGGATCCTCCTCGCTCCCTCCTGCAAGTCTGCTGTGGGTTCTGTCAGTCTCCCTCCTAGACTCCGCCTCCAACCGCCATTCCAGCAGGAGCTCCACCTATAAATACACACTCAGGGAGGAGAGAAAGGGGAACCCGACATCATGTGACACCTTTTATTACATGGAAATACGAAATCAACGGGACTAATGCAATCACATTTACTGCAAAATCAAAGGGGCCAAAATATGTCCCCCGAGCAGTCATATATTTCTGTCCCCCTTGGTGGGAGTGGAGGTGACCCCTCTATAAGGATCTACAGTCCATACACACCCAGCACAAGGCCGGGGTCACACTACCAGACACTTCTCAGGGCTGCAGTTCCTCTGAGCTCCACAAGGTGGGGATCTCACTTCTACCCAGACAGGAAGTCTCTATGGAAGACCAACAGGAAGTGATGTCAGATTAAGACAGGAAGTGATGTCAGGTATAGACAGGCAGTTCCATTAATGAGGAAGCAGAGAGGATACACTCCTGGATCTGGCAGCAGAGGAGGTAATACGTAGATGAACCCCTTCAGGGGGAGGAGTTGATGATAATATATTTGCTCCCAAAGCTGGCCTACATGGATCAGTTTTATCGTTCAGCCAGCGGAATGACCATAAAAACTGAAGCGATTCCCCCATCCACACATTGGAGGTGGATGGGGGAATCCTCCCCGCTGCACTCTTGTATTCTGACAATGGGGGGACTCCTCCGCTCTCAGAATACACGGATCAGCACTGAAGCTATTGGCTGCAGCCGCTGGGGGAGTGGCTTTTATCCGGCAGTGGCCACACATGGATGGAAATGTGAGCGATCCCTGCTGAACCAGCTGAATTTCCATGGATCTATGGTCACCTTCAGTGACTTCCTCCCCTCCCCCTCATCTCCTTCATGATGGAAGTCATGCTGAGATCATCTCCCATTGGCTGAGCAATATTCTCATTTGTCTCTCAGCTCCTTCTTGCTATTCCTCGTCCTGCCTGTTGTTTCCTTGGATTGATTTTCTGTGTAGTGACCCCGGCTTGGTCTCTTGGATGCGCTCGTCTGTTGCTTGCCCTGACCTTTCTCCTGATTCCTGGATCTCCTCCTCATCTCTCCTCCATATCCTCTTACACAGCTTTTCTCCACACCTGCAGTGACCCTGGGGGGAGGAAACTTGGCACCAGCACGCCGCCAAATCCATCCCCACCATTAGGGGCTCTGGAGACAATTGTCTGCTATTTACACTCCGTTCCTCCGCACGTCACCTGATCACATGACAGCTTACTTCCACAGATTCCGGACAGATTTCTGGATGGTAAAGGTCAAAGGTCACTCTTCAGTTTAGGAGAGGTAGGACGCACCCAGGAACAAGGATTTGATTAGCATGGGAGCCTCATATAGAGGACCCATCAAGTCACCCCATCCAAATATCCCTCCATCCAGAGTCTATCTGTCATAGGATTCTTTGACTCTGGATGGAGGGGCATTGGGAGGAGGAGCTGTGAGGTCAGTGTGATGTCATAGGACATATATATTAACCAAAATTATTGGTAGTTGTGACTTATACACAGCATGTTTGTTACAATGAATGTTTTATTATATCTTTCAGAGTGGAATCCTCGGGGATGATAATATTGATGTTAAAGAAGAGTATAAAGAGGAGGATGAGGAGTATGGAGTGATGGAGGAGTTTTCAGAAGGACACAAGGATATGATGGAGCCACCTAATACCAGGAACCCACCAGAGAGATGTCCCCGTCCTCTGTATTCCCGGGATTCCACACAGGGAGGTCACACCATCCCTCACCATCATCAGGTAGATGAGGAACAATCACTGATAGTATCATTAGGATCTGTATATTATCTGCATTGTTACCATTGATGTCATTTTTATTATATATTCAGAGTGGAAACCTGAGAGATCCTAAAGTTGAGGTTAAAGAAGAGATAAAAGAGGAGGAGGATGAGGATGGGGGGATGGAGGCATCAGAGCTTCTTAAGGGACACAAATATCTGTACCAGGACACCATGGTGGAGTCATCCAGCTACAGGAACCCACCAGAGAGATGTCCCCGTCCTCTGTATTCCCGGGATTCCACACAGGAAGGTCACACCATCCCTCACCATCATCAGGTAGATGATGACAATTATTGGTAGTTGTGATTTATACACAGCATGTTTGTTACAATGAATGTTTTATTATATCTTTCAGAGTGGAATCCTCGGGGATGATAATATTGATGTTAAAGAAGAGTATAAAGAGGAGGATGAGGAGTATGGAGTGATGGAGGAGTTTTCAGAAGGACACAAGGATATGATGGAGCCACCTAATACCAGGAACCCCCCAGAGAGATGTCCCCATCCTCTGTATTCCCGGGATTCCACACAGGAAGGTCACACCATCCCTCAGTATTACAAGGTCAGTGGGACAGAGTATCTAGAACATGGACTCATGGAGACAATTTGTGGATTTTTTAATGTGAGCTTATAAATTACAGATGATATTCTTTATCATTTTTTTATTTAGAGTGGAGATCCAATCGATATAGAATTTGAGGTGAAAGCAGAAGAAGAAGAGGCGTATGTGAGGGATGATCAGCAGTCTATGGAGGAGGATGGAATAACGGGGACATTTATAGAGGAGGACACTCCTACAGAGATCAGCACAGGTGGGTCATGAACACTAAATCCATTCCTCCACCCATACTGCTCACTGATTGGTCCAGAGTAGGGCGGGGACTGGGTGATATCAGCCTGTAATCCCCTGGTCACTTTCCTGAGCTGTGTTCCCCGTCCTGTATTCCTGGATTTCTCTCGGATAATCTTCCTTCTCTGTGCTGCAGACACAATTTATGTATCTAGACTGGATTTATGGAGGTTCTGGGGTTCAGCTGGCAGCAAAATGTTGATTTTTCCTATAAGCATTGCATAATGTAGGCACCCAGGACATGTGACTGGGGTCTCCTGCCTTGTGCCTGACTCCTCCAGGGGACCTTCTCTGTTATCTGCTGGCTGTGCCGGGTGGAGGGATATGTCTGTAGTGTCTCAGACCCAAGTCACTGAGTGCAGTCTCAGGAGATGGGAGGCAGCGGTGTGGGACCTACATAGTTACATAGTTAGTCTGGCTGAAAAAAGACATCCATCTAGTTGTACCATTAAAAATAAAAGTTATAATCCGACACCCACAGCTGATCCACCAAAAGGAAAAAACCCAGCAAAGCACGATCCAATCTGCTCCTGCGGGGGAAACAATTCCTTCCTGACCCCCCAAGAGGCAATCGGATATTCCCTGGATCAACTTTCCCTATAAATGTTATATCCAGTTATATTCTGTGTATCCAAGAAAGAATCCAGGACTTTCCTACAGCAACCCCCCCTTATGTATTATACATGGAGATCATATCCCCCCTTATGTATTATACATGGTGATCATATCCCCCCTTATGTATTATACATGGAGATCATATCCCCCCTTATGTATTATACATGGAGATCATATCCCCCCCTTATGTATTATACATGGAGATCATATCCCCCCTTATGTATTATACATGGAGATCATATCCCCCACTTATGTATTATACATGGAGATCATATCCCCCTTATGTATTATACATGGAGATCATATCCCCCCTTATGTATCATACATGGAGATCATATCCCCCCTTATGTATTATACATGGAGATCATATCCCCCACTTATGTATTATACATGGAGATCATATTACCCCTTATGTATCATACATGGAGATCATATCCCCCCTTATGTATCATACATGGAGATCATATCCCCCCTTATGTATTATACATGGAGATCATATCCCCCCTTATGTATTATACATGGAGATCATATCCCCCCTTATGTATTATACATGGAGATCATATCCCCCCTTATGTATTATACATGGAGATCATATCCCCCTTATGTATTATACATGGAGATCATATCCTCCTTATGTATTATACATGGAGATCATATCCCCCCTTATGTATTATACATGGAGATCATATCCCCCCTTATGTATTATACATGGAGATCATATCCCCCCTTATGTATTATACATGGAGATCATATCCCCCCTTATGTATTATACATGGAGATCATATCCCCCCTTATGTATTATACATGGAGATCATATCCCCCCTTATGTATTATACATGGAGATCATATCCCCCCTTATGTATTATACATGGAGATCATATCCCCTCTTATGTATTATACATGGAGATCATATCCCCCCTTATGTATTATACATGGAGATCATATCCCCCCCATGTATTATACATGGAAATCATATCCCCCTTATGTATTATACATGGAGATCATATCCCCCTTTGTATTATACATGGTGATCATATCCCCCCTTATGTATTATACATGGTGATCATATCCCCCCTTATGTATTATACATGGAGATCATATCCCCCCCTTATGTATTATACATGGAGATCATATCCCCCCTTATGTATTATACATGGAGATCATATCCCCCCCATGTATTATACATGGTGATCATATCCCCCCTTATGTATTATACATGGTGATCATATCCCCCCTTATGTATTATACATGGAGATCATATCCCCCCCTTATGTATTATACATGGAGATCATATCCCCCCTTATGTATTATACATGGAGATCATATCCCCCTTATGTATTATACATGGAGATCATATCCCCCCTTATGTATTATACATGGAGATCATATCCCCCCCATGTATTATACATGGTGATCATATCCCCCCTTATGTATTATACATGGTGATCATATCCCCCTTATGTATTATACATGGAGATCATATCCCCCTTATGCATTATACATGGAGATCATATCCCCCCTTATGTATTATACATGGAGATCATATCCCCCCTTATGTATTATACATGGAGATCATATCCCCCTTATGTATTATACATGGAGATCATATCCCCCCTTATGTATTATACATGGAGATCATATCCCCCCCTTATGTATTATACATGGAGATCATATCCCCCCTTATGTATTATACATGGAGATCATATCCCCCCTTATGTATTATACGTGGAGATCATATCCCCCCCCTTATGTATTATACGTGGAGATCATATCCCCCATTATGTATTCTTCATGGAGATCATATCCCCCCTTATGTATTATACATGGAGATCATATCCCCCTTATGTATTATACATGGAGATCATATCCCCCCTTATGTATTATACATGGAGATCATATCCCCCCTTATGTATTATACATGGAGATCATATCCCCCTTATGTATTATACATGGAGATCATATCCCCCTTATGTATTATACATGGAGATCACATCCCCCCTTATGTATTATACATGAAGATCATATCCCCTCTTATGTATTTACATGGAGACCATATCCCCCCCCCCTTATGTATTATACATGGAGATCATATACCCCCCCCCCCCTTATGTATTATACATGGAGATCATATCCCCCCTTATGTATTATACATGGAGATCATATCCCCCCTTATGTATTATACATGGAGATCATATCCCCCCTTATGTATTATACATGGAGATCATATCCCCCTTATGTATTATACATGGAGATCATATCCCCCCCTTATGTATTATACATGGAGATCATATCCCCCCTTATGTATTATACATGGTGATCATATCCCCCCCTTATGTATTATACATGGAGATCATATCCCCCTTATGTATTATACATGGAGATCATATCCCCCTTATGTATTATACATGGAGATCATATCCCCCCTTATGTATTATACATGGAGATCATATCCCCCCTTATGTATTATACATGGAGATCATATCCCCCCTTATGTATTATACATGGTGATCATATCCCCCCTTATGTATTATACATGGAGATCATATCCCCCTTATGTATTATACATGGAGATCATATCCCCCCTTATGTATTATACATGGAGATCATATCCCCCTTGGGAGTTTTAATATCAGACCTGATATTGTTTATAAATATATTAATAAATTGGGGTCCCAACACTGAACCTTGCAGAACCCTACTAATATCACTGAACCTTGGGGTACCCCACTAACCCCTTCCATATCTGGCACTTCTACCCCCTTCCTGCCCTGGCTGATTTTCAGGTTTCAGCACTCTCACACTTGGAATGACAATTGCGCGGTCATACAACATTGTTCCCAAACTAAAACTATTCTGACATTGGGGGGATATCTGTACTGTCCTGACATTTGGGGGATATCTGTACTGTTCTGACATTCTTGGACCTCAAGAAATTAGATTGGCTGTCAGTACTTCAGGATTGATCAATATTCAGATCTATACCATAGTTTGTGAACTCTATAACTTTCCTACAAACTAAATAATACATCCTAATTTGGGTTATTTTCACCAAAGACATGTAGCAGAATACATCTCGGCCTAAATTTATGAAGAACAATTATTTAATTGCAAACTTTTATAACAGAAACAAAGAAAAACGAGTTTTTATTTCAAAATTTTTGTTCTTTTTTTTGGGAAGAAAATGAAGCCATCCATTGTATACAACTGTCATGTGACCTGCAGTGATTGGTCACAGCAGGTCACATGGTACTGACAATGGAGCCGGTACACAGATCTGTCATTGGCCGTGTTCGAGGTACATGGCCGGTGACAGATCACGCTGCTGCATGGCTCTGTGGGCGTGAAAACTGCACATGCCTGGAAGGACGCCATATGGCTTCCACCTGGGGGGACGAGGTGCTCACCCGGCCACCATCTGGCCATAGGCCGGGCGGGAACCAGCTAATAACACTGAACCTTGGGGTACACCACTAATAACACTTAAACTTGGGGTACACCACAAATACTGAACCTTGGGGTACCCCACTAATAATACTGAACCTTGGGGTACCCCACTAATAACACTGAACCCTGGGGTACCCCACTAATAACACTGAACCTTGGGGTACACCACTAATAACACTGAACCTTGGGGTACCCCACTAATAACACTGAACCTTGGGGTACACCACTAATAACACTGAACCTTGGGGTACACCACTGATGACACTGAACCTTGGGGTACACCACTAATAACATTGAATCTTGGGGTACACCGCTAATCACAATGAACCTTGGGGTACCCCACTAATAACACTGAACCTTGGGGTACACCACTAATAACACTGAGCCTTGGGGTACATCACTGACACCCCCAGACCATTCAGAGTATGAATCATTAACCACTACTCTCTGAATACGATCTTTCAGCCAGTTTTCTATCCATTTACATTCAGATTTTTCCAGCCTGTAGACTTTACCTTACACATTAGCCATGTGTGGGGAACTGTGTCCAAGTATACCACGTCCACCACCACCCCCTCTGTCCAAGTATACCGCGTCCACCACCACCCCTCTGTCCGAGTATACCACATCCACCACCACCCCTCTGTCCGAGTATACCACGTCCACCGCCACCCCTCTGTCCAAGTATACCACGTCCACCGCCACCCCTCTGTCCAAGTATACCACGTCCACCGCCAGCCCTCTGTCCAAGTATACCACGTCCACCGCCACCCCTTTGTCCAAGTATACCACGTCCACCGCCACCCCTCTGTCCAAGTATACCACGTCCACCGCCACCCCTCAGTCCAAGTATACCACGTCCACAGCCACCCCTCTTTCCAAGTATACTCTGTCCACCACCACCCCTCTGTCAAAGTATACCACGTCCACCGCCACCCCTCTGTCTAAGTATACCACGTCCACTGCCACCCCTCTGTCCAAGTATACCACGTCCACCGCCACCCCTCTGTCGAAGTATACCATGTCCACTGCCACCGCCATGAATAATGAAATGACCTGGTAGGAGATCAAAGGAGTCATTTCCTAGTTCCATTGAGGGTGAAATTGTAAGCTCCTCAGAGCCAAGCTGACTGTTGTGGGTGGAGTCCTGGTTTGGGGGAACCAATCAGCTCCTGTCTAGTAATCCTCTTTGTCTTTGTATTTTAGTCCATGGCCGGGAGATGAGGAAAACCTCCGAGGATTGTCTCACTTTGTCTCCAGACTGGAAAGTAGAAGATGAGGACATCACACAGTATAGTCCAGGAGAAAACCCGGCTCCCTCCAATGTCCATCCGGCACCACCCAGTGTAGATGGACCATCGGATTCCTCGTATCCTGAGGAACCTCAGTCTGTGCGGGACCGGACCGGCCTTCCAACAGGGAAGAGGTTCTCCTGTACTGAGTGTGGGAAATGTTTCCGTTATAAATCCCATCTTAATCTGCATAAAAGATCTCACACGGGGGAGAAGCTGTTTTCCTGCCCTGAGTGCGGGAAATGTTTTTCATGCAAGTCTCATCTTTCCATACATCAGAGGTCTCACACGGGGGAGAAGCCATATTCCTGTCCTGAGTGCGGAAAATGTTTTTCAGACAAGTACAATCTTTACACACATCAGAGATGTCACACGGGGGAGAGGCCATATTCCTGTCTTGAGTGCGGGAAATCTTTTTCTAATAATTCCAATCTTTACACACATCGAAGATGTCACACGGGGGAGAAACCATTTTCCTGTCCTGTGTGTGGGAAATGTTTTTCACAGAAGTCCCATCTTTACACACATCAAAGATCTCACACGGGGGAGAAGCCGTATTCCTGTCCTGAGTGTGGGAAATGTTTTTCAGATAAGTCCCATCTTTACAGACATCAGAGATCTCACACAGGGGAGCAGCCAGCAATAAGGAGTGAAGGCAGAGTGTCTTTCCTCTCTCCCCTTGTCATGTGACTTATCACATGACTGAAGGAGGAAAAGAAGAAGCTGCAATTACAAAAAGATCTATGAGTATAGGGGGAAGGGTGAGGTTACACTTATGGGGACACCTGATGTAAAGGGGGGCTGTGATTGGAACACCTTATGTAAAGGGGGACTCTGATGGGGACACCTTTTGTAAAGGGTAACTCTGATGGGGACACCTTATATAAAGGAGGACTCTGATGGGGACACCTTATATAAAGGGAGGCTGTGATTGGAAAACCCTATGTAAAGGGAGACTCTGATGGGGACACCTGATGTAAAGGAGGACTCTGATGGGGACACTTATTTTCATGTTATGTTTACATTGGTTTATGTTAACCACTTGTTCTCTGGACTCTATTAAGCTATTGCTGTGATGTTTAAATTGACATAATAAAGCTATGTTATAATTCCTGTTTTTTATATTTTGGACTCTTTATTCTAAAGAAAAATGTAATTTCATAAGGCATGTGTTTGGGGGCAGGGCTGGGGGAAAAGGTTGGGGGATGGGCCTGGGGTGTGCTTGGAGGTGGATTTGGGCAAGGTTTGGTGGGACAACTGATGCAGAGTAAGGTTTTTGCCTGGCTAGTAGGTCTAGACTTGAACTTTTTTTTTTGTTCAAACACTTTATTAGGATTTAAGGGTATAGAAAAGCCAGCAGAGTGCTAAAGTCCTTCACAATACAGATCACAAATAGCATTTATGGACTAAGGCCCATCGGGGTAATTCAAACATTGCAAATGTAGGTAAAAAAACCTCAAGAAAAGGTAAGGAAAAGAAAAAAAGGGGGGAAAAGGGAGCAAAAGAGGGGGGAGGGAAGAAGCAGAGTGTGTGACTTCCAAGAAAGAAAAAGGGGACATGGGACTGAACCAAGGTGTCGGGTAACTTTCTAGGAGAGAAAAGTATTAGGGAAGATGCAATGGAGGAAAAAAGTGACCAATCCAGGGGGGACCAAATTAACAGGAATTTAGGTGTCTGTGACGGCAGCTTCCACTTTGGTGTGTATCATAGCCTGTGTCACCTTGTTCTGACCGTCAATGTGCAGAGTGACGGGGATTTCCAAGATTTTGCTATAATTTGTTTGGCTGTGGTTGTGATCTGTAGAAAAAGCTTAAATTGGAGTTTAGAGATCGAAGAAGGTCGCAGATTGAATAGAGTGGAGTTCAGAGTAGGTGACAATGGCCTTTGAAAGAGAGTATAAAACAGGTGAAAGATACCATCCCAGAAAGTATGGACAACTGGACAGGACCACCAAATGTGAAAAAATGTACCAGTCATCGCACAGCCTCGGAAGCCGTCTGGGGAGTAACCAGGGGTATATTTTGCTATCCTAGCCGGGACTAAATACCATCAGGATAGAACCCTATAATTAGTTTACACTGCTACCACATTCTGTGAGGAAGATTTGGTCTCTTGCCAGATACGGTCCCAATCATCAGGGGTCAACTTGGAGCCTAGGTCCCTTTCCCACTTGGCGACATATGGAGAGCCTGAGAAGGATTCAGGAGTTGTGAGTAAGGTGTAAAGAGTGGAGATGAGGCCCCGCCTATATGGGTCTTTCCTACAAGTGCTTTCGATAACAGTCATGGTTCTAATGGAGCCAGGGGTAGAGGAAAGGGGGGAATAGAAGTGCTTAAGTTGGAGGTAGCGAAAAACTTCAGATGCGGGTAGGGAGTAAGATTCCTGGAGGGATGAGAAGGATTTGATACCTGTATTGGGCAAAAAATGGTGATCTCTAAGGAGATTTGCAGAGGACCAATGGAAGAAAGATTTCGGGGAAGACCAGGCAGGGGGGAAGGCTGGGTTGTGGAGATAGGAAAGAAGGGGATTGTGGGGCGATTGGAGAGGGTAATGAGTTTTGAGCCTATCCCAAAGGGCAATAAAGTGTGAGGCGATTGGGTTCCGGATCGCGTGACGATCTGAGGGATGAAGCCATAGAAGGTTGGCTAATGAGAGGGGATCAATGTCAACTGATTCTAAGGCGACCCATAAAGGGATCTTGTAGGAAGCATGATATTTAGGAAGCTGCGCTAGTTGGGCTGCTTGATAATATTTTGTGAAATCTGGTAGACCCAAACCACCTTTTAACTTGGGCATATGGATGGTAGTATGAGAAACATGAGGACGGACAGAACCCTAGGTATAAGCATGGGCCCGACGTTGCAACGTGCGAAGATAGTGAGCTGGGACGGGAATGGGGAGAACTCTGAAGAGATAGAGAATCTTAGGTAAAATGGACATCTTGACCACTGTGATTATTCCCATCCACGCCAGAGGAAGAGAAGACCAAATGCGTATAAGACCAATAAGGTGAGAAAGCATTGGAAAAAAGTTAGCGGAGTATAAGTCGGATAAGGAGGCTGTCAATTTAATACCTAGATAAGGGATAGCATGCTGGGACCAAGAAAAGGGGAGAACTTACTGTAGATGTAGGGCCTCCTGGGGAGAAAGGGAGATATTCAGAATTGTAGATTTTTGGGAATTGATTTGAAGACCCGAGAAAAGACCAAAATCATGAAGAAGCCAAAGTAGGGGTGGGGCTGAGGTAAGCAGAGAGGTCATAAAAAGGGAAATGTCGTCAGCAAAGAGACAGAGTTTGTGTTGAACCCCACCTACCTCTAGGCCTCGTATATCTGGATCTGCTCTAATCAAAAAGGGCTAAAGGTTCAATTACAAGGATGAAGAGTATCGGTGAGAGTGGGCATCCCTGTCGAATATCCCAAGCAATCAGGAAGGATGTTGATTTGTGTCCCAAGTAATGGATTTGGGCAGAGGGAATACTATATAAGGAAGAAATCCAAGTCAGGAAGTGAGGACCAAATCCCCAACGACGCAAAATAAATTCAAAAAAGGACCAGAAAACAGTGTCAAAGCTTTTCTAATATCTAAGGAGAGGAAATGTGGGAATTTTGTGAGTATGGGCAATGTGGGAGAGGAGTCACATGACATATATTATCACCTGCTTGCCGGGATGGGATGAAACTGTGAGCCAATTATTGGATTCTAGCGGGTAGAAAGGATTTTGGTGAGAAGCCTAATATCAATATTAACCATTTCAATACCGGGCAATTTTACACCTTCCTGCCCAGGCCATTTTTCAGGTCTCAGCGCTCTCACACTTTGAATGACAATTGCGCGGTCATACAACACTGTACCCAAACTAAAATTTTATCATTTTCTTCACACAACTAGAGCTTTCTTTTGGTGGTATTTAATCACCGCTGGGGTTTTTATTTCTTGCTAAATTAACAAAGACCAAAAATTTTGAAAAAAAAAACACATTTTTCTTTCTGTTATAAAAGTTTACAAATAAATAATTGTTCTGCATAAATTTAGGCCGAGATGTATTCTGCTACATGTCTTTGGTGAAAATAACCCAAATTAGGATGTATTTTTTAGTTTGTAGGAAAGTTATAGAGTTCACAAACTATGGTATAGATCTTAATATTGATCAATCCTGAAGTACTGACAGCCAATCTAATTTCTTGAGGTCCAAGAATGTCAGAACAGTACAGATATCCCCCAAATGTCAGGACAGTACAGATATCCCCCAAATGTCAGGACAGTACAGATATCCCCCAAATGTCAGAACAGTACAGATATCCCCCAAATGTCAGAACAGTACAGATATCCTCCAAATGTCAGGACAGTACAGATATCCCCCAAATGACCCCTTTTTGCAGAGTAGACAGTCCGATGTACTTCATAAGAGGCATGGCGAGTTTTTTGAAGTTGTATTTTTTTTCATAATTTTTCGGAAAATGAAAAAATGCAAAAAATTATTTTTACAATTTTTTTTTTACATACTGTCACCAGTGCAGTACAGTGTCATCATATAACTGGCATGGCGGTGATCAGGGACACTGACTGGTGACAGTACAAAAAAAACATTATTTTTAATTTTTTTAAAAAAAATGTATTATTTTTAATTTTTTATTAAATGTTTTCTTTTTTTTGTAAGATTTTTTTCATATTTCACTATGTCTAAAGTAGTACAATATTACCATTGTAACATTGTACTACTTTGAGGAAGTGATCAGTATATATATATTTTTTTACACAATTTGCTTATAGCAAAGAATTACTTTGCTATAAGCAAACATTTACCTGAATGACATCGATTTATTCAGGGTTTTTGTTTTTTTTTGTGCTTAGCTGGTATTTGGCCACAGCTAATCACATGACATGTGCATGTGATCGCTGTGACCATTCACAGCTAGGCACTAGTATACAATGAATGGCATGAATGAAGCCATCCATTGTATACAACTGTCATGTGACCTACTGTGATTGGTCACAGCAGGTCACATGGTACCGGCAACGGGGGCCGGTACTCAGATCTGTCATCGGCCGTGTCCAAGGTACACAGCCGGTGACAGATCATGCCGCTGTGCGGCTCTGCAAGCGCAAACACTGTGCATGTGCGGGAGGACGCCAAATGGCGTCCACCCGGAAATCTACAGCATTTTCCCAGCTGCCATTCGGCTATTGGCCGGGAGGGAAGAGGTTAAGAAGGGAGATTGGCCTATAGTTAGACCAGGCTGAATCATCAGAATGCGGTTTTGGAATCATAGTTATAATGGCCGAGATAGTTTCTGGTTTAAAAGAATGGCCCGACAGTACAGCATTGACAGCATTAGTGAGAACGGGGGAGTAAAGGAGCATATTTCTTGTAATAAGAAGAAGAGAAGCCATCAGGGCCGAAACGCTTTCTAATCTTAAGTTCTTTGATTGCAGACAAGGTTTCAGCTAGAGTGATAGGCTTCTCAAGGGCTTCTAGGTGTTGTGCAGATAAAGTTGGGAAAGCGATTGGCGAGAAGATTTCCAGCGCATGTTTGATCAAAGGGTTCTGTTTTAGAGTATAAGAGTGCCAGATGCTTACAGAAAATGTGAAGTATTCTAGTTGGATTGCTGGTGTAGTCACTGCAGGCAAGTTTGAGGCGAATAGGTTTAGTGGTGTGGTCCAATCTGTGGAGTGAGAAATCTAAGAAGGTATCAGGTTTCAAGGTGTCAGGTGGCGGAGACCCAAAAAAAGAAAAAAAAAGTTCTGCTCCCGATAGAGGCTCACCAGCCTTATGCAGTGTGCCAGGGTGACATCACTGATGTCACATGGGGCGGGTCACTTGGATGATGTCCCCGGCTGGCCCTGCCCCTTACCTATTTAAGAACTGTCACCCTGGCTCACTGCATAAGGCTGGTGAGCCTCCATCAGGAGCAGAACTTTTTTTTTCTTTTTTCGGGTCACCACCACCTGACACCATGATTGACGTTGGATCTACTTCGGGGGACATTTTTTTATTAAAGGACTTGTCAAAGACCCTGTACTGTGGTTTTTTACACTACACTTCGTTTTTTTGTGAATGAGTAGTGGTACCATGTACCGCATACTCATTCACGTAGGGGGGCCAGGATCTGGGGGCCCCCTTATTAAAGGGGGTTTCCAGATTCTGATAAGCCCCCCGCCCGCAGACCCCCACAACCACCGGCCAGGGTTGTGGAGAAGAGGCCCATGTCCCCATCAACATGGGGACAAGGTGCTTTGGGGGTGAGCCCCCCTGCCCGAAAGCACCCCCCCATGTTGAGGGCATGTGGCCTGGTATGGTTCAGGAGGGAGAGCACTCGATCATCCCCCCCTTTCCTGACCTGCTGGGCTGCATGCTCGGATAAGGATCTGGTATGGATTTTGGGGGGACCCCATGCCGTTTTTTTTTTAATTTCGGCGTGGAGTTACCCCTTAATGTCCATGCCATACCAGAAGGGCTTGGTGTGGATGGGAGGGGGGATCCCACACTTTTTTTTTTTACATTTTGGTGTGGAGTTACCCCTTAAGATACATACCAGACCTGAAGAGCTTGGTGTGGATGGGAGAGGGGACCCCATGCTGTTTTTTATTTATTATGGTGCTGGTTTTTAAATGTAATTCTCCCTTTTTTTTCTTCACTATAGCTCAGAAATTTAGCTGTCACTTCCCCTCCCCCCCAGCTAAAAGAGAAAGTTTTCTTGGAATTTATACACCTAAAGGAAACAGTGTTTACTTTGAGTTTAATAAAAGATACAAAGTTTTCTGTAACTTCGGGGAAAGTGACTTCTAAGCTTGTGAACTATAGTGAAGAAAAAAAAAAGGCCTCATTTGCATTTGAAAATCAGCGCCGACATAAACTTTGTATTGCAAAAAAAATTATTAAAAATTGTGTAAACCGAGTCATTATTTTCAATGGATTTTCATTCGTAAACCGAAAATTCCGTTCCCCGAGGTGTTGGTACACCGAGGTACGCCTGTATAAGTATTGCAATCCTTTGTATTGGGATACATAGAACCAACATACATCTGAATTGGTAACATAGCACAACATTTGTGTCACATTGGAGATATCTGGTAGTTACACTGACCTTGCCCAGGGACCTAGGATTGATTCACAGCACAGAAATACAGGCAGGTTTAGTGTTCAACAGCTCTGTGGATTAGTGGTTAGCACTACTGTCTCACAATGCTAGGGTTGTCGGTTTGAATCCCAACCATGGCAATGAATTTGCAAGATCTCTGTGTGACTACCCTAACATACATGTGCTGGTGGCAGCATCTTTGCTTTCTGTCTAAATGATCCCGAGAATGTGAATTAGAATGAGGCCTTGTCTGTTCAAACACCTTTAAAGTAGCACCTTATGTGAATGTCAAAGGATGGGATGAGATAAGGGCCTGGACTAATGATTGATTGGATAATGCTGGTTTGCACTCCACCTCCTTTTGGGAAAGTTTGTCAAACCATGAGAAGAGTGAGCGAAAGAAATGGATTAAAAAATAAAATAAAATAATGGCATGGAGTCCCCCCTCCCCCAAATCCATAACAGACCCTTATCTGAGCATGCGATTTCCATTGTAGTCTATATGTGAAATCGCTACAAAATGCTGAAAAAGTTAGACGAGAACTACTTTTGAAATTGTGCTGCAGCAAATCGCTTACGTTAAGACACTCACATCCACATTCATTAGATCCGATATCAGGTACAATTTCAATTCCCAAATCGCATCTGTAATCGCGCACCCTGGATGCGACTTGGCATGCGATTTGCATGCCATGCGACTTGCAAATCGTATGCCAAGTCGCACCCTATTGTCTGCTATTAGAGCAGTCACATGGGTGCGTTTCCGACACTGATTTCTATAGTAGTACATGTACTACTTTTGTGACGATTTGCATAGATATCTGTGTCAGATGTCTTGCAAATCACAAGGAAATCAGCATCTTCACTGTACGTCGCACAATTTCTAAATCGGCTTTGATGTGACCGCGGTGTAAGGCCTTTTTATGTTTGATTTCCTGAGTGTTTTTCCAATTTATGGGAAATTCCGCATACTAGCAAAAGTGAATTGACATTTTCAGTATTGCATGCGAGATGTGGTCATGTGACTGCCTTAACTCATGCGATTATCTGGAGTGAATTGTGCCCATAGGGCCAAGAAATATTGCCAATAGGGTTCCCTTTCACATCCCTGTTCAATGTTCTGTTGTATGCTGCACAGGTACACGTCACTGTGGCTTTCTTTCTGACTCTGATTTGTGTGGCCTGTATACCAAGGGTTACCGCAGGTGGGAAGAGGATTCATCAGGTGCAAACACTTTCTCTGACCCAATGAATGACAGTGGTGGGTGTGGCCTACCTTATATAAAGAGAAGCAGTAGTGGCTGATTTTTCCTTGTACAGGCCACATTATTTCTGCAAGTCCTTGTCTGTGGTGGTTTGGGGGGGGGAGATATTGTGGTGAATTGCCCCAGGCCACACTCACGTTGTGTTTTGATGTGGGCTGTAAATTCTTCTTGTTCTTCCTTCTAAGGTGTGTTTGTGTGTTATTGTACAATGATTGTGTTTATTATCTTTGTATTGTAATCCTAACACATGTCCATTGCTCTGCTCTGCCAAGTTTGCTTTATTTAGAATGAAATGCAGTTTTCAGACAAACATGGTGAGAAATGTATATGTGGGGGATTTGGGGAGGCGGGAGGTGTTTTTATTTTGGCACGTATGTATTTTTATATTGATATTTTGATCTGCAGCTTGTTTTGTGAATAAGCCCAAGTGATTCATATTAACCGTTTGTTTCCTGCTGTAACCTGTGAAAGCACAGTTCATTAGAAGTATAATCTTTTAAATTGTAAGCTCTTATGAGCAGGACCGTTCTATTTTAGCAACATCAATCCTGTGGGGTTTTTTTTTCACCAAGATATTGAATGTAGCTTTTTGTTGCTGTCCAAATAAATGTGGAATGTGTATTTGATCAATAAACATTTGTAGTATGTATTTTTTGGGGGGGATTATTTCATGTTCTAGTTGAATGTTGCACAGTGGCTAAATGGTTAGCACTTCCACCTGGCAGTACTAGGGTCATTGGTTCAAATCCCAGCCACAGCACCTCCTGCCTGGAGTTTGCATGTTCTGCCTGTGTTTCCTCCAGGTACTCCGGTTTCCTCCCACACTCTAAAGACATGCTGGTAGGTTAATTGGATCCTGTCAAAAGTGGCCCTAGTATATGTTTGAATGTAAGTTAGGGCTCTTAGTATGCCCCTTGAGGGTTAGGGACTGATGTAAATTTACCACATCTATATGTAAAGCACTGCGTAAATTGACAGCGCTATATAAGTATCTGAAATGTACTCGCACCCCTAACACTTATTTTTGCTAGCTATATAATATGCCGAAATCTTCCTTGTTAGAGCGCACATGTGCAAGTATGTCCAAACTAACAAACCAAAAGCCCTCTATTGCACCACAAGACCATGTTATGTACCAATGAATAGGTCGTGTTCAATGTGCAGCTAGCTATTCTTTTTCTACAATCCTCTTAACAGTAATAAATTGGGCCCCCGATTTATGTTGACTTTGGGCCTTTACTGGCAAATATATATTCACCAATGTCATATACTCAGTATAGCTACAAGCATACATTCACCAATGTCATATACACAGTAGAGCTGCAAGCATACATTCACCAATGTCATATACACAGTAGAGCTGCAAGCATACATTCACCAATGTCATATACACAGTAAAGCTGCAAGCATACATTCACCAATGTCATATACACAGTATAGCTGCAAGCATACATTCACCAATGTCATATACACAGTATAGCTGCAAGCATACATTCACCAATGTCATATACACAGTAGAGCTGCAAGCATACATTTCCCAATGTCATATACACAGTATAGCTGCAAGCATACATTCACCAATGCCAAATCCACAATAGAACTGCAAACATATTTGCAAATGTCATATACACAATGGAGCCGCATGTAAAATTGCTATGGTGCACAAATAAACACCAAGACGGCTGTTGGAGGAGGCGCTAGAGCAGCTGTCATACCGGAAATACGTCATGACGTTGGCGGAAGGACGTTTGCACACACCCGGAAGTGGTAGTGGGGAGTGTGAGTGGATGGGAGTGTAGTTAGGAGGCTTTAGTGGTCTATTTTTTAGTTTTGTGAATTGTTCTTTTGTGGAATTCCAGACCACATCTGGACATGGCGAGATCGCTGTTCTCCACCGAGGAGCTGATCCTCATTGGCCGGGGAAACATTACTAATTGTTGTATTTTCAGTTGAAAACATGTCCAATTCCAAGATCCAATGAGGTACATAGCAGAGGTTCAAGGTTCTTCCTAACTATACAGGTGGCACAGACACAAGCATACACCCAGGGCCACTGTTAGATATCACGGAGCCCCGTACAGCATACCTGACAGCCCCCCACCGCCAGAGAAAATATCCAAATTATATTTATGGTAAAAATACACTAAAAACATTATTAATGGACATAATCCCAACCATATTCCTGTGAAATCTAAATGATAAAACTGTACTGAGTTCATAAATAAAGCTGTGTGTAATGGAGGTCTTGGGGCTCATTCACATGGGTGCTGTGGCCTGTAGAGTGGAAATCAGTGGTTGGTTTTTGTGGCTATCGCCGTTTGCAGGCAACCTATGTTACACTATGGAAATGCTGCAGGTCATAATTTAACAAGCATATGGGTGCAGGTGTACAGCCCTGAACACAGACAGTGAGCATTCAGGGCCACTTCCCCACGCCTGCACACCTGTCAGATGACAACCTGTGTTCATACAGCTGCTGTGTCCCCATAGTGTAACAGGTGTCTCCAGCCACATGAACAACCCCCTCATTCATGCTGTACAGGACAGAGGACCTGGGTGAATGGGGCATTTTTTACTTTTTTTTCCTCAGCTCATTAATTTCAATAGGCTGCCTAATGTGTGGGAACATGCAGGAATACTGCAGGCATGTTATTGTAAAAGTGTGTTGCACCTAACCGCACAGTAGTGTGGTGCCATGCGTTTTGGTGGCTGTGAATGCTTCTGTGTTTACTAGACACGTGGAGGTGCAATTAAGTTTTCATCATGGTACCTGCGCACATCTGCAGAGGGCATTGCATTTCTTTGCTGTGCTGGAAAATGTGTGTTCTTGCATGCGTTTCTGCACAACAAATGGTGTGAACAAGTCCTAAGGGCCGGTTCACACTATAGAAATAGTCTAGATGTGTTCCTGATGTGTTTTTGCATGCACTTTTTGATGCATGTTTAGCGTGTTCCAGAGCATTTTGGATGCATTTTTGATGTGTTCCACTGCATTTTGGATGCGTTTTTTGTGTGTTCCAGTGCAGTTTGGATGCATTTTTGACGTGTTCCAGTGCATTTTTTATGCATTCCAGTTAATTTTTTTCCCCTCTCTTTTTCTAAAATTTAATTAAGGACATGTGTGTTTTAGTGCGTTCCAGGGACGTTTTACCGCATTCCAGTACAGTTCTATGCATAAACAATGCAGCCTGTTTGACTTTTTTGGCAGCATCTGCAACGCACTGGAACTGCAAGCGCTGATGTGAACTATGACATTGACAACCATATAACCTTCTTTCTGTGCGTTTTGGATGCAAAAAAAGCAACTGAAACACATGTAGTGTGAACTGACCCTAAAGGTTATTATAGGTCAGGGAACGGGACTGACCAGGGATTGTGAATTCAATCAGACTAGAGGTGAGATACAATCAGCAATCGTATAATAATGTGAGATCTGAGCTGGAGGTGATAGGAAATGAGACACATTACCAAGATCAATAAATAGATACAGACAAAGAGTGGGGCGGGGATATATAGATTGGCAGATGGAACAGGTGATGACAGGGGGGGTGGGGGAAGGGAACAGGTGATGACAGGGGGGGTGGGGGAGGGAACAGGTGATGACAGGGGGGGTGGGGGAGGGAACAGGTGATGACAGGGGGGTGGGGGAGGGGGACAGGTGATGACAGGGGGGTGGGGAACAGGTGATGACAGGGGGGTGGGGGACAGGTGATGACAGGGGGGAACAAGTTGTATAAGGAGACAGGTTTAAGGGCTCGTTCACACGTGACTTTATTTCTAACTCTCGCCATACGCCCCCATGGCATTGGACAGGTGTTTGGGATGAGTTTTTTATGCTCCTCAAATGCTCCCCAAACGCCCTATGTGCGGTTTTGAGGCATGTGATAAGCATTTACCAAGCGTTAAAACTGTGCCACAAATGCCTGTAATGATGGTAAATAGTATTGATGCTCCGAAAATGCATCGCAACCGCACCGCAAACGTCTGCCAGGCATTTGAGGAGCGGCACCATAGACTTGAATGGGAGGCTTCAACTCCTCCTGACTCGACATGAGGCACCAGTTTTGCCATGACGCAATGCTAACGCTTCAGTGTGAACAGCACTGTGTGCTGCCATGTGCAGAATTTTCATAGGCGTTTGAGAAGCGTAAAAAATGCTTCCCAAACGCCTGTCTGACGCCTACTGACAAAGCTAGTGTGAACATAGCCTTAGAGAAGAGAAACAAAGTTGTAATGAAATATAAACAGAAAGAAAATTGAAAGTTTCAAACTTGTCAGAAGAACAGGACGCAGGTAAGAGTCACTCCCTTTCCACTTTCTAGTCAGTAGCCAAAATCTTAATTGATTAATCTATATTGCTGGCACTGACAGAACCCTGGAAATTGATCTCCATATTTTGGGCATTCACAAATATCAAGGAGCTTACAATCTAATGCAGGCCATACACGGGTTGAAAATCGGCCAAAAAAAAAATCAGCCAATTTTTGCACCATTAGTGGGTTAGTTGGTCGGCTGTTTTTCGGGGTTTTGGCACATTTTTTTTTATCAGCAAAGTTGGAAAATTTTGCGGCTGATTTTGACGATCGGCTGATTATCCCGGCAATGATGAGCAAATCGGCTGATCGTTTTACTGATAAAAAATCTGCGCATGGGCCGTGACCTGCAAGAAGAAGAAAAAGAGGAAGAAGAAGAAGAAGAATTCCAGTCTGCTATTACATTATACATGAAAATGCTTGTGGTTGCAACAATATATCTATTTGTATCCAAATAAAAACATCTGTATCTGAAATGGATACAAATGGATATAAATGTTGCAACAGCAAGACTTTTCATGTAAAATATAATAGCGGAGCTCACTGCAAGAGACAGAAGTAAAAATGCCAGCCGTAGACGGGACGAAAATCGGCCGATTTTTTTTTTACCCTTGGTGGTAATGTCGGCCAATTGGATGACTGATATATTTTTGTTTTTTAAAAAACAACTGGTTTTTGACATATACTAGGCCCAATTAACCTAACAGTATGTCTTTGGAGTGTTGGCAGAAACACACCCGTGCAGAGAAAGCATGCAAACTGGGATGCAGACAGGTGCAGCCATGACTGGGATTAGAACCCATGACCCAAGTGCTGTAAGTTCTGAGGTCTAACCACTAAGCCACTGTAGGAGACACAGTTTGAGCTGCAATGTAGAATAGTTACATTGTTTACAAATAATGATAAAGCGAGCGCTGGTCAAATATAAAATGGTATTACACAATATAAATATAAATCTAGGTATAGATATGAAGGTAGCAGCTAGCACTCAGGGTATTGGCAACAGTCCCAGAATAGAAATATGTTACAGTAATAGTGCAGCGCTATAAATGCATGTTATCAATCATAAACGCATGTAAAGTCAACAAAGTGCAAATAAGTGCAATAATGATGTAAAATGGTAAATGGTGCTAAAAAAAGTTCATATAATCATTCCTGAATAATGGAATGTCCTTGGTGTGAGAGTACCAACTCAGAGAGTGCCTATGAATGGCACGTGTGGTTTATCCGTGACGGACAGTAGTGCATGGACTCGTGAAAGGTAATCCACCCTTGTGACGGGTGTCCACTCACCATAACAAAAGTATTAATGTGCATGGGTTATACACATCACACATCTGGGGGTGCAGCGGTATGCTGGCAACTATGGGTTAGTCATCCATCCATCCATCCGGGTGGGTGCCAAAATGGTCCTGGGGAGGAATTAGCTCAGCCACAGGAGCCAGAAAGGTGCTTAATAGTGTAGTACTTTATTATAATGGTCTTGAGTAACAATTTAAAATATCCACGTGGAGTAAATAAAAATAATAGCAAAGTGAGTACCAAGATGGCAGATGCTGCTCAATGGCGGTGACATGGCATCAGCAATAGGGCTCCACCCAATGCATTTCGTGTACCAACACGTCCTATTGGTGTACCCTGAGGACGTGCTGGTACAGGAAATACATTGAATGGAGCTCTATTGATGACGCCACGCCACCGCCATTGAGGAGCGTCTGCCATACTGTCCGTCATGGATAAACCGTCTGCACTACTGTCCATCATAGATAAATCACACCTGCCATTCATAGGCACCCTCTGAGTTGGTACTCTCACACCAAGGACATTCCATTATTCAGGAATGAGTATATGAACTTATTTTAGCACCATTTACCAGTTTACATCATTATCGCATGCGTTTATGATTGATCACTTGCATTTATAGCGCTGCACTATTACTGTAACATAGAATAGTTACATGATTAAAGAGAATGCAGAGATATAATTATATTAGGAAATTAGAACTAGATACTGAGATATAAGTGTGAAAATGTTTGACATTTGAAAATAGAATAACATTCATTAGGAAATGCATTAGTTGTCTGATCATTTTGGAGAAACAGCAAAAAAAAAAAAAAAAATATAGGTGTACTTTTTACTTTAAATTCTAAGTATTCTCATATACAAATATATATGCAAACAGAAAAACGGCAATGGGAAAAAGCCTGCAGTTGTGTGCCATCTAGTGAACATATCCGGTATTGCACCTAAAAATGTGCCAAACGCGATTCTACATTTACTAACAGGAAAGAGTCTACAAAGTAGACGCCTTTCAGAAGACTGACAGGTCTAGATTGATTGAATTTAGTCTGCCTGAATGTTCAGCATCTGCTGGTAGACTCAATTCTTAGTAAATCAGGGCCATGATGTCTAATTAAAGAGAACCCGTCACCACAAAATGCGATCATATGGGGGATATTAGTTCCTTATATGTTGGCATTACAGTGAAAAAATGAAAGGTGCACCCAAACACCTAAAACCCCGCCCCCTAATCATTGAGTTCCCACATACATACTAACCAATATTCCACCTGTGCCTACATACAAGATCATGGATTGTACCACACATTACATCACGCCATGCATGCCGGAGTGAGAGCAATCCTTCTCCATCCATTATTCAGGGTCACCTCTACACTGAGGACCTGGAAAGGCTTTTATAGCGCCCCCTAGGGGCCATTTCTGAGGACAAAGTTTGTCATGGTTTCATCATCACACCATTGTAGGGCTGGGCGTGTTAGGTATCTAGTTACTCAGCACAACCTCCTTTGTTTCCTGTTTTTGGGTAAAATATTGCATTTGTTCACTAGATGACACTAATTCCTATAAAACGTTGCGCCATCTAATGGCGGAATGCACATTTTCAGCTGTAAATGAATGGTTGGTTTATTATTGCTGCTTGGATGACCTTCTATCCTTCAGTGTGTTCTGTACTCACAAGTGATGAGGATGACCTCAGTGATGGAGATGAATCCATGCCTGATGAAGGGAACTAAGGGCTCCACTTATAGACCATTCATTGGACGGAAGAGACAAGTGTCCATCCAGACATTACAAATTCTGGACCTATGTGATTTAACACAGTGATTTCCTTTGATTGTCAGCTCCATCTAGTGGTCATAATGCAGTATTTTCCTGAAATACCTTCATCAGTAAAAGTCACAGAATATGAAATGATGGTCCCTATTTGGAGCCAATGATCATATGAAATAAAATGTGGCCAAAAGATGTCACAGCCGGGTGAATGCCGGTCACATTTATTAAACTTTTATTTAATAGATCTATAAGTGTTTGTGAAATCTCCCACCACAAAATGTACTCAGCCAATCACAGGGCAGGACTCCATTTTTATTCTTCTCCTGCCATCAATGGCCAACCCGGTCCCACACTTCATCCATGTCTTTGGGGACCTCTGATCTCCTTATGAACTGTTTCTTCCATGATGAAGATCAGCCATGGAGTATATCTGAGGTGTATATCAGGGTGTGCTTCTTCCCCACATGAGAGCTGGGATGTCCAGCAACATTCATCTAGAAGACATTTCCCGCACTCAAGGCACTAATACACCTCCAGGGTTGTGTGGGATCCCTTATGTACAGGAAGACAGGACATCAGTGAGGAACATTTCCCTCACTCAGGACAGGAAAGTGGCTTCTCCCCCGTGTGAGATCTCTGATGTCTGTGAAGATGGGACTTCTGTGAAAAATGTTTTCCACACTCAGGACAGGAATATGGCTTCTCCCCCGTGTGAGATCTCTGATGCCTGGAAAGATGGGCCTTCTGTGAAAAATGTTTTCCACACTCAAGACAAGAATATGGCTTCTCCCCCGTGTGAGATCTCTGATGACTGGAAAGATGGGACTTATCTGAAAAACATTTCCCACACTCAGGACAGGAATATGGCTTCTCCACCGTGTGAGATCTCTGATGTGTGTAAAGACTGGTCTTGTCTGAGAAACATTTCCCGCACTCAGGACAGGAATATGGCTTCTCCATGTGAGATCTCTGATGTGTGTGAAGATTGAACTTCTGTGAAAAACATTTCCCGCACTCATGACAGGAATACGGCTTCTCCCCCGTGTGAGATCTCCGATGTGTGTAAAGACTGGAATTGTTTGAGAAACATTTCCCACACTCAGGACAGGAATATGGCTTTTCCCCCGTGTGAGATCTTTGATGTGTATTAAGATAGGACTTACGTGAAAAACATTTCCCACACTCAGGACAGGAATATGGCTTATCCCCCGTGTGAGATCTGTGATGTTTGCAAAGATCGGATTTCTGTGAAAAACATTTCCCGCACTCAAGACAAGAATATGGCTTCTCCCCCGTGTGAGACCTCTGATGAATTACAAAGTATCTTTTTGTTGCAAAACATTTCCCGCACTCAGGACAGGAAAGTGAATTCTCCCCCGTGTGAGATCTATAATGTAGAAGAAGATTACGATTTCTTGAAAAACATTTCCCGCACTCAGCACAGGAAAACAGCTTCTCCCCCGTGTGAGTTCGCTGATGTACAAGAAGATCACAGTTCCTTGGAAAACATTTCCCGCAGTCATGGCAGAAATACGGCTTCTCCCCCGTGTGAGATTTCTGATGTAATTGAAGTATAGATTTCTTTGAAAAACATTTACCACACTCAGAACAGGAATATGGCTTCACCCCTGTGTGAGATCGCTGATGTATTTCAAGATTGGTCTTAGCTGAAAAACATTTCCCACACTCAGGACAGGAATATGGCTTTTCCCCTGTGTGAGATCTCTGATGTAGATTAAGACTGCACTTCTTTGAAAAGCATTTCCCGCACTCAGGACAGGTATATGACTTCTCTCCTGTGTGAGTTCTGATATGCACCTTAAGAGTATATTTTAAATGGAAACACTTCCCGCACTCAGAACAGAAATATGGCTTCTCACTCGTGTGAAATCTTTTATGCCTATCAAGACCGGATTTAGAACTGAAACTTTTCCCGCACTCAGTACAGGTATATGGTTTCTCCCCCGTGTGAGATCTTTTGTGCACATTAAGACCAGATTTACAATGGAAACCTTTCCCGCACTCAGTACAGGAGAATCTCTTCCCTGTTGGAAGGTCGGCCCGGTCCCGCACAGTCTGAGGTTCCTCAGGATACGAGGAATCCGATGGTCCATCTACACTGGGTGGTGCCGGATGGACATTGGAGGGAGCCGGGTTTTCTCCTGGACTATACTGTGTGATGTCCTCATCTTCTACTTTCCAGTCTGGAGACAAAGTGAGACAATCCTCGGAGGTTTTCCTCATCTCCCGGCCATGGACTAAAATACAAAGACAAAGAGGATTACTAGACAGGAGCTGATTGGTTCCCCCAAACCAGGACTCCGCCCACATCAGGCAGCTTGGTCTTTGAGGAGCTTACAATTCCACCCTCAAGGGAACTAGGAAATGGCTCCTCTGATCTCCTACCAGGTCATTTCTTTATTCATGGACCTTAGTCAGAGAGTGAGGAAACAACCAGAACTGTCTTTTATAGGAGGGACAGTGATGAGGGGATTATAGGACGAGGGTCCCCACCCCCTCTATCACTCATCGCCATCTTCACAACACAAGAAGTACTGCACTTCCTTATTTACTCCATGATTTAGTCATGAAGAACAGCGGGGCTGAGCCCCACCAGAGGTCAGAGAGTGAGGATGGGGGGAGAACAACCAAGATGAAGACTGGACTGATCCTGAAGACCACCATCATTGGGGTATTGACTCCTCCCTCATTATCACTTTCTGTTTAACCACTTCCCTCCCGCAATGTACTGTGGCCGGGCAGCAGCTACAGGAAAAACGATGTACCCGTACGGAATGAAGATCACTATGTCATCACATGATCACTATGTAAGCAAAGCTGTTATGAATCAATCTCATTCATAACAGCTCTGCTTCTCTTTCTAGTGAGCTTAGATTGGTCCACAGTTGTCACATGATACATGGGGCCAATCTCAGTACCCTGTACCATGTGACCAGCTGCAGCCAATCACAGATCATTATCCTGAGCTGTCAAAACTTACCTCATTGATGACAGTGGATGAATGAGTTTGGTTCTGACAGCAAGCTTTGCATTGCCAGCACTAGTGTTCAGCCCCTCCACTGTTCTTCACAGAAGATTTGTACCAATTGTGGGCCAAGGCAATTTATACACCACAATACATGGCCGCCCCCCAAATTCAGCTCTTGTCACACAATTCACATGGAACTCTATCACCGTTTATGAAATTAAAACGTTTTTGGGCCGAACCCTCAACATGGACATTACAGAAAAGAATGAATTGCAGTCATATTGGTCCGCAGACCCGATTCATCGTATGTCCGTGTTCTCTGCTGGTACATATATGTCCAACATGGACCAGCAATGTACTGGAACGTCGCTGGACTTGGAGTGGTTATACCGGGAGGATGCTTGCAGCTACAGGCATCATTCTAGTGCTGGTTTATTAGCTGGTGGGCGGCTTTCATGTAAAAGTAATCCTAGTGGCCAATTAGCTGCAGAATTGTTTTTACAAGCAGTGGGGAGGGATACCCTTCCCCCTCCTGCCGCCTTCCACAGTTTTCTGGGGCTCTCCTGTCTCACAGGGGAATCCAAGAATGCAGCCAGAAGTTCTGCCAGCTGACCATAGAGCCGATCACAGACCAGAATGGCTCCAATCATCTCTAAAGTCTAAGAATTCGGAAGCTACGAGCATTTCATCCCTTCAGTTGCGCAGGATATAAACAGCGCCATTTGTAAATTGGGAAAGCATCTGATCACACTGATCTTGGTGAGATTAGATAATGTAAGGGCAGAGGAGATATCCAGAGTCTGATAGACCCCAGATTTCTCAGAAAAGAATCTATGACAATGCCCATTGAAGTTATCGGGGATATTTGCATTCCCTGTGATAGCATTAAAAGTGATTTAAAAAAAAAGAAAAGAAAAGAAAAAGGGACAGTTTAAAAATAATTTAAAAAAATCAAAATAACTAAAGAAAAAGAACAAAAAGAAAGCACCTTGCCCCCCCGCGCACACATGTAAACAGCGGTTGCACCATACATGTGAGGTATCGCCACGAACATCAGATCAAGGCAGTAATTCTAACACTAGACCTGCTGCGTAAATATAAATTGGTGACTTGCATTGCCTATCGATTATAAAAATGTATGTCATTTGTTGCCATTGCACGGGCATGCACGATTTTAAAGCATGTCGTGTTTGGTATCTAATCACTCGGCACAACATCATCTTTTATATTGTATCAAATAATTGGGCAATATATTTTTTTTTGTGCATTAATATTCTAAAAAGTGCATTTTTCCCAAAAGATTTGCGTTCGAAAAGTCACTGCGCTAATACTGTGTGGCGGAAAACATTTCAACTCCCACGTTTTTACTCTCTAGGGCCTCTGCTTTAAAAAATATATAATGTTTGGGGGTTCAAAGTAATTTTCTAGCAAAAAAAATGTTTTTCATGTGAACAAAAAGTGTCAGAAAAGTCTTGGTCTTGAAGAGTGGGTGATGTGGGACATAAGCTTCTAATGTTGGCCCTGAAATCCCAGGATAGTAGAAGCCCCACCCCCTCCAAATGACCCCTTTTTGGAAAGTAGACACCCCAAGGTATATTTGCTAAGAGGCATGGTGAGAGTTTTGCAGATCTCATTTGTTGCCACAAGTTTTTGGAAAATGAAGAAAGAAAACAAAAATCTATTTTTTCTTTTTCAAAACGTGACAAAAATGTTATCTGTAACATACTCACCATGCCTCTTATCAAATTCCTTGGGGTGTCTTCTTTCCAAAAAGGATTCATTTGGGGGGTTGGTGCTATCCTGGGTTTTTAAAGCCTCCAAAACTGTGATACGTAGTGGGGATGTGATATGAGAAAATATGCCCTTTGAAAGCCTGAAGGTGGCCATTGGATTTTGGGGGCTTGTATGTGGCTAGGCTGCCAAAAAGTCTCTCACATGTGGTACCCCCATACTCAGTAAAAGTAGCAGATTGTATTTTGGGGTGTAATTCCACATATACCCATGGCTTGTGTGAGCAATATATCATTAAAGTGACAACTTTATGTAAAAAAGAAAAAAATTGTCATTTTCAAAAAATTTGTGGCAAAAAATAAAATGTCCCATGGACTCAACATGCTTCTCTGCAAATTCCTTGTGGTGTCTACTTTCCAAAAAGGGGTAATTTGGGGTTGATTTTACTGCCCTGATATTTTAGCACCTCAATAAATGTGATGAGCAGTCAGAAAGTAAAAGCTGTAAATTCCAATATCTATACCAGTTTGTAGACGCTATAACTTTCACACAAACCATTGAACATACGCGTATTGGGACTGTTTTTTCCAAAGACATGGAGCAGAATACATTTTGGCCTAAATATTTTTATTAACTTTGAGTTTATTGGATTTTTTTATAACTAAAAGTGAAAAATACAGTTTTTTTTCCCCAAAATGTTTGGTCTTTTTTTGTTTCTAGCGCAAAAAGAAAAAACTGCAAAGGTGATCAAATACAACCAAAAGAAAGCTCTATTTGTGTGAAAAAAAATGACAAATTTTGTTTGGGTGCAGCATTGCATGACTGTGCAATTACCAGTTGAAATAACGCAGTGCCCAACAGCAAAAAATGGCCAGGTAAGGAAGGGGAGTAAAGCCTCTGGAGGGCAAGTAGTTAAGACCCGCCCTTTTTCTGACACTTTTTGCTTACATGTAAAAATCCTAATTTTTGCTACAAAATTACTTATAACCCCCAAATATAACATTTTATAGCAGAGGTCCTGTCAGGAGCCGCCACGATCCGTGGCTCGGCGCAGTGTGCCTGTTCACGCTAGTGTACGGGCACTAGGTCCTGGCCGGCTGCGGTGAAGACGGAACCCGCGTATGCGCACTAGGAGCCGCGGGTGCGCGCCTTGCACCAATGACAGAGCAGGGCGCAGTATTTAAATGGTGGTTTTGCTAATTTTTTATGTCACATGATATTTGCTCAGGCGTTTTTTTTAATGCTATTTTTGGGGGGAAAATATGCTTTATTGAATTTTAATGCACACAAACACAATAAAGTACCCAGTTTTGTTGGAACAATATAAAATAATATGGTGCTGCACCAAGTAAATAGATACCAAACAAGCCACGCTTTAAAATTGTGCACTCTTATGGAATTGTGCAAAACTATGGTAATAATTTTTACTGTTTCTTTCATTCTTTTTTTATCACTTTTCATGCTATCACAAGGAATGTAAACATCACTTGTGACAGCAATAGGCAGGGACATGCACTTTTTATGAAGAGATCTGCGGTCTATAACACCCCATATGTCTCCTCTGCCCTAAAAGCATCTGATCACACCACCACTTGTACACTGTAACAGATGGTGGGATACTGGTACAATGACAGATGTTTATGTGCACTTGTACACTGTGACAGATGTTGGTGGGACACTGCTACAATGACAGATGTTTATGTGCACTTGTACACTGTGACAGATGTTGGTGGGATACTGGTACAATGACAGATGTTTATGTGCACTTGTACACTGTGACAGATGTTGGTGGGACACTGCTACAATGACAGATGTTTATGTGCACTTGTACACTGTGACAGATGTTGGTGGGATACTGGTACAATGACAGATGTTTATGTGCACTTGTACACTGTGACAGATGTTGGTGGGACACTGCTACAATGACAGATGTTTATGTGCACTTGTATACTGTGACAGATGTTGGTGGGACACTGCTACAATGACAGATGTTTATGTGAACTTGTATACTGTGACAGATGTTGGTGGGACACTGCTACAATGACAGATGTTTATGTGCACTTGTACACTGTGACAGATGTTGGTGAGACACTGGTACAATGACAGATGTTTATGTGCACTTGTATACTGTGACAGATGTTGGTGGGATACTGCTACAATGACAGATGTTTATGTGCACTTGGATACTGTGACAGATGTTGGTGGGACACTGGTACAATGACAGATGTTTATGTGCACTTGGATACTGTGACAGATGTTGGTGGGACACTGGTACAATGACAGATGTTTATGTGCACCTGTATACTGTGACAGATGTTGGTGGGACACTGGTACAATGACAGGTGTTTATGTGCACTTGTATACTGTGACAGATGATGGTGGGACACTGGTACAATGACAGGTGTTTATGTGCACTTGTATACTGTGACAGATGTTAATGGTTCACTAGTGACAATGACAGATGTTGATATTTCAATGAGACAATATTGCAGATGTTGATGGGACACTGGTACGCTGTTACATATGTTTTTTTAGACACTGTTAGTGATGTTGATGTGCACTGTGGACAGGGACAGATATTGATGTGCACTGTGGACAGGGACAGATGTTGGTGTGCACTGTGGACAGGGACAGATGTTGATGCGCACTATGGACAGGGACAGACGTTGATGTGCACTGTGGACAGGGACAGACCTTGATGTGCACTGAGGACAGGGAGAGATGTTGGTGTGCACTGAGGACAGGGACAGACCTTGATGTACACTGAGGATAGGGAGAGACGTTGGTGTGTACTGTGGACAGGGACAGATATTGATGTGCACTGTGGAGAGGGACAGACGTTGATGTGCACTGTGGACAGGGACAGATATTGATGTGCACTGTGGACAGGGACAGACATTAATGTGCACTGTGGAAAGGGACAGATATTGATGTGCACTGTGGACAGGGACAGATATTGATGTGCACTGTGGACAGGGACAGATGTTGGTGTGCACTGTGGACAGGGACAGATGTTGATGCGCACTGTGGACAGGGACAGATGTTGATGTGCACTGTGGACAGGGACAGACCTTGATGTGCATTGAGGACAGGGAGAGATGTTGGTGTGCACTGCGGACAGGGACAGACCTTGATGTGCGCTGAGGATAGGGAGAGACATTGGTGTGCATTGTGGACAGGGACAGATATTGATGTGCACTGTGGACAGGGACAGACATTGATGTGCACTGTGGACAGGGACAGACGTTGGTGTGCGCCGTGCACAGGGACAGACGTTGGTGTGCGCCGTGCACAGGGACAGACGTTGGTGTGCGCCGTGGACAGGGACAGACGTTGGTGTGCACCGTGGACAGGGACAGACGTTGGTGTGCACCGTGGACAGGGACAGACGTTGGTGTGCACCGTGGACAGGGACAGACATTGGTGTGCACTGTGGACAGGGACAGACGTTGGTGTGCACCGTGGACAGGGACAGACATTGGTGTGCACTGTGGACAGGGACAGACGTTGGTGTGCACCGTGGACAGGGACAGACGTTGGTGTGCACCGTGGACAGGGACAGACATTGGTGTGCACTGTGAACAGGGACAGATGTTGGTGTGCACTGTGGACAGGGACAGATATTGATGTGGACAGGGATAGACATTGATGTGGAAAGGGACAGATGTTGATGTGAACTGTGGACAGGGACAGATGTTGGTGTGCACTGTGGACAGGGACAGATGTTGGTGTGTACTGTGGACAGGGACAGATGTTGATGTGCACTGTGGACAGGGACAGATGTTGTTGTGCACTGTGGACAGGGACAGATGTTGTTGTGCACTGTGGACAGGGACAGATGTTGGTGTGCACTGTGGACAGGGACAGACGTTGGTGTGCACTGTGGACAGGGACAGACGTTGGTGTGCACTGTGGACAGGGACAGACGTTGATGTGCACTGTGGACAGGGACAGACGTTGGTGTGCACTGTGGACAGGGACAGATGGTGGTGTGCACTGTGGACAGGGACAGACGTTGGTGTGCACTGTGGACAGGGACAGATGGTGGTGTGCACTGTGGACAGGGACAGATGTTGGTGTGCACTGTGGACAGGGACATATGTTGGCGTGCACTGTGGACAGGGACAGACGTTGGTGTGTACTGTGGACAGACATTGGTGTGCACTGTGGTCAGGGACAGATGTTGGTGTGCACTGTGGACAGGGACAGATGTTGGTTTGCACTGTGGACAGGGACAGACGTTGGTGTGCACTGTGGACAGGGACAGACGTTGGTGTGCACTGTGGACAGGGACAGACGTTGGTGTGCACTGTGGACAGGGACAGACGTTGGTGTGCACTGTGGACAGGGACAGACGTTGGTGTGCACTGTGGACAGGGACAGACGTTGGTGTGCACTGTGGACAGGGACAGACGTTGGTGTGCACTGTGGACAGGGACAGACGTTGGTGTGCACTGTGGACAGGGACAGACGTTGGTGTGCACTGTGGACAGGGACAGACGTTGGTGTGCACTGTGGACAGGGACAGACGTTGGTGTGCACTGTGGACAGGGACAGACGTTGGTGTGCACTGTGGACAGGGACAGACGTTGATGTGCACTGTGGACAGGGACAGACGTTGGTGTGCACTGTGGACAGGGAAAGACGTTGGTGTGCACTGTGGACAGGGACAGACGTTGGTGTGCACTGTGGACAGGGACAGATGGTGTGCACTGTGGACAGGGACAGACGTTGGTGTGCACTGTGGACAGGGACAGACGTTGGTGTGCACTGTGGACAGGGACAGACGTTGGTGTGCACTGTGGACAGGGACAGACGTTGATGTGCACTGTGGACAGGGACAGATGTTGGTGTGCACTGTGGACAGGGACAGACGTTGGTGTGCACTGTGGACAGACGTTGGTGTGCACTGTGGACAGGGACAGACGTTGGTGTGCACCGTGGACAGGGACAGACGTTGGTGTGCACCGTGGACAGGGACAGACGTTGGTGTGCACCGTGGACAGGGACAGACGTTGGTGTGCACTGTGGACAGGGACAGACGTTGGTGTGCACTGTGGACAGGGACAGATGGTGGTGTGCACTGTGGACAGGGACAGATGTTGGTGTGCACTGTGGACAGGGACATATGTTGGCGTGCACTGTGGACAGGGACAGACGTTGGTGTGTACTGTGGACAGACATTGGTGTGCACTGTGGTCAGGGACAGATGTTGGTGTGCACTGTGGACAGGGACAGATGTTGGTTTGCACTGTGGACAGGGACAGACGTTGGTGTGCACTGTGGACAGGGACAGACGTTGGTGTGCACTGTGGACAGGGACAGACGTTGGTGTGCACTGTGGACAGGGACAGACGTTGGTGTGCACTGTGGACAGGGACAGACGTTGGTGTGCACTGTGGACAGGGACAGACGTTGGTGTGCACTGTGGACAGGGACAGACGTTGGTGTGCACTGTGGACAGGGACAGACGTTGATGTGCACTGTGGACAGGGACAGACGTTGGTGTGCACTGTGGACAGGGACAGACGTTGATGTGCACTGTGGACAGGGACAGACGTTGGTGTGCACTGTGGACAGGGAAAGACGTTGGTGTGCACTGTGGACAGGGACAGATGGTGTGCACTGTGGACAGGGACAGACGTTGGTGTGCACTGTGGACAGGGACAGACGTTGGTGTGCACCGTGGACAGGGACAGACATTGGTGTGCACTGTGGACAGGGACAGACGTTGGTGTGCACCGTGGACAGTGACAGACATTGGTGTGCACTGTGGACAGGGACAGATGTTGGTGTGCACTGTGGACAGGGACAGATGTTGGTGTGCACTGTGGACAGGGACAGATATTGATGTGGACAGGGACAGACATTGATGTGGACAGGGACAGATGTTGATGTGTACTGTGGACAGGGACAGATGTTGGTGTGCACTGTGGACAGGGACAGACGTTGGTGTGCACTGTGGACAGGGACAGATGTTGGTGTGCACCGTGGACAGTGACAGACATTGGTGTGCACTGTGGACAGGGACAGATGTTGATGTGGACAGGGACAGACATTGATGTGGACAGGGACAGACATTGATGTGGACAGGGACAGACATTGATGTGGACAGGGACAGACATTGATGTGGACAGGGACAGATGTTGGTGTGCACTGTGGACAGGGACAGACGTTGGTGTGCACTGTGGACAGGGACAGACGTTGGTGTGCACTGTGGACAGGGACAGACGTTGGTGTGCACTGTGGACAGGGACAGATGTTGGTGTGCACTGTGGACAGGGACAGACGTTGGTGTGCACTGTGGACAGACGTTGGTGTGCACTGTGGACAGGGACAGACGTTGGTGTGCACTGTGGACAGGGACAGACGTTGATGTGCACTGAGGACAGGGACAGATGTTGGTGTGCACTGCGGACAGGGACAGACGTTGGTGTGCACTGTGGACAGGGACAGACGTTGGTGTGCACTGTGGACAGGGACAGACGTTGGTGTGCACTGTGGACAGGGACAGACGTTGGTGTGTACTGTGGACAGGGACAGACGTTGATGTGCACTGTGGATAGGGACAGACGTTGGTGTGCACTGTGGACAGGGACAGACGTTGGTGTGCACTGCGGACAGGGACAGACGTTGGTGTGCACTGCGGACAGGGACAGACGTTGGTGTGCACTGTGGACAGGGACAGATGTTGGTGTGCACTGTGGACATGGACAGACGTTGGTGTGCACTGTGGACAGGGACAGGCGTTGATGTGCACTGAGGACAGGGACAGGGACAGATGTTGATGTGCACTGTGGACAGGGACAGATGTTGGTGTGCACTGTGGACAGGGACAGATGTTGGTGTGCAGTGTGGACAGGGACAGATGTTGGTGTGCACTGTGGACAGGGACAGACGTTGGTGTGCACTGTGGACAGGGACAGACGTTGGTGTGCACTGTGGACAGGGAAAGACGTTGGTGTGCACTGTGGACAGGGACAGACGTTGGTGTGCACTGTGGACAGGGACAGATGGTGTGCACTGTGGACAGGGACAGACGTTGGTGTGCACTGTGGACAGGGACAGACGTTGGTGTGCACTGTGGACAGGGACAGACGTTGGTGTGCACTGTGGACAGGGACAGACGTTGATGTGCACTGTGGACAGGGACAGATGTTGGTGTGCACTGTGGACAGACGTTGGTGTGCACTGTGGACAGGGACAGACGTTGGTGTGCACCGTGGACAGGGACAGACGTTGGTGTGCACCGTGGACAGGGACAGACGTTGGTGTGCACCGTGGACAGGGACAGACGTTGGTGTGCACTGTGGACAGGGACAGACGTTGGTGTGCACTGTGGACAGACGTTGGTGTGCACTGTGGACAGGGACAGACGTTGGTGTGCACCGTGGACAGGGACAGACGTTGGTGTGCACCGTGGACAGGGACAGACGTTGGTGTGCACCGTGGACAGGGACAGACGTTGGTGTGCACCGTGGACAGGGACAGACGTTGGTGTGCACTGTGGACAGGGACAGATGGTGGTGTGCACTGTGGACAGGGACAGATGTTGGTGTGCACTGTGGACAGGGACATATGTTGGCGTGCACTGTGGACAGGGACAGACGTTGGTGTGTACTGTGGACAGACATTGGTGTGCACTGTGGTCAGGGACAGATGTTGGTGTGCACTGTGGACAGGGACAGATGTTGGTTTGCACTGTGGACAGGGACAGACGTTGGTGTGCACTGTGGACAGGGACAGACGTTGGTGTGCACTGTGGACAGGGACAGACGTTGGTGTGCACTGTGGACAGGGACAGACGTTGGTGTGCACTGTGGACAGGGACAGACGTTGGTGTGCACTGTGGACAGGGACAGACGTTGGTGTGCACTGTGGACAGGGACAGACGTTGGTGTGCACTGTGGACAGGGACAGACGTTGGTGTGCACTGTGGACAGGGACAGACGTTGGTGTGCACTGTGGACAGGGACAGACGTTGATGTGCACTGTGGACAGGGACAGACGTTGGTGTGCACTGTGGACAGGGACAGACGTTGGTGTGCACTGTGGACAGGGACAGACGTTGGTGTGCACTGTGGACAGGGACAGACGTTGGTGTGCACTGTGGACAGGGACAGACGTTGGTGTGCACTGTGGACAGGGACAGACGTTGGTGTGCACTGTGGACAGGGACAGACGTTGGTGTGCACCGTGGACAGGGACAGACATTGGTGTGCACTGTGGACAGGGACAGACGTTGGTGTGCACCGTGGACAGTGACAGACATTGGTGTGCACTGTGGACAGGGACAGATGTTGGTGTGCACTGTGGACAGGGACAGATATTGATGTGGACAGGGACAGACATTGATGTGGACAGGGACAGATGTTGATGTGTACTGTGGACAGGGACAGATGTTGGTGTGCACTGTGGACAGGGACAGACGTTGGTGTGCACTGTGGACAGGGACAGATGTTGGTGTGCACCGTGGACAGTGACAGACATTGGTGTGCACTGTGGACAGGGACAGATGTTGGTGTGCACTGTGGACAGGGACAGATATTGATGTGGACAGGGACAGATGTTGATGTGTACTGTGGACAGGGACAGATGTTGGTGTGCACTGTGGACAGGGACAGACATTGATGTGGACAGGGACAGATGTTGATGTGTACTGTGGACAGGGACAGATGTTGGTGTGCACTGTGGACAGGGACAGACGTTGGTGTGCACTGTGGACAGGGACAGACGTTGGTGTGCACTGTGGACAGGGACAGACGTTGGTGTGCACTGTGGACAGGGACAGACGTTGGTGTGCACTGTGGACAGGGACAGACGTTGGTGTGCACTGTGGACAGGGACAGACGTTGGTGTGCACTGTGGACAGGGACAGACGTTGGTGTGTACTGTGGACAGGGACAGACGTTGATGTGCACTGTGGATAGGGACAGACGTTGGTGTGCACTGTGGACAGGGACAGACGTTGGTGTGCACTGCGGACAGGGACAGACGTTGGTGTGCACTGCGGACAGGGACAGACGTTGGTGTGCACTGTGGACAGGGACAGACGTTGGTGTGCACTGTGGACATGGACAGACGTTGGTGTGCACTGTGGACAGGGACAGGCGTTGATGTGCACTGAGGACAGGGACAGGGACAGATGTTGATGTGCACTGTGGACAGGGACAGATGTTGGTGTGCACTGTGGACAGGGACAGATGTTGGTGTGCAGTGTGGACAGGGACAGATGTTGGTGTGCACTGTGGACAGGGACAGACGTTGGTGTGTACTGTGGACAGGGACAGATGTTGGTGTGCACTGTGGACAGGGACAGATGTTGGTGTGCACTGTGGACAGGGACAGATGGTGATGGTGCAGTCTGTGTGATCTCTGTAGCTGAACAATAAAATCCTCACCTACACAGAGATCAGCTGTCACAGGCTGCACCATCCCCCACTCCCCCCGCCTGCACTGAGCTCCTACTCAATGGGAAGAACTGCTACAGAGACACGTGTGTGTTTATATTCTCTGATGGCTGTAATTGGACACAGCAAACATGTGATAGGGAGGGCCAATCAGTGAGTCAATATCCCGACCTGTGATGTGCTATCTTTGAGGGACACAGCCATCTCAGAATCACATTACTGTGTGGACTCGGGGCCTCGTGCAGCACCCGTTCTGAGGGACGTACTGGTCTGTCCACTCAGAGTGAGGAAGCTCCCGCCTAGCCGATTATGTACATTGGCCGGGTTGGAGGAGGATAAGGGTCCAAAGTTAGGGGATGTTATCACATTATTATCACCATGTAAAAGTCTGTGCTCCAATCACATCATCCGATATAAAATGTCCAGCTGGGAGGAAATGGGGGGAACAAAAGAGAATCCATATTATGTGTATATATAGCAGTGGGGGGAGGGGGGAGACCAGAAGTCAGGAGTATGGAATGTACAACATAGAGTATATAGTGCAGGGGTCAGGAGTATGTAATGTACAACATAGAGTATACAGTGCAGGGGTCAGGAGTATGTAATGTACAACAGAGTATATAATGCAGGGGTCAGGAGTATGTAATGTACAACATAGAGTATATAATGCAGGGGTCAGGAGTATGTAATGTACAACATAGAGTATATAGTGCAGGGGTCAGGAGTATGTAATGTACAACACAGAGTATATAGTGCAGGGGTCAGGATGTAATGTACAACATAGAGTATATAGTGCAGGAGTCAGGAGTATGTAATGTACAACATAGAGTATATAGTGCAGGGGTCAGGAGGATGTAATGTACAATATAGAGTATATAGTGCAGGGGTCAGGAGTATGTAATGTACAACATAGAGTATATAGTGCAGGGGTCAGGAGTATGTAATGTACAACATAGAGTATATAGTGCAGGGGTCAGGAGTATGTAATGTACAACAGAGTATATAGTGCAGGGGTCAGGAGTATGTAATGTACAACATAGAGTATATAGTGCAGGGGTCAGGAGTATGTAATGTACAACATAGAGTATATAGTGCAGGGGTCAGGATGTAATGTACAACATAGAGTATATAGTGCAGGGGTCAGGAGTATGTAATGTACAACATAGAGTATATAGTGCAGGGGTCAGGATGTAATGTACAACATAGAGTATATAGTGCAGGAGTCAGGAGTATGTAATGTACAACATAGAGTATATAGTGCAGGGGTCAGGAGGATGTAATGTACAACATAGAGTATATAGTGCAGGGGTCAGGAGTATGTAATGTACAACAGAGTATATAGTGCAGGGGTCAGGAGTATGAAATGTACAATATAGTGTATATAGTGCAGGGGTCAGGAGTATGTAATGTACAACATAGAGTATATAGTGCAGGGGTCAGGAGTATGTAATGTACAACATAGAGTATATAGTGCAGGGGTCAGGAGTATGTAATGTACAACAGAGTATATAGTGCAGGGGTCAGGAGTATGTAATGTACAACATAGAGTATATAGTGCAGGGGTCAGGAGTATGTAATGTACAACATAGAGTATATAGTGCAGGGGTCAGGAGTATGTAATGTACAACATAGAGTATATAGTGCAGGGGTCAGGAGTATGTAATGTACAACAGAGTATATAGTGCAGGGGTCAGGAGTATGTAATGTACAACATAGAGTATATAGTGCAGGGGTCAGGAGTATGTAATGTACAACATAGAGTATATAGTGCAGGGGTCAGGAGTATGTAATGTACAATATAAATTATACAGTGTAAGGGTCAGGACTCATAATATTGGTATTCAGTAATCAGTGGAAGATTAAATGTTTACTGTAGACAAGTTGCAGAGATCCCACACCGCTGCCTCCCATCTCCTGAGACTGCACTCAGTGACTTGGGTCTGAGACACTACAGACATATCCCTCCACCCGGCACAGCCAGCAGACCACAGAGCAAGGAACCCTGGGAGAATTGTTCTGTCAAAGATTTTAATAGACCCGGGCATGGGGAAGGAGACCCAAGACACACCCCAGGTGTCTAGGTCTAGTAACGTCTATGGTGAAATGAACATTTTGCTGCCAGCTGAACCCCAGAACCTCCATAAATCCAGTCTAGATACATAAATTGTGTCTGCAGCACAGAGAAGGAAGATTATCCGAGAGAAATCCAGGAATACAGGACGGGGAACACAGCTCAGGAAAGTGACCAGGGGATTACAGGCTGATATCACCCAGTCCCCGCCCTACTCTGGACCAATCAGTGAGCAGTATGGGTGGAGGAATGGATTTAGTGTTCATGACCCACCTGTGCTGATCTCTGTAGGAGTGTCCTCCTCTATAAATGTCCCCGTTATTCCATCCTCCTCCATAGACTGCTGATCATCCCTCACATACGCCTCTTCTTCTTCTGCTTTCACCTCAAATTCTATATCGATTGGATCTCCACTCTAAATCAAGAAAATGATAAAGAATGTCATCTGTAATTTATAAGCTCACATTAAAAAATCCACAAATTGTCTCCGTGAGTCCATTTTCTAGATACTCTGTCCCACCGACCTTGTAATAGTGAGGGATGGTGTGACCTTCCTGTGTGGAATCCCGGGAATACAGAGGACGGGGACATCTCTCTGGTGGGTTCCTGGTATTAGGTGGCTCCATCATATCCTTGTGTCCTTCTGAAAACTCCTCCATCACTCCATACTCCTCATCCTCCTCTTTATACTCTTCTTTAACATCAATATTATCATCCCCGAAGATTCCACTCTGAAAGATATAATAAAACATTCATTGTAACAAACATGCTGTGTATAAATCACAACTACCAATAATTGTCATCATCTACCTGATGATGGTGAGGGATGGTGTGACCTTCCTGTGTGGAATCCCGGGAATACAGAGGACGGGGACATCTCTCTGGTGGGTTCCTGTAGCTGGATGACTCCACCATGGTGTCCTGGTACAGATCTTTGTGTTCCTTTAGAAGCTCTGACTCCTCCATCCCCCCATCCTCATCCTCCTCCTCTTTTATCTCTTCTTTAACTTCAACTTTAGGATCTCTCAGGTTTCCACTCTGAATATATAATAAAAATGACATCAATGGTAACAATGCAGATAATGTACAGATCCTAATGATACTATCAGTGATTGTTCCTCATCTACCTGATGATGGTGAGGGATGGTGTGACCTTCCTGTTTAGAATCCCGGGAATACAGAGGACGGGGACATCTCTCTGGTGGGTTCCTGGTATTAGGTGGCTCCATCATATCCTTGTGTCCTTCTGAAAACTCCTCCATCACTCCATACTCCTCATCCTCCTCTTTATACTCTTCTTTAACATCAATATTATCATCCCCGAGGATTCCACTCTGAAAGATATAATAAAACATTCATTGTAACAAACATGCTGTGTATAAATCACAACTACCAATAATTGTCCTATGACATCACGCTGACCTCACAGCTCCTCCTCCTAATGTCCCTCCATCCAGAGTCAGAGAATCCTATGACATATAGACTCTGGATGGAGGGACATTTGGATGGAGAGATTTGAGGGGTCCTCTATATGAGGCTCCCATGCAAATCAAATCCTTGTTCCTGGGTGCGTCCTACCTCTCCTAAACTGAAGAGTGACCTTTGACCTTTACCATCCAGAAATCTGTCCGGAATGTGTGGAAGTAAGCTGTCATGTGATCAGATGACGTGCGGAGGAACGGAGTGTAAATAGCAGACAATTGTCTCCAGAGCCCCTAATGGTGGGGATGGATTTGGCGGCGTGCTGGTGCCAAGTTTCCTCCCCCCAGGGTCACTGCAGGTGTGGAGAAAAGCTGTGTAAGAGGATATGGAGGAGAGATGAGGAGGAGATCCAGGAATCAGGAGAAAGGTCAGGGCAAGCAACAGACGAGCGCATCCAAGAGACCAAGCCGGGGTCACTACACAGAAAATCAATCCAAGGAAACAACAGGCAGGACGAGGAATAGCAAGAAGGAGCTGAGAGACAAATGAGAATATTGCTCAGCCAATGGGAGATGATCTCAGCATGACTTCCATCATGAAGGAGATGAGGGGGAGGGGAGGAAGTCACTGAAGGTGACCATAGATCCATGGAAATTATTATTATTATTATTATTATTATTATACAGTATTTATAAAGCGCCAATCGTTCGCTCAGCGCTGTACATTACAAAGGGGGACAGAACATGTGACAGAACAATACCAATACAATGCAAAACATGAGGGGATCGAGGGCCCTGCTCTTTCAAGCTTACAATCTAGGAGGGAGGGGATGGTGGCACAGGAGGAGATAGCTGTGGGGGATGGAGTGGTAGGAAGAGTGGAGGAGGTCGGCAAGTTAGCAGGGGGCGGGGTAGGCTTCCCTGAAGAGATGGGTTTTCAGGGTGCGCCTAAAGGAGAGGAGAGTAGGTGATAATCTGATGGGTTGGGGCAGGGAGTTCCAGAGGATGGGTGACACCCTGGAGAAGTCCTGGAGGCGGGCATGGGAGGAGGAGACCAGGGAACTAAAGAGAAGGAGGTCTTGTGAGGAGCGGAGTGTGCGTGCTGGGTGGTACTTGGATATTAGGTCAGTGATGTAGTTCGGGGCAGTATGGTGGACAGCTTTGTACGTCAGAGTTAGGATTTTGAATTTGATCCGTTGCGCAATCGGAAGCCAGTGGAGGGATTGGCAGAGGGGGGTGGCGGAAACGGAGCGGTTGGAAAGGTGAATGAGTCTGGCAGCCGTATTCAGGATGGACTGAAGCGGGGATAGCCAGCGGCGAGGCAGGCCAGTCCAGTTGCAGTAGTCGAGTCGCGATATGATGAGGGAGTGGATGAGCTGTTTAGTGGTTTCTGGAGTTAGGAACGTGCGGATTTTGGCGATGTTGCGGAGGTGGAGTCTGCACGAGTTAGTTAAAGAGTGGACTTGGGGCTGGAAGGATAGGTTGGAGTCCAAAATGACACCAAGTACTCTGGCCTGCGGGGCGGGTTTGATGGTGGCGTTGTTGGACATGATGGAGAAGTCAATGGGGGGTGGTGTCCGGGCTGGAGGGAAGACAAGAAACTCGGTTTTGGAGAGGTTGAGTTTAAGGAAGTGGAGCGACATCCAGTCTGATATGTCGCTCAACAGGTGTGTGATTCGGGCGGAGACCGAGGGGGTGAGGTGGGGGGTTGAGAGATAGATTTGTGTGTCGTCGGCATAGAGGTGGTAGTTGAAGCCGTGAGAGTGTATGAGTTGGCCAAGGGAGGAGGTGTAGATGGAGAAGAGAAGGGGCCCGAGGACAGAGCCTTGAGGGACCCCAACAGAGAGGGGGAGTGAGAGGGAGGTGGTGGCATTATAGGTAACGCTGAAAGAGCGTTGTGACAGGTAGGATGAGAGCCAGGAGAGAGCAGAATCTCTGAGGCCGAGGGAGTGTAGTTTTTTGAGGAGGAGGGGGTGGTCGACTGTGTCAAAGGCCGCAGAGAGGTCAAGGAGTAGGAGCACTGAATAGTGGCTATTAGCTTTGGCGGTTAGCAGGTTGTTGGAGAGTTTGAGTAAGGCAGTTTCGGTGGAGTGTAGGGGACGGAAGCCGGACTGCAGGGGATCGAGGAGGTTGTTGTCGTTGAGGTGAGAGCATAGGCGGGCGTAGACTAGGCGCTCGAGGAGTTTAGATGTAAATGGGAGCAGGGAGATGGGTCTGAGGTTGTTCGGGTCATTGGGGTCCAGGGAGGGCTTTTTAAGTATGGGGGTGATGTGTGCATGTTTCAGAGGGGAAGGGAAAGTGCCGGAGGAGAGGGAGAGATTGAAGATGTGGGTGAGGGAGCGTAGGATGGAGGGGGAGAGAGGTTGTAGGAGTTGTGTGGGGATAGGGTCAAGGGGGCAGGTGGTGAGGCGGGCATCAGAGAGGATCTTGGAGACTTCTTCGATGGTAGTAAGGTCAAAGGTGCAGAGTGTTGGGGGAGCTTCAGTATGAGGAATGTAGGGTGGGGTGGGAGAGGAGGTCAGAGCAGTGGTGGGGCCGTGGGAGAGGGGTGTGGAGGGGGTAGCTGAGTGAGGGGGAAGGGGGTTGGAGGGAGTTTGAGCAGCGACGAAGTCCCTGTGGGTTATGTCGAGGGGGAGGGGGGATGAGGGGGTAGCTGTGTGAGAGGGGACGGGTTGAGAAGGCGTGTGAGTTGCGGCAATGTCCTTGCGAATTGTGTCAATCTTGTTTTTGAAGTGATTGGCAATCTCAAGGGCAGTGAGTGAGGTGCTGGGTGGAGGTGGGGGTGGCGAGAGTAGAGAGTTGAAGGTGGAGAAGAGTCGGCGAGGATTGGAGGAGAGGGCCTTGATGAGGGTCAGGAAGTAGGCTTGTTTGGCAGTATGGAGGGAGGAGGTGTAGGTGTGGAAGGCAGATTTGTATCGGGTGAAGGCTTGTTGGGATTTGGTTTTGCGCCATAGTCGCTCCAGGGCACGACTGTGTCGTTTGAGGGTTTTGGTGTGATCAGTCTGCCAGGGCTGGAGCGGTCGGGGTCTGATGTTGCGTGTGGTTAAAGGCGCTAGTGAGTCAAGGGCTGTTGACAGTGCATTGTTGTAGGCGGTCATAGCCAAGTCGGGGCAGGACAGGGGGAGGATGCGGTCATGGAGTTGATCAGCTGCGGAGTGGAGGGAGGCAGGGTTAAGGTTGCGGAGGTTACGACTGGTAGTAGTGAGACATTTGGAAGGGTAGGCATTGGAGGATGAGGAGATAGAGAAAGTAATCAGGTTGTGGTCAGAGAGAGGGAAGGGGGTGTTAGTGAGGTTGTGGGGAGCGGAGCGGTTGGAGAAGACAAGATCAAGGATATTACCGTCGGAGTGGGTGGTGGATTGTATGCACTGTGCAAGTGCAAAGGAGGAGGTTAGGTGGAGGAGACGGGCTGTGTCTGGGTTGTCGAGGTTGACAGGGATGTTGAAATCCCCAAGGATGATAGTGGGTAGCTCAGAGGAGAGGAAGAAGGGTAGCCAGGAGGAGAAGTCATCCAGGAAGCGGGGTATGGATCCAGGAGGCCGGTATATCACAGCAATCTTCAGGGGGGTTGGGGAGAATAGTCGGACGCAGTGGGCCTCGAAGGAGGAGAAGGATAGGGAGGGGGGGTTTGGGAGGACTCGGAAGGTGCTCAGCGGTGACAGGAGCAGGCCAACCCCACCACCTTTACGACCGTTGGGCCTGGGTGAGTGGGTCCAGGTGAGACCGCCGTAGGAGAGTGCAGCAGGGGAGGTAGAGTCAGTGGGCTGGATCCAGGTTTCTGTGATCGCTAGGAGGTTGAGGGAGCGGGAAACAAAGAGGTCGTGGATGGCGGTAAGCTTGTTGCACACCGATCGGGCGTTCAGGAGTGCACATGAAAACGGGGGGGGAGATTTTAGGGAGCAGGGGGACAGATACTAAGTTGCGGGGGTTGCGGCAGGACGTGGAGGCGGGAGGGTTTTGTGCGGGTGAGGGAGGTGGTGGAGGGCCAGGATTCGGGGAGATGTCCCCCGCGGTTATGAGGAGGAGAAGGGTGAGAAAGGTGGCATGGGAGCGGGATGTGCAGGAGCGTGAGAAACTACTAGTGGAGGTGTTGGGGTCAGTGGGAGAGCGGAGTAATAGGAGGAGGTGGTGGGTGCCATAGAGGGGCGAAGGAAGCAGTGAGGGCACAATATACAAATGTTTGGGAGGAGCAGAGGGATATAGTGAATGGATTTTGGGAACAGAGGAGAGGAAAATGAGAATGAGGAGTGGAAGAGGCATTTTGGGGAGGTGATGAAAGCAATAGTAGGGAGATGATAGCAATGAGGGGGAGATGTACAAGTTTTGGGGTGGAGCAGAGGGGTAAAGAAATGAGATTTGTGAACAGAGGATAGTAATATGAAGAGCAGAAGAGGGGTGTATTATATAAAAGGTACACGGAGTGGGACTCAGGTATGTAAGAGATGTTTCCCAGGGTGTTTCCTTGCAGTCTGTCCAGCGTGCAGTAGAGTTTCTTGCTGTTGTTGTGTCTTCCTGCTGCTTAAGAAATTCAGCTGGTTCAGCAGGGATCGCTCACATTTCCATCCATGTGTGGCCACTGCCGGATAAAAGCCACTCCCCCAGCGGCTGCAGCCAATAGCTTCAGTGCTGATCTGTGTATTCTGAGAGCGGAGGAGTCCCCCCATTGTCAGAATACAAGAGTGCCGTGGGGAGGATTCCCCCATCCACCTCCAATGTGTGGATGGGGGAATTGCTTCAGTTTTTATGGTCATTCCGCTGGCTGAACGATAAAACTGAACCATGTAGGCCAGCTTTGGGGGCAAATATATTATCATCAACTCCTCCCCCTGAAGGGGTTCATCTACATATTACCTCCTCTGCTGCCAGATCCAGGAACATCTCCTCTCTACTTCCTCATTCATGGAACTTCCTGTCTATACCTGACATCACTTCCTGTCTGTACCTGACATCACTTCCTGTCTTCCATAGAGACTTCCTGTCTGGGTAGAAGTGAGATCCCCACCTTGTGGAGCTCAAAGGAACTGCAGCCCCGAGAAGCGTCTGGTAGTGTGACCCGGCCTTGTGCTGGGTGTGTATGGACTGTAGATCCTTATAGAGGGGTCACCTCCACTCCCACCAAGGGGGACAGAAATATATGACTGCTCGGGGGAGGGATTTTGGCCCCTTTGATTCTGCAGTAAAATTGATTGCAGATTTAGTCCTGTAGAACATCTGGTATATGGATACAAAGCCCCCCAGCTCAGAGTGAAGGGTGGAAATGGCTCCTGACCCCCAGATTTGGGCAATGATATCATCACTATCTCCTTCCCTTCCCTTATTGTGGATGATAGGTCAGGGAGTTGTCATTCAGTGAGTTGTGTTGTCACATTTGGTCATCAGATTTGTTTTTTTTGGTGGTCATTAGACTTCATGCTAGACATTGATCTACATCATGGGACTTTTTTAAAACTATTTTTACAATCTTTTTTTTTGTGATTGAGTAGGATCCCTTCCCTTTCCTGGCCTGGCCAGCATGCTCAGATAAGGGTCTGGTATAAAATGTTGGCAGGACCTTCAGGAACATATCTCAGATACTCTCTGTAAGGTGACCATAGACATAGAGGACACCAGCAATGGTTGGATGTAACATCCCCTGTAAAGGTGGCATTAATATTATACAGTATTTATATAGCACTAAAAGGTGTGCTCAGCGCTGTACATTATAGTGGGAACAGTACATGAGACAATACAGTAACAAAACAAAACACGAGGGGTTCAAGGGCCCTGCTCTTTCGAGCTTACAATCTAGGATGTGACAGATATTCCTGGAATTCAATGTTCAGTATTACAGATACAGTGTTCTCTTCATTTAGTGGTCAGTAGAAGACAAATGGTCACAATTTATAAATCTGAATAGTCGGCTCTGGAGTGGAGCCTGAAGATTGGAGGAATGAACACCTAGATGGCAATAATGATCTGACATCCCTGTAGACATAGATACGGATGAATGATCTGTCACCTTGCTGGCCAAACGGAGTTGAGCACCGTCATGGGTCAGGCACCACCCTGTGAGGATGTACCAGAGCTAACTAGGAAAGCTAGTAAGAGCCCATGGGTTATCTGGTACTAGAGATGGCCATTCTGGGGGAGGGTGCCACGACAGAATGGACACTTGCAGTCACTGGAAAAAAAAAAAAGAGACAGGGTGGGACACTGCAAAGAACAGAGCAGCTGCCCCGTGTCCATCCATGTGGTAAGGGAATCCCCAAGAGTCTCCAGGAAGTACTTTAGCCCTACCAAGAACATACTAGAGATGAGGAAGGGTTCTTTCAGGACTTTGAACACCAATGCAAGCTGCTGGAAGTACCTCCCATGGACTGGACCTGCCATATGGTAGGGCTGCTAGATGAAGGGTCCGCTGAGGCCTATCACATGATGGATCCCCTAAAGAAATGCAGCTATGAGTACATAAAAAGGGCAGGGATGGACGCGGTATCACACAGTCTTATTGGGCCCAGTTTTAGACTACCCCTCACCTCCTAGAGACCTCTTTCAAAATATTCATGCATAAGCTGTCTTTAGAGTGTCACTGATCACTGACAGGGGAGAAAGGGACCTCCCCCGAGGAAATTATTCACATGATCCAGAAGGAGAAGTTCTTGTTCATGTCCCCCTGAGCTCCAACAGTGGGTGTATGAAAGGAAACCCATCACCCTAGAGGAAGCAACAGCCTTAGGAGATGAGGCCCTCATGATTAATCTTCAATGGAAGAAGACAGCTGCTGAGGTACCCCGAGTTCCCAGGATTCCCAGCCCCACATTTGTGCCCTCTATGCCTCCCCACTGCTGGATGACAATCCAGTTCCCCCTCAGCAGGCCCCCAGGCCTACTATAGAGAGACTCTGCTTTGGCTGCCCTGCTAAGAAACCTCTCCCAAGTCGGTGCACTGTGGATATGTACCAAGCTTCTGAGGAAATGCCACTCCTACCCCAGCCCTCTGGTCACCCTTGGACCGCACACACTACAGATGTGGACAACCCAGGCATCTCCAGGCCAGATGCCCAAGAAGCTTCCACCCTCCCCAGACTCAAAACACTTGCCCTGATCCCAGTGTAGTGCTGGTGCCAGGAGGAGAGAGCCTTTCACCATCTCAAAGTGAATGGATGCCTCCAACAACAACCAGCACCCTTCTAGGAGTCTACAGAGTCCAGCCACTTACCCCAAGCTACCCTGAGATAAGACAGCAGCAGTTACAGGAGGTCTGAATAGATGAATGAAAAGTAATTGGTTTCATGATACAGGCACCTTACTGACCATCGTGGATCGCTGTCTGGTGAATCTGATTGGATGGCTTTTCTATTGAACTAGTGGGGGAGGGTGCCATGAGACATCGCTCAAAGGCCTTTTTTCTTCTGGATTATGAACTTTGTTCTGCTGGGGTTATGGCAGGACTTCCTGCCTACATTCTCCTAGGGAACAACCTGAGAGAACTTAATTGTCAGTTTCTAGGGAGTGTGATCCAGAGCCACTCTCTGGGAGTAGAGAAAAAATCTAAGACAGGCTTGATGCAAATTCATCAAGGATCTACCCCATTAACTATGTAAAGGTTCGGGGCAATCCCACCAATGCCCCAAGGTTTAGAGGAGGATCTCTTGGTTTGCAAAACAGGTGGAGACATAAAGGAAGAGCACCCCATCCCAGATGTTGTAGATGGAGACAGCGGGGTCACAAACTAATTGTCCCAAGAGTTGTAGAGAGATGTCTGACTCCACAGCTGCAGTTTGGTGGAGTGGTAATGTAAGTAGATCAAACTATCCTCCCAGCACTTCAAATGTGTCCCTAAGCCAAACGCTTCCATACCCCAATGTGATTTCCTGCTGGAATGAGTTTTAGCAACCACGTGGCCCTCAGTTTAAAGGCTTAACTCCTTGTCTGCCTGGATCCCTGCCCTGTGCTTGACTCAACCCACTTGTCTGCCCAGTTCCCTGTCCTGTGCTGGACTCAACCACTTGTCTGCCCGGATTCCTGCCCTGTCTGCTGGAGTTGACCCTTGCTGCACCCTACCCTGGTCTGCCTGGATCCCTGCCTTATGTGCTGGACTTACACGCTGCTACGCTGTACTCTGGTCTGCCTGGATCCCTGCCCTGTGGGCTGGACTTACACGCTGCTACGTTGTACTCTGGTCTGCCTGGATCCCTGCCTTATGTGCTGGACTTACACCCTGCTATGCTGTACTCTGGTCTGCCTGGATCCCTGCCTTATGTGCTGGACTTACATGCTGCTACGTTGTACTCTGGTCTGCCTGGATCCCTGCCCGGTGGGCTGGGTACATTCCCCTTGCCATACCATCTGGTGTACTGGTTCACCATTTTGCTTGGCCATCCTACATGGACTGTTTGGTATTACATTGTTACCAGGTGGACAATTTGGGGCGAGGGTGTGTGGCCCTATGCACCAATTAATAAATATAAAATGTCACCTTTATTAGGATTTTTACATAAAATGTATTTACTGAACAATATTTCATTCAAAACCTTATAAACTGGAATGCACTGCACTACAATCTCATAACTGAATTCCTGACAATTAATAGCCAGTAGACCCATCCCTTGCATCCAAATGGGTGTCAGCACCAAGCCAAGTTAGATTACATAGTATTTTTAGATGACACTGTTGTGGCTAAAACAATTGTGGTTTGATCATATACCTATCAGGAAGGATGCATATACTCCACTATAGAAATGAAGTTCCCCCAGGAAAGAACTCAATAGGTTATATGATCTATCTCACTACAGATATGTAATACGGGTACACTCATCCAGGGGCCTCAATACCAGCCTCTAATGGACAAGCCCCATACATCACCATATCCAGTCAAAAATACCTCAGTATCTTGAGGAATGCAAAGAATGAACTAACATGTGTAGTGCAAACCACTAAAAAGGGAGTAGGTACCATGTGCATTCAAGAAGTTCTCCAAAACGACCCCCCAAAAAAAGGAAAGAATTCTACGTTTTGCTCCAACTACAGAGCTTCATCAGGAGTATGGAGAATTAAAATCAGATCAGGTAGTGGTAAGAAACTGTACTCAATATCACAGCAAGAAATGGCACCTATTGTTTGTTTTACCCCCTATATATAGAAGTATTGGCCATCAAAATGGCTGCCACGTGCGTGACGTTGTGACATCACAGTGTACATCTGTCATCACGCATGCGCGTTGTCGTGGCTTCTCACAGATTACAATAATCTGGGAGGTAATGTATTCTGCTGTTCCACTCCAGAAATTTCCCATTAATACATCACTAGTTGAGAACCTTGTTTATAGTTCATACCAATATATAGCATGTTATGGGGTCAATGCAAACAAAACAGCAGAGTCCCTCATCAGTCCTAATAAAGGTTCCATTTTATATGTATTATTGGCTGATTGGTGTGTAGGGACACGTACCCTCGCCCAGTATAGAGTTGTTGGTTGCCAAATATGATGATTTATAATTAAGGCTTAGTAAAATACTTGAACCTGGTGGACTATTTAGTTGTGCCGTGTCTTGTTACCCATACTGTGCCCTCACGTTCCCCAGTAAACCCCCGTATGTTGGTGTCATGGTATGGGAGCCTGCCAATTATTAATCCCCTTATTAATGCCTTGTATCACATGCCCTCAGCGTCCTGCTGTGTATTGTTCCAATTGTCCCCTGTCTCACTAGGCCAAATGGCCTAATTCAAATCACCCTGGGCCCCCCTCCCGGCCAGTTGGCTGGGAGCTCTCTGCACACCTCCCAGCTTGCTTTTCATCTATGCAGACATCATCTCTGCCTCCCAGGATGTCCCTGTCACCAGCCTGATTCTCCCTGAGGTCTAGTATTCCCTTTCCCCCCCCTGGTTGCCAAGGCGACCGGGGAGCATCCTGCAGCAGTTTAAGAGGCGGATGCTGGGAGCTCCTATTCATTCCGTTGGGCAGTCATCAAAGGATCTCAAGCTTCGGCAAGACCTTTGTGCCTAGACTCTGCAAGTCTACTCCCCAGCCTCACAGAGACCCCACAGGAGGGAAGAGACAACCAGAGAAAGCCTGCCTGCAATTGCGAGAGACCCCACAGAAGGGGGAGAGACTACCACAGCCCGTCTGCCAGAGGCCACCCGCCTGATCCGGACTCCACAGGTACCTGCGTTCTGCTTCTACCCCTGGGAGACCAGGCACCCTGTTGGATCTGTGAGTACCTGCTTCCCCACTGTTACCTGAACTGTTGCGGTGGTGACTCCTCGCACCCCTCTCCTGTGTCGGACTACCCCTGTTACAGGGACACCCCCTTGGCTCTCCTAGTGGACTATAAGTGGATGGGGCCCCCTCGTTACCCTCTAGTGGCAAATCCACCCTCTCTGCCACCCCCCGTATTGAAGGACTGCCGTCTGTTTGTCTCAATAAAGCTTTGTGCATCTGCCATCCACTCTGTGTGTTCTGTCCTGCCTTTCCTCCGTCACAGTTGGGCTTTGTGTCCCCGCCTCCGTGTGCTCTCTCTGCACTCCTAGTTTATCACATAAATGAATGATTATTTGTTGATCATTTATCATTGAGCTCTATATGGGGGTTTCCCATTATGTGTGACTCAGGTCTGGTGTCTTAGATATATTTAGACTTTTCATTTCTTTGCTGTTTTGCACAATTGAATGAATTGATTATTTGTTAAAGGGACAGCGCACCTAATCATGTAAAACATTTGCAGTGTTTGCAGCTTCTCATGTGATAGAATTCATATTTACCTTCTTCTTTATACACGAAGCGTGAGGTACAGACCTGTATTTGTGATGCCAAGGAAAGCAGATTACTCCATAATCACACTGGAATAGGAGGATAGGGGCCCCTAGAGGTAGCAGTGATACCCTATAGGTGATCAGAGCCCCAAAAGGAGACATTGACCCCCACCTCTCTGCCCTCTAGTAGGCATAAGGCCTGTGGCCCCATATAGTGGGACTGATGATAGAGTGATCCTGGTCAGCTGAGGGGGCCCTGTGCACTGGTTACCCCAGGTGATCACCCACCCAGCCTGTCAGTGCTCACCGCTGCCCCCATCAGTAAGGAGTATGCATGTGTTGCCCCCAGGTACCTCTTGTGGCCAGTCATTGTGTCTACCAGTAGGAGTCTTCCAGGCTGCAACCATGTACATCTGGGGTGTCTGTGAGGGAGAACACTGCCAGCTGCTTACAGCACTGAGACTCTCCATGAATACTCTGCATGCATTGCTGAGCCACCTGACATGGACACAGGCAGTGCCTCACTCCTGACGTCCACCCGCCACACTGCACATGCACAGACAAGGATCAACACTTAGAGTGGGGGGGAGAGAAAGAACACTGACTCCTCCCAGTTGATGCCAAAAGTCCCCTGGGCCACCCTGAGCACCACTTCCACTATAGAGACCTCCAGCAGTCCAGAAGGCACCGAACAAAGCAAGAGTGTAGCTCCATCTGCTGGCCATAATGTAGTAATAGTACCGCAGAGCCTCGTTATTGCCACTAGATGGAGCTGATGATCATAGGAAACCACTATATGAAATGAAATACAGCCAATATTCATCATGACTATGTAAATGTGTGTCATATTCATTCTACAATTACAAAAATAGACCTCTATGTGTTTGTGAAATCTCCCACCACAAAATGTACTCATCCAATCACAGGGCAGGACTCCATTTTTATTCTTCTGCTGCTATCAATAGCCAACCCGGTCCCACACTTCATCCATGTCTTTGGGGACCTCTGATCTCCTTATGAATTGTTTCTTCCATGATGAAGATCAGCCATGGAGTATATCTGAGGTGTATATCAGGGTGTGCTTCTTCCCCACATGAGAGCTGGGATGTCCAGCAACATTCATCTAGAAGACATTTCCCGCACTCAAGGCACTAATATACCTCCAGGGTTGTGTGGGACCCCTGATGTACAGGAAGACAGGACTTCAGTGAGGAACATTTCCCTCACTCAGGACAGGAATGTGGCTTCTCCCTCATGTGCAATCTCTGATGTTTGGAAAGGCTGCATTTCACTGAGAAACATTTCCCACACATAGAACAGGAATATGGCTTCTCCCCAGTGTGAGATCTCTGATGTTTGTCAAGACTGGATTTCTCTGAAAAACATTTCCCACACTCAGGACAGGAATATGGTTTTTCCCCCGTGTGAGATCTCTGATGTGTGTAAAGATGAGACTTCTGTGAAAAACATTTCCCGCACTCAGGACAGCAATAAGGCTTCTCCCCCGTGTGAGAACTCTGATGATTGACAATATCTGTTTTTGTTGCAAAACATTTTCCACACTCAGGACAGGAAAGTGGCTTCTCTCCCGTGTGAGATCTCTGATGCCTGTATAAACTAGACAACTGTGAAAAACATTTCCCGCACTCAAGACAGGAAAGTGGCTTCTCCCCCATGTGTGATCTCTGATGTCTGTAAAAATTGGATGTCTGTGAAAAACATTTCCCGCACTCAGGACAGGAATATGGTTTTTCTCCCGTGTGAGATCTTTTATGCCTAGTTAGGTGGGATTTAAAATGGAAACGCTTCCCGCACTCAGTACAGGAAAAGATCTTCCTTGTTGGAAAGCAGACCCGGTCCCACACAGTCTGAGGTTCCTCAGGATACGAGGAATCCGATGGTCCATCTACACTGGGTGGTGCCGGATGGACATTGGAGGGAGCCGGGTTTTCTCCTGGACTATACTGTGTGATGTCCTCATCTTCTACTTTCCAGTCTGGAGACAAAGTGAGACAATCCTCTGAGGTTTTCCTCATCTCCCGGCCATGGACTAAAATACAAAGACAAAGAGGATTACTAGACCGGAGCTGATTGGTTCCCCCAAACCAGGACTCCGCCCACATCAGGCTGCTTGGTCTCTGAGGAGCTTACAATTCCACCCTCAAGGGAACTAGGAAATGGCTCCTCTGATCACCTACCAGGTCATTTCTTTATTCATGGACCTTAGTCAGAGAGTGAGGAAACAACCAGAACTGTCTTTTATAGGAGGAACAGTGATGAGGGGATTATAGGACGAGGGTCCCCACCCCCTCTATCACTCATCACCATCTTCCCAACACAAGAAGTACTGCACTTCCTTATTTAGTCCATGATTTAGTCATGAAGAACAGCAGGGCTGAGCCCCACCAGAGGTCAGAGAGTGAGGATGGGGGGAGAACAACCAAGATGAAGACTGGACTGATCCTGAAGTCAGGAGTATGTAATGTACAACATAGAGTATATAGTGCAGGGGTCAGGAGTATGTAATGTACAACATAGAGTATATAGTGCAGGGGTCAGGAGTATGTAATGTACAATATAAATTATACAGTGTAAGGGTCAGGATTCATAATATTGGTATTCAGTAATAAGTAGAAGCTTAAATGTTTACTGTAGACAAGTTGCAGAGATCCCACACCGCTGCCTCCCATCTCCTGAGACTGCACTCAGTGACTTGAGTCTGAGATACTACAGACATATCCCTCCACCCGGCACAGCCAGCAGACCACAGAGCAAGGAACCCTGGGAGAAATGTTCTGGCAGAGATCTTACTAGACCCGTGCATGGAGAAGAATACCCAACTCACATGTCCCATGGGCCTAGGTAGAGCTACACCTACACTGACCAATCAGTGAGCAGTATGGGTGGAGGAATGGATTTAGTGTTCATGACCCACCTGTGCTGATCTCTGTAGGAGTGTCCTCCTCTATAAATGTCCCCGTTATTCCATCCTCCTCCATAGACTGCTGATCATCCCTCACATACGCCTCTTCTTCTTCTGCTTTCACCTCAACTTTTATAGCTATCAGATCTTCACCCTAAACCAAGAAAATTAGAAATTTAACCAAAAATATATAAATATAAGATTTATGATTGTGACATCACATAAAAAAATCCACACATTGTCTCCACAAGTCCATGTTCTAGATGCTCCATCCCACCAACCTTGTAATAGTGAGGGATGGTGTGACCTTCCTGTGTGGAATCCCGGGAATACAGAGGACGGGGACATCTCTCTGGAGGGTTCCTGGTATTAGGTGGCTCCATCATATCCTTGTGTCCTTCTGAAAACTCCTCCATCACTCCATACTCCTCATCCTCCTCTTTATACTCTTCTTTAACATCAATATTCTCATCCCCGAGGATTCCACTCTGAAAGATATAATAAAACATTCATTGTAACAAACATGCTGTGTATAAATCACAACTACCAATAATTGTCATCATCTACCTGATGATGGTGAGGGATGGTGTGACCTTCCTGTGTGGAATCCCGGGAATACAGAGGACGGGGACATCTCTCTGGTGGGTTCCCATGACTGGATCCATCTGTAGGAAACACACACACTGACTGAATCCATTGTTTCTATGTGTTTATCAGATGATGGGGGATCTAGGTGGATCCTCCGTACTGCTCTCTCCTTTACAATAAAGTCTCCTCTTACCCGGTGATGTGAGGGGCGGCTGATTGTCCATCATGACGTCCTTGTAGAGATCCTTGTGTCCTTCTAAATACTCCCACTCCTCCATGGAGAAATAGACAGTGACACCCTGACACCTTATAGGAACCTGACACACACAATGATACAGTCACCATCCAGACACATCCCTTGTCTGTTACTGGAGAATGTCCCAGAATTCCCGGCACCGCTCACCTCTCCTGTCAGCAGCTCCATCATCTTCTTGGTGACTTCTAGAATCTTCTGCATGTTGTGTCTCTCAGGGTTTAGGGAGTCACATGGAGGCACTGTGATGGTCATATGATCACCTGACTTCAGAAGAGGAAATCTCTGTATTGAGGAACCAATAGGAATATCATGTTAGAATCCCAGAATCCTCCTCACCTCTCCGGTCAGGTCTGTGTTTTATTAATAGAGATGAGAGTGATGTCATGTGACCTCCCAGAATCCTCCTCACCTCTCCGGTCAGGTCTGTGTTTTATTAATAGAGATGAGAGTGATGTCATGTGATCTCCCAGAATCCTCCTCACCTCTCTGGTCAGGTCTGCATTTTATTAATAGAGATAAGAGTGATGTCATGTGACCTCCCAGAATCCTCCTCACCTCTCCGGTCAGCAGGTAGATGATCTCCAGGGTGAGGTTTAGTATCTTCTCAGTCATGTGACTCCGGTCCTCCTCCATCCTCATTGGTGCCATCATGTGATCTATACAGGTCTCCTTGTAGACGGATAACTTTGGGAAATGAAAGTAAGAATGATTTGGATGGTATTGGTCACACAATAATAGGATGTGGATGTGAGGGGGGAATAGGAGGGTTGATGGACATTGAAGAATTACTCCCCCCATGGGAAGACATTTAGTCTGGACTGTTTAGGGTTTACTAAATTTTCAAGGTCCCGGGACCCTCTTGGTCTGCTGCATCAGAAATCCCCTTTTCTCTGTTGGGTTTGTTTGGTCTCTGAACTGGTTTTGATGAGTTTTAGATCTGCAGACAAGGAATGATAAATCTGATCCTTCCTATGCCTTGTTTGCTCTGAGGCAGTGCTGTGAGGTCAATGTCGGGTCATCATGATGTCCAGGAAGGGGAACTTGCTGGTCGGAATTGCTCTATAATCAGGATAATTGGCAGAACTCCGGCTGCAAGGCTCTAATCTCCAGCAGCCTGCTGACTGACAGGAGTGATGTCACTGTCACTCTCTGCAGTAAGAGAAGGGATTGGGTAGCAGGAGGATGGTGCTAGTGGAGTAGAGAGCTGTGGGGGAGGAGTCTGTTCTCATCTCTTCTATGTGTGGGTAGGAGGAGGACAGCAGGGGGAAGGGTTTAATCTCTTAGTTGTCAAGTATTCTGAAATTTCCAGGACATTGTACAGAGTGGCAGTGGATTTTTCTGGCTCTGAATTCTAGTACCGGGCACTGCCAGATTCTGTGGTATGGGAAGGTATTGGACTGTCCACTCATTAAGCATTAATACTATGCAAACAGACCTCCCCAAGGACCAAGTGTCCTTCTTTGTTCTTTTTTGTGTCTTGACCAGTGAGATGGTGAGGTGAAGACTTCCTACACATGCTGGCAGGAGTTCTTTAAGGAGGTCAGAAAAGTAAGTGAAGGTGGGGTGGGAGGACCATCAGAGACCAAGAGTTCCTATGAGCCCTAAAGCCCCCTCTTACCTCAGAGCCTTGCAGCCTGAATACCCCCTCAGAGGCCCCCACAGTCCTTCAGCCCCACTAACCTCTCAGAGTTGTTCAGCCCTATTACTTCCTAACAGGCTCCCAAAGTTCTTCAGCTACTCCTCCACCTCAGAGGTCCCAGAGTCCTTCAGATGCAGCAACCTTCACAGGATCCAGAGTTCTTTATTCCCACTACCTCCTCAGAGACCCCTCAGCTCCTCTACTTCCCTCAGACCCCTCAGTATTTCCCTCCCTCTGACACCAATGATGGAACATATTCTTCATGGCCGGCTGGGGAATGTTTTCTTCCTCCTGAGCAGCAATGTAAGGGGCTCTGTGCTCCATACTCCTGACCCCGGCACTCCATCATTGTGTTGGCTGCATAGTGTAATGATTGCCCATTGGCTGCCTGTGTAGTGTCATCATTGCCCTTTGTAGGCCATGTATGGTCAGGATGGTCCTTGTCTTGTCTATTTATTGTCAGTGCTGTTTGTTTAGAGGACCATATTACTAGAATTTATCTCCACAATGAGGAGAATGTTCCGGCCCCGGAAGTGGGGGAATGTTCTGCCCCTGAAGGGGTTCATCTGGGTTCCCACACTATATATGTGTGTATCATCATCTGCTGGAGATAAAAGACGTCACAGTGACTATGGAGGAAGAGGACAGGCATGACTGTGGAGGAAGAGGACGGACATGACTACGGAGGAAGAGGACGGACGTGACCACGGAGGAAGAGGACGGACGTGACCACGGAGGAAGAGGACGGACGTGGCCACGGAGGAAGAGGACGGACGTGACCACGGAGGAAGAGGACGGACGTGGCCACGGAGGAAAAGGACGGACGTGGCCATGGAGGAAGAGGACGGACGTGGCCATGGAGGAAGAGGACGGACGTGGCTATGGAGGAAGAGGACGGACATGACAGGGATTACTGGGTGTAAATAGGAAATAACATCTTATTACCTCCTCTGCTGCTACTTCTGGTAACGTCTATTTTATACTTCAAAACCACCTGGAACTTCCTGCCTGACATCACTTCCTGTCTGTCTTCCATAGAGAAGTCCTGCCTGGGAAGAAGTGAGATCACCACCTTGTGGAGCTCAGAGGAACTGCAGCCGTGAGAAATATCTGTAAGGCTCTGTTCACAGCTTTGTAGTTTGCTTTTTGTTCTTTTTGCAGTGCTTTTCACAGTTCATTTTTAGTTTTTTATGAGTTTTTGATATGTTTGTAAGGGAGAATGTCACCAGCACACCGAGGATCACCAATATGGGTCCAAAAGTTTTAATGAACGATCACATAGTTACAGCAAGGCAATGTTTCAGAGTCTCGCAGGATCCCTTCATCAGGCATGTGACGGAGGAGTCATGCGAGTCTCTGAAACATTGCCTTGCTGTACCTATGTGATCGTTCATTAAAACTGTTGGCCCCATATTGGTGATCCTCGGTGTGCTGGTGACATTCTCCCTCGCTGATTCTGTCCGGTTCCAGCCGACGGTCGCTGCAGCACCCACTTATACACACAGCCATTTTTGATGCAGGAACAAGTGCGTTTGGATTGTACATTTGCACTTTTTATACGTCTTTGATACCTTTAAGGTGCAATTTGCAGTTTTTTTCAGTTTTCAAAGTGGAATTTTTTTTTTCGGCTGGGCAGAATAAAAATGAAAAAATGCACAACCATGCAATCAAAGAAATTCTCCATTGAACTCTATTGTAAAAAATTGCTGCATTTTGCTTTTTAAAAAGTCCCGGACCCTTTCCAAAAACACAGCAGCTCAAAAAAGCCTAGATGTGAACATGGCCCATAGGAAACCATGTTAAGTTGTTGTGCGATTCTGAAAATAAAAAGTACTAACATACACGTTGGTGTGAATGGAGCCTGAATAATCATTCATGTAAAATATCTGCCTTACACGGCTACCAGGGAAATTCATATATAACACAAGATAAGGAAGAACAAATCATTCTAGTTCTTATGGAACCAACGCTTTAACAAAGATATTTTATTACATATAGAAGACAAATTAAAACAGATTCCCTCTGAAATCAAATCTTTTTGGTGAAGAAAATGTAAAAATATTCTTTAAAGTATAAAAATATCTATCAATCCACTGATAATGAAGATGTTAGACATAAATGACAAGGATGTAATGGTCACAGAGGAATGGTGGTGGAGATCTCTCACAGTAAGAACACTTCCTTGAATGGTTCTATAAATAAAGAATGAATCCTGGAGGGAATAAAGCTGTAAAGCAATAAATAATATATAAACTGGGCCATCCACTTCATCCATAAAGACATTGTGATTGAAGATCTTCTAGATCACATAGAAGGAGGACTCATCCATGATTTCATACATTTGTTTGGAAGGATAGAACAATCCTCAGAAGGGAACATGTAGGATGACAGGAAAGGCTCCTGACTGGTGAGATCCTCCAAACATAATGATGACATCCATGAACTGGAGCGAGCTCGTTGGGGTGATAAAGCCAATCTGGAAACACTGTGTAGACGTTCTCCAAGAACTCAGCACACTCCAGGTGTGGAGAAAGTCTCCAGGTGGGTTTAGCCTGTCATTTATCATAGATACAAACACACTGTAACCGGGATGGATCACTCTGCCATTTGCTTTCTTTTTTAGTCTGCTGGCATAGCTGTGTCCAAATTCAATAGATCTGTACCTATGATCCGCTGTGCTTTATTTCTCCTCCCGAGACCGACACTTCCTATCCTCCATCCTACAGCCATCATACTACACTGCAGTGTGGATGGGAAGAATACTCTCCATGGTGCAATGATAGAAACTGACCAGAATTCCTGGACACCATAACACCAATCATATGAATGTGGAACTCTTTGGCGTAATCCTCTTTGGACATACTGCAAAAAGTTCTGCAATGCCTTCTCTTCTCACCTTGGAACTCCTATCTGAAGATATCAGCCTGTAAACTTGTACACAAAGGGCATTGGCTCTGTCAAAGATCTGCTGAACAACACTTACATAAGAACGTTTCAGGATCCCAGCCTCACTTATTTTCCGGACCAGAAAGACTTCTACAAATTCCTCAGAATTAGACATATGCTACCTCACCTGCACTGGTGTGAGAACACTCAGCCCATGGGCCTCATAACACTCTTCAACAGCTCTACACCTTCCAGCTCCCATCTCTCTACCTTCTACCACCTACTCCAAAAACAAACTCATACGTCCAAACTCCCAACGATGGAATTCTGTAAAATCGGAACGCTAATTCTCTATCTTTTGAAAAAAAAAAATACATTTTCTCATTTCTGTTATAAAAAATATCCAATAAACTCAAATTTTGTCATAAATTTAGGCCAACATGTATTTTGCTATATGTCTTTGGTAAAAAAAAAAATCTCAATAACTGCATATTAATTGGTTTGTGTGAAAGTTATATCATCTACAAACTATGGGATAGATACTGGAATTTACACAGCTTTTACTTTCTGACTCCTCATCACATTTCTTGAGGTGCTAAAATACCAGGACAGTACAAACACCCCCAAATGACCCCTTTTTGGAAAGAAGACACCCTAAGCTATCTGCTGAGAGGCATGTTGAGTCCATGAAAGATTTATTTTTTTTTCCACAAGTTTATTTTTTGTACACAAAATTGTCACTTAAATGACATATTGCTCACACAAGCCATGGGTATATGTGGAATTACACCCCAAATACATTCTGCTACATCAACCAAGTATGGGGGTACCACATGTGAGAGACTTTTTGGGAGCCTAGCTACGTACAGGGGTGTGAAATCCAATGACCACTTTGAAAGGTGCATAACTTCCTCATTTCACTTCCTCACTACCTATCACAGTTTCGGATGCCCTGAAATACCAGGATAGCACCAACCCCCCCCCTCCCCAAATCACAGGTCTGATATACAGGTCTGACCCCATATCTGGCCAGCTTATTGGGGAGAAATAGTTTGAATGCAAGGTGGCCTAAAAAATTAATGAGGGACTCATCAACACAGATTTTTTTGGTGGGGAGTATAGGACATCTGCAGATTTTTGGTTAAGGTGATTTACAAGGGGCTGAATTTTGTGGAGCCGGTCAAATTCAGGGTCACCCCGAGGATGACAGATTGTATTGTCATTGAAATGCATAAAACACATTATACTCTAATATCTATGCCTGACCATGACAGCAGAGAACACGGCATATGATGAATCGGGTCTGTGGACCAATACAACTGCAATTCATTTTCCTTAGTAATGCCCATGTTGAGGGTTAGGCCCAAAAAAACCTTAAATTCAGAAACTATAATAGGTTTCCATGCAAACAGTCTGGCAAGGTTTGAATTCGGGTTGGTGGTGATAAACTGTTGTGCATATAAAATGCTTTGATCCACAATCAATTCATACAGATCTTCCATGAAAAACAGCTCCAAAAAATCAAGGGGAGGAGCTAAATTTGCTGTGTCCACCTGAATTCTGGGTTGGGCAGTGAATGGGGGAAGTACAGGTGCTGCAGAATTTGTGGGCTGCCAATCAGCAAGCATACCCAGAAGGATACTAGGGGCTCTACGGGCCTGTGTGTGAAGTTTTGGTGGTAGCGGGACACTACTTGTACTCACCACCGCACCAGCTTGTACTGCACTTATGGGACTCACCACATCACCAATGATACTGCAGTGCTGGTATGTGAAAGACCAGGATGTACTAGGTCGCTGGTACTCGCCAGTTCAGCAAAAGGTAGCATGGCACTAGTACTGGCACTCTGCTTCATATGAGAGTCATCATGCGATTGTAACACCTCAGCAGCCTGGGAATGGGGTTGGGTACGCCTGACCTTAGCAGGGACCTCTTCTCCATCATCTGAGCGATCTGTCGGGGTACCACTGTTGTCTACAGGTTCATATTCTGTGGCTGATTGTGTCAGTGAGTCTTCCCCTTCACTCTCATCTGATATGCTCAGAATCCTGTAGGCCTCTTCACTGGAGTACCTTTCGCTGGACACTAAATTTATAGGTACCTAGTGCAATTCATAGGAAAAAGAGTGCCTGGCTGTCAGGGACTGCTTGAACAGCTCAAAAAAATTGACTTGCAAGTGCTAGCAGAGATCAGGCCTGATTCTGTGAACACTGCGATTTTGTGTGCAATGTATCCTGTGACAGTGACCTACAGACACTGCACTTGCTGGGGGAGAAGGGGGAGTTGTTAAGCGTAGGGGCTAAACGCAGGTGCTGGCAGGTGCCGGGGCTGATCCCGCTAATGCTGCATTTTTGGGGACACTATACTAATGTGAACGCTGGCATATTTCTGATCTGATCAAAGATATTGATCCGCTCAGACACTATACTAGCAATGGAGGTTTATTGTGTATGAGCGTGTTCCTGGCAATCAAGGGGTTAAATGTGATGACTGATGTAGTGACGGGCAATCTGACGCTATCTGGGAGGGATACTAACTGACACTAATGCTATCTGAAGTCGCCGGCGACACTAATACAGTAATCAGCAAAAAATCTGTACACTGTACTAATGACACTGGTGACAGGGCAGCGAAGGGGTTAACTGGGGGGTGATCAAGGGGTTAAATGTGTCTTAAATGTGATATTACTGTGTGTGTAGTGCTTTTACTCACATGGATCTGCTTTCTTTTCTCTCTGGGATGGAATGTGCTCAGAGAGAGAAGATGTCATCATTTCCTGTACCTGTGTAATGTAAACACATCTACAGGAAGATCTCTGATAGGGCAGGGATCGATCATCAGATCCGAACATCACTGGCCTAAACATGATGATTGATCGGTCAGGAACTGAATCACGGCAATGGCAGGTTGGCGTGTGCACATGTGCCCCCCGGCAACTGTGGGAGCGTGAATCACATACATATATATATACACACACATGATTTTGCACAGGGACTCCTCCCTGTAGAAGTATTTCTATTATAGGGAGGACTTAAAGTGATTAAGGAAAGCATGGTGCTGTATATCTATTTATTGACATTTTTGCACATTTATATGAGTATGTTTAGGTGTGGGCAGCATTGTTTTAGTTGAATTCACTGATAAGTTGGTTTATTGATTGTTTATCACCTTTTTTAGCTGCTTGTGGGAATACTTTGTATTATTTGTGCTCCTCTTCACTAGTGTACCTTTCCAGTTCCTGTGTTTATAAATATGGACACAGAATGATCTCTGATTCTGTACAGGTGATCAGCAGGTCCAGGTGATCAGCAGGTCCAGGTGATCAGCAGGTCCAGGCCAGAAATCATTGGCCTGGACCTGATAATCGGCTTGTGGTGTACTGAATGACAGCACAGTCAGGGCGGTGGGCTCACACGTCTACATGTACATGTATGTGATCTGGAGAAGCAGGACGGCCCTGCCGCAGTATAAGTGTGGTGGTCGGTCCTGAACTGGGTAAAGTCAGATTGTTTTCTGATGATCTTTCACTTACTTTGGTCCAACCCAACACCTCCCTGCCAGTCCTATTCTCTGTACTCCATACATTTCCCTTTCCTCTGTAAAACAGAATGATAGTTTCCTTGGCCCACCTCCTACCTGGATTATTTGGGCATTCATCTCCCTCGCTCGTACAACACACTCCATGAGGCCAACTACATCCCCACTTTCAAATACTTGAGAGTCCTACTTCTGTCCTGGACTCATCTTCACCTCTCCTGGATAGGGAGGATCAGTGATGGAAAAGTGGCAATTTTACCAAAACTCCTTTACTTGTTCTGTACTCTTCCCCACCCCCACCGATCCCCATCTCCTCCTATACTCTGAAATCTTTTTAAATCAGGTCTTGTGATTCCACTGAGCAGACAAAGGGCCACGAATCCCAAGACATGCTATGTTTATACATAAGGAACAAGGAGGTTTGGGTGTTCCAAATGTTACTAAATATTTCTTGGTGCCCAGATTACCCCACTAACCCCCCTTTACACCACAATACATGGCTCCTTATGGGCTGACTTAGAAGCATTGCTCTGTTCTCAAACTTCTCACCATTCACTCCCATGGCGTCCTCCTAAATCCAGACCTACGTCTATCAGCCTCTTGATGGGTCACACACTCTGTACCTGAAACTCTGATAAATATTCCAGCAACTTCATATCCCCTCACTTGCCTCTCTGTCCTCTTTTGGGTGATCCTAAAACGGTTCCAAACGTTACTAATCTGCGCTCCCCCCGGAACCCTTGGTACATCTTAATGCATTTGCAGCCCCCAGGCCTCACAAGTTCCCAATATAAATGGTCACACATTCCATACCCTGGACTTTGTCTGCCCCTGTACTACATAGCTGGGGGGAGATCTAGAGGAGATTGTCCAATCAGATTGTATAGGAAGGTATTATAATGAGGGAGGTGTGGTCCCGAGGGGTGAACACGCCCTGTCACACCCCCTTCTGTGATGCACAAGGAAGTGAAGGCTTCTGGGAAGTGGCCTACAGGAAGTGAATGCTAAGATATCATGGACAGGAAATGATGCAATCTGAAAATCCGTTCCAACGATCCAATAAACTGACAGACAAGTGATGGTCCTGTGGATGAGGGGAGAGGAAAGCCCATCGGGACGGCCGGGCCAGAGACGGCATCAGAGAACGCTTCTGTGTATTAAAAATGTACTCAGCCAATCACAGGGCAGGACTCCATTTTTATTCTTCTGCCATCAATAGCCAACCCGGTCCCACACTTCATCCATGTCTTTGTGGACCTCTGATCTCCTTATGAACTGTTTCTTCCATGATGAAGATCAGCCATGGAGTATATCTGAGGTGTATATCAGGGTGTGCTTCTTCCCCACATGAGAGCTGGGATGTCCAGCAACATTTATCTAGAAGACATTTCCCGCACTCAAGGCACTAATACACCTCCAGGGTTGTGTGGGACCCCTGATGTACAGGAAGACAGGACTTCAGTGAGGAACATTTCCCTCACTCAGGAGAAGAAAGTGGCTTCTCCGTGTGAGATTTCGTATGCCTAGAAAGATTGAAGCTCCTTGAAAAACATTTCTCAAACTCATGATAGGAATACGGCTTCTCCCCCGTGTGACATCTCTGATGTTTGTAAAGACTAGACTTGTCTGAAAAACATTTCCCGCACTCAGGACAGGAATAAGGCTTCTCCCCTGTGTGAGATCTCTGATGTACATAAAGACTAGACTTCTGTGTAAAACAGTTCCCACACTCAGGACAGGAAAATGGCTTTTCACCCGTGTGAGATCTCTGATGTCTGGAAAGAACGGACTTCTCTGAAAAGCATTTCCAGCACTGAGGACAGGAATACGGCTTCTCCCCCGTGTGATATCTCTGATGGCTGTAAAGACTGGATTTATGTGAAAAACATTTCCCACACTCAGAACAGGAATATGGCTTTTCCCCCGTGTGAGATCTCTGATGTGTGTAAAGATGGGACTTCTGTGAAAAACATTTCCCGCACTCATGACAGGAATATATTTTTTCTCCTGTGTGCAGCTTTTGATGTATGACAAGATGTGATTTTGATACAAAACATTTCCCGCACTCAGCACAGGAATATGGCTTCTCACCTGTGTGAGATCTTTCATGCCTATTAAGTCTGGATTTATAACGGAATCCTTTCCCGCACTCAGTACAGGAGAAGCTCTTCCCTGTTGGAAGGCCGGCCCAGTCCCGCACAGTCTGAGGTTCCTCAGGATACGAGGAATCCGATGGTCCATCTACACTGGGTGGTGCCGGATGGACATTGGAGGGAGCCGGGTTTTCTCCTGGACTATACTGTGTGATGTCCTCATCTTCTACTTTCCAGTCTGGAGACAAAGTGAGACAATCCTCGGAGGTTTTCCTCATCTCCCGGCCATGGACTAAAATACAAAGACAAAGAGAATTCTGGGACATTCTCCAGTAACAGACAAGGGATGTGTCTGGATGGTGACTGTATCATTGTGTGTGTCAGGTTCCTATAAGGTGTCAGGGTGTCACTGTCTATTTCTCCATGGAGGAGTGGGAGTATTTAGAAGGACACAAGGACCTCTACAAGGACGTCATGATGGACAATCAGCAGACTTTGGGTTTTGTGAAGATTGTAAGGAAGGAATTTCCCCGGAATGAGACGCTCACCTCTCCTGTCAGCTGATGGACCATCATGGTGGTCAGTTCCAGAATCTTCTGCTCTTTCTCCCTCTCAGGTATCAGAGAATGAGATGGAGGCACCATGGTGAGGCTCTGGGTTCTACTCCATCCTCCTGAGATTGGCTCCCCACTAGACTTCTTCTTTACAACATAATCCTACAGATCAGGAGACAAATAAAACATCAATCACCTGACATCATCTAATGTGTGCAAAAATAAAATGGTCTATTGACCAGAATAGACAAGAGTGATGTCATGTGACCTCCCAGAATCCTCCTCACCTCTCCGGTCAGGTCTGTGTTTTATTAATAGAAATAAGAGTGATGTCATGTGACCTCCCAGAATCCTCCTCACCTCTCCGGTCAGGTCTGTGTTTTATTATTAGAGAAAAGAGTGATGTCATGTGACCTCCCAGAATCCTCCCCATCTCTCTGGTCAGGTCTGTGTTGTATTAATAGAGATAAGAGTGATGTCATGTGACCTCCCAGTATCCTCCTCACCTCTCCGGTCAGGTCTGTGTTTTATTAATAGAGATGAGGGTGACGTCATGTGACCTCCCAGAATCCTCCTCACCTCTCCGGTCAGGTCTGTGTTTTATTAATAGAGATGAGAGTGATGTCATGTGACCTCCCAGAATCCTCCTCACCTCTCCGGTCAGGTCTGTGTTTTATTAATAGAGATAAGAGTGATGTCATGTGACCTCCCAGAATCCTCCTCACCTCTCCGGTCAGGTCTGTGTTTTATTAATAGAGATAAGAGTGATGTCATGTGACCTCTCAGAATCCTCCTCACCTCTCCGGTCAGGTCTGTGTTTTATTAATAGAGATAAGAGTGATGTCATGTGACCTCCCAGAATCCTCCTCACCTCTCCGGTCAGCAGGTAGATGATCTCCAGGGTGAGGTTTAGTATCTTCTCAGTCATGTGACTCCGGTCCTCCTCCATCCTCATTGGTGCCATCATGTGATCTATACAGGTCTCCTTGTAGACGGATAACTTTGGGAAATGAAAGTAAGAATGATTTGGATGGTATTGGTCACACAATAATAGGATGTGGATGTGAGGGGGGAATAGGAGGGTTGCTGGACATTGAAGAACTACTCCCCCCATAGGAAGACATTTAGTTTGGACTGTTTAGTGTTTACTACAATTTTGGGGTCCGGGGCCCCTTTTCTCTGTTGGGTTTGTTTGGTCTCTGAACTGGTTTGATGAGTATTAGATCTGCAGACAAGGAATGATAAATCTGATCCTTCCTATGACTAGTTTGCTCTGAGGCAGTGCTGTGAGGTCAATGTCGGCTGATCATGCAGGGATGGTCACTTTACATCACCCGACGCCCGGGACATGTAGTTCTGGGGGCCGGGCAAGTATTGTTTTTAATCTTTATCCCTGCTGAGGGCAAGCCACAGGGCTCTCCTTTCAGGTGCCAGCCTCTGCCACCCCGTGTGTGTGAACCTCTCCTGTACCTACTATGCTTCCCCGGCTCTGCTTGCCCATCTGTGGACCCGGGTCAGCGGGTGTCGGAGGGTAGAGGGGACGGAGGAGAGCGGACACATTCACTCCCTTCTTGTCCTGACCCAGAAGTGACGTTATGACAGATTTCCCCCACACTTGAGGCCAGCAAAGAATGTAATGCGGTGCGATGTGCTCTACATTACATCCAATGGAGTACAGGGGAGACATTGGGGGTCTTTTAGACCCTGGATGTCTCAATAAAGAGAACCTCTCATCAAAAGTCATCACATAGAGGACTTTGTCCCCTTAAGTAAAAATGTTTTTTTAAATGCAAACAATTAAAGTTACACCCAAGTACATAACTCATCCCTTTAAAAAATTTTAAGGCCCCCCCTCCCCCACATATATGCACGCCCAAATGTAAGAGCACACGCTGGAGGGCCTACACGTGATAACATTGATTGTGATACACGTTACATATCGCCGGTCACACCAGAATGAGAGGATAATTCTAGGAGCAGACCTCCTCCGTACTCTATACTGATGACCTAGAAGGGGCTATAAATGTGTCCCCTATAGATAATACCGGGGACTAAAGGTTGTCACCATTTCAGCACACACAACTTAAGGTTTGACATGTTGGATATCTATTTACTCGCTGCAACCTCGGCTTTTATATTTTTACACATAAATGGGTCATTTATTGCTTTTTTGTGCCCTGAAATTAACGTAAGTATATTTTTTAGTGAAATTTGGCATTTCCTAGACTTTGTGATAATATTTTGTGGCATAAAAAAATAGAACTGCCGCTATTTTATTCTCTAAAGTCTCTACTTTTAGAAAACCTATATTTTGGGGGTTTTGTGTCATCTTCAGGATAAAAATGATTTTTTAAATGTGCAAAAAATGCAAAAACGGCTCTGGGTGTGAAAGGCAGAAAGGATAAGCCGGACACTCCCCTTTCCTGAGGAGCAGCCAATCGGTTCTCATTACACTGCAAGGTCTCTCCCCTCCCTGCTAGTCCCCGGGTGCAGTGCTGGAGACAGGCGGGGGAGGGGAGGAGGAGATAAACAGCGCAATGTTACACATATTAAATGTTTTAGTCGCTATAAAGCCCCTTTCATTTTTTAAACCCCAGATATTCCTAAAAGAGCCTCAGATTTATATACATTTTCTGTTACAAAGGAATGTTTCCTTCCTCCTGAGCAGCAATGTAAGGGGCTCTATGCTCCATACTCCTGACCCCGGCACTCCATCATTGTGTTGGCTGCATAGTGTAATGATTGCCCATTGGCTGCCTGTGTAGTGTCATCATTGCCCTTTGTAGGCCATGTATGGTCAGGATGGTCCTTGTCTTGTCTATTTATTGTCAGTGCTGTTTGTTTAGAGGACCATATTACTAGAATTTATCTCCACAATGAGGAGAATGTTCCGGCCCCGGAAGTGGGGGAATGTTCTGCCCCTGAAGGGGTTCATCTGGGTTCCCACACTATATATGTGTGTATCATCATCTGCTGGAGATAAAAGATGTCACAGTGACTATGGAGGAAGAGGACAGGCATGACTGTGGAGGAAGAGGACGGACATGACTACGGAGGAAGAGGACGGACGTGACTACGGAGGAAGAGGACGGACGTGACTACGGAGGAAGAGGACGGACGTGACTACGGAGGAAGAGGACGGACGTGACTACGGAGGAAGAGGACGGACGTGACTACGGAGGAAGAGGACGGACAGGACTATGGAGGAAGAGGACGGACAGGACTATGGAGGAAGAGGACGGACAGGACTATGGAGGAAGAGGACGGACATGACGGTGAGGTTACTGGGTGTAAATAGGAAATAACAACTTATTACCTCCTCTGCTGCCACGTCCACCAATGTCTCTGATCTGCTTCCTCCCAACTCACCTCTCCGAATGTCCTCTCTGTCCCTGACATCACTTTCTGTCTGTACCTGACATCACTTCCTGTCTGTATTCCATAGAGAAGTCCTGTCTGGGGAGAAATGAGATCACCATCTTGTGGATTTCATAGGACCTGCAGCCCTGAGAAACATCCCCTAATAACCATTCCTGCATTGTATCTACCTTACAGAGATACCAGGGAAGATCAAAAAGAACTAAAAACAGTAAGAAACAATAAACCTAACTCTTATGCAACCAACTGTTTATATAATATATTTTACTACAGATAGAAAAGACTTAAAGACACAGAACACAAGATAAAAACAAAATACATAATAAAACAGAAACCTCCAAAACAGATCTTTTTGGCTAAAAAAAATGCAAAAATACATCCTAAAGTATAAGAATATATCTCAATCCACTCATAATGAAGATGTCAGACATAAATGACAAGGATGTAATGGTCACAGAGGAATGGTGGTGGAGATCTCTCACAGTAAGAACACTTCCTTGAATGGTTCTATAAATAAAGAATGAATCCTGGAGGGAATAAAGCTGTAAAGCAATAAATAATATATAAACTGGGCCATCCACTTCATCCATAAAGACATTGTGATTGAAGATCTTCTAGATCACATAGAAGGAGGACTCATCCATGATTTCATACATTTGTTTGGAAGGATAGAACAATCCTCAGAAGGGAACATGTAGGATGACAGGAAAGGCTCCTGACTGGTGAGATCCTCCAAACATAATGATGACATCCATGAACTGGAGCGAGCTCGTTGGGGTGATAAAGCCAATCTGGAAACACTGTGTAGACGTTCTCCAAGAACTCAGCACACTCCAGGTGTGGAGAAAGTCTCCAGGTGGGTTTAGCCTGTCATTTATCATAGGTAGGAATGTCCACACATGGACTTACACAGGGACCCCCGAGACTACATATAGAACCTGTACAGTGTCCCCTGTAATGAATTGCTTCCCACCAGGCCTATAGCAGAATGACAGCTAAGCGGGATCTCTCCCATCCTGGGTGGACATCATATGAAGTCCTCCAAGTCTAGTGGCTCTGCTGTATCTTGATATGTCACCTGCTGTGTCCACCAGATGACAGATCATTGTACCAGGCCAGCCCAATACCATGTGATTGTTATGACCAATCACAGTGATCATATGACAGTTGTATACAATGAATGGCTTTCATTCATAGCCATCCATTGTGTACTATTGTGATGATCTCTGTGATTTGTCACTGGCTCACTACCTCTACTGGAAATTTATTCCAAGCATCTACTACTCTTTCAGTAAAATAATACTTTCTGAGATTAGTTGTGAACTTTCCTCCAGTTAGTTGGAGGTCATGTCCTCGTGTTCTTCATTTTGGTTACATATTGAAAATCCTGCCCTCCTGAACCTTATTCACTCCCTTGTTGTATGTAAAGGTTTCAGTCATGTCTCCCCTTTCCCTTCTCTCCTCCAGACTGGACATGTTACGTTCCTGAAGTCTCTCCTGATATCACTATTTGTATTCCCCGTCTCTGGACTCGTTCTATCTTATCGATACCTTTATGTAAGTGAGGTCTCCAGAACTGGACACAGTATTCTACATGAGGTTGCTGGTGACCCCTCTAGTGATATAAAGATCTATCTAGAGGAATCAGGACCTCCTTCCTCCTGCTGGTGACCCCTCTAGTGATAGAAAGATCTATATAGAGGAATCGGGACCTCCTTCCTCCCGCCGGTGACCCCTCTAGTAATATAAAGATCTATATAGAGGAATCAGGACCTCCTTCCTCCTGCCGGTGACCCCTCTAGTGATATAAAGATCTATATAGAGGAATCAGGACCTTCTTCCTCCTGCTGGTGACCCCTCTAGTGATATAAAGATCTATATAGAGGAATCAGGACCTTCTTCCTCCTGCCGGTGACCCCTCTAGTGATAGGATCTATATAGAGGAATCGGGACCTCCTTCCTCCTGCCGGTGACCCCTCTAGTGATATAAAGATCTATATAGAGGAATCAGGACCTCCTTCCTCTCGCCGGTGACCCCTCTGTAAGGGAATTCCCGTGAGACGGCTGGTGATTAGACTTGCGCATGTGCACAGAAATGCACGATCATGCACGGTGAAGATTGGCTCCAGGTGGACTATTTAAAAGGTGCCTTTGCCTGTGCTGAGTGCTGACTGGTCTTCAGCTGTTCCCTGTTTCCTGCTCGTTCCTGTGTGTGATTTCCTTGTTGCTGACCTGGCTTGTTCCTGACCTGACTCTGATTACTCCCCTGCTTGATACTGGTTCCTGACTTCGGCTCTGCTCCTGACTTTGGCTTGCTTATGATTTGGTATCTCGCTGTCCGCCCATTAATGATCCCGGCTATTCCTATGACACTGCTCCTGTCTCCCATGCCTGTTTCCTGCCTTGCTCTGGTGCACACCTTTCAATCTACCATACCAGCTCTGTATATCACTACTGTGCCTCAATTGGAGGTTCATCAGTCTTCCAAAGTCTCCAACTGCAAGAGCTGCAAACAACACCTGCTGGCGCTCTTGTCCCCCTGGTCCCTAGACACCCTCTGTTCCTCTTCCAGTGGGGTCAGGGCTAGTGACACAAGTAAGGCCGACCTCATCATTTCAGTCCCCCATCAGGTACATGACAGTACCAGTCAGCCAATGATGGAGTCTGAAAGGGAGGCTGTCAGGAATGGACTGGCCAGCAATGGTGGGACTCACCTGCCTTATGGACTGCAGTACCAGGGCTGGCCAGCGGGTGCTCCCAGCAATCAGAGACTCAATCTTGCAGCCAGCCAAACACCTGAAACTGCTTATACTGGTGTATTTAAGGGATGGCCAGACCTGCAGACTCTGCCTTGGTGTGTGTTTTTCCTGGGCCCTGTAGCCTGTTCCTGCTTCCTGTTTCTGTTCCTATTCCTGTTCCTGTCTTGTCGCTGACCCTGCCTGACCTGTACCTCTGCTGACTTCTCCTGCTCTGACCCCGGCTCGTTCCTGACCATCCCTCTGCCTGACCCTCTGTACCACGCTGCCCGCTACCTGCTGACCCTGGCTTGTGACCCCGACCATTCTCCGCTTGCTCCCCCTGTACCTACCTGCCCGATTGATATTGACCCGGCCTGCCTGACGACGCTTGCATTGTATGTACTGTTATCTGTGGTTGGTTGGTTGGGTTTGTTTGCACTGTATTATGTTTAGTATTGCACTGCGTTTATGTTTGTATTGTTAGTGTTAATAAATTATATTGGTTATAACATATCTGAAGTCTGCGTTTCCCTGCGTCAGTCACACACCTCTGGTCATACCCGGGAGCCCTGACAGAGGCCTCTGCAATAGGGGACATCTGTCAATCAATCTCTGCCTTGTCTTACATGGTGCAGAGGTTGCAAAAGAATCCTTGAGCACATGGAAAACCAATTACCAACCAATTCAGATGTCTCAACAGCCATGGGTCCTTCTGCAGTCTCAGACATAACTACCCATCATGCTCAGCATGATTCATGACCCCTCTAGTGATATAAAGATCTATATAGAGGAATCAGGACCTTCCTCCTCCTGCTGGTGACCCCTCTAGTGATATAAAGATCTATATAGAGGAATCAGGACCTCCTTCCTCCTGCCGGTGACCCCTCTAGTGATATAAAGATCTATCTAGAGTAATCGGGACCTCCTTCCTCCTGCCGGTGACCCCTCAAGTGATATAAAGATCTATATAGAGGAATCGGACCTCCTTCCTCCTGCCGGTGACCCCTCTAGTGATATAAAGATCTATATAGAGGAATCTGGACCTCCTTCCTCCTGCCGGTGACCCCTCAAGTGATATAAAGATCTATCTAGAGGAATCATGATCTCCTTCCTCCTGCCGGTGACCCCTCTAGTGATATTAAGATCTATATAGAGGAATCAGGACCTCCTTCCTCCTGCCGGTGACCCCTCTAGTGATATAAAGATCTATATAGAATAATGAGGACCTCCTTCCTCCTGCCAGTGACCCCTTTAGTGATATAAAGATCTATATAGAGGAATCGGGACCTCCTTCCTCCTGCCGGCGACCCCTCAAGTGATATAAAGATCTATCTAGAGGAATCATGATCTCCTTCCTCCTGCCGGTGACCCCTCTAGTGATATTAAGATCTATATAGAGGAATCAGGACCTCCTTCCTCCTGCCGGTGACCCCTCTAGTGATATAAAGATCTATATAGAATAATGAGGACCTCCTTCCTCCTGCCAGTGACCCCTCTAGTGATATAAAGATCTATATAGAGGAATCGGGACCTTCTTCCTCCTGCCGGTGACCCCTCTAGCAATATAAAGATCTATATAGAGGAATCGGGACCTCCTTCTGTGATGATTGTGTGCAATAGAGGCATAGACGTTGTACATGACAGCCATCTTGTTAGGTTTCAGCCATGTTCCCTTCTGTCCTCCCTCATCCCTTTGTCCATGGAATGCATAGCTACAAGTTGACGGAGGTCAACAGGATCTCTTATCCTAAATAAAACACAGATAGATCAGCTCCAGGGCTGTAAACCTCTAATTAGTCTGGTTTCAGGGGGTTTGCTGGAAAACCACTTCCCGCTGCCCGGTTGTAAAACAATAACTCAGTCAGTCATGACCTGTTAGGCTATTAGGGCAGAGCGTGCCATAAAACGTACATTCCACAAGAGTCATTTTTCATACCATTTATAAACTTCAGCAGGAACTGGGCACATTAATATGAAGTATATATACAGATAGATCATTTGTTAGTGCCTACAAGAGAGAAGAAGCAGTCTCTTTCCTCCTGGGTGACAAGGGTACGCTATGTTTGGTATCTTTGTGTTCCGAACAGGGGCAGACTTACAACTCATGGGGCCCCTGGGCAATAGGGGATCATGGGGTCCCTGTGTCCTTGCCCAAACTAAAAAAAGCCTATGAAAAAGGTACCAGGGGCATCTCATGGGGCCCCCTACTCACCCCGAGCCCTCGGGCAGTGCCCGAGTTTCCAAATGGTCAGTCCACCCCTGGTTCGGAATATATTTCTAAATATTAATCTGCCAGTTGCAAGGATGCTACCTGTACCTATTGAAGGTTATTGACCTTAGTATACAATTGTAAGGGATTTGGTCATAACCTTGGTTACCGCCTAACACCCATCCCCAAACTGGATGATTGGTCATTTGTTCTCAGGAGACATCCCTTTAATATGGTAGAAAAAGACTGACAGCCTGGAGAAGACAGCTCTCATTTAACATCAATCAGAAAACATCTAACAGACTTGAGAGCCAAGGCAATCTTTTTATTCGGACAATTGGACTCTGCTCAAACCAAGGATATTGCAAGTATTCTGCCTTCTGAAGTCCTTTCTTTTATTTCTCTGTTGTCTTATTGCTCTCTTTATATCTTTCTTACATCTTTGTTTGTAAATATTTTTATTGCACCATTTTGACCTTTTTAGTAATAAATCCTATTTTCTGAAAAGTGTTGAACTGTCTCTAAAGCTTTTAATGCAAACTAAAGAATCTCTGTCCCTGGAAGAGTGCTCCTGTATGTGATAATCCTCTGAATATCCCTGTCCCTGGAAGAGAGTTCCTGTATATAATAATCTTCTGAATATCCCTGTCCCTGGAAGAGTGTTCCTGTATATAATAATCTTCTGAATATCCCTGTCCCTGGAAGAGTGCTCCTGTATGTGATAATCCTCTGAATATCCCTGTCCCTGGAAGAGTGTTCCTGTATATAATAATCCTCTGAATATCCCTGTCCCTGGAAGAGTGTTCCTGTATGTAATAATCCTCTGATATCCCTGTCTGAGGTGACAGTGTGTATTACAGACACTTATACTAATATCATAGTGTTACTGCTAAGATTTGTGAGTTTCCTCCTTCTCTGTACAAAGGTGGTGGTGGCAGTGTGAAGGGTTAATTGAGTAATTAACCAGTAACAATCGCTCTCAGGCTGCTGGCACATAGATTGTAGTCCCACAAGCTGGAAAATCTTTGTTCAGGGCGCAACTGAGAGTGGCATTGTTACGCAAGTGGCAGATCGGCTGGTCCTTCGGTCACGAGTTGGTGAGAAGGGCTGAGGTCGGATGCCGCATTCTGTCATATCTTCCTCCCGCTGGTGACCCCTCTAGTGATGCATCCTAGAATTCTATTCGCTTTCCCCACTGCCTGGCCATGCTGTTTGTTCATTTTGCAATCATCTGAAATAAGTACCCCAAATCCTTTTCTTCTGAAGTGCTGGCCAACACTGTACCCCAATGTTGTACTTTCTCAAGGGATTCTTTTTTCCTGGGTGCATTATTTTAGATTTGAAATATTGAACTGCAATTTCCACTTTTTTACCAATCTTCCTGCAATGCTAAATCCTGTTCCATGTTACAGACACCTCCAGGGATATCCTCCCTATTACACACCTTTGTGTCATCAGCAAAGAGACATCCCCTTACCCAACAACCCTTTAGTTCTATCACTTACATATAGATTACATAGAACAGGACCTAGTACAGAACCTTGGGGTACACCACTAGTGACTGGTCTCTGTTCCGTGTGAACTCCATTTACATCCACACTCTGGTATCTCTCCTTTAGCCAACTGCACATCCACTGAACCACCCAAGGGCTAAGTCCTAGCTTGTCCAACTTCTGTATTAGATCATTATGTGGAACTGTATCACATGCCTTGCTGGAATCAAGATATTCTAAGTCCACAGCACCACCCTGGTCCAAATCATTGGTAATATAGTCAAAAAGTCCAATCAGATGAGTCTGCCATGGTCTGCCCTCAGTAAAGCCATGCTGCTTTGGATCCAGCAAGTTGTGTGTTTCTAGATGATCAGTGATCCTTCCTTTCAGGAGTGATTCCATTAACTTGACTACAACCGATGTTAGACTCACTGGCCTGTAATTGCCGGCTTCTACCTTGCTGCCCTTCTTGGATGGAACACACTGTGCACTCCATTACATGAACAACATTGGGAGTGCTGCAATCATCATCTGATCAGGATACACAGGAGTATGGGCCAATCATAGATCAGCAGGTGCCTACAGGTTACCACCCCACAGGGATATGAGCCAATCGTAGATCATCAGGTGCCTACAGGTTACCAGTCCAAAGGGTTATGAGCCAATCATAGATCAGCAGGTGCCTACAGGTTATCACCCCACAGGGATATGAGCCAATCGTAGATCAGCAGGTGCCTACAGGATACCACAACACAGGGTTATGAGCCAATCATAGATCACCAGGTGCCTACAGGTTACCACCCCACAGGGTTATGAGCCAATCATAGATCACCAGGTTGTCGGAACTGTTCTGGGCTCACAGAATGAAACAGGAAGGCTGAACTTATCATCACTACATGGACATGCTGGAAGCCATTTTGTTCTGTATATTCTATTTCATGGTTTCTGAACACAGATTCTAAGAGCATTCCAAGGTGGTTACAGCTTATGTTCCCAGGTTATAAATCTGGGGGGAGGTATGGTGGGATCAGACGGCTACAAGATGAAGACTAGACATGACACCAAGTGGTAAGATAAATGGATGAGTCCATGTCTAGATTGAACAAAGGACACAAGAACTGGTCACAATGATTATTTCCCATGATCCTCTGGAAAGAGTGCATATTATACCTTACATTGTATATGGTGTTATTATTATGTGACAGGAATATCTGATCCAAAAATGTCACTTGTATTATTATTAGTATTACATGAAGTGAATGCTTGCTTACTTATGTCATCCAGGTTTATATTACTAGATTCCATTTCCACATACATATATTTATATGAAATGGTTTAACAATGAATACATATTGATATATTGGGGATATTCTGTTTGTAACATTATAAAGTATCAGTTTGAGTTCATTGTATGACAACGTTGTTATGTTACAGAAGACGTGAGATAAGAAGTCTCAGTATAATGACCTCATCTTTTTGTAGGATATTTAGGTAGATTTGTTTTCTTTTCCAGAATCACTTAATTAATACATTACTTGATATATATTACTAGATTTTTTTTCTCCAGAATCACTTAAAAGTGGTTGTAAAACCCAAATATTTAAAAAATTTACTTTTTGCCATAAATGAATACATTTTAATGTAAACATCCATACAGCTGTGAGCGTACCTCAGAAAAATGCTCCTTTAGCTTGTCTCAGCCCTCCAAAAACTGCTGGTCTGTGGGCGTGGCTTAGGACCAGAGAATAGTAGGCGGAGATATGATGTCACACAATCCCCCAGTTATACCCCCCTCCATCCTCGGCTCAAGAACAATCACTGGTGCTGATGAGTGCTGAGTTGTGGATCTTGTGAAGGCAGAGACCAGCATGGAGAGGACACCCCCTCCCCCACCCCTTGCAGTGTATTACATGGAGGCTCATACTGGTCTCCTCCTCAGCACAGCCTGTCACTCACAGGAGAAGGGGAGTGGTGACACCATATTTCTGCTGGTGTCAGATTTATTCTGCTCAGAAGATCAGGTGGGATTTCTGGAGAAAGGGATGGCTTCAAGATACCAGACTAAGCTGAATGGCTCAGTAAAGGTAAAATCTACCCAACTGCAGGATTAGACGGATTTGTGTTTTTTAGGGTTACAACCACTTTCAGTAATACATTATTAGCAGTGACATGGGTACCAGTCTGTGTGACACCAAACCTGGCAGAAAAGCAGTTCTCTCTAAATGTAGTCATGTCCTTACCAGCCGAGGTTAAAGGTCAACCCTTGTCATGTTCCAGAAGACATGTCAGAGAATTCCTCATCCTATACTGCCCCCTTCAGGTCACTGAAATCAATTAGTAGAGAAAATAGCACCTAGTCTGACGTCATTGTGAGGAGAGATAACCTTTGCCCGCCTAGGTTTTATTTGGGGGATAAAAGTAAGAGACGGACAGAGAAGAGGACACACATCACAAAACAAGACCTCACAAGACAGGAGACAAGGGGCAACAGACGGACACAGACACCCCCTGAAGTGAGCGCACTGAAAGCTGACATCACTGACACCATACAGTCCATATTGGGAACTAGAACTTTCATTTTCCTCAGATAACTTGTACTCCCCTTATATCTCCAGATACATTGTTTAGTCCGATAACGGTTCTGGTGAGCACAGGAGGGGATGTGACGTCATTTTACCTGCAGTATAAATTATTATCATTTCCCTCCTCTGGGGAAGATTGATTTTACATATCCCTGAAGCTGATTCTGGCTTCTAGTCAATGGTTTATCCGGATGTATACAGTATATATATGACAAGGTAGACTACTTCATGTAACATTACATCTTCATCTCAGATTGTAAGCGGATTGGATTGGCCTGTGTATGGGATTCCAGATCAAGTCATGGCAAGGTACACGTTGAGCGTTGAATATCTGGGTGTAGAGAGATCACGGGGGGGATTTGTATATCTGTTGTCACATGTTGCTGAGTTACTGATTTCTTACACGACATTTCCAGACAGTTGGATGTAATTCATTAATATTTGGCAGTAATTGCTGGCTTGTATTTCTCCCCATTATTGTGGATTAGATCATTGTACTGTTATCTTGTATTGTTTATTATTTATCATCACCTATTAGATTTCATCCCCATTTTGTACTGATTTATATTATTAATAAATGTATATTTTTGCACATTATTGTGTTTTATTTCGTCTTCCAATTATCACAAATACAGAACTGGGATGTCGGTTACTTTGTGAGAATTAGTAGGGAATCTCCTTCATTCCAGATCCCGCCTGTTTCCATGAATTGTATACGGATTATTTCCTCACAGATAAAGTTCTGACAATTTGTACCGTTCTGGTGTTTTTGATCCTCAGAAATGAGATCTGCCGTCATCAGACATGATGGATTTTCAGACATCTATCCCATAGTTTGTAGACTCTATAACTCTCCTACACACTGAATCATAGACACTGATTGGGGTTATTGTACCCAAGAAATGGCGCAGAATACACCTTTATCTACATTTATAAGGAAAGACGATTTATTTGTAAAAACAAGAAAAATGGTAAAAAGTGGTGTTTAATACCACCAAAATAAATATCTATTTGTGTGAAAAAATTAAAAAAATATAATTTGGGTACAATGTTGCATGACTGTGTAATTGTCATTCAAAGTGTGAGAGCGCTGATAGTTACCAGTCAGCCTGGGTAGGAAGGGGGGGGGAAGTGTCCGGTATACAGGAGGTAGAACAATTTCTTTTTAAACAGACCTCCAAGTGTTTGTGAAATCTCCCACCACAAAATGTACTCAGCCAATCACAGGGCAGGACTCCATTTTTATTCTTCTGCCATCAATAGCCAACCCGGTCCCACACTTCATCCATGTCTTTGGGGACCTCTGATCTCCTTATGAACTGTTTCTTCCATGATGAAGATCAGCCATGGAGTATATCTGAGGTGTATATCAGGGTGTGCTTCTTCCCCACATGAGAGCTGGGATGTCCAGCAACGTTCATCTAGAAAACATTTCCCACACTCAAGGCACTAATAAACCTCCAGGGTTGTGTGGGACCCCTGATGTACAGGAAGACAGGACTTCAGTGAGGAACATTTCCCTCACTCAGGACAGGAAAGTGGCTTCTCCCCCGTGTGAGATCTCTGATGTCTGGAAAGATGGGACTTCATTGAAAAACATTTCCCACACTCAGGACAGGAATATGGCTTCTCCCCCGTGTGAGATCTCTGATGTCTGGAAAGAAGGGACTTCATTGAAAAACATTTCCCACACTCAGGACAGGAAAGTGGCTTCTCCCCCGTGTGAGATCTTTGATGTGTGTAAAGATTGGACTTCACTGAAAAACATTTCCCACACTCAGAACAAGAATACGGCTTCTCACCTGTGTGAGACCTTTCATGTTTGGCAAGATCTGATTTTTGTGCAAAACATTTCCTGCACTCAGGACAGGAATATGGCTTCTCCCCCGTGTGAAATCTCTGATGTCTGTAAAGACTGGACTTCCTTGAAAAACATTTCCCGCACTCAGGACAGGAATATGGGTTCTCTACCACGTGAGTTCTCTGATGTCTGTAAAGACTGGACTTGTCTGAAAAACATTTCCTGCACTCAGGACAGGAATACGGCTTCTCTCCCGTGTGAGATCTCTGATGTCTGAAAAGATCGGACTTATAACGAAAACATTTCCCGCACTCACTACAAGAGAAGCTCTTCCCTGTTGGAAGGCCGGCCCGGTCCCGCACAGTCTGAGGTTCCTCAGGATACGAGGAATCCGATGGTCCATCTACACTGGGTGGTGCCGGATGGACATTGGAGGGAGCCGGGTTTTCTCCTGGACTATACTGTGTGATGTCCTCATCTTCTACTTTCCAGTCTGGAGACAAAGTGAGACAATCCTCGGAGGTTTTCCTCATCTCCCGGCCATGGACTAAAATACAAAGACAAAGAGGATTACTAGACAGGAGCTGATTGGTTCCCTCAAACCAGGACTCCGCCCACATCAGGCAGCTTGGTCTCTGAAGAGCTTACAATTCCACGCTCAAGGGAACTAGGAAATGTCTCCTCTGATCTCCTACCAGGTCATTTCTTTATTCATGGACCTTAGTCAGAGAGTGAGGAAACAACCAGAACTGTCTTTTCTAGGAGGGACAGTGATGAGGGGATTATAGGACGAGGGTCCCCACCCCCTCTATCACTCATCGCCATCTTCCCAACACAAGAAGTACTGCACTTCCTTATTTACTCCATGATTTAGTCATGAAGAACAGCGGGGCTGAGCCCCACCAGAGGTCAGAGAGTGAGGATGGGGGGGAGAACAACCAAGATGAAGACTGGACTGATCCGGAAGACCACCATCATTGGGGTATTGACTCCTCCCTCATTATCACTTTCTGTTTAAGGGTCCAAAGTTGGAGGATGTTATCACATTATTATCACCATGTAAAAGTCTGTGCTCCAATCACATCATCCGATATAAAATGTCCAGCTGGTAGGAAATGGGGGAAAAATAATTAAGGCCTACAGCATGTAATTTACAACTTATCATAAAGGACACAAAAGTTAGGACTATACAGTATATTTTATGATTTCTTCTATATTCATATGGTGATCTAGCCAGTAAATCTGTTTTATAAAAACTCTGCAGCAGAATGTATCAGTTCCAGGGATGAGGCAGACCATTTACCCCTGACAGGGGGCTTACAATGATCAGCTTTTATTTATTCATGTAAAACTTTTATCCCAAAAGGAACAAAACCTGTTTGATGTAACTGATTATGAAGTGTGAGCTGGAGTTTGGCTTCAAATAGTTGCTGTTTTTAAATCTGCCAATGCATCTAACACTCCCCTCCCCCCAGACTGACCATGCTGCTGTTTCCACAGTGGGGGCGCTCTAATACAGAAGGTGTGTTACTGGCAGATCATCAGGTGAAAACAGGGAAAAAAGCCAAAGAAAAGGAATGCAGCCGCCACACCCAATGATTGGTGAGCTGCAATATGGGACATTTGTGGTTTAATATCCCTTTAGTTTGGTTGGTGAAATCTCATCCTATGTCCAGTGATAGCAGTGACATCTACTGGCCACAGTGAGACATCACAGGACAACCTAAACTTAGGGAGAAACCAAGTGAAGAACTATACAATCAGCCTGAGCCAAGTACAGCCCAGCCACAAACTAACACCCACATAGTACCTCTATTCAGGACAAGGGGGCCACACTAATAAATAGTGTAAGGATCACATCAAATTGGTGTTTAGTAATCAGAGATCACTTACAGGGGTTGTAACCCTCAGACATGGAATATGAACAAACATATCCCTCTACAGTGTGTACTTGTCTCACTCCAGAGCAATAACAGTCATTTCTGTCTGCTGTCTCCTTCCTCTGCAATCAGTAGCTGAGTCACCTCTGACAATTTTCCTGACACCAAGAGAAAAAAAGATGACAGGGGAGGGAGCTCATGCACACAGCCTGTGATTGACAGCCTCAGCTCTGTTCCTGTGTGAAAAGGGTGTGTCCCTTCCCACTAATAATCTCTCAGAACTCACTTCACTGAGCTCTAAAAATAGGGACTTCAGCTCTCTGCCCCCTTTTTTCTGACCTCTTGGACAAGCTGTATAAATTCTGTACTTTGAACAAATATAGAGAAGAGAGGCTGCAAATAAATAATGTACAACATATGTAGGAGGATTTGTTTTATCTCTGTGTATCACCTGAGGCCAGTCACTTCTCTGGGTATATGGAGGGTTTACAACCACTTTAACTGGTTATTTGAGACAAGTTGCAGAGATCCCACACCGCTGCCTCCCATCTCCTGAGACTGCACTCAGTGACTTGGGTCTGAGACACTACAGACATATCCCTCCACCCGGCACAGCCAGCAGACCACAGAGCAAGGAACCCTGGGAGAAATGTTCTGCCTGAGATCTTACTAGACCCGGACATGGGGTAGAAGATCCAAAGTACATAACCCAGGTCAAGCAACTGCCAGCTGAACCCCAGAATCTCCATAAATCCAGTCTAGATACATAAATTGTAGAGGAGAGAGAAGTGCGCCAGACTAAGTGCAGTAAGGAGTTAGCAGTTTATTGCACACAAGATTTACGTGACCGTACACATGCTGGTGTGAGAGGCCAGGGACACCTATCCAGAGCCTGGTTCTTACCCTGCACTGATACTCTCTGGACACACACCTGCCCTCCTTTCTCCTCCACTGGGACCCACAAAAGAGCGCCAGCCACTACGTGAGCCTTGGCCCCTGGTACCATCCGCTCCAGATGTCCAGCCCAGATGATGTCCTTTTATCATTACTTGATGCCTGATAATCACCCCCATCTTGTGAGCTTTTAAATCTTGTGTGCAATAAACTGTTAACTCCTTACTACACTTAGTCTGGCGCACTTCTCTCTCCTCTATTCTCTTCACAGAGTTCCGGTTTTCTCTAGAGAGTGCAGCCCCACGACGGTGTTTACATTGCAGCTATATACTGTATATATTTTTTAACCCCCCTCCTGCCCAGAACTACCTGAGTTACAAGACCCCTCCACCTTCAGAACTATTAAAGCTGCATAACGCTTCCTGAACCACCATATACTCATTTACTCCAGTTTTTCTCCCCCCTCTCTCCTCCCCCCTAGTCTCGTGGAGTAGTCCACATGTTCTCCTATAACTCTACTACCTCTATCTCCATAAACCTTTATGAATTGCATACCCACTACTACCTCTCCTGCGCCAATACTCCCTTCTGTCTGTCTCCAATACATGAATTGTGTCTGCAGCACAGAGAAGGAAGATTATCCGAGAGAAATCCAGGAATACAGGACGGGGAACACAGCTCAGGAAAGTGACCAGGGGATTACAGGCTGATATCACCCAGTCCCCGCCCTACTCTGGACCAATCAGTGAGCAGTATGGGTGGAGGAATGGATTTAGTGTTCATGACCCACCTGTGCTGATCTCTGTAGGAGTGTCCTCCTCTATAAATGTCCCCGTTATTCCATCCTCCTCCATAGACTGCTGATCATCCCTCACATACGCCTCTTCTTCTTCTGCTTTACCCTCAACTTTTATATCTATCAGATCTTCACTCTAAACCAAGAGAATGAGAGAAAATATCATCTGTAAAATATAAACTAACATGAAAAATGCACAAATTGTCTCCATGAGACCATTCTCTAGATGCTCCATCCCACCAACCTTGCAATGGGGAGAGATGGTGTGACCTTCCTGTGTGGAATCCCGGGAATACAGAGGATGGGGACATCTCTCTGGTGGGTTCCTGGTATTAGGTGGCTCCATCATATCCTTGTGTCCTTCTGAAAACTCCTCCATCACTCCATACTCCTCATCCTCCTCTTTATACTCTTCTTTAACATCAATATTATCATCCCCGAGGATTCCACTCTGAAAGATATAATAAAACATTCATTGTAACAAACATGCTGTGTATAAATCACAACTACCAATAATTGTCATCATCTACCTGATGATGGTGAGGGATGGTGTGACCTTCCTGTGTGGAATCCCGGGAATACAGAGGACGGGGACATCTCTCTGGTGGGTTCCCATGACTGGATCCATCTGTAGGAAACACACACACTGACTGAATCCATTGTTTCTATGTGTTTATCAGATGATGGGGGATCTAGGTGGATCCTCCGTACTGCTCTCTCCTTTACAATAAAGTCTCCTCTTACCCGGTGATGTGAGGGGCGGCTGATTGTCCATCATGACGTCCTTGTAGAGATCCTTGTGTCCTTCTAAATACTCCCACTCCTCCATGGAGAAATAGACAGTGACACCCTGACACCTTATAGGAACCTGACACACACAATGATACAGTCACCATCCAGACACATCCCTTGTCTGTTACTGGAGAATGTCCCAGAATTCCCGGCACCGCTCACCTCTCCTGTCAGCAGCTCAGTGATCTCTCTGGTGACTTCTAGAATCTTCTTCTTCTTTCTCTCTTCTATCAGGGAGGGAGGTGGAGGCAATGTGATGTCATATGATCTCCAGACTTCACAGGAGGAAAACTCTACATCTGAACACAAATAGTCACATCAAATGATATTCCCAGAATCCTCCTCACCTCTCCATTCAGGTCTCCATTTTATTAAAGCCCCACTTCAGGCTGAGGTATAATTCCCCCCCACAGGACCCCCGCACTACGCAGGGTATAGGCTTGTTGCAGCATTCTGATGTCATTACATACAACGCAGGACCAACAGTCCCACTTTACATGTGAGGATACCAAGGGACCCCACATCCTAAGAGCATCAGAAAAAAGTCAGATGGAGGGACATTAGGAGGAGGAGCTGTGAGGTCAGTGTGATGTCATAGGATTCTCTGACTCTGGATGGAGGGACATTGGGAGGAGGAGCTGTGAGGTCATTGTGATGTCATAGGATTCTCTGACTCTGGATGGAGGGACATTGGGAGGAGGAACTGGGAGGTCAGTGTGATGTCATAGGATTCTCTGACTCTGGTTGGAGGGGCATTGGGAGGAGGAACTGTGAGGTCAGTGTGATGTCATAGGATTCTCTGACTCTGGATGGAGGGGCATTGGGAGGAGGAGCTGTAAGGTCAGTGTGATGTCATAGGATTCTCTGACTCTGGATGGAGGGATATTGGGAGGAGGAGCTGTGAGGTCAGTGTGATGTCATAGGATTCTCTGACTCTGGATGGAGGAACATTGGGAGAGGAGCTGTGAGGTCAGTGTGATGTCATAGATAAAATGCACGCCCACGGTGACTAGCTAACTGAGGTGTGGTCTGCCCATGACTGGGGTAAAGAGGGAATGAGGGGACTTTGAGCATATAAGACTGACCTTGATATACCTTCACTGCCTGCACTATCTTTGGTCACCACTAGAGGGAGACTCCACTCCAATCCAGCTGGCTGACCACACACAGGCAAACACAAATCTTACATACAATCTTGTGCAAAGGTTGGGGAGCAATCTAGCAATTGGCACACCTTTCTAGGATTCCTCCAGCTATCCTACAAGCTAGAACCCCATTGTTAATCAGTCTTCCACTGTCCACCCCCCCCCCACACCGGACACACAACAAACAGTAGCTTGCCACCACCCAACAGTTTGTCCGCAGACTGGTCTGCTGGGCCACCACACACACACCGATCTCCGTCTGGCAGATCTGCTAGTTTACAATCTGCATGCTATCTGCCAACACGCAGTGCAATTACATACAGATTGTCAATGAACTTAGAGCGAGCACATAGACACTACAATACAACAATCTCTCTGGAGATATGAGCCTGAGCTTAGTACACAGAAGTCACTTAATAATTTTATGATTGAATACAAAAAGACACACAATTGGCTATTGACTATAACATAAAAGGGAATAAAAACAGAAATAAAACCTTACCAAGATTTATCCTGCGACTGGAGGAAGTCAAAGAAAGTCTGCAATTCACCAGTCATATTGAACCGACTCCGTACGAATCACCCCCTCCATATCTCAGGGTCCTCAATTTATTATTAGGACTTTAACCCTTGGCCAATCAACCCTCAGGGGTGTTCCTGTACCAACCCACAGGATGTTCTGTGTTCTGAGGTGCCCAATCTTGAATGGGCAAGAAACGGTTTGGATCACTGAGTCAGGAAAATTATTTCTGACACAAGCACATCAGTCCGATCGCGACAGTACCAATCACTTTTCAGCTGTCGCAATCAGGTGCCATATAACCATTTTGTGCATTTCTCTGGGATTCTACAGAGGCTACAAATACAGTTTTACATGCAGATGTAGCCTACAGTGTGTCCAATCAGAAGGAAGTATTTTCATCTCTCTGCAACTAATATTTTAGCTTTTATGAGAGATTAAATAGATTCCTCTGATCTATTTCCTGCTGACTCTTGTAGCCAAAATGACTAGGATTATTCTTTTAGGTTCAAGAAGGTGGCAAAGTCTGGCTACATAGGTGATGTTTTATTGGCATCCAGGTGTCACCTCGAGGTAAGAAGCTGCTCTGTCCTTTCAGATGCTAATTGGTGAACATATGTCTCTGACTGAATACTGAACACTTATCTGTAATAACATAGAATGAAAGTTGTGATGGACAGCAGAAATATTCTTTTTTTGTGTGTTGTCTGAAGTTCCTGGGCCTCACAGGGGGAGGGGAAATGGGATGTATCTCTATATAGAACAAAGGCAGCATGGCTCTGTGTGGCTGGGGAAAACCAGTCCAGGCCACTTCTTAGCAGGAAGCTGGGGACAATTGCAGGACCATGTGGGCTCGTTGTTGGGAGAGCTGGAACCATGATGGACAGGGCTACTCCTGCCTGAGCCTTAACTAAGAGATGCTTGGAACTGTACTTTGCTTTGTACACTGCTGGCTGGTGAGTCCCTGGATCGCTACCCTGTGAATTGCCCTCTGCTGTGCCCGGACCTCCTGCCTGCCAGAGCTACCTTCTGCTGTGGGCCCTGATTACCTTGCCTGCCTGAATTACCCTCTGCTGTGCCCGGACCTCCTTCCTGCTAGAGCTACCTTCTGCTGTGGGCCCTGCTTACCTTGCCTGCCTGAATTGCCCTCTGCTGTGCCCGGGCTCTCTTTGCCTCAACTGCCCCTCGGCTGTGTGCTAGAACTACCCGCTGTTGCTGTGTGCTGAGCAGGGTCGCCCCTGCTGCTGTCCGCTGTGAACCAGGACATCCCTGTTGGACCCGTGAGTTTATGCTCTCCTGTTTTCCCTGAACTGTTCTTGTACTCCCACTCCACCTACCTGTTGGATTACAACTACTACAGAGACTCACAGCACCTCCCTGTTGGATTACAACTACTACAGAGACTCACAGCGCCCCCTGTTTGGATTATAAACTGCTGTAGAGACTTTAACTTTGCCTTGGGGCAGGACTACAGGTATTGTGGACTCTCTCTCCCCGTTGAGTGACTGTTGTCTGTTTTAATAAAGCTTTAAGTGTTTGCCGTCTGCCTTGTGTGTTCTGACCCGCTTACCCTCTGTCACAAAACTAAATCTACAATTTCAAATTTCTACTGATCACCTCACATCTCAGCTACTGATAACATGATTCTACTCTTACATTTATGTTACAGTGACATCATAGGATTCTCTGACTCTGGATGGATGGACATTGGGGGGAGGAGCTGTGAGGTCAGTGTGATGTCATAGGATTCTCTGACTCTGGATGGAGGGACATTGGGGGGAGGAGCTGTGAGGTCAGTGTGATGTCATAGGATTCTCTGACTCTGGATGGAGGGACATTGGGAGGAGGAGCTGTGAGGTCAGTGTGATGTCATAGGATTCTCTGACTCTGGATGGATGGACATTGGGGGGAGGAGCTGTGAGGTCAGTGTGATGTCATGGGATTCTCTGACTCTGGATGGAGGGACATTGGGAGGAGTAGCTGTGAGGTCAGTGTGATGTCATAGGATTCTCTGACTCCGGATGGAGGGACATTGGGAGGAGCTGTGAGGTCAGTGTGATGTCATAGGATTCTCTGACTCCGGATGGAGGGACATTGGGAGGAGGAGCTGTGAGGTCAGTGTGATGTCATAGGATTCTCTGACTCCGGATGGAGGGACATTGGGGGGAGGAGCTGTGAGGTCAGTGTGATGTCATAGGACATATAGACTCTGGATGGAGGGACATTTGGATGGGGAGATTTGAGGGGTCCTCTATATGAGGCTCTCATGCAAACCAAATCCTTGTTCCTGGGTGCGTCCTACCTCTCCTAAACTGAAGAGTGACCTTTGACCTTTACCATCCAGAAATCTGTCGGGAATCTGTGGAAGTAAGCTGTCATGTGATCAGGTGACGTGCGGAGGAACGGAGTGTAAATAGCAGACAATTGTCTCCAGAGCCCCTAATGGTGGGGATGGATTTGGCGGCGTGCTGGTGCCAAGTTTCCTCCCCCCAGGGTCACTGCAGGTGTGGAGAAAAGCTGTGTAAGAGGATATGGAGGAGAGATGAGGAGGAGATCCAGGAATCAGGAGAAAGGTCAGGGCAAGCAACAGACGAGCGCATCCAAGAGACCAAGCCGGGGTCACTACACAGAAAATCAATCCAAGGAAACAACAGGCAGGACGAGGAATAGCAAGAAGGAGCTGAGAGACAAATGAGAATATTGCTCAGCCAATGGGAGATGATCTCAGCATGACTTCCATCATGAAGGAGATGAGGGGGAGGGGAGGAAGTCACTGAAGTTGACCATAGATCCATGGAAATTCAGCTGGTTCAGCAGGGATCGCTCACATTTCCATCCATGTGTGGCCACTGCCGGATAAAAGCCACTCCCCCAGCGGCTGCAGCCAATAGCTTCAGTGCTGATCTGTGTATTCTGAGAGCAGAGGAGTCCCCCCATTGTCAGAATACAAGAGTGCAGCGGGGAGGATTCCCCCATCCACCTCCAATGTGTGGATGGGGGAATCACTTCAGTTTTTATGGTCATCCCGCTGGCTGAACGATAAAACTGAACCATGTAGGCCAGCTTTGGGGGCAAATATATTATCATCAACTCCTCCCCCTGAAGGGGTTCATCTGGGTTCCCACACTATATATGTGTGTATCATCATCTGCTGGAGATAAAAGACATCACAGTGACTATGGAGGAAGAGGACAGACATGACTATGGAGAGAGAGGACGGATATGATGGGGGGTTACTAGGTGTAAATTGGAAATAACATCTTATTACCTCCTCTGCTGCCACTTTCAACAATTTCTCCTCTCTGATTCCTCCCACATGGAACTTCCTGTCTGTACCTGAGATCTCTTCCTGTCTGTACCTGACATCACTTCCTGTCTGTACCTAATATTACTTTCTGTCTTCCAGAGAGACTACCTGTCTGTGATCACCACCTTATGGAGGTCAGAGGATCTGCAGCCCTGAGAAATGTCTGGTAGTGTGGCCCCGACTCTGTCATTGGTGATGAGTGTCCCGGATGATGAGGGACAGCCCCAGGATTTAGTCTCCTGTCCCATCACGTCCATGTCTCACAGATTCCAGGACTCCACACAGAGAGGACACACCCCCTGCCACGCCCCCTAAAGTAGAATGATACAAAGAAATGATGAGATAACCCCACAAGTGCTGTTTATACTTCTATTCCTTTATACCGGCTTTAGAAATGTACTAATCCAGAAATGTAAACGTTGGAGGGAAGGTTTAGCCCCGGGAAACACTTCCTGATAGATAAATAGAGCATTTTATATCCAACTATAGAGATCCGAGCAGAATGAGGGACCAAGGAGGAGGAAGGAGGGACAGCCGGGACCTCTACCATCACCAGGCACTGCAATGACACCCGACTGCTGGGAGCCGACATCTCCTTTCTGACAGGGAAAGTGGAACTCCGACATCAGAAGAGAGGCAGCGGGAGGGTGGGATCAGGTAAGGACCACCACTGACCATCAATGATGGCTGGGGGTACACTTTGTTCTCACTGATACTAATAATGGGGCTTTTTTTTATCTCAGTGACACCAATGATGGGCTGGGGGTACACTTTGTTCTCACGGATACCAACAATGGGACATTTTTTTATCACGGTGACATCAACAATAGGGCTTATTTTATCTCACTGACACAAAAAAAGGGGTTTGTTCTATATCACTGACACCAGCAATAAGGTTTTTTTTTTATCTCAGTGACACCAAGGATGGGACTTATTTTATCTCACTGACACCAACAATAGGACTTATTTTATCTCATTGACACCAACAATAGGACTTATTTTATCTCACTGACACCAACAATAGGGATTATTTGATCTCAATGACACCAACAATGGGGCTTATTTTATCTCAGTGACACCAACGATGGGGCTTATTATATCTCAGTGACACCAACAATGGGGCTTATTTTATCTCACTGACACCAAGGATGGGACTTATTTTATCCCAAGGTTTTATCTCGATGTTATACCAATGATGGGTGTCAAGGAAATCTTGCCCACAGTGACTGGCTAACTGGATTGAGATCCTTGATTGGTGGAGGAGGAATGAGGGTGGAGCTTTCTCTGGGAAGATAATACCAGTGATGATACAGATCTCACAGTCTGCAATACTGCTGACCACCACTGGAGGGAGACTCTCCCACATGGGGCTGGCTGGACACGCACAGGCAGATACAAATCTTTCATACAATCTGATACAATCTGAGGTCTGTGGAGCAGACAAGTGATCCCCACACACCTCAGAGGATCCCCGAGCTATCCTCCCATCCAGAATCCAGGTGGGATCACTTCTTAAACTTCCCACACACCCCACACACATGATTGAGGGCAGATTAGCACAACCTGGAGTGTGTGATGTGACTGGTGTGCCGGGCAGTGATACACACACACCTACAGATCCCGGTCTGGTAGATTCAATCCTTCCACACACTGACAATAATCTGCATTAGGGATGAGCTCCGAGTCTGGACAGAAGTTTGGATGAACACTGGCGGCTCCCACACTCTTCTGAACATCCAACGTTTACCGCATTTGCTGCAGACCGATGTGACGGCTTCTGGCTCTCCCTGGTTGCCAGGGAAGCAATGGCTGCCTGCAACAGCTGCGTCCTTAGCAACAACTGACTTCATCCCGCCGACTCACTTACATGGCCACGTAGGCAAACGGGCGGGGAATAGAGGATGACATCATTGTGTGAATATGGCCATATATGGGCAATGATGTCACCACTATCCCCGCCCCTTCCTTTATATATCTGATGACAGCTCAGGACGCTATCAGTCAATGAGGACATTGATGGTCTTTATCACTTTATTTCCTTTATTCGGGGTGCTGTGTACTATGTACCCCAAACTCACTGATATGGGGGGTCAGTGTCTGAGCATTCCAGATTCTGATGGACCTCCCTGACCACAGATCCCCCACAACCATCAGGCCAGGGGTGTGGGATGAGGCCCTTGTCCTCATCTGTATGGGGACAAGGTGCATTGCCACAGGGGGTCCCCCCTGACAAGGTACCCCATATTGAGAGCACATGGCCTGGTATGGTTCAGAAGGGGGGTGGGGCCACACACTCTTCCCTACCGCTTTCCTGGTCAGCCAGGCTGCATGCTTGGATTAAGGGTCTGCTATGGATTTTCTGGATTTTTTGTATGAGGTACCCCCATAGACTCTTAGACTCAGAGGGTCCGGTATGTATTTGGGGGACTCTATACATTTCTTCATTTTTGCTGTAGGAGGGGCTACAAAAAAAGTGACATTTACAAAGAAAAACAATTAACCGGCTTAAATTGCCGTCTTCCTTTTTTCTTTTGAAACATCACACAGACCCTCACAAGGTGATGGCGGCAGTAGCAGTGCTTGTTTCCTTCAGCCGCCTCCCAGCTGCACAGTAAAAGTGATCCGGGTGGCTGTGTAACTGCCTGATCACATTTACACTGTGGGTAGTGAGGCCCCCATCACAGCTCCCTCTTCCTCCCCGTATGGTTCCAGGACTCCTTCTGGGATCCAGAGACCACATCCAGTGACTTCAGGAGGCCAAGATGGAGGCGACTGGTGAACGTCCATTCCCCGATCCCCTCTGCACTGAATGAAGCCGGCAGTCCTCAGCTCTGAGTGTTTCCCGTTTCTGAGCCGTCATTCCCCGGGTGATCCAGCCAAGGAAGCATCTAACTGAGCGCCATCTGTGCATTGGAGGGTAGAGGAGACATTGGAGGTCTAATAGAGCCCCAATGTCTCATAAAGAGGACCTGTCACCTGACCAATGATGTCACGGGGGGGTTGTTAACTCCTTGTGATAGCAATGCAGCTAAATAGGAAATAAATACACAAGTACAAAAATACAAATGACAATAACATTTATTAAAAAATTAAACATAACCCCCGTTGTCCTGCAAACACAAAAGTACACAAAGGGTGTGTATGTGTAATGTAAAGCGTGATTGCACCACACATGTGAGGTATCGCCACGAATGTCGCAGTGAGAGGAATCATTCCACCACCACAGATCACAGTTGTCTCTATACTGATGAGCAGTAAAGGCTTTAAAGTGTCTCCTATGGAGATTTTCAGGGGCCGTCATTCTTTGCCATGTCTCAGGCGCACACAATTGTAAGACTTGACTTGTTTGGTATCTATTTGTTTGGTATCTATTTACTCAACACAAATGCAGATTTATACATGTGTACAAAAAGGAAAACATTTCTCCAGAGATGAAGAGGTTAAAGGAATTGGACATTTTATTATTTAAGAAAAATTCCCGCTCCTGGCTGAATGTGGAATTTTTGAAAAACTTTTTTTGCATTGGTACATGTTCCCCATGACAGTGCCCCTCCCTTCCCCATGCTATTTTCGCACACCTATTGGCCTAGAAAATGGGCCTTTTGATTTTGCTCCCATTGATTTTGATGGGATTTGGAATTGGCATGGAAACTTCTCTGAACCTTGCTTGGACTGAACCCCGGGCAGTTGGGCTCATCTCTAGTAGAGAACCAGCAACCCCAGGCATCCTGACAACCAGCAATGAATTCCTGCTCATTCCATTCAGGTGTCAGCTGCGGTTTTCTGGGGTGGCATGGGGTGTCACCCATAAAATTCATACCAGGCCTTTCAGGTTTAGAATGGATTTCAAGGGAGACACCATGTAAAAAAATGGCACGTGGTCTCCACCAAAATTATTATTACTATATTATTATTATACATTATTTATATCGCGCCGAAAGGTTTGCTCAGCGCTGTACATTATAGTGGGGGACAGAACATGAGACAAGACAGTAACAAGACAAAACACAGGGGGTTCAAGGGCCCTACTCTTTTGAGCTTACAATCTAGGAGGGAGGGGATAAATTCATACCAAATCCTTAAAACAAAACCCCAAAACTTATGGGGTCCCCCACAAAATCCATCCTAGACCCATATCCCAGTCTGCAGTCTGCCTGGCCAGGAAAGGGGAGGACATGCATGCACTTCCCCCACCTCCAGAACCATAGCAGGCCACGTGTACTCCACATAGGGAGAGTATCTTGCCAAGTCCATTCACTCCTGGTTGGAGAAAGTAGGACAAGTCCAATGTATGAGCTCATATCTGGGAACACGAGGAATCTGTACAACATAAGTCATCGGGAAATGTCTATCTGTCTGCAGAACATCGGGGAGATATTGGAGCTCTAATTCATGGTCACCTGGAAATGTCTGTGTTGAGGGTTAGGCCCAAAAAGATTTACATTTGTAAACCATGATAGGTTTCTATGCAAATATTCTGACAAGGTTTGAATTTGAGTTGGTGGCCATGTACTGGTCAGCATATAAATTGCTTGGACCCACAATCAAATTATACAGATCTTCTGAGAGAAACAGCTTAACAAAATCAAGGGGAGTAGTTACATTTGCTGTTTCCACCTAAATTTCTGGTTGGGCAGTGAATGGGGGAAGTACGGGTGCTGCAGAATTTTTGGGCTGCCAATTAGGATTGGTAAGCACATCCAGAAGGACACTATGGGCTCTACGTTCCTGTGTGCAAATTCTTGGTGGCTACTAGTTCTAGTCACCTCACCAGCTTGGACTACACTTATGGGGCTCGCCACCTCACCAGCTTGGACTGCACTTATGGGACTCGCCACCTCACCAGCTTGGACTGCACTTATGGGACTCGCCACCTCACCAGCTTGGACTGCATTTATGGGACTCGCCACCTCACCAGCTTGGACTGCATTTATGGGACTCGCCACCTCACCAGCTTGGACTGCACTTATGGGACTCGCCACCTCACCAGCTTGGACTGCACTTATGGGACTCGTCACCTCACCAGCTTGGACTGCATTTATGGGACTCGCCACCTCACCAGCTTGGACTACACTTATGGGACTCGCCACCTCACCAGCCTGGACTGCACTTATGGGACTCGCCACATCACCAGCTTGGACTGCACTTATGGGACTCGCCACCTCACCAGCTTGGACTGCATTTATGGGACTCGCCACATCACCAGCTTGGATTGCTGGAGTGTAAAATGCCAGGATGTACTAAGCTGCTGGTGACTGCCAGTTCACCAAAAGGTAGTCATGCGTTCTTAGTACTTCAGCTACCTGGGGTCTGATCTTAACAGGGGCCTCTTCTCCATTGTCAGAGCTTTCTGGGAGCGACACAACTCTCTACAGGTTCATATTAGGAGGCAGAATCTGTCAGAGAGGCTTCCCATTCACTCTCATCTGACAAGCTCAGTCCTGTAGACCTCTTCACTAGAGTACTTTTGTTGGAACATTTTAGGCATTAAATTTAGAGGTACCTAGTGCGATCCATGGGAAGAAGAGCTCAGAAAAAGAGCTCCTGGCTGACAGGGACTGCTTTAACCGCCACTAAAAAACAAATCACCTGCTAGTGTTAGCAAAGATCAAGCCTGATCTTTCTAACACTGTTGTTTTGTGTACAATGTATCACAGATAACAATGATGTACTGACACTGCACTTGTTGTGGGGGGCAGAAGGGCTAAATGCAGGTGCTGGGAGTGAACGGGCTGATCCTACTAACACTTTGTTTTTGGGGACACTATACTAAGGGGGACTAGTATAGTTCTGTTTGTGATCAATAGATTGATCTGTACAAACACTCTCCTAGTAATGGCGGTGATCAGCGACCTATACCATGGGTGCGATAGTTGATCCTGATGCTATCCGCAGTGGCGGTAAAACGGTGATCAGCGACCTATAACGTGGGTGTGATAGTTGATCCTGATGCTATCCGCAGTGGCAGTAATACGGTGATCAGCGACCTATAATGTGGGTGCGATAGTTGACCCTGATGCTATCCGCAGTGGCGGTAATACGGTGATCAGCGACCTATAACGTGGGTGCGATAGTTGACCCTGATGCTATCCGCAGTGGCGGTAATACGGTGATCAGCGACCTATAACGTGGGTGCGATAGTTGACCCTGATGCTATCCGCAGTGGCAGTAATACGGTGATCGGCGACCTATAACGTGGGTGCGATAGTTGACCCTGATGCTATCCGCAGTGGCAGTAATACGGTGATCGGCGACCTATAACGTGGGTGCGATAGTTGACCCTGATGCTATCCGCAGTGGCAGTAATACGGTGATCAGCGACCTATACCGTGGGTGCGATAGTTGACCCTGATGCTATCCGCAGTGGCAGTAATACGGTGATCAGCGACCTATACCGTGGGTGCGATAGTTGATCCTGATGCTATCCGCAGTGGCAGTAAAATGGTGATCAGCGACCTATAACGTGAGTGTGATAGATGATCCTGATGCTATCTGCAGTGGCGGTAATACGGTGATCAGCGACCTATAACGTGGGTGTGATAGTTGACCCTGATGCTATCCGCAGTGGCGGTAATACGGTGATCAGCGACCTATAACGTGGGTGTGATAGTTGATCCTGATGCTATCCGCAGTGGCGGTAATACGGTGATCAGCGACCTATAACGTGGGTGTGATAGTTGACCCTGATGCTATCCGCAGTGGCAGTAATACGGTGATCAGCGACCTATAACGTGGGTGCGATAGTTGACCCTGATGCTATCCGCAGTGGCAGTAATACGGTGATCAGTGACCTATAACGTGGGTGCGATAGTTGATCCTGATGCTATCCGAAGTGGCAGTAATACGGTGATCAGCGACCTATAACGTGGGTGTGATAGTTGATCCTGATGCTATCCGCAGTGGCGGTAATACGGTGATCAGCGACCTATAACGTGGGTGTGATAGTTGATCCTGATGCTATCCGCAGTGGCAGTAATACGGTGATCAGCGACCTATAACGTGGGTGCGATAGTTGATCCTGATGCTATCCGCAGTGGCAGTAATACGGTGATCGGCGACCTATAACGTGGGTGTGATAGTTGACCCTGATGCTATCCGCAGTGGCAGTAATACGGTGATCAGCGACCTATAACGTGGGTGTGATAGTTGATCCTGATGCTATCCGCAGTGGCAGTAATACGGTGATCAGCGACCTATAACGTGGGTGTGATAGTTGACCCTGATGCTATCCGCAGTGGCAGTAATACGGTGATCAGCGACCTATAACGTGGGTGCGATAGTTGACCCTGATGCTATCCGCAGTGGCAGTAATACGGTGATCAGCGACCTATAACGTGGGTGCGATAGTTGACCCTGATGCTATCCGCAGTGGCAGTAATACGGTGATCAGCGACCTATAACGTGGGTGCGATAGTTGACCCGATGCTATCCGCAGTGGCAGTAATACGGTGATCAGCGACCTATAACGTGGGTGCGATAGTTGACCCGATGCTATCCGCAGTGGCAGTAATACGGTGATCAGCGACCTATAACGTGGGTGCGATAGTTGATCCTGATGCTATCCGCAGTGGCAGTAATACGGTGATCAGTGAACAATACTGTACACTGACACTGTACTAATGGCATTGTCTGGGTGTCGGGGGCAATCAAAGGGTTAAATGTGCTAATCTAACGTGTGTGTAAAATGTGCTTTTATCTACAGTGTGTCACAGTGTCTCTCTTATCTCTTCTGGGACCAAAAAGGGTCCATGAAGAGGAGAAGCAGCTAGATCCCGTGTTTACTAACATAGGCTCATGACTGCTTCTCCAATCATTGCAGGAGACCAGCAGGGTTCCGGGCAAAGTCATTGGCTGGGACCCGCTAATGAACTGTTCCTGCAAGGAATGGCAGCGGGGTCAGCGAGGGGGTATGCACATGTGCGCTTTGAACCCACAAGTATTGAGCACCTTACAGGAGTCGCTGCTCGTCCGCAGTACATTGTGGATGGGAGGTCGCCAACTAGTTAAATGAACGACTCCTGACATTTAGGGGCCAATCATAAATACTTTGCTTAGCAATTCCCCCAGTGAAAGTCCCTGTACATTCCACCTGTGTGAATGGGGGTACAAACATAATTGTATCAGACTGCTGAGCTGATCGAATGTTCTTCATTGATTTACAATGGCAATAAAATATCACATAGAAGTGATTGGAGGTTCTATACAGCTGCAGATCACTTTTACAGCATATGAAGGGCCCCCTCCCACCACCGGTCCCGGGCTCTTCAGTTCCACCAGGGACCCTGGGACCACTGTAAGCGGTCGGCTGCACACAATGGAGAAGGAGGAACATCCATTCCTCCGGCTCCTCTGTGCTGAATGAAGCCAGAAATGACAAGGATTTCATCTCTTCCTGTGTTGGTTCGGTGTTTACCCGGCCCATACACCCGGGATGCAGCTCATCAAACACATTTCTCATTGATCGGCTGCTTGGATGGATCAGGGGTGTTTAAGACCTAAATCTCTTAATAAAGAGGACCTGTCGCTGTCCAAGCTATCAGATGGGATGTTGGTAAACACCATGCAATTCTACATGTAAGTCCAGCACACGTATGTAAACAGCAGTTGCATGAAACATGTGAGGTATCGCAGCGAATGTCAGAGTGAGAGCAATAATTCCAGTTTACTGTAAAACAATAATTTCCTTTGATCATCAGCTCCATCTAGAGACCACAATGGGGTATGAGTCCTGAAAATACCTCACTGAATACAAATATTACAGTACTGTATTATGGCCACTAGATGGAGCCAAGGAAATCAGCGTGAGATAAAATACACCCAATATTCATCACAGCTGGGTGAATGCCGGTCACATTCGTTCCATTAATGAGTTTTAAAAAATAGACTACAAAATCTCCCACCACAAAATGTACTCAGCCAATCACTGAGTTCTTCTCCTGCCATCAATGGCCAACCTGGTCCCACACTTCATCCATGTCTTTGGGGGCCTCTGATCTCCTTATGAACTGTTTCTTCCATGATGAAGATCAGCCATGGAGTATATCTGAGGTGTATATCAGGGTGTGCTTCTTCCCCACATGAGAGCTGGGATGTCCAGCAACATTCATCTAGAAGACATTTCCCGCACTCAAGGCACTAATACACCTCCAGGGTTGTGTGGGACCCCTGATGTACAGGAAGACAGGACTTCAGTGAGGAACATTTCCCTCACTCAGGACAGGAAAGTGGATTCTCAACCGTGTGAGATCTCTGATGTGTGTAAAGATGGGACTTCACTGAAAAACATTTCCCACACTCAGGACAGGAATACGGCTTCTCCACCTTGTGAGATCTTTATTGTATGAAAAGTTTGGATTTTTTTACAATTTCCCACATTCACTTGTAAGTAGCCTCCTCCCCTGTGTGAGACCTCTGATGATGTTTGTAAAGAGTGAACTTCTGTGAAAAACATTTCCCGCACTCAGAACAGGAGTATGGCTTTTCCCCCGTGTGAGACCTCAAATGTATGACAAGTTCTGATTTTCGTATAAAACATTTGCCGCACTCAGAACAGGAATACGGCTTCTCCCCTGTGTGAGATCTGTTATGTTTGTAAAGACTGGAATGCGTTGTAAAACATTTCCCACACTCTGGACAGGAATATAGCTTCTCCCCAGTGTGAGACCTTTGATGTACGGCAAGTTCTGATTTTTGTACAAAACATTTCCCACACTCAGTACATGAATACGGCTTCTCACCTACATGCAATCTCAGATGTCTGGAAAGATGTGACTTGTATGAAAAACACTTCCCGCACTCAGGACAGGAATACGGCTTCTCCCCCGTATGAGATCTCTGGTGACTGTAAAGAATGAACTTTTGTGCAAAACATTTCCCGCACTCAGAACAAGAATATGGCTTCTCACCTGTGTGAGACCTTTCATGTTTGACAAGATCTGATTTTTGTGCAAAACATTTCCCGCACTCAGGACATGAATATGGCTTCTCACCCACATGCAATCTCTGATGTCTGTAAAGATGTGACTTGTCTGAAAAACATTTCCCACACTCAGGACAGGAATATGGCTTCTCCCCCGTGTGAGATCTTTTATGCACATTAAGATGGGATTTATAACAGAAACCCTTCCCGCACTCAGTACAGGAGAATCTCTTCTCTGTTGGAAGGCCGGCCCGGTCCCACACAGTCTGAGGTTCCTCAGGATACGAGGAATCCGATGGTCCATCTACACTGGGTGGTGCCGGATGGACATTGGAGGGAGCTGGGTTTTCTCCTGGACTATACTGTGTGATGTCCTCATCTTCTACTTTCCAGTCTGGAGACAAAGTGAGACAATCCTCGGAGGTTTTCCTCATCTCCCGGCCATGGACTAAAATACAAAGACAAAGAGGATTACTAGACAGGAGCTGATTGGTTCCCCCAAACCAGGACTCCACCCACATCAGGCAAGATGGGGAACACAGCACAGGAAAGTGACCAGGGGATTACAGGCTGATATCACCCAGTCCCCGCCCTACTCTGGACCAATCAGTGAGCAGTATGGGTGGAGGAATGGATTTAGTGTTCATGACCCACCTGTGCTGATCTCTGTAGGAGTGTCCTCCTCTATAAATGTCCCCGTTATTCCATCCTCCTCCATAGACTGCTGATCATCCCTCACATACGCCTCTTCTTCTTCTGCTTTCACCTCAAATTCTATATCAATTGGATCTCCACTCTAAATCAAGGAAATATATTATCTGTAAAAAAAACTCACATAAAAAACTCCACACATCATCTTTACAAGTCCATGTTTTAGATGCTCCATCCCACCAACCTTGTAATGATGAGGGATGGTGTGACCTTCCTGTGTGGAATCCCGGGAATACAGAGGACGGGGACATCTCTCTGGTGGGTTCCTGTAGCTGGATGACTCCACCATGGTGTCCTGGTACAGATCTTTGTGTTCTTTTAGAAGCTCTGACTCCTCCATCCCCCCATCCTCATCCTCCTCCTCTTTTATCTCTTCTTTAACCTCAACTTTAGGATCTCTCAGGTTTCCACTCTGAATATATAATAAAAATGACATCAATGCAGATAATGTACAGATCCTAATGATACTATCAGTGATTGTTCCTCATCTACCTGATGATGGTGAGGGATGGTGTGACCTTCCTGTGTGGAATCCCGGGAATCCAGAGGACGGGGACATCTCTCTGGTGGGTTCCCATGACTGGATCCATCTGTAGGAAACACACACACTGACTGAATCCATTGTTTCTATGTGTTTATCAGATGATGGGGGATCTAGGTGGATCCTCCGTACTGCTCTCTCCTTTACAATAAAGTCTCCTCTTACCCGGTGATGTGAGGGGCGGCTGATTGTCCATCATGACGTCCTTGTAGAGATCCTTGTGTCCTTCTAAATACTCCCACTCCTCCATGGAGAAATAGACAGTGACACCCTGACACCTTATAGGAACCTGACACACACAATGATACAGTCACCATCCAGACACATCCCTTGTCTGTTACTGGAGAATGTCCCAGAATTCCCGGCACCGCTCACCTCTCCTGTCAGCAGCTCAGTGATCTCTCTGGTGACTCCTAGAATCTTCTTCTTCTTTCTCTCTTCTATCAGGGAGGGAGGTGGAGGCAATGTGATGTCATATGATCTCCAGACTTCACAGGAGGAAAATTCTACATCTGAACACAAAGAGTCACATCAAATGATATTCCCAGAATCCTCCTCACCTCTCCATTCAGGTCTGTGTTTTGGTGAAGCCCCACTTCAGACAGCAACAACAGGCAGGACGAGGAATAGCAAGAAGGAGCTGAGAGACAAATGAGAATATTGCTCAGCCAATGGGAGATGATCTCAGCATGACTTCCATCATGAAGGAGATGAGGGGGAGGGGAGGAAGTCACTGAAGGTGACCATAGATCCATGGAAATTCAGCTGGTTCAGCAGGGATCGCTCACATTTCCATCCATGTGTGGCTACTGTCGGATAAAAGCCACTCCCCCAGCGGCTGCAGCCAATAGCTTCAGTGCTGATCCGTGTATTCTGAGAGCAGAGGAGTCCCCCCCATTGTCAGAGTACAAGAGTGCAGTGGGGAGGATTCCCCTATCCACCTCCAATGTGTGGATGGGGGAATCACTTCAGGTTTTATGGTCATCCCGCTGGCTGAACGATAAAACTGAACCATGTAGGCCAGCTTTGGGAGCAAATATATTATCATCAACTCCTCCCCCTGAAGGGGATAATCTATTTACCCGGCCACTTCCCAATTCCTCCACCTAACCTCCTCCTTCGCGCTCACACAGCACACTCAGTCCTCCACCCACATCGGAGGGAACACCCTGGACCTCATCTTCTCCCACCTCTGTACCCTCAACCAGTTCTCTAACACCCCCTTCCCTCTCTCCGACCACCACCTCATCACGTTCTCCATCTCCCCTTCCCCCAACTCCCCCCCCCAAAAACGCCAAACCATCACCAGCCGCAATCTCCGCAACCTGAACCCAGCCCCCCTCCACTCAGCTGCCGACCGCCTACACGACAGCATCCTCCCACTGTCATGTCCTGACATAGCCACCACCTTGTACAACGACTCACTGTCAGCTGCCCTAGACTCTCTGGCACCCCTAACCACACGCTACATCAAACCCAGACCGCTTCAACCCTGGCGAACCGACAGCACTAAACGCCTCAAACGTCGCAGTCGCGCACTGGAGAGACTGTGGCGCAAAACCAGGTCCCCTCACGCATTCTCCCTCTACAAATCTGCCTTCCTCACTTACACCTCCTCCCTCCATGCCGCCAAGCAGGCCTACTTTGTTAACCTGATCAACACCCTCTCCACCTGCCCTCGCCGACTCTTCTCCACCTTCTACTCCCTGCTCTCTCCCCCCCCCTCCTCCACTCAGTACCTCACTCACCGCCCACGAGATTGCCACCCATTTCCGTAACAAGATTGACACTATCCGTAAGGACATTGTCAACTCGCAATCTACCCCCCCACCTAGCCTCCCCACCCCCGTCACCCCTTCTTCTCCCCCCTCCTCTGCCCTCCACCTCTCCCAAGGCCCCACCCACCGTAACCCCCCCTGCACTGCACTCCCTCAGCCCTGTTACTACTGAGGAAATCGTCAAGGTCCTCTCAGAAGCCCGCCTCACTACCTGCCCCCTGGACCCTATCCCCTCTCAACTCCTCCGGTCCCCCCCCTCTTCCCTCATCCACTCCCTCACCCACATCTTTAATCTCTCCCTCTCTACTGGCGCATTCCCCTCCCCCCTAAAGCACGCACATATCACCCCCATCCTCAAAAAGCCCTCCCTCTATCCCACGGACCCCAACAACCTCAGACCCATCTCCCTGCTGCCACTCACCTCCTAGCTCCTTGAGCGCATAGTCTACGATCGCCTAAGCTCCCACCTTACAGACAATAACCTCCTTGACCCATTACAGTCTGGCTTCCGTCCCCTACACTCCACCGAAACTGCCCTCCTCAAAATCACTAACGACCTACTAAACGCCAAAGCCAAGGGCGACTACTCTGTCCTCCTTCTCCTGGACCTCTCTGCGGCCTTTGACACAGTCGACCACCCCCTCCTCCTTAATAAACTACTCTCCCTTGGCATCAGAGACACCGCTCTCTCCTGGTTCTCATCATACCTATCCCGACGCTCCTTCAGTGTCACCTACAACGGTGCCACCTCCCCTTCCCTCCCCCTCTCTGTTGGGGTCCCCCAGGGCTCTGTCCTTGGACCCCTTCTCTTCTCCATCTACACCTCCTCCCTGGGCAAACTCATACACTCCCATGGCTTCAATTATCACCTCTACGCTGACGACACCCAAATCTACCTCTCCACCCCTCACCTCACCCCACTATCTCCGCCCACATCACTCACCTTCTAAATGACATCTCAGACTGGATGTCGCTACATTTCCTCAAGCTTTACTTCTCCAAAACCGAACTCCTCGTCTTTCCCCCTGCCCGCACCCCCCCCAGCCTATCCATCATCACCAACAACTCCACTATCACTCCCGCCCCGCAAGCCAAAGTCCTTGGCGTCATTCTTGACTCGAACCTCTCCTTCCTGCCTCATGTCAAATCACTTGCAAACACCTGCAGGCTCCACCGCCGCAACATTGCCAAGATACGCTCCTTCCTCACCCCAGACACCACCAAACTTCTTGTACACTCCCTCATCATCTCACGCCTGGACTACTGCAACTCCCTCCTCACCGGCCTACCCCAGTGCAGGCTCTCCCCGCTCCAGACCATCCTGAACTCAGCTGCCAGACTCATCCACCTCACCACCCACTCCACCTCTGCCACCCCCCTCTGCCTCTCCCTCCACTGGCTCCCGATTGCCCAACGCATCAAATTTAAACTTCTAATCCTGACCTACAAAGCCGTTCACAACACTGCCCCTGACTACCTCACCAACCTGATCCCCAAGTACCACCCTACCCGTACCCTTCGCTCCTCACAGGACCTCCTTCTATCCTGCTCCCTGGTCTCCTCCTCCCATGCACGACTGCAGGACTTCTCCAGGTCCTCCCCCATCCTCTGGAACTCACTACCCCAATCCATCAGACTGTCGCCTTCCCTCCCCACCTTCAGGCGCTCCCTCAAAACCCATCTCTTCAGGGAAGCCTACCCCACCCTCACCTAACGGCCATTCTCCCTCATTCCTCCCACCACTTCATCCCCCTCAGCCACTTCCTACTGTACCACTACCCCCTCCCTCCTAGATTGTAAGCTGGAAAGAGTAGGGTCCTCTTACCCCTCGTACGCTGTCTGTTTTTGTTGTACTGTTTCATGTATTGTCCCCCCTATTGTACAGCGCTGAGCAAACCCTTTGGCGCTATATAAACTCCATGTAATAATAATAATAATAATAATAATAATGTATTACCTCCTCTGCCGCCAGATCCAGGAATGTCTCCTCTCTACTTCCTTATTTATGTAACTTCCTGTCTATATCTGACATCACTTCCTGTCTGTACCTGACATCACTTCCTGTCTGTACCTGACATCACTTCCTGTCTTCCATAGAGGCTTGATTTTGCAGTAACATTGATTGCAGATTTAGTCATGTAGAACATCTGGTATATGGATACAAAGCCCCCCAGCGGAGAGTGATTGAAGTAGATGCAAAGTGGAAGCGGAGGAGGTAATCTGTATATGAATCCCTTCAGGGGGATGAGTTGATCTTTGTCCTAACACAATGTATACCGTCCTCCGCTCACTCTGATGGGAATATATTAGACCTTGTTTTCTCCCATCTTTGCACTCCCTACAACCTCACAAACACCCCCTTTCCTCTCTCTGATCACAATCTCATCACCTTCACAGTCTCCTCGTCTTCAAACACCTATCCCTCCAAGCAGCCAACAATTACCCGCAGAAACCTTCACAACTTGAACCCGGCTCCTTTCCACTCTGCAACTGACCAACTCTATGACAGAATCTCTCCCCTGTCCTGCCCTGACCTGGCCACTGCTGTCTACAACAGTTCACTATCATCCACACTGGACTCACTTGCTCCTCTAACAACACGAAGCATCAGGCCCCGACCATTACATCCGTGGCAGACTGACCACACCAGACATCTTAAGTGACATAGTCGTGCGCTGGAGTGATTGTGGCGTAAAACCAAATCCCAGCAAGCATTCACCCGATATAAATCTGCTTTCTTCACATACAATTCCTCCCTCCATGCTGCCAAACAAGACGACTTTGTCACGCCTATTAATACCTTGTCATCCAGTCCTCATCGTCTCTTCTCTACTTTTAACTCTCTACTTTCTCCACCTCCACCCAGTACCTCACTCACTGCTCATGAGATTGCAAATCATTTCAAAAACAAGATTGATGCAATTCGTAGGGGCATCACCACTGCACAGACATCCATCCCACTTAGCATACCGTATACTAAACCTCCCTCAACACTTTCCTCTTCCGACCTTGCTACTACCGAAGAGGTCACTAAGGTTTTCTAAGAAGCCTGTCTCACCACCTGTCCCCTGGATCCTGTCCCCTCACAACTACTACGGTCACCCTCTTCTTCCATCCTATGCTCCCTCACTCACATCTTCAATCTTTCCCTCTCTACTGGTGCCTTCCCCTCCCCTCTAAAGCATGTGCATATAACTCCCATACTTAACAAGCCCTCCCTGGACCCCACCAACCTGAACTACTTAAGACCCATCTCCCTGCTGCCATTTACCTCTAAACTCCTAGAATGCTTAGTCTACAATCGCCTGAGCTCCTCCCACCTCACCGACAACAACATTCTTCACCCTTTACAGTCTGACTTTCGCTCACTACACTCCACTGACACCGCCCTACTAAACCTCACTAATGATCTACTAACTGCTAAAACCAATGGCCACTACTCTGTACTCATCCCAACCAATGGCCACTACTCCGTACTCATCCCAACGAATGGCCACTACTCCGTACTCATCCCAACCAATGGCCACTACTCCGTACTCATCCCAACCAATGGCCACTACTCCGTACTCATCCCAACCAATAGCTGCTACTCCGTACTAATCCCAACCAATAGCCGCTACTCTGTACTAATCCCAACCAATGGCCATTTCTCCATACTCATCCCAACCAATGGTCACTACTGCATACTCATCCCAACCAATGGTCACTACTGCATACTCATCCCAACCAATGGCCACTACTCCATACTAATCCCAGCCAATGGCCACTACTCCATACTCATCCCAACCAATGGCCACTACTCTGTACTCATCCCAACCAATGACCACTACTCCATACTCATCCCTACCAATGGCCACTACTCCATACTCATCCCAACCAATGGTCACTACTGCATAGTCATCCCAACCAATGGCCACTACTCCATACTAATCCCAACCAATGGCCACTACTCTGTACTCATCCCAACCAATGACCACTACTCCATACTCATCCCAACCAATGGCCACTACTCCATACTCTTACTACTTGACCTCTCCGTGGCCTTTGATACTGTTGACCATCCCCTCCTCCTCAAAAAACTCCTCTTTTGGCCTCCAAGACTTCAGCATTACCTATAGCTCCTCATATATATATATATATATATATATATATTTATATCTCCACTTCCTCTTTCTGTAGGGGTCCCTCAATGTTCTGTCCTTGGACCCCTTCTCTTCTCCATCTACACCTCCCTTGGTCACTTGATAAACTCCCATGGCTTTAAGTACCATCTCTATGTTGATGACACACAAATCTATCTTTCTACCCCTCACCTCACCCCTTCAGTCTCCTTCTCACCTCACCCCTTCAGTCTCCTCCTCACCTCACCCCTTCAGTCTCCTCTCGCATTACTAACCTACTAACTGACATATCGGCATGAAAATTATAATACAATTGGTGCTGCGCTCCCACACTTGTACTTATATAAATAACTAAATCAAAATGAGGTTTCAGTGACACCCCTAGTGAATCCTCCTGAGTGTAATTATCACAAACCCAATTCTTCATATTATTATACAATCTTATACAGTGATGTTTGATAAACCATATGAAATAAAATATAAACTTTGGTACATGTGGGCACTTGTTGAGTGGTGGTCACACATTTATGTTGAAGGATTCATTATAGTCCATGTAGATTGTCCTATAGTCAGGGTCCATTTATCCTGACCGTCCTATTGGTTGTTTCTATAGGCACAATAGTGCCATTTGTCATTCCACTGCACCTTTGGGCATTCACTTATACCAAGTGTTTTATCACGTGTGGTTTAGTACCGGTTTGTGATTTCACCCTGTTTAGGGACACAAGTGGGTTTATGTATTGTGTTTTTATGTGTTTTGCACATTTATATTTTATTTCATATGGTTTATCAAACATCACTGTATAAGATTGTATAATAATATGAAGAATTGGGTTTGTGATAATTACACTCAGGAGGAGTCACTAGGGGTGTCACTGAAACCTCATTTTGATGTAATTATTTATATAAGTACAAGTGTGGGAGCGCAGCACCAATTTTGTTATAATTTTGATCCCATTCTATCCAGGTGTATAGCCAGGTAGCAGCAACCCATTCCTAGAACAATAGTTTATTCAGGGTAGCGCAGATGGTTCACCATTGTTTTTCATCAGACATTTCGGCATGGATGTCCCTCCACTTCCTCAAACTCAACCTTTCCAAAACTGAGCTCTTAGTATTCCCTCCAGCCCGTGCCCCCTCCCCCGACTTCTCCATCAAGATCAATAATACAATCATCAGTCCCTCCCCTCATGCCAGGGTACTAGGTGTAATCCTAGACTCCCATCTGTCCTTTCACCCCCAAATCCAATCACTGTCCAAATCATGTAGACTTCACCTCCGCAACATCTCCAAGATACGGCCGTTCCTAACCTCGGAAACCACAAAGCAACTTATTCAGTCCCTTGTTATATCTCGCCTTGACAATTGTAACTCCCTCCTCATTGGCCGACCTCATCGCAGGCTATCCCCTCTTCAGTCTATCATGAATGCTGCTGCCAGACTCATCCACCTTACCAACCCTTCTGTATCTGCCACCCCTCTCTGCCAATCCCTCCACTGGCCTCCATTCAGTGTCCTCTACCCCTCTCTGCCAATCCCTCCACTGGCCTCCATTCAGTGTCCTCCACCCCTCTCTGCCAATCCCTCTACTGGCCTCCACTCAGTGTCCTCCACCCCTCTCTGCCAATCCCTCTACTGGTCTCCATTCAGTGCCCTCCACCCCTCTCTGCCAATCCCTCCACTGGCCTCCACTCAGTGTCTTCCACCCCTCTCTGCCAATCCCTCCACTGGCCTCCACTCAGTGTTCTCCACCCCTCTCTTCCAATCCCTCCTCTGACCTCCACTCAGTGTCCTCCACCCCTCTCTGCCAATCCCTCCACTGACTTCCCATTGGCCAACAAATAAAATTCAAAACATTAACAATAACATATAAAGCCATTTATAACTCTGCCCCAAATTACATCACCGATCTTGTCTCTACATATCACCCAAACTGTCCTCTCGACCTCCTGCTGTCTAGGTCCCTTGTCTCTTCCTCCCATGCTTGTCTCCAGGACTTCTCCAGAGCCTTCCCAATCCTCTGGAACTCTCTACCCCAATCTATCTGACTATCACTTATTATGTTCTCTTTTAGGCGATCCCTGAAAACCTCTCTCTTCAAGGAAGCCTATCCTGCCTTCAGCCAATAACGGAATCTTCTATTCCTCCTACCAGTCCATCCCCCACAGTTATTACCTTTTGTACCACCAGCCCCTCCCTCCTAGATTGTAAGCTCCCAGGATCAGTGCCCTCCTAACCCTCTTGTATCGAAATGTATTGTTGCTGTATTGTCTCCCGTTATATTGTAAAGTGCTGAGCAAACTGTTGGTGCCATAAATCCTGTATAATAATAATATAAAATAATTTATATCTTGCTCCCAAAGCTGGCCTACATGGTTCAGTTTTATCATTCAGCCAGCGGGATGAGCATAAAAACTGAAGTGATTCCCCCATCCACACATTGGATTCTGACAATGGGGGGCTCCTCCACTCTCAGAATACACAGATCAGCACTGAAGCTATTGGCTGCAGCCGCTGGGGGAGTGGCTTTTATCCGGCAGTGGCCACACATGGATGGAAATGTGAGCGATCCCTGCTGAACCAGCTGAATTTCCATGGATCTATGGTCACCTTCAGTGACTTCCTCCCCTCCCCCTCATCTCCTTCATGATGGAAGTCATGCTGAGATCATCTCCCATTGGCTGAGCAATATTCTCATTTGTCTCTCAGCTCCTTCTTGCTATTCCTCGTCCTGCCTGTTGTTTCCTTGGATTGATTTTCTGTGTAGTGACCCCGGCTTGGTCTCTTGGATGCGCTCGTCTGTTGCTTGCCCTGACCTTTCTCCTGATTCCTGGATCTCCTCCTCATCTCTCCTCCATATCCTCTTACACAGCTTTTCTCCACACCTGCAGTGACCCTGGGGGGAGGAAACATCACACTGACCTGACAACTCCCAATTTCCCTCCATCCAGAGTCAGAGAATCCTATGACATCACACTGACCTCACAGCTCCTCCTCCCAATGTCCCTCCATCCGGAGTCAGAGAATCCTATGACATCACACTGACCTCACAGCTCCTCCCCCCAATGTCCCTCCATCCGGAGTCAGAGAATCCTATGACATCACACTGACCTGACAGCTCCTCCCCCCAATGTCCCTCCATCCAGAGTCAGAGAATCCTATGACATCACACTGACCTCACAGCTCCTCCTCCCAATGTCCCTCCATCCAGAGTCAGAGAATCCTATGACATCACACTGACCTCACAGCTCCTCCTCCCAATGTCCCTCCATCCAGAGTCAGAGAATCCTATGACATCACACTGACCTCACAGCTCCTCCCCCCAATGGCCCTCCATCTGGCATTTTTCTGATCCTCTTAGGATGTGGGGGCCCCTTGGTATCCTCACATGTAAAGTGGGACTGTTGGTCCTGTGTTGTATGTAATGACATCAGAATGCTGCAACAAGCCTATACCCTGCGTAGTGTGGGGGTCCTGTGGGGGGGAATTATACCTCAGCCTGAAGTGGGGCTTTAATAAAATGGAGACCTGAATGGAGAGGTGAGGAGGATTCTGGGAATATCATTTGATGTGACTATTTGTGTTCAGATGTAGAGTTTTCCTCCTGTGAAGTCTGGAGATCATATGACATCACATTGCCTCCACCTCCCTCCCTGATAGAAGAGAGAAAGAAGAAGAAGATTCTAGAAGTCACCAGAGAGATCACTGAGCTGCTGACAGGAGAGGTGAGCGGTGCCGGGAATTCTGGGACATTCTCCAGTAACAGACAAGGGATGTGTCTGGATGGTGACTGTATCATTGTGTGTGTCAGGTTCCTATAAGGTGTCAGGGTGTCACTGTCTATTTCTCCATGGAGGAGTGGGAGTATTTAGAAGGACACAAGGATCTCTACAAGGACGTCATGATGGACAATCAGCCGCCCCTCACATCACCGGGTAAGAGGAGACTTTATTGTAAAGGAGAGAGCAGTAGGGAGGATCCACCTAGATCCCCCATCATCTGATAAACACATAGAAACAATGGATTCAGTCAGTGTGTGTGTTTCCTACAGATGGATCCAGTCATGGGAACCCACCAGAGAGATGTCCCCGTCCTCTGTATTCCCGGGATTCCACACAGGAAGGTCACACCATCCCTCACCATCATCAGGTAGATGATGACAATTATTGGTAGTTGTGATTTATACACAGCATGTTTGTTACAATGAATGTTTTATTATATCTTTCAGAGTGGAATCCTCGGGGATGATAATATTGATGTTAAAGAAGAGTATAAAGAGGAGGATGAGGAGTATGGAGTGATGGAGGAGTTTTCAGAAGGACACAAGGATATGATGGAGCCACCTAATACCAGGAACCCACCAGAGAGATGTCCCCGTCCTCTGTATTCCTGGGATTCCACACAGGAAGGTCGCACCATCCCTCACTATTACAAGGTTGGTGGGATGGAACATCTAGAACATGGACTTGTGGAGACAATGTGTGGATATTTTATGTGACCTTATATTTTACAGATGATATTTTCTCTCATTTCCTTGATTTAGAGTGGAGATCCAATCGATATAGAATTTGAGGTGAAAGCAGAAGAAGAAGAGGCGTATGTGAGGGATGATCAGCAGTCTATGGAGGAGGATGGAATAACGGGGACATTTATAGAGGAGGACACTCCTACAGAGATCAGCACAGGTGGGTCATGAACACTAAATCCATTCCTCCACCCATACTGCTCACTGATTGGTCCAGAGTAGGGCGGGGACTGGGTGATATCAGCCTGTAATCCCCTGGTCACTTTCCTGAGCTGTGTTCCCCGTCCTGTATTCCTGGATTTCTCTCGGATAATCTTCCTTCTCTGTGCTGCAGACACAATTTATGTCTCTAGACTGGATTTATGGAGGTTCTGGGGTTCAGCTGGCAGCAAAATGTTGATGTTCACAATAGGTGTTGATTGACCTGGGACATGTATATTGGGTCTTCTACCCCTTATCCTGGGGCTAACAGGATCTCTGACAGAACAATTCTCCCAGGGTTCCTTGCTCTGTGGTCTGCTGGCTGTGCCGGGTGGAGGGATATGTCTGTAGTGTCTCAGACCCAAGTCACTGAGTGCAGTCTCAGGAGATGGGAGGCAGCGGTGTGGGATCTCTGCAACTTGTCTACAGTAAACATTTAATCTTCCACTGATTACTGAATACCAATATTATGAGTCCTGACCCTTACACTGTATAATTTATATTGTACATTACATACTCCTGACCCCTGCACTATATACTCTATGTTGTACATTACATACTCCTGACCCCTGCACTATATACTCTATGTTGTACATTACATACTCCTGACCCCTGCACTATATACTCTATGTTGTACATTACATCCTGCCTGATGTGGGTGGAGTCCTGGTTTGGGGGAACCAATCAGCTCCTGTCTAGTAATCCTCTTTGTCTTTGTATTTTAGTCCATGGCCGGGAGATGAGGAAAACCTCCGAGGATTGTCTCACTTTGTCTCCAGACTGGAAAGTAGAAGATGAGGACATCACACAGTATAGTCCAGGAGAAAACCCGGCTCCCTCCAATGTCCATCCGGCACCACCCAGTGTAGATGGACCATCGGATTCCTCGTATCCTGAGGAACCTCAGACTGTGCGGGACCGGGCCGGCCTTCCAACAGGGAAGAGCTTCTCCTGTACTGAGTGCGGGAAGGGGTTCTGTTCTAAATACAAACTTAATAGGCATAAAAGATCGCACACGGGGGAGAAGCCATATTTCTGTCCTGAGTGCGGGAAATGTTTTTCAGACAAGTCCAATCTTTATGCACATCAGAGATCTCACACGGGGGAGAAGCCGTATTCCTGTCCTGAGTGTGGGAAATGTTTTATAAAAAAATCAAAACTTATCATACATCAGAGGTCTCATGCAGGAGAAAAGCCGCATTCCTGTTCTGAGTGTGGGAAATGTTTTGTAGAAAAATCAAAACTTTTCATACATCAGAGGTCTCACACTGGGGAGAAGCCGTATTCCTGTCCTGAGTGCGAGAAATGTTTTTCAAAGAAGTCCAATCTTTCCATACATCAGAGATCTCACACTGGGGAGAAGCCATATTCCTGTCTTGAGTGTGGGAAAGGTTTTGTAGAAAAATTAAAACTTCTCAGACATCAGAGGTCTCACACGGGGGAGAAGCCATATTTTTGTGCAGAGTGTGGAAAATGTTTTTCACAGACGTACCAACTGTATAAACATCAGAGATCTCACACGGGGGAGAAGCCATATTCATGTTCAGAGTGCGGGAAATGTTTTTCCGACAAGTCCAATCTTCACACACATCAAAGATCTCACACAGGGGAGAAGCCATATTCTTGTCCTGAGTGTGGGAAATGTTTTTCACAGACGTCCACTCTGCACAAACATCAGAGATCTCACACAGGGGAGAAGCCATATTTCTGTCCTGAGTGCGGGAAATTTTTTTCAGAGAAGTCCAATCTTTACACACATCAGAAATCTCACAAAGGGGAGAAGCCGTATTCCTGTCCTGAGTGCGGGAAATGTTTTTCAAAGAACTCCAATCTTTCCACACATCAGAGATCTCACACAGGGGAGAAGCCATATTCCTGTCCTGAGTGTGGGAAATGTTTTTCACAGAAGTCCAACTTTTACAAGCATCAGAGATCTCACATGGGAAGAAACCACTTTCCTGTCCTGAGTGAGGAAAATGTTCCTCACTGAAGTCCTGTCTTCCTGTGTATCGGGTCCCACACAACCCTGGAGGTGTATTAGTGCCTTGAGTGCGGGAAATGTTTTCTAGATGAATGTTGCTGGACATCCTAGCTCTCATGTGGGGAAGAAGCACACCCTGATATACACCTCAGATATACTCCATGGCTGATCTTCATCATGGAAGAAACAGTTCATAAGGAGATCAGAGGTCCCCAAAGACATGGATGAAGTGTGGGACCGGGTTGGCCATTGCTAGCAGTAGAAGAATAAAAATGGAGTCCTGCCCTGTGATTGGCTGAGTACATTTTGTGGTGGGAGATTTCACAAACACTTGGAGGTCTATGGAGAACAATGTTGAATGGATGTGACCGGCATTCTCCAGCTGGGAACAGTTTTGGCCATATTTATTTCTTATGATCATTGGCTCCATCTAGTGGCCATAATATCATATTGGGCTAGTTTTACTGATGGAGATATTTCAGAAAAATCACCTCATTGTGGCCACTAGATGGAGCCGGCGATCATAGGAAATCACTGTGTTACTTAACATATGGCCAGATGTTGTCACAGCTGGAGGAATGATTGTCTCATTGGTCCAATGAATGTTCTATAAATAGAGCCCTTGGTTTCCTTCATCAGACACGCCCCCATACTAATCCCTGAGGTCACACTCCAGCACCCTGAGGTCACACTCCCGCACCCTGAGGTCACACTCCCGCACCCTGAGGTCACACTCCCGCACTCTGAGGTCACACTCCCGCACCCTGAGGTCACACTCCCGCACTCTGAGGTCACACTCCCGCACCCTGAGGTCATACTCCCGCACTCTGAGGTCACACTCCCGCACCCTGAGGTCACACTCCCCCACCGTGAGGTCACACTCCCGCACTCTGAGGTCACACTCTGAGACAGATAAAACTTTATTTTGGTGGTATTTATTCAACGCTGGAATTTTTATTTTTTGCTATATAAATGAAAATGTCCAAAAATTTTAAAAAAAGTTTTATTCTTATGAAATTTTGCAAATAAACAATCTTTCTTCATAAATCAGCCAAAATGTATTCAGATATCTTTTTAGTAAAAAAAAAAAATAACCCAAATTAGTTTACAACCAAAAATTATAAATTTTCAAAAATATTTTTTACATTTTTATTTTTTTTTTATTATTATTTATGCTTTTTTACACCCATAAAGGTTGTAAAATCAATCATTTCTCCTTTCTGGCTGCATTCCTGCAGCCATTGAGAAATACTGTAAGAGCTGTGATTGGTCACAGCTTGTCACATGGTACAAGTCTGTTGGGAATAGCCCTGTACCATGTGACCTCGGTGATCATTCACAGATTTCACTAGTAGTAAACAATGATATCAGGAAGTGACATTCTCCTTACTACTATTCTTGTGATCACTTGTCTTCTGTTCACTGGTCTTCCCAGTGAATGGCTGTGCAGGGAGGGGGATGTCAGGACAAGTCTGATGATTGGAGGAGAGCAGACTGAGCTCCCAGCACAGCTACAGAACTGACCATGCTACGGAGCCTACAGTCTAAGGTCCTAACTAACATTCATACATACACATACTAGGGCCAATATAGACAGGAGCCAATTACCTTACAACATGTCTTTGGAGTGTGGGAGGAAACCAGAGTACCCAGAGGAAACCCACGCAGGCACAGGGAGAACATGCATACTCCAGACAGGTAGGGAAGTGGTTGGGATTCAAATCAATGACATTAGAGCTGCTAGGAAGAAGTGCTAACCACTGAGCCACTGTGCTGCAGAATATGTTTCTATAAAGGTGGGAAGTATGTAGCAGTGAATAGACCTCCCAGCAATGTTATTACCAGGCTGCAGCTAGGGGGAGCTCTAATGTGTACAGTGTGACCCCAGCAGAGTGCTCCCATCTAGCCCACATTAACCCTCTCACTGCCAGAGCTGTTTCAGCATTTTTCTTTTGCGTACATATTAAACTGCAGACTTTGGGCCTGAAGATTAGTTAAACCCCCAAACATATATATCATGAAATCAGAGGCCCTGGAGAATACAATGGTGATAGTTTTGAATTTTTGAGATCACAAATACATTATTTTACCAATTTGTTAGTAAAATATAAAAGATGAGGTTGTGCCAAGTCAATAGATACCCAACATGTCCAGCCCTACAATGGGGCGTGCCACTGAGATGATGGAAAACGTTTTATATATATATACTGCTCAAAAAATGAGAGGAACACTTTGAAAACCCATCAGATCTCAATGGGGAAAAGTCTCTTGCTGAATATGTATACTGATATGGACAGGGCAATGTAAGGACGCCCCATCATTTGAAGGAAATGAAAGTGATCGATCTACAGAGGACTGAATTCAGACACCATGAAAATCAAAGTGAAAAAGTGATGCAGCAGGCGAGTCCATTGTGCTGAAATTTAATTGCAGCAACTCAGAATGATACTCAGTAGTCTGTATGGCCCCCATGTGCTTGTATGCATGCCTGACAACGTTGAGGGAGGCTCCTAATGAGACGATGGATGGTGTCCTGGGGGATATCCTCCCAGATCTGGACCAGGGAACCACTGAGCTCCTGGACAGTCTGAGGTGCAACCTGGCAGAGTTGGACGGACCAAAACATAACATCCCAGAGGTGTTCTATTGGATTTAGGTTTGGTGGCCATTCAATGGTGTCAATTCCTTCATCCTCCTGGAACTGCCTGCATACTCTCACCACATGAGGCCAGACATTGTCTGCACCAGGAGGAAAACAGGACTTGCCGCACCAGGAGGAAAACAGGACCCACTGCACCAGCATAGGGTCTGACAATGGCCTAATAGCAGTCAGGGTGCCATTGTCTAGCCTGTAGAGGTCTGTGTGTCCCTCCATGGAGATGCCTCCCCAGACCACCACTGACCCACCACCAAAATAGTTATGCTGAACAATGTTATGGGCAGCATAACATTCTCCACGGCTTCTCCAGACCATTTCATGTCTGTTACATGTGCTCAGGGGGAACCTGCTCTCATCTGTGAAAAGCACAGGGTGCCAGTGGTGGACCTGCCAATTCTGGTGTTCAATGGCAAATGCCAATCCAGCTCTATGGTGCTGAGCAGGGAGCATAGGACCCACTAGAGGACATCGGGCCTTCAGTCCACCCTCATGAAGTCTGTTTCTGATTGTTTGGTCAGAGACATTCCCATTAATGGCCTGCTGGAGGTCATTTTGTAGGGCTCTGGCAGTGCTGTTTCTCCTTGCACAAAGGAGCAGATACCAGTCCTGCTGATGGGTTAAGGACCTTCTATGGCCCTGTCCAGCTCTCCTACAGAAACTGCCTGTCTCCTGGAATCTCCTCCATGCTCTTGAGACTGTGCTGGGAGACACAGCAATCCTTCTGGCAATGGCACATATTGATGTGCCATCCTGGAGGAGTTGGACTGCCTGTGCAACCTCTGTAGGGTCCAGGTATGGCCTCATGATACCAGTAGTGACACTGACCCTAGCCAAATGCCAAACTAGTGAAAAACAGGCAGAAAATATGATTACGGAAAAAATGTCAGTGGCCTCTGTGACGATCGCGGCTTCAGACCCCAGCCCCTCTCACCAAACTCGTGCCCAAAGGACTAGCCAATCTAAAACCGTGCTGTCACGTACGTAACAATGCCACACCCAGCACAACAATTTTCCAGCTAATGGACTGCATATCGACGTACCGGCAGCCTGAATGCGCTTGTTACTGGGTCAGGTTAATTACGCAATTAACCCTTCACACTGCCACCACCTCCTTTTTATACAGAGAAAGAGGAAACTCAGCAATATACTAGGATGATTGATTAATTGACAGTATACCTCTATCTCTACAGACCGGTTACACAGAGGGTTAAACACTCATTTATTTATTTTGGTACTTATATAGTGCTGTCAATTTACACAAAGCTTTCAACATATATACCTATATTGAACATTTACATCAGTCCCTAACCCTCAAGGGGTGTACAATCTAAGGTCCCTAACTTACATTCATACATACACAATTTACGGTCAATTTAGACAGGATCCAATTCACCTACCAGCATGCCTTTGGAGTGTGGGAGGAAACCAGAGGAAACCCACGCAAGCACAGGGAGAACATGCAAACTCCATGCAGGAGGCATGGTCAGGAATCGAACCCATGACCCATTTACTGCAAGGCAGACGTGCTAACCACTAAGCCACTGTGCCGCCCACAGCAGGGACTCGTAAATTGCAATTAAGAGCTATAGAAACAATTCAACACTTTCAGAAAGTAAGATTTATTACTAAAAGGTCAAAAGGGTGCAGTATAAATATTTACAGGAAGAAGATGTAACATATATATATATAAATATACAGAGCAATACAGCACAGCAAACAGATAACACAAAGAAGTTTAGGTAAGTAAGTACTTGCCAAATACATTCCTGGGGTTAGCAGTTTCAAGTCTGATGAGCTAAAAAAGGGATTTCTGGTCTCTCATTGGGTTTCGTTGTTGCCGTGAGATTCTCCTTTGCTTTCTGTCGGATAGATGTTCTATCGAACGGTCCTCACTTGTCTGACTCCTCACAAGAACTAACTGCGTCTTTTTCCTACACAAAATCTCTTCCCACGATGGACAAGCCAAGCCTTATTTGGCAAGAGGATTGTATAGACAGCCCCTTAGCAAGGTACGCTGAACGTGTTCCTGAGGGAGGGGGGAAATCGGAGGAGAGAGACTGATTTGGGAGTTTAAGAGAAATACCAAAATATAGTTATTTGGAGCAGAATGGATGACCGCGCCCATCTCTGTGTGCATGATTGTGACAGCCTCCACCTGTAAAACCATGTCTGTTTTGGGGGTCGTCTCATTTTTGCCCATCTAGTGTACCTGTTGTTAATTTTATTAACACCAAAGCAGCTGAATCTGATGAACAACCCCCTCTGCTACTTACCTGACCAGATCAATATCCCAGGAGGTTCATTGGCTTGGTGGTAGACTCTGATTAAAAAGTCTTCCTTTCATTTTTTTCAGCAATATCTATTCCTATGTATGATTTGAATGTCTGAGGTCAGCTCTTTATAATCCCATTTTTCTGACTGCTCTTCTTTATCAATGTCACACGTGAAGATCTCTTTGTATCATCTCAGCTTGAGTCTAGTAGGAACGTGTGGATTCTGTTCATTCCTTCCACCTTCCAGTGGCAATGTTGCTGCATATTCTTCTCAGGAAATTGTTGGCCTCATGGATCTGTTGCTACTAGAAGGTTTGTTATGGAATGACTGAGGCTCTGTTTTCATCTAAAATATAAAATCTATAAAAGAGATAACATCAGCGCAGAGTTGGAGGAAACAGAACAGACCTCCCTGTTGGCCCCAAACTGATCCCCAAAAAACTGCCCATGAACCCCAATCCCTTCATCCTGGGGGGAGTAAAGATGATCAAACCTGATAAGGACACCCCGTCCTGGACTCATCTCCATCCCATCTCTTTCCTAAATGTCGATGTCTAAATCCTCATCCAATTTCTATCTAAATGGCTGAATTTATCCCCAAATCTCCTCATTTATAAAGTCTAAGTGGGCTTTGTTCCCTATAGACAAGCAGCCGACAATGTCTGACACACAATCCTCCTCAACCATCGAGTCCATCAGAGATCAGAACAGATGCTGCTTTCTTTGGATATGTACAAAGCAGATGAGACACCATCATGGTCCTATCTACCCTCCACCCTAACTCACTGGGGTCTAGGTGATGTCTTCCTGAAATGGGTCATGGCTCTATACAACCCCCATCTGTGATGAGTCAATGCCATGGAGTCCAGTCTTCCTGCTTTCTGATTTGTTATGGAACATGTCAGGGATGTCACCCCCCTCCCCCATTCATTCTAGTACCAGAACCGCTGGCTGCGCAGATCAGATCCAACCTGTGCATTAACCCTTTCTCTGCTGGGCCCTGAGATCCCCTTCTAACCCCTTGCCTACCATGCACTGTCACCCCCTTCCTGCCCAGGCCAGTTTTCAGCTTTCAGCGCTCTCACACTTTGAATGACACCAACTTTTCATCATTTTTGAGACAGATAGAGCTTTCTTTTCTTTTCTTTTGGTGGTATTTAATCACCAACGTGGGGCTTTTTTTTTTTGCTAAACAAACTAAAAAATTACAATTTTGAAAAAAGTTTCTGTTATAAAATGTAAAAAAGTAATTTCTCTCCTTCACTGATGTGTGCTTATGAGGCTGCACTGATAGATGGTACTGATAGGTGACACTGATGGGTACTGACAGGCATCATTGATGGGCACTGAAAGGTAGCACTGATGGGCACTGAAAGGTAGCACTGATGGGCACTGATAGGTGACACTGACTGGCAGTGATAGGCAGCACCAACTGGCACTGATAGGCAGCACTGATGGGTACTGATAGATTGCACATATGAGGAGGCATTGATGGGCATTGACAGGTATCAGTGATGGGCACTGAAAGGCAGCACTGATGGGCACTGATAGGCAGCACTGATCGGTACTGATAGACTGCACTGATGAGGAGGCACTGATGGACATTGACAGGCATCACTAGTGGACACTGAAAGGCTGCTCTGATGGGCACTGATATTTGGCATTGATGTACACTGATTGGAGGCAAAGGTGGGCACTGAAAGGCAGCACTGATGGAGCTGCACTGATGATCATTGCCCTAATTAAAAGTGTAGAGGAGAGGACTGCCGATAGCAGCATTTCCTGTTTACATGTGATCAGGTGTGATTGGACACAGCTGATCACATGGTAGAGCCTACATCATTGGCTCTTTACCATGATCAGTGATCCACTGTGTCCCCGGGGGTGTGCATGCGCAGATAGAGTGGTAGGATGTCATATGTCCTCCCAGAACAAGAGAGCTCCCCCCCATCCCTCATTTCTCTGTACGGTGGGCAGGAAGCGGTTAAACTCAGGTGGTCAGACCATTTTTGAAATGTTTCCATTTTTTTTTTTTTTTTTTACAAACAGCCTTGAAAATTGAGAAAATCAAATCTACACAAAACTGTCAAAGAGCAATTTTATTTAAAAATTATAATTTTTCACTTACAGTTTCCAAAACGTATAAAACCGTACATTTTATGAAAGCATAGGACGGGTAGAATGAAAAGAAGGTGACACCCCAAATCACACATTTTCTGAAAGCTTAGGATTGGTAGAATGAAGAGAATTTGCCCCCCCCCCCCCCACAAACTACATTTTATGAAAGCATAGTACCGGCAGAATAAAAAGAAAGTGACCTCCCCCCAAACTGTACATTTTCTGAAAGCATAGAAGCGGGAGAATAAAAACGTGACCCCCCCTAAATCGTAAATTTTCTGAAAGCATAGAAGCGGGAGAATAAATAGGTGACCCCCCCCTAAATCGTACATTTTCTGAAAGCATAAGGCAGGTAGAATAAAAAGAAGGGGGGGGTCCCTAACTGGGTACATTTTATGAAGGCTTAGGACAGTGATGGCGAACCTTTTTGAGCCCGAATGCCCAAACTGCAACACAAAACCAACTTTTTTATGTCAAAGTGCCAACACTGGAATTAATCACTTGCCTACTGGGCACTTCTACCCCCTTCCTGCCCAGGACAATTTTCAGCTTTCAGTGCTGTTGCACTTAACAATGACAATTGTGCGGTCATGCAACACTGTAACCATATGCAATTTTTAGCATTTTTTCACACAAATAGAGCTTTTTTTGGTGGTATTTAATCACCACTGGCAAAAAATTAAAAACATAAAAGGTTTCCTTTGCTTCTATTCTAAAATTTTGCAAACAGGTAATATTTCTTCTTTGATGTGCGTTGGTGAGGCTGCACTGATAGGCAGCACCGATGGGCATTGATGAGGCGGCACAGATAGGTAGCACTGATGAGGCGGCACTGGTGAGCATTGATGAGGAGGCTCTGATGATGCACTGATATGCAGGAAATGATGGGCACTGATAAGAGGCACTGACAGCACCAGCTGGAGGCACTGACAGACGGCACTGACCGGCGGCACTGCTGGGCATCATTGATGGGTGGCACTGATGGGCAGCACTAATGAGGTGTCACAGATAGGTGGCACTGATAGGCGACACTGATAATGGGTACTGATAGACATCACTGATAGGTGGCATTGACTGACATCACTGCTGGGCACTGACTGGCACAACCGCTGGGCACTGACTGGTGGCACTGACTGGCAGCACTGCTGGGCTGCACTGATGGGCACTGGTGGGTGGCACAGGTGGGCGGCACAGGTGGGCACTGGTGGGTGCATTGCTGGGCACAGGTGGGCGCACTGTTGCGCACAGGTGGGTGCATTGCTGGGCACAGGTGGGCGCACTGCTGGGCACACGTGGGTGCATTGCTGGGCACAGGTGGGCGCACTGCTGGGCATAGGTGGGCGCATTGCTGGGCACAGGTGGGCGCACTGCTGGGCAGAGGTGGGCGCATTGCTGGGCACAAGTGGGCGGAACTTGTGTGTGGCACAGGTGGGCACCGATCATCAGGGCACTGATGATCAGTGACCCTGATGATCGGTGCCGATCCCTGTTCTGACAACTGCCGGTTTTCGGCAGTACTTTCCTCACGATCTGACAGCGTGAGGAAAGTGCAGCCGAGAACCGGCATTTGCATTTCCCGGTGATCAGCGTGTCATTGGACACGGCTGATCACGTGGTAAAAGGCCGCTGTGATTGGCCTTTTACCATGTCACGTGATCAGCTGTGTCCGCAGGACACAGCGATCACGGAGATCGCCCGGTGCGCGCCCCCGGAGGTGCGCAGGAGAGCGCGTTCTCTTCCTCTTCCTCTCTTCCTCCTGGCGTGCCCACTGAGATGGCTCTGCGTGCCAGCTCTGGCACGCGTGCCATAGGTTCGCCATCACTGGCTTAGGACCAGTAGAATAAAAGAAGGTGCTAGTGATTTTTCAGGTCCCGTGATATTTGTGCAAATGTTAATAAAAATATATATATATTTTCACAAAAAAAATACATAAAAGTCATTGTTAGCCGAGACAAACAACAAAACTCACAAAATTCCCGCTAACTTCCCACTAAATCTAAAACTGGACTGCGGTAATCAATAAGAAATATTTGTACATTTTAGATTGCGCCTTTTTGGGAAATGGTGAAAATCAAATATTTACAAAACTGTAAATGTGCAATTTAGTCTAAAAATCTGAAGGTTATAATTTTTCACTTAATATTTCCAGAATTTGTAAATGACCCCCAAACCAGACATTTTCTGGAAGCATAGAACCAGTGGAATAATAAAAAGTGCTACAGATATATTAGACCCGCAATAGTTGGGCAAACGTTTATCCAATCTCTATTTTCACTAAAAATACACTAAAATCATTATTAGAGACATAAACACAACACAACGTACAACATTCCTGCTATAGTCCTACTAAGGCCTCGTTCACACAGGAAATCCTATAGTGTACGCCCTGCCAGGCCTCGGTTCCCCACACGGTGATGGACAGATGTGCTGTGCGGTCCCATTGGTGTCATTGGGGATTCAGAGACTGCATGGAGGACACAGCTGCTGCCCCCATCCTGACATCCATGAGGGTGCACAGCCCTGAATGCAGACAGTGTGACTTCTGGGACATGCATCCACATGGATGTCAGATTGAGATCAGCAGCTGTGTGTGTGCAGCCGCTGCGTGCCAATTGGCATCAATGGGACTGGTTGTACAGGGATACACAGAGCACTGCTGTATACCCATGTGGGTGAACAAGGCCTGACATGGGCCTATGCTGTAATGTGCCCTGTAAGGATGAGGCCCCACTGTTTTATTATTCTAATTGTTTTTATAATTTTATTGTATTTATTTTTTTGTGGGGGAGGGGGGTGGTTAGATATCAGAGGACTAAAGAAACCCTCAGAGTCCTCAATGCAACCTCAGCTGCACTGTAGATGAATAAATAGGAGTCTACTGTACAGAAGCTTCTATTCATTCATGAAACTATAGCACAGAAAACACTCTTTACTATGCTTCAGTGATGAATGAACACAGGAGTGATCAGTACTGATCACTCTTTGTGTTCATTCAGGAAGGGGCTGGTAAACATGACATGCCCACCCCCCACTCTCCATCCTGAACACCACACTGATCTCCCACTCCAGCAGCAGCTACAGCCATGGACAGGGGTAGAGGGGAAGCCGTCCAGCAGCACTGCAGGGAAGGTGCTTCAGAGGATCAGTAAGAGGTCTAAGGACAAGGGGGAGTCTGAGCGGCAGAGGGAAATATTTAGACATTTTGATTCCCCGTGGCTCCCCTGCAGCAGCTGAAGCTGGTGGGAGGGGAGAGGAGAAGAGGCCAGCAGCAGGGAAGCTAAAGGTAGATCTGTGCTGTGGGCGAGCAGTGGGTGCTGCGTGGGGGGATCGGTGCTGTAGGGGGGATGTTAGAGGTGCAGGGAGCCATCCTAGAGGACAGGCAGAGGGTCTATGGAGTGGAGGGAAGCTCAGGAGACCATGAGGTTATAGCAGAAGGGGAAAGCCATGGACATACGTCGTACTGACCTGGCCAGCTGGAAGAAGTTCTATAGGTCAGTACAACACCCATCCATGGCAGCACAAGGGTTAATGATCACCCTGGGGGGGTTTTAGGGCACCAACATTTTCCATCATTTCATCAGCACACACCATTCCAAGGATGGACATGTTGGGTGTCTATTTACTCGGCACAACCTCGTATTTTACCCCACAAAAAAAGTAAAATCTTACATTTGTGTTCTCTAATATGACATTTAGAGTATTTATTTACTGAAATTTAATCTTGATAAATCATTGAGCTTAATCATGTGAAATACAAAACTGGAACTACCACCATTTTATTCTCCAGGGCCTCTGAGGTCACAGAATAGATGTTTGGGGGTTTATCTCATCTTCAGGACCAAAATCTGCATTTTCCCATGTGTGCAAAATCATGCAGAAACAGCTCTGGCAGTGAGAGGGTTAATGTGGGCTAGATGGGATCCCTCTGCTGGGGTGACATTAGAGCTCCCCCTAGCTGCAGCCTGGTAATAACATTGCTGGGAGGTCTCTTCATTTCTCTGCTCCATACTTCCCGTCTTTATAGAAACGTCTCCTGACATTTGGGGGTCTATTCATAGAATGTTTGTATAGCAATTCCCTCAGTGAGAGTTCATGTCCATTCCTCCTGTGTGAATGGGGAACCAATGTTATTAGGATCACATCTGAGCTGCTGGAATGTCTTCCATTCATGGAAAATACATTGAAAACTTCTTCTCCTGATATCAATGGCCAACCCGGTCCCACACTTCATCCATGTCTTTGGGGGCCTCTGATCTCCTTATGAACTGTTTCTTCCATGATGAAGATCAGACATGGAGTATATCTGAGGTGTATATCAGGGTGTGCTTCTTCCCCACATGAGAGCTGGGATGTCCAGCAACATTCATCTAGAAGACATTTCCCGCACTCAAAGCACTAATACACCTCCAGGGTTGTGTGGGACCCCTGATGTACAGGAAGACAGGACTTCAGTGAGAAGCATTTCCCTCACTCAGGACAGGAATATGGCTTCTCCCCTGTGTGAGATCTCTGATGTTTCTGCAGACTGGACTTCACTGAAAAACATTTCCCGCACTCAGGACAGGAAAGTGGCTTCTCCCCCGTGTGAGATCTCTTATGTTTACAAAGACTGGACCTGTCTGAAAAACATTTCCCGCACTCAGGACAGGCATACGGTTTCTCCCCCGTATGAGTTCTCTGATGTATGTAAACATTAGACTTCTGTGTAAAACATTTCCCGCACACAGTACAGGAATACGGCTTTTCACCAGTGTGAGATCTCTGATGTCTGGAAAGATCGGACTTCTGTGAAAAGCGTTTCCAGCACTGAGAACAGGAATACGGCTTTTCCCCTGTGTGAGATCTCTGATGTTTGTAAAGACTGTATTTTTGTGAAAAACATTTCCCGCATTCAGGGCAGGAATATGGCTTTTCCCCCATGTGAGAGCTCTGATGTATGTAAAGTTGGGACTTCCTTGAAAAACATTTCCCGCACTCAAGGCAGGAATAAGGCTTCTCCCCTGTGTGCAATCTCTGATGTGTGTAAAGATTAAATTTATGTGAAAAACTTTTCCCGCACTCAGAACAGGAGTGTGGCTTTTCACCTGTATGAGATCTCTGATGTGTGTAAAGATTAGCCTTCCTTGAAAAAAATTTCCCACACTGAGGACAGGAATATGGCTTTTCAACCGCATGAGACTTCTGATGTCCGACAAGTTTTGATTTTTCTACAAAACATTTCCCACACTTAGAACAGGAATATGGCTTCTCCCCTGTGTGAGATCTCTGATGTTTGTACAGACTAGATTTTTGTGAAAAACTTTTCCCGCATTCAGGGCAGCAATATGGCTTTTCCCCCATGTGAGAGCTCTGATGTATGTAAAGATGGGACTTCTTTGAAAAACATTTTCCGCACTCAAGGCAGGAATATGGCTTCTCCCCTGTGTGTAATCTCTGATGTGTGTACAGATTGGATTTATGTGAAAAACTTTTCCCGCACTCAGGACAGAAAAACGGCTTTTCACCTGTGTGAGATCTCTGGTGTGTGTAAAGATTAGCCTTCCTTGAAAAAAATTTCCCGCACTCAGGACAGGAATATGGCTTTTCAACCGCATGAGACTTCTGATGTCCAACAAGTTTTGATTTTTCTATAAAACATTTCCCACACTGAGAACAGGAATACAGCTTCTTCCCCATGTGCAATCTCTTATGATGATAAAGGTTAGACTTATCTGAAAAACATTTCCCACATTCAGAACAGAAATATGGCTTCTCCCCCGTGTGAGATCTCAAATGTTTGTACAGACTGGACTTAGCTGAAAAACATTTCCCGCACTCAGGACAGGAATGTGGCTTCTCCCCCGTGTGAGATTTTATATGCAAATTAAGATGGGATTTATAATGGAAACCTTTCCCGCACTCAGTACAGGAGAACCTCTTCCCTGTTGGAAGGCCGGCCCGGTCCCACACAGTCTGAGGTTCCTCAGGATACGAGGAATCCGATGGTCCATCTACACTGGGTGGTGCCGGATGGACATTGGAGGGAGCCGGGTTTTTTCCTGGACTATACTGTGTGATGTCCTCATCTTCTACTTTCCAGTCTGGAGACAAAGTGAGACAATCCTCGGAGGTTTTCCTCATCTCCCGGCCATGGACTAAAATACAAAGACAAAGAGGATTACTAGACAGGAGATGATTGGTTCCCCCAAACCAGGACTCCGCCCACATCAGGCAGCTTGGTCTCTGAGGAGCTTACAATTCCACCCTCAAGGGAACTAGGAAATGGCTCCTCTGATCTCCTACCAGGTCATTTCTTTATTCATGGACCTTAGTCAGAGAGTGAGGAAACAACCAGAACTGTCTTTTATAGGAGGGACAGTGATGAGGGGATTATAGGACAAAGGGTCCCCACCCCCTCTATCACTCATCGCCATCTTCTCTTTTCATGTGACAATACTGAAGAAATAACACTTTGCTACAATGTGACGTAGTCAGAGGTCAGAGAGTGAGGATGGGGGGAGAACAACCAAAATGAAGACTGGACTGATCCTGAAGACCACCATCATTGGGGTATTGACTCCTCCCTCATTATCACTTTCTGTTTAAGGGTCCAAAGTTGGAGGATGTGATCACATTATTATCACCATGTAAAAGTCTGTGCTCCAATCACATCATCCGATATAAAATGTCCAGCTGGGAGGAAATGGGAGTGAAAGAAGTAAGGCCGATGTAATGTACAACTTATTATACAGGATACAAAAGTTTGGACTGTACAGTATCAGAATGATGTAATGTACAACAGAGTATATAGTGCAGGAGTATGTAATGTACAATAGAAATTATACAGTATAAGGGTCAGGACTCATAATATTGGTATTCAGTAATCAGTGGAAGTTTAAATGTTTACTGTAGACAAGTTGCAGAGATCCCACACCGCTGCCTCCCATCTCCTGAGACTGCACTCAGTGACTTGGGTCTGAGACACTACAGACATATCCCTCCACCCGGCACAGGTGATAAATACTGGGAGAATTGCTATGTCACCACCATGAGGAATAAGATCAAAATCACACACCCCAGGTGCCCAGGTCTAGTAACACTTATGGTAAAAATGAACATTTTTGCTGCCAGCTGAACCCCAGAACCTCCATAAATCCAGTCTAGATACATAAATTGTGTCTGCAGCACAGAGAAGGAAGATTATCCGAGAGAAATCCAGGAATACAGGACGGGGAACACAGCTCAGGAAAGTGACCAGGGGATTACAGGCTGATATCACCCAGTCCCCGCCCTACTCTGGACCAATCAGTGAGCAGTATGGGTGGAGGAATGGATTTAGTGTTCATGACCCACCTGTGCTGATCTCTGTAGGAGTGTCCTCCTCTATAAATGTCCCCGTTATTCCATCCTCCTCCATAGACTGCTGATCATCCCTCACATACGCCTCTTCTTCTTCTGCTTTCACCTCAAATTCTATATCGATTGGATCTCCACTCTAAATCAAGGAAATGAGAGAAAATATCATCTGTAAAATGTAAGGTCACAAAAAATACCCACACATTGTCTCTATGAATCCATGTTCTAGATGCTCCATCCCACCAACCTTGTAATGATGAGGGATGGTGTGACCTTCCTGTGTGGAATCCCGGGAATACAGAGGACGGGGACATCTCTCTGGTGGGTTCCCATGACTGGATCCATCTGTAGGAAACACACACACTGACTGAATCCATTGTTTCTATGTGTTTATCAGATGATGGGGGATCTAGGTGGATCCTCCGTACTGCTCTCTCCTTTACAATAAAGTCTCCTCTTACCCGGTGATGTGAGGGGCGGCTGATTGTCCATCATGACGTCCTTGTAGAGATCCTTGTGTCCTTCTAAATACTCCCACTCCTCCATGGAGAAATAGACAGTGACACCCAGACACCTTATAGGAACCTGACACACACAATGATACAGTCACCATCCAGACACATCCCTTGTCTGCTACTGGAGAATGTCCCAGAATTCCCGGCACCGCTCACCTCTCCTGTCAGCAGCTCCATCATCTTCTTGGTGACTTCTAGAATCTTCTGCATGTTGTGTCTCTCAGGGTTTAGGGAGTCACATGGAGGCACTGTGATGGTCATATGATCACCTGACTTCAGAAGAGGAAATCTCTGTATTGAGGAACCAATAGGAATATCATGTTAGAATCCCAGAATCCTCTTCACCTCTCCGGTCAGGTCTGTGTTTTATTAATAGAGATGAGAGTGATGTTATGTGACCTCCCAGAATCCTCCTCACCTCTCCGGTCAGGTCTGTGTTTCATTAATAGAGATGAGAGTGATGTCATGTGACCTCCCAGAATCCTCCTCACCTCTCCGGTCAGGTCTGTGTTTTATTAATAGAGATGAGAGTGATGTCATGTGACCTCCCAGAATCCTCCTCACCTCTCCGGTCAGCAGGTAGATGATCTCCAGGGTGAGGTTTAGTATCTTCTCAGTCATGTGACTCCGGTCCTCCTCCATCCTCATTGGTGCCATCATGTGATCTATACAGGTCTTCTTGTAGACGGATAACTTTGGGAAATGAAAGTAAGAATGATTTGGATGGTATTGGTCACACAATAATAGGATGTGGATGTGAGGGGGGAATAGGAGGGTTGCTGGACATTGAAGAACTACTCCCCCCATGGGAAGATGTTTAGTTGGGACTGTTTAGTGTTTACTACACTTTGGAGGTCCCGAGACTCTCTTGACCTGCAAGATCAGAAATCCCCTTTTCTCTGTTGGGTTTGTTTGGTTTCTGAACTGGTTTTGATGAGTATTAGATATGCAGACAAGGAATGATAAATATGATCCTTCCTATGACTTGTTTCCTCTGAGGCAGTGCTGTGAGGTCAATGTCGGGTCATCGTGGTGTCCAGGAAGGGGAACTTGCTGACTATTGGCTGGATTTACTGGCTAATCAGGATATTGCCAGAACTCCGGCTGCAAGGCTCCAATCTCTGACAGCTTTCTGACAGGAGTGATGTCACTGTCACTCTCTGCAGTATGAGAAGGGATTGGATAGAATAGAAGGATGGTGCTGGTGGAGTAGAGAGCTGTGAGGGAGGGGTCTGGTCTCCTTCCTCCAATGGTAGCCCAGTATGGGTAGGAGGAGAATGGCAGGGGGTAGGGTCTTGTTTTCATCATTGGCAAGTATACTGTAGTATCCAGGACATTGTACAGAGTGGTGGTGGGTTCCTTGGGCTCTGAATTCCTGCACCGGGCACTGCCAGAGCCTGTGTCATGGGAGGTATTGGAGTGTCTCCTGAAGGTGTTCAGCACTGACCCCTGACTACCTTTTAGTTGATAATACACCAACAGACCTCCTCTAAGAACAAGTGCCCACCAAGGGGTGAAAGTCTTCCCTTCTTCCTTCCACTTGGTATCTTGGAAAATGTTATTTCACCGGTCAGATGATAAGAAGGTGAAGGTTGCCTTCCTTTCCTGGTAGGAGTTCTGTAAGAAGGTCTGGAAAATAAGTGCAGGTGGGAGGACAACCAGAGACCAAGAGCCCCCCTCCCTACCTCAGAGTCCCCATGAGCCCTACAACCTTCTCTTCCCTCAGAGACATGCTACCTGCCAACCCTATCAACCCAGATTTCACCATCTACTCTACACCCTCAGGGGTCCCAAAGTCTCTCATCCTTAGTACCTCCTGAGAGTCCTCTCAGCTCCCCTTCATCCCTCAGACCCCTCATTTTTTTCCTCCCTCTGACACCAATGATTGAACATATTCTTCATGGCAGGCTGGGGAATGTTTTGTTCTGGGTAGAGAAGAAAAATCTGGTTGGCTGCACATCCAAAAAAATAAAATCACCTGTAAGAAGGTCTGGAAAATAAGTGCAGGTGGGAGGACAACCAGAGACCAAGAGCCCCCTCCCTACCTCAGAGTCCCCATGAGCCCTACAACCTTCTCTTCCCTCAGAGACATGCTACCTGCCAACCCTATCAACCCAGATTTCACCATCTACTCTACACCCTCAGGGGTCCCAAAGTCTCTCATCCTTAGTACATCCTGAGAGTCCTCTCAGCTCCCCTTCATCCCTCAGACCCCTCATTTTTTCCCTCCCTCTGACACCAATGATTGAACATATTCTTCATGGCCGGCTGGGGAATGTTTTGTTCTGGGTAGAGAAGAAAAATATGGTTGGCTGCACATCCAAAAAAATAAAATCACCTTTATTTGGACATATTCAAACCAGACCCTCCACAATGTATAAAAGAGGGAACATATCAATTCAGTGGTGATTACTCTTCATTCATTTGGAATGTTTTCTTCCTCCTGAGCAGCAATGTCAGGGGCTCTATGCTCCATACTCCTGACCCCGGCACTCCATCATTGTGTTGGCTGCATAGTGTAATGATTGCCCATTGGCTGCCTGTGTAGTGTCATCATTGCCCTTTGTAGGCCATGTATGGTCAGGATGGTCCTTGTCTTGTCTATTTATTGTCAGTGCTGTTTGTTTAGAGGACCATATTACTAGAATTTATCTCCACAATGAGGAGAATGTTCCGGCCCCGGAAGTGGGGGAATGTTCTGCCCCTGAAGGGGTTCATCTGGGTTCCCACACTATATATGTGTGTATCATCATCTGCTGGAGATAAAAGATGTCACAGTGACTATGGAGGAAGAGGACGGACGTGACTATGGAGGAAGAGGACGGACGTGACTATGGAGGAAGAGGACGGACATGACTATGGAGGAAGAGGACGGACGTGACTATGGAGGAAGAGGACGGACGTGACTGTGGAGGAAGAGGACAGACATGACTATGGAGGAAGAGGACGGACGTGACTATGGAGGAAGAGGACGGACGTGACCATGGAGGAAGAGGGCGGATGTGACTATGGAGGAAGAGGACAGACACGACTATGGAGGAAGAGGACGGACGTGACTGTGGAGGAAGAGGACAGACATGACTATGGAGGAAGAGGACGGACGTGACTATGGAGGAAGAGGACGGACGTGACCATGGAGGAAGAGGACGGACGTGACTATGGAGGAAGAGGACAGACACGACTATGGAGGAAGAGGACAGACACGACCATGGAGGAAGAGGACGGACGTGACTATGGAGGAAGAGGATGGACATGACTATGGAGGAAGAGGACAGACACGACTATGGAGGAAGAGGACGGACGTGACTATGGAGGAAGAGGACGGACGTGACCATGGAGGAAGAGGACGGACGTGACCATGGAGGAAGAGGACGGACGTGACCATGGAGGAAGAGGACGGACGTGACTATGGAGGAAGAGGACAGACACGACTATGGAGGAAGAGGATGGACGTGACTATGGAGGAAGAGGACGGACGTGACTATGGAGGAAGAGGACAGACGTGACTATGGAGGAAGAGGACAGACACGACTATGGAGGAAGAGGATGGACGTGACTATGGAGGAAGAGGACGTGACTATGGAGGAAGAGGATGGACGTGACTATGGAGGAAGAGGACGGACGTGACTATGGAGGAAGAGGACAGACATGATGGGGGTTACTGGGTGGAAATAGAAAATCTTATTACCTCCTCTGCTGCCACTTCCACCAATGTCTACTCTTCTTTGAGCCACATGAAATGTCCTGTCTTTGTTCAGATCACTTCCTGTCTGTACCTGACATCACTTCCTGTCTGTATTCCATAGAGACTTCCTGTCTGGGTTTACATGAGATCACCACCTTGTGGAGTTCAGAGGACCTGCAGCTCTCAAAATGTCTCATAATAGCCATTCCTGTATAATATCTACCTTTGAGGGCTACCACAGAAGATCAACAAATATTTTAAAAAGTAAGAAAAATAAATCTAGATCTTTTGCAACCAATTGTTTATGTAATAAAATATCTTTGTTAAAGAAAAGTCTTAAAGACACAGAACACAAGTTAAAAACAAAAGGTAAACCCAATGAAACAGATACCTCCGAAATGTATATTTTTGTTGAAGAAAATGCAAATATACATCCTAAAGTATAAGAATTTATATCAATCCACTGATAATGAAGATGTTAGACATAAATGACAAGGATGTAATGGTCACAGAGGAATGGTGGTGGAGATCTCTCACAGTAAGAACACTTCCTTGAATGGTTCTATAAATAAAGAATGAATCCTGGAGGGAATAAAGCTGTAAAGCAATAAATAATATATAAACTTTTCCATCCACTTCATCCATAAAGACATTGTGATTGAAGATCTTCTAGATCACATAGAAGGAGGACTCATCCATGATTTCATACATTTGTTTGGAAGGATAGAACAATCCTCAGAAGGGAACATGTAGGATGACAGGAAAGGCTCCTGACTGGTGAGATCCTCCAAACATAATGATGACATCCATGAACTGGAGCGAGCTCGTTGGGGTGATAAAGCCAATCTGGAAACACTGTGTAGACGTTCTCCAAGAACTCAGCACACTCCAGGTGTGGAGAAAGTCTCCAGGTGGGTTTAGCCTGTCATTTATCATAGGTAGAAATGTCCACACATGGACTTCCATAGGGACCCCCGAGACTACATATAGAACCTGTACAGTGTCCCCAGGTCTCAAGGTGGATTTAGTCTGTATTTAATAATGCACAAATGTCCATATATATGGATTTCTACAGGGACCACTGATACCATATATGCATGGCTTGGATGTTACCCAGATTACTAGGAGCCCATAAAGCAGATGACCATAAAAAGATATAAAAGTCCACTCACTGTCATGGAGCTTCAGATCAAAGGACCTTTGATCCAGGTAATAACAAAAGTGTATCCATCATGGAGAGGTATAGAGTGCACCATCATAGGATCAGATGGGAAAAGACTGACATGTGACTGGTTTGGTTGGTATCCCAAAAGGACAAACAAACTGGAACATGGGAGCCAATAAACACCAGATGCTAGTGCCCAAAGAGTGTACTTTACATTAAACATACAAAACACCCCAAAGCCACCCAATATCAACACAAATACAGAGGTACCATTCTCCATATTCTGGATAGTCAAATCCAAAAGTGTAATGGTGCTAGCATGGTAGGTATACGTGGATTTCAAATTGAACTCATTTTATCCCAATAAATCTACAAACCTCTCATCTTCCTGAGGTTCACCATGCCAGAGAATGAGGATGTCATCGATGTACCTGAACCAACCGGCGATGTTGCTCAGGTACCCTGACAAGGCCTCATCCACAAACACTGACTTCTCCCATTCTTCAACATAAAGGTTAGTGTAGGCCGGTGCACATATTATTACCCATTGTAGTGCCTTGTGCTTGGCAATAACATTTATATCCAACAGGAATGGATTATTTTCCAACAAAAACTTGAGTAACCCGAGAACAAAATGTCTATGTGCAAAATGATTCTAGGTCTGCTGTTGAGTGATTTTCTATAACCTTTAAATCCTTCTTATGAGGGATAGAGGAATATGTCACGGTCCCCCCTCGCTCTCCCTCATCTCCCTCCCCCCTCCTGTCTTGGCTTCCCCCTCGATCCCTTTCATCCTCCCCCTCCCTTCCCCTTACAGGTTCCAACATCCCGCACAAGCCTACATCAAAGACTGTGCAGGAGGTCAGGAACCGCCCCCTGTGGTGTGGTTAGCACCTCTCCCCAGCTATGCCAGGGAGGAGTCTGACACCCCGCTGTGCCTGCACATGGATTCTTCATGTGCAGGCCACCGGGGTGTCTCTGCGCGCGCCCCTTCCTTGTCCTGATAGGCGCAGTGTGGCCCTGAGGCTTCCCGTGCTCTGCGCCTGCCAGAGACAAAGGCCGCGCTCCCTCGGCGCAGCCACAGTTAGTGGAGCTCACCTCATTGCCCCGGCAACCTGACACAGGGCTGGCCTTTACCAGGGCAAACAGGAAGCATCCTGCTCCGGGATAAGAGGACAGGAGCAGGACCCAGGTGTTTGTTGGTCCCCTGCTCAGAGAGAGAACAGCTGTGTGTGGTCTGAGCCAAGGCCAGACCCCATAGCCCAGACCCCGCTGAGTGCTCTGCTGATCGCTGTGTCCCTGGGGGTTACCCCTGCCTGCTGCCACTGTGCCACTGTGTGCCTAGAAGTTACCCCTGCCTGCTGCCGCTGTGTGCCTGAGGAGTTACCCGTCTGCTTCCGCTGTGTGCCTGAGGAGTTACTCCTGCCTGCTGCTGCTGTGTTCCTGAGGAGTTACCACTGCCTGCTGACCGCTGTGTCTCTGGGGAGTTACTCCTGCCTGCTCTGCTGATCGCTGTGTGCCTCAGAAGTTACCCCTGCCTGCTGACGCTGTGTGCCTGAGGAGTTACCCCTGCCTACTGACCACTGTGTCTCTCGGAAGTTACCCCTGCTTGCTGACTGCTGTGTCTCTGGGAAGGTACCCCTGCCTGCTGCTGCTGTGTGCCTGAGAAGTTACCGCTGCCTTCTGACCGCTTTGACTCTGGGAAGTTACCCCTGCCTAAAACCACGAGTGTTCATATTTCCCCCACCTGGACTGCCCCATTGAATCTCTATATTGCCCTGTCTGGACTGCCCCATTGAATGCTCATATTTTCCTTGCCTGGACTGCCCCGGTGAATGCTCATATTTTCCTTGCCTGGACTGCCCTGTTGAATCTCCATATTGCCCTTGTGTGGACTGCCCCATTGTACACCCACATTCTCCCCTGCCTGGACTACCCCATTGAACACTTGGATTAATACTTGCTCGGACTTCCCTATTGCATGCCTGGATTTTAATAGCTACCTGGACTGCCCCACTGAGTGTTTGGGCCATCGCTACCCAATTCACCCTATTGTGGGCCGGATTATCGCTGTTCTGACTCCTCCCCCCTCTTCCCCCATTTTTTGGGTACCCGGATGCTACCTTATTACCTTGATTGAGTGTCTTTCCCATTTCAATAAAACTTTGTGTGTTTATCATCCTCCGTGTGTGTTCTGTCCTGCCTACGCTTCCATCACAGAATATAATGCCTCTACATCTAATGTAAGATGACATCATCAGGTACTGACAAATCATTTACAACTTTTAGGAGGTGCAAAGTGTCTCTCACATAGGAGGGTAAAGCCACCACAAAAGGTTGTAGCAATTCATCAATATACTCATTGACTTTCTTGTGAGGGACCCCCTCCCTGAGATAATAGTTCTTCCAGGAAGGGGTCAACCACTGATTTATGGACTTTTGGAAGTCTATTAAAATGGTATCTGGATTTAATACCTTAAAGAAGGTCGTGGTCCTTTTATCAATGTTACCCTTCTCAGAAGCTTCCTCAGTCACACCAGAGAGGACCTTCTGACCATTCTCCAGGTTGATGGTTGTTATCTTAGTGTACCTTTCCTTATGTTTTATGATCTGTTGACACATCAACACATATCTTTGTTGATCCATGATGACCAGGTTTCCCCCTTGTCAGTAGGCATGATCACAATGTCATGACAGTTCATAAACTGTTCCAAAGCAACACGTTCTTCACCCATAGGATCATCATAGGCCATCTTCCCAAAATTCACCGTTTTTACTTCTCTGATAACCGTAGCCACAAAACACTGAACTCCAGCTACTGCCGACAAGAAGGGAAAGAGAAGATTTAACACGTAAACCCTGATCATCGGATCTCATTTTATGATAACAGATCAATGATCTCTTATCAAAGTTGGGACCGTTTCTCCAACCGCTTAAACACTCTGGGAATCCCCAGCTATATCTAACATTCTGCTTTCTCATTTGTTCAAGTAATGGTTCAATATTCTCCTTCTTATTAAAGTTTCCACTGCTAGGTCAGCAAAGATCTGCAAATGTATATCTCCATATTTTATTGCTGCCCTTCCTTTTATCTCCTTCCAAAGCTCCTCTTAATCCCTGTAATAATGTTATTGTACAATCACATCTCTCAAATGTTCTCTGCTACCTTCTTGCCATAATCTTCCGATTCTATATACTTCATCAGTTTTAAGTGGCTCTGTTGCAGGTCTGTCCATTACTATTACAAGCATTTTCCCTGTTGTTTCCATTACATTTTCTCCTTGGGAGGTCTCTGGGAAACCTTGAATCCTTAAATTGCATCTTCTATCCCTGTTCTCCTGATTTTGCAGTTTATATAGCAGATTTCTCTGTTCTTTTCTCATTTCCGTCATCTTTCTCTATAAATTTAATATGTCTTGGGCATGTTTATCCAATTCTTCCTCCGTCTCTTCTACCCTCTTCAATACCTGCCCCAAATCTTTGTGCTGTTTCTCCATCTCCAGTTTTATTGACTTTTCTAACCCTTTAAACATTTCTGCAATGTCTGTTTTAGTGGGTAATTGAGAGTTCTTTTTTTGTTCTTCTATGTTCTCCAAATCCGCTGTTTTTCCTGTATCTCCTTCCTCTATATCCTGACCAACGTTGGTCATGTCCAGGGACAATATAGATCATTCTCCATCTCTGTTCTCCATCTCTGTTCTTCCACTTATTCCTTGCTGTCTCTCGGGGGTCTGTTTCTCTTGTTGGGGTATATTTTGTAATTGAGCTTGTCTGGGAGGCCTTTGGCCCTCCTCCTTTTATCCCTTTATTTTTCATCCTGTTGACATTTTTCACCACTTCCTGCACTCCTTCACACCGACCAGCTTCTCCTACCTCCCAGGACTCCTTTGCAGTGAGTCATGTGACCGCTCGGCATCCACGCTGGATCTCTGCTCTCCTCCTCCAGCCTCAGCCGCGCTCTCACTCTCTATCACCGGCCGGCCAGTCAAACCTGGAAGGGTCCGCACTCCTCGCTCTCCTCCACAGGGGACCACTCCTGATCCCAGGTAGGTCACGGCAGCTGCTCCTAGGGGATTTCCTCCTGTGCTGTAGTGGGACATTGGAGATGCCTGGTACTGGGAGATCTCACATTGATCTCCCAATTGGCGCCATGTTCAGGCTCCTCCTCTGCAAACTAGTTTCCTTCATTTATTGATAAACCCCATAAGACCAATGAAGTGGGTGTAAAGTGGAAGCAGTGGATGTGCAGAGAATAGGATTTGGAGCCCCGAGCTCTTTATCTCTGAATGTCTCCACATATTTGTAGTGTATTTGTGATGATTTCTGTGCACACACAATAGGACAGCGCTGTGACACATAATGCTCTTCTAGATGACAGGGAATCCTTCCCTTTGTTACAGCAGCAGTCCGCTAGAAGGTTTTTGTAGGTTTGGAGTTGTTACACATAGCGCGGGTTTTATCCATTTATAGTGATGACATCATTGCCCAAATCTGGGGGTCACCAGCCATTTCCACCCTTTACTCCCAGCTGGGGGGCTTTGTATCCATTTACCAGATGTTCTACAGGACTAAATCTGCAATCAATGTTACTGCAAAATCAAAGGGGCCCAAACCCCTCCCCCGAGCAGTCATATATTTCTGTCCCCCTTGGTGGGAGTGGAGGTGACCCCTCTATAAGGATCTACAGTCCATACAAACCCAGCACAAGGCCGGGGTCACACTACCAGACGCTTCTCGGGGCTGCAGTTCCTCTGAGCTCCACAAGGTGGGGATCTCACTTCTACCCAGACAGGAAGTCTCTATGAAAGACAGACAGGAAGTGATGTCAGGTACAGACAGGAAGTTCCAGGGGAAACATGAGTAAGTAGGAAGCAGAGAGGAGACATTGTTGGATCTGGCAGCAAAGTAGGTAATACGTAGATGAACCCCTTCAGGGGGAGGAGTTGATGATAATATATCTTGCTCCCAAAGCTGGCCTACATGGTTTAGAAGGACACAAGGATCTCTACAAGGACGTCATGATGGACAATCAGCCGCCCCTCACATCACCGGGTAAGAGGAGACTTTATTGTAAAGGAGAGAGCAGTACGGAGGATCCACCTAGATCCCCCATCATCTGATAAACACATAGAAACAATGGATTCAGTCAGTGTGTGTGTTTCCTACAGATGGATCCAGTCATGGGAACCCACCAGAGAGATGTCCCCGTCCTCTGTATTCCCGGGATTCCACACAGGAAGGTCACACCATCCCTCACCATCATCAGGTAGATGATGACAATTATTGGTAGTTGTGATTTATACACAGCATGTTTGTTACAATGAATGTTTTATTATATCTTTCAGAGTGGAATCCTCGGGGATGAGAATATTGATGTTAAAGAAGAGTATAAAGAGGAGGATGAGGAGTATGGAGTGATGGAGGAGTTTTCAGAAGGACACAAGGATATGATGGAGCCACCTAATACCAGGAACCCACCAGAGAGATGTCTCCGTCCTCTGTATTCCCGGGATTCCACACAGGAAGGTCACACCATCCCTCACTATTACAAGGTTGGTGGGATGAAGCATCTAGAACATGGACTTGTAGAGACGATGTGTAAATATTTTATGTGACCTTATATTTTACAGATGATATTTCCTCTCATTTCCTTGATTTAGAGTGGAGATCCCATCGATATAGAAGTTGAGGTTAAATCAGAAGAAGAAGAGGCGTATGTGAGGGATGATCAGCAGTCTATGGAGGAGGATGGAATAACGGGGACATTTATAGAGGAGGACACTCCTACAGAGATCAGCACAGGTGGGTCATGAACACTATCTAGATCACCTCTATGGGGGAGGCACATGCCAGGGTGGTACATGTTGGGGTTCTCCCAATATAGTGGGTTTGTTAATTAGGTGGCACTTCTCCTCTTCCACTTCAGCAATGCATGAAGCGATAATCTACAGCAAGCTACTTTGTAAAACATCAGACTGCAGATGATCTCATTTCCCCATTCGGCTCTCCTTCCTCTCTGTAACATGCACCCTCTACCTCTCCTTTTCACAGTTGTGTCCTCTCCTCAAACTCTGTTTCCTTCACTCCTCCACCCCACAATCTGTATATATCACCCTCACTTCTGTCCTCTCCTTATCACTGCACTCATCATCTCCTCCTCATTCTATGCCCACATGCTAATAACCCCCCAGGATGCTGAGGCATGTCTCCTCATATAAGTCGTACTCTCAGATTACTTCCCTCACCCTTCTGCTTCTCCTCTGGAGACATATCCCCAAACCCTGGACCCCTGTTACCAATGCACCCATCCCCTGCATCCTCTGGCAGTATCCACAATCCACATAATCTGGTTTCCAATCCTCTTCTTCCCAGAACCAGTCTACCCTTCTCTTGTACCCTCTGGAATGCCCGCTCTGTCTGCAATAAACTCACCTCTGTTCAGGACCTCTTTGTCACTAATTCCATTCATGTACTTACTGTCAATGAAAATTGAATGAACATGAATCCAACACTGCTTCTCCTGCTTCCCTCTCCCATGGTGGCCTTCTCTGGACTCCCCCAGACCCAGTGGCTGCAAGGGAGGTGGAGTGGGAATCCTCCTATCCCCACAGAGCACCTTTTCAGGTTCTTCACTCTCTGCCCTCTCTGTCTCGGTTATCATTTGAAGCTCACTGTGTACGTCGATTTTCTCCAACTTTAAGAATTGCTGTCATCTGCTGGCCCTCTGGACCTGTACCAACTTTCCTTGATGACGTCTCTGCCTGGCTACCCCACATCCTCTCTTCTGAAATCCCCACAATCATTCTTGGTGACTTCAACATCCCTGTTAATACTAACACTCCTGCTACTTCTTAGCCTACTCTCCTCATTTGACCTGAAGCAATGGGTGGATGGTCCTCACTCTGAGGGCAACACCCTTGACCTTGTATTCTCCTACCTATGCACTCCATTCATCCTCACCAACAATCCTTTCCCACTCTCTGATCCCCACCTTATTAGTTTGCTCTCTCCCTGTCTTCCACCACCTCTCCCTCCAACTGCTTAACAATTACCCATACAGACCCTTGCTAATTTAACCCTTCTCTTCTCCACTCCGCTACCTCTATGACAATATCTCACCCCTGTCCTGCCCTAATCTAGCCACTTCTGTCTATAATAGATCCCTGTCCTCCACCCTGGATGAGCTCACTCCTCCCACTACACACAGAATCAGGCCCCGACCCCCACAACCCTGGCAAACAGACTACACCAGAAGTCTCAAAAAACGCAGCCTGGTCTACAACCAACCAAGTGACCACCTTATTCAGAATAACCTTCTTGATCCCCTTCAGTCTGGATTTTGCCCTCAACACTCCACAGAAACTGCTCTCCTAAAACTCACAAATTATTTACTAACAGCAAAAACCAATGGACATTATTCTGTACTACTACTTCTGGACCTTTCAGCTGCCTTTGGTACAGTTAACCACCCCCTCCTCAAACAAAAACAACTTTATTCCCTTGGTATCCATGACTGTGGTCTTCGTTGGTTCTCATCCTATCTCATTGCACCTTCAGTGTCACTTACAACTTACAATTTTACTTCCTCCTCTTCTCTACCTTTGAACCTCCAGGTCCCACAAGGTTCTGTTCTTGGATGCCTCCTATTCTTGATCTACACCTCCTCCCTGGATCAGCTGACAATTTCCCATGGCTTCCAATATCATTTCTACGCTAACAACACCCAAATCTGTCTCTCTAGCCCTCAGCTCACATCAGTCTCCTCACAGATCACTAATTTACTAACAGACACATCATTATGGATGTCACACCACTTCCTCAAACTCAATCTATCCAATAACAGGTCCTACTATTTCCCCCCCACATGCTCCTTCCCCTGACCTCTGTCAAGACCAATGGCACAAGTCTCCACATGCCAGGGTGCTAGGGGTAACCCTGAACTCTGAACTTTCCTTTTGGCCCCAAATTCAGTCTCTTTGAAAAGCTTGCCAACTCAACCTCCACAGCATCTCCAAAAAACGCTCCATCATAACCAATGACACCACAAAGCTCCCAATTCACTCCCAGGTTATCTCTCGCTTTGACTACAGCAAAGCATTGGCTTACCTTTACATAGGCTATACCCCCTCCAGTCCATCATGAATGCTGCTGCCAGGCTCATCCACATTACCAACTGCTCAGTGTCTGCCACTCCTCTCTGCCAATCCCAGCATTGGATGCCACTCGCCCAATGAATTAAATTCAAAATAATAACCACTTACAAAGCAATCCACAACTCAACCCCCAGAGACATCACCAACGTGGTCTCAAAATTCCAACCAAATTGCTCTCTTCATTTCTCCCAAGACCTTCTGTTCTCTAGCTCCCTTGTCACCTCCTCCCATGCTTGTCTGAAGAACTTCCCCTAAGCCTCTCCCATCCTATGGAATTCCCTCCCCCAATCTGTCTGACTATCTTAAACTTTTAAGTGATCCCTGAAAACTTTTCAGAGAAGCCTATCCTGCCTCCGCCAAACAACTGTACATGTATTTTCTCCATCAGTCCATCCCCCACAGTTATTACCTTTTGTGTCACGTGACCCTCCTCTTTCAGATTGTAAGCTCTAACGAGCCGGGCCCTCTGATCCCTTCTGTATTCAATTGTATTGTGACTGTATTGTTTGCCCCCACATGGTAAAGCACTGCGCAAACTGTTGGTGCAATATAAATGCTGTATAATAATTACATTCCTCCATCCATACTGCTCACTGATTGGTCCAGAGTAGGGCGGGGACTGGGTGATATCAGCCTGTAATCCCCTGGTCACTTTCCTGAGCTGTGTTCCCCGTCCTGTATTCCTGGATTTCTCTCGGATAATCTTCCTTCTCTGTTTATGTATCTAGACTGGATTTACGGAGGTTCTGGGGTTCAGCTGGCAGCAAAATGTTGATCTCCTTCATAGGCATTCTATGACCTAGGTACCTGGGGAATGTACCTGAGGTCTTCTACCCCATATCCTGGATTTAAAAGGCTCTGTGATAGAGCAATTCTCCCAGGGTTACTTTGTTGTCTGCTGGCTGTGCCGGGTGGAGGGATATGTCTGTATAGTCTCAGACCCAAGTCACTGAGTGCAGTCTCAGGAGATGGGAGGCAGCGGTGTGGGATCTCTGCAACTTGTCTACAGTAAACATTTAATCTTCCACTGATTACTGAATACCAATATTATGAGTCCTAACATACTATATCATTTATAATGCACATTACATACTCCTGACCCCTGCACTATATACTCCATGTTGTACATTACATACTCCTGACTCCTGGACTATATACTCTGTTGTACATTACATACTCCTGACTCCTGGACTATATACTCTGTTGTACATTACATACTCCTGACCCCTGCACTATATACTCTATGTTGTACATTACATACTCCTGACCCCTGCACTATATACTCTATGTTGTACATGACATACTCCTGACCCCTGCACTATATACTCTATGTTGTACATTACATACTCCTGACCCCTGCACTATATACTCTATGTTGTACATTGCATCCTCCTGATCCCTGCACTATATACTCTATGCTGTACATTACATACTCCTGACCCCTGCACTATATACTCTGTTGTACATTACATACTCCTGACCCCTGCACTATATACTCTATGTTGTACATTACATCCTCCTGATCCCTGCACTATATACTCTATGCTGTACATTACATACTCCTGATCCCTGCACTATATACTCTATGTTGTACATTACATCCTCCTGATCCCTGCACTATATACTCTATGCTGTACATTACATACTCCTGATCCCTGCACTATATACTCTATGCTGTACATTACATACTCCTGATCCCTGCACTATATACTCTATGTTGTACATTACATACTCCTGACTCCTGCACTATATGCTCTATGTTGTACATTACATACTCTTGACCCCTGCACTATATGCTCTATGTTGTACATTACATACTCCTGACCCCTGCACTATATACTCTATGTTGTACATTACATACTCCTGACCCCTGCACTATATACTCTATGTTGTACATTACATACTCCTGACCCCTGCACTATATACTCTATGTTGTCCATTCCATACTCCTGACCCCTGCACTATATACTCTATGTAGTACATTACATACTCCTGACCCCTGCACTATATACTCTATGTTGTACATTACATACTCCTGACCCCTGCACTATATACTCTATGTTGTACATTACATACTCCTGACCCCTGCACTAAATACTCTATGTTGTACATTACATACTCCTGACCCCTGCACTATATACTCTATGTTGTACATTACACACTCCTGACCCCTGCACTATATACTTTATGTTGTACATTATACAGGTGAAACTTAAAAAATTAGAATATTGTACAAAAGTTCATTTATTTCAGTGATACAACTTAAAAGGTGAAACTAATATATGAGACTCATTCCATGCAAAGCAAGATAGTTCCAGCCGTGATTTGTGATCATTGTGATGATTATGACTTACAGCTCATGAAAACCCCAAATCCACAATCTCAGAAAATGAGAATATTGTGAAAAGGTGGAATATTCTCGGCTCAAAGTGTCCAACTCTAATCAGCTCATTCAGCCATAACACCTGCAAAGGGTTCCTGAGCCTTTAAATGGTCTCTCAGTCTGGTTCAGAAGGAATCACAATCATGGGAAAGACTGCTGACCTGACACCATCACTGACACCCTCCATAAGGAGGGAAAGCCTCAAAAGGTAATTGTAAAAGAAGTTGGATGTTCCCAAAGTGCTGTATCAAAGCACATTAATAGAAAGTTATGTGGAAGGGAAAAGTGTGGAAGAAAAAGGTGCACAAGCAGCAGGGATGACCGCAGCCTGGAGAGGATTGTCAGGCAAAGGCAAATCAAAAGTGTTGGGGACTTTCACAAGGAGTGGACTGAGGCTGGAGTCAGTGCATCAAGAGCCACTACACACAGACGGATCCTGGACATGGGCTTCAGATGTCATATTCCTCTTGTCAAGCTGCTCCTGAACAACAAACAACATCAGAAGCGTCTTACCTGGGCTAAAGAAAAACAGACCTGGTCTGGTGCTCACTGGTCCAAAGTCCTCTTTTCTGATGAGAGCAACGTTTGCATCTCATTTGGAAACCAAGGACCTCGAGTATGGAGGAAGCATGGAGAGGCCCAAGGTCCCCGAGTATGGAGGAAGAATGGAGAGGCCCAAGGACCCCGAGTATGGAGGAAGAATGGAGAGGCCCAAGGACCCCGAGTATGGAGGAAGAATGGAGAGGCCCAAGGACCCCGAGTATGGAGGAAGAATGGAGAGGCCCAAGGACCCCGAGTATGGAGGAAGAATGGAGAGGCCCAAGGACCCCGAGTATGGAGGAAGAATGGAAAGGCCCAAGGAGCCCGAGTATGGAGGAAGAATGGAAAGGCCCAAGGAGCCCGAGTATGGAGGAAGAATGGAGAGGCCCAAGGAGCCCGAGTATGGAGGAAGAATGGAGAGGCCCAAGGACCCCGAGTATGGAGGAAGAATGGAGAGGTCCAAGGACCCCGAGTATGGAGGAAGAATGGAAAGGCCCAAGGAGCCCGAGTATGGAGGAAGAATGGAAAGGCCCAAGGAGCCCGAGTATGGAGGAAGAATGGAGAGGCCCAAGGAGCCCGAGTATGGAGGAAGAATGGAGAGGCACACACTGCAAGATGCTTGAAGTCCAGTGTGAAGTTTCCACAGCCTGTGTTGATTTGGGGAGCCATGTCATCTGCTGGTGTTGGTCCACTGTGCTTCATTAAGTTCAGGGTCAACACAGATGTCTACTAGGAGAGTTTAGTTTCACCTGTATACTCCTGACCCCTGCACTATATACTCTATGTTGTACATTCCATACTCCTGACCCCTGCACTATATACTCTATGTTGTACATTACATACTCCTGACCCCTGCACTATATACACTATGTTGTACATTACATCCTCCTGACCCCTGCACTATATACTCTATGTTGTACATTACATACTCCTGACCCCTGCACTATATACTCTATGTTGTACATTACATACTCCTGACCCCTGCACTATATACTCTATGTTGTACATTATATACTCCTGACCCCTGCACTATATACTCTATGTTGTACATTACATACTCCTGACCCCTGCACTATATACTCTATGTTGTACATTACATACTCCTGACCCCTGCACTATATACTCTATGTTGTACATTACATACTCCTGACCCCTGCACTATATACTCTATGTTGTACATTATATACTCCTGACCCCTGCACTATATATTCTATATTGTACATTACATCATTCTGATACTATATAGTCATATCTGCTGTATCTTATACAATATATTGTACATTCCATAGTCCTGACTTCTTCTCTACACCCTCCACCCTCTGCTACAGTATCTCCCAGAAGTGAGTCCCCTCCTCACATTTGTGTAAATATTTGATTCTCTCTTTTCATGTGACAACACTGAAGAAAAGACATTTTGCTACAATGTGACGTAGTCAGTGTACAGCTTGTATAACATGCAAATTTGCTGTCCCCTCAAAATAACTCAACACATCGCCATTAATGTCTAAACTGCTGGCAAAAAAAGTGTGCCCACTCCTAGGTAAAAATGTCCAAATTGGGCCGAAAGTGTAAATATTTTGTGCCATTATTTTCCAGCACTGCCTTAACCCTCTTGTGCATGGAGGTCACCAGAGCTTCACAGGTTGCCACTGGAGTCCTCTTCCACTCCTCCATGATGATATCACGGAGCTGGTGGATGTTAGAGACCTTGCACTCTTCCACCTTCCATTTGAGGATACCTCACAGATGCTCAATAGGGTTCAGGTCTGGAGACATGCTTGGCCAGTCCATCACCTTAACCCTCAGCTTCTTTAGCGAGGCAGTGGTGGTCTTGGAGGTGTGTTTGGGGTCGTTATCATGTTGGAATACTGCCCTGCATCCAGACTCTGAAGGGAGGGGATCATGCTCTGCTTCAGTATGTCACAGTACATGTTGGCATTCATGGTTGCCTCAATGACCTGTAGATCCCCAGTGCCGGCAGCACTCATGCAGTCCCAGACCATGACACTCCCACCACCATGCGGCCCCAGACCATGACACTCCCACCACCATGTGGCCCCAGACCATGACACTCCCACCACCATGCTTAACTGTAGGCAAGACACGGTGGTCTTTGTACTCCTCACCTGGTTGCCGCCACACATGCTTGGCACCATCTGAACCAAATCAGTTGATGTTGGTGTCATCAGACCCCAGGAGATGGTTCCAGTAATCCATGTCCTTAGTCTGCTTGTCTTCAGCAAACTGTTTGCAGGCTTTCTTGTGCATCATCTTTAGAAGATTCTTCCTTCAGGGATGACAGCCATGAAGACCAATTTGATGCAGTGTGCAGTGTAAGGTCTGAGCACTGACAGGCTGACCTCCCCCACCCCTTCACCCTCTTCAGCAATGCTGGCAGCACTCATACGTCTATTTCCCAAAGACAGCCTCTGGATATGATGCTGAACATGTGCACTCAAAGGTCCTTGGTCAACCATGGTGAAGCCTGTTTTGAGTGGAGCCTGTCCTGTTAAACCGCTGTATGGTCTTGGTCACCGTGCTGCAGCTCAGTTTCAGGGTCTTGGCAATCTTCTTATAGCCTCGGCCATCTTTATGTAGAGCAATAATTCTTTTTTTTCAGATACTCAGAGAGTTCTTAGCCATGAGGTGCCATGTTGAACTTCCAGTGACCAGTATGAGAAAGTGAGAGCGATAACACCAAATTTAACACACCTGCCCAAGAGGGTTAAGGCAGTGCTGGAAAATAATGGTGGCCACACAAAATATTGACACTTTTGGCCCAATTTGGACATTTTTACTTAGGAGTGGGCACACTTTGTTTGCCAGTGGTTTAGACATTAATGGCTGCATTGAGTTATTTTGAGGGGACAGCAAATTTACATGTTATACAAGCTGTACACTGACTACGTCACATTGTAGCAAAGTGTTATTTCTTCAGTGTTGTCACATGAAAAGAGAAGATGGCGATGAGTGATAGAGGGGGTGGGGACCCTCGTCCTATAATCCCCTCATCACTGTCCCTCCTATAAAAGACAGTTCTGGTTGTTTCCTCACTCTCTGACTAAGGTCCATGAATAAAGAAATGACCTGGTAGGAGATCAGAGGAGCCATTTCCTAGTTCCCTTGAGGGTGGAATTGTAAGCTCCTCAGAGACCAAGCTGCCTGATGTGGGCGGAGTCCTGGTTTGGGGGAACCAATCAGCTCCTGTCTAGTAATCCTCTTTGTCTTTGTATTTTAGTCCATGGCCGGGAGATGAGGAAAACCTCTGAGGATTGTCTCACTTTGTCTCCAGACTGGAAAGTAGAAGATGAGGACATCACACAGTATAGTCCAGGAGAAAACCCGGCTCCCTCCAGTGTCCATCCAGCACCACACAGTGTAGATGGACCATCAGATTCCTCGTATCCTGAGGAACCTCAGACTGTGCGGGACTGGGTCGGTCTTTCAACAGAGAAGAGGTTTTCCTGTACTGAGTGTGGGAAGGGTTTCTGTTTTAAATCACATCTTAACATGCACAAAAGATCTCACACAGGTGAGAAGCCATTTTCCTGTCCTGAGTGCGGGAAATGTTTTTCATTAAAGACCAATCTTCAAATACATCAGAGATCTCACACAGGAGAAAAGCCATATACCTGTCCTGAGTGCGGGAAATGTTTTTCTGGTAAGTCCAATTTTTACAGACATCAGAGATCTCACACAGGGGAGAAACCATTTTTCTGCCCTGAGTGCGGGAAATGTTTTTCATTAAAGACCAATCTTCAAATCCATCAGAGGTCTCACACAGGGGAGAAGCCATATTCCTGTCCTGAGTGCAAGAAATGCTTTTCACAGAAGTCTGATCTTTACACACATCAGAGATCTCACACGGGGGAGAAGCCTTACTCCTGTCTTGAATGTGAAAAATGTTTTTCAGAGAAGTCCAGTCTTTACAAACATCGGAGATCTCACACAGGAGAGAAGCCGTATTCTTGTTCTGAATGTGGGAATAGTTTTTCAAGAAAGTCCAATCTTTACACACATCAGAGATCTCACACAGGAGAGAAGCCGTATTCCTGTCCTGAGTGCGGGAAATGTTTTTCAAGGAAATCACATCTTCACAGACATCAGAGATTGCACACAGGGGAGAAGCCACTTTCCTGTCCTGAGTGCGGGAAATGTTTTTCTAGGAAATCGCATCTTTACAATCATCAGAGGTCTCACACGGGAGAGAAGCCACTTTCCTGTCTTGGATGAGGGAAATGTTCCTCACTGAAGTCCTGCCTTCCTGTACATCAGGGATCCCACACAACCCTGGAGGTGTATTAGTGCCTTGAGTGTGGGAAATGTCTTCTAGATGAATGTTGCTGGACATCCCAGCTCTCATGTAGGGAAGAAGCACACCCTGATATACACCTCAGATATACTCCATGGCTGATCTTCATCATGGAAGAAACAGTCCATAAGGAGATAAGTGTGGGACCGGCTTGGCCATTTTTCAGTGTAATCTTTCACAAATTCTTAGAGGTCTATATTTATAAAATGAGTGGAATAAATATGAAATGTGTTTGCTCAGCTCAGCACATATTGTCCGTATTTTATTTCATATAGTGGTTTCCTATGACCATCTAGTGCAGGGCTGTCAGACTCTGTCACTGTGGGTACACCAAAATTGTTGGTCATTGATAAGAGTAGGAAAATAAAAATGGAGTCATTGCCTTTCATTGGCTGAGTACATTTTGTGGTGGGAGATTTCATAACTATTTAGAGATCTATTTAAAAAATCTTAGTTGAATGAATGTGACGATCCTTCCCCCAGCTGTGATGCGTTTTGGCCATTGTTAGGATAGATTGGTTTCATGCCGCCACCCTCCATACAATCACGCCGGATACAAAGTACTCTGGGAATAATGCAATTCAGACACTGAGGTGTGAAACGCAGAATTCAAAGTCTTCATTGTTTGAGGTGAAATCCAGAGATAACAATGGAAACCCACGAGTAAAGAACTCACTGGAAGAGAAGTCCTCAAGAGAACAGAGCTGCGGCTTGAAACACAATTTGTATTGAAATTGACATGACAACAATAGAAAGCTGACAATGCCCTCCACCCAGCACAATAAAATCATGACAACGTTGCCATACAGAGAGACACCCACCTAGGCACCCAGGTCCACGCCACACGCACATGTACAGCACTAAGATTGGCCAATATAATGAGGGAATGTGAAACCCAAAGAGGGTCATTCCACATCAAACATAGAAATCAAGGGAGATCAAAAATAATAAAAAAAAATTGGAAGTAGAGTAATCACAGAAGTCAGTGGAGCCAAATGTAGATCGTGGCAGGATCAAAAAACTTCAACACAATAAAACAGACTCAGACAGTCCTTGTGTAGGTGTATATAAATCCCGGTATATCCATAGAAGGCAGTCCAGAACACGCCACATGTGTGAAAGATAATTGTAAGGATAGGAATACAGCCCGTTGTGCCTATAAACCAAATAGATGGACCCCCAATAGAGGGAAATGATAAAACAACCAGAAGCAGTATATAGAAATGGGGAGACAAACGGTTATCATTTACTAGACCACATGGATCAATCCCTTGATGGTTGTTGAGGCCATAGATGCATGTCAGGCCCATATACTTCCCATAGAGGACAGTCCACTAAATCATCCTTGATTGGAGATGTAAATGGCCATAATCTCAGTATGTATGATTGGCAGTATACAGGATACAATAGATGGGGGGTGAGCTGTTGTACAGATCTGTAATGAATCGCTTTCCCGCCATAAGGATAAACACATCCAATAAGTAACTCAACCGAGCAATTTGCTATTGTGGGAAATTTTCCCAATATATTGATGCCTTAATGTGAAAACAATGTCTGCTCACCCAACCATATACCGACATCTATGGTGATCTTGACTTGCTGCAACATGAGAGCTGCAGGAGCATGCCATGTGGTTGTCCAGGGACAGAGAGTCCGTCAGATGGTCTGGTGTGGTCAGATTGTAGAGCCGCCAAGGAGGACCTGGATGGCGAGGAAGTGAGCGTTACGACGCTGTGATGTCAATGCATTTCGCCGATTGAGTCACGTGAGCTTCTTCAGGATGTAGCGGCCATATTGTTGAAGACATTTATAGGGGACACAGTCATCACACAGGAAAAATGGCCACTACAGAAAAGTCATTCCAGCAATGCAAAAATGCTACAAATCATCATATAATTAAAACAAAAAGAGGGGATTCAAATATACATAACGGGGCAAACATTCCCATACATAGGGGCAACTAGAACCCCATATAAAGTACAGTATGTGCCATAGTGAGCCAGAGTAACCAAATGGCCAAACAGGAAAGAGATAGGAATAGTCAGCATATATAACCGATTGTTAACAAATGGGAATTATAGCAGTGAGTAGGGGGCAAAAAGGACAGTTATGGGTCAAGAAAGACCTGCAATTCCTTCTCCTTACGTAAACTAATTGTATCAAAGTCACCCCTACGATTGGGCAAATTGAGAGCATAAATGGCCTTCACACGCAAACCGGCAGGAGAGAATTGTGGAATTTAGCAAAATGTTCACCTACAGGAGTTCGATCGTGTTTATTACAAATGCGTCCTAAATGTTCACCTACAGGAGTTCGATCGTGTTTACTACAAATGCGTCCTAAATGTTCACCTACAGGAGTTCGATCGTGTTTATTACAAATGCGTCCTAAATGTTCACCTACAGGAGTTCGATCGTGTTTACTACAAATGCGTCCTAAATGTTCACCTACAGGAGTTCGATCGTGTTTATTACAAATGCGTCCTAAATGTTCACCTACAGGAGTTCGATCGTGTTTATTACAAATGCGTCCTAAATGTTCACCTACAGGAGTTCGATCGTGTTTATTACAAATGCATCCTAAATGTTCACCTACAGGAGTTCGATCGTGTTTATTACAAATGCGTCCTAAATGTTCACCTACAGGAGTTCGATCGTGTTTATTACAAATGCGTCCTAAATGTTCACCTACAGGAGTTCGATCGTGTTTATTACAAATGCATCCTAAATGTTCACCTACAGGAGTTCGATCGTGTTTATTACAAATGCATCCTAAATGTTCACCTACAGGAGTTCAATCGTGTTTATTACAAATGCGTCCTAAATGTTCAGCTACAGGAGTTCGATCATGTTTATTACAAATGCATCCTAAATGTTCACCTACAGGAGTTCGATCATGTTTATTACAAATGCGTCCTAAATGTTCACCTATACGTACACGTGATTGCCGTTTTGTTTTTCCAATATATATTTTGTCACAAGGACACTGGAGCATGTATTTCACACATGTGGTGGCACAGTTCATGAATTGTTTGATATGATAAACCTTCTGTCTGTTGACAGCAGTAAATGTGTCTGTCCGTTCAACATACCTGCATATACTACATCATCCACACAGATACATTCCGATGAGCGGAGCTAAATCTGTTAGCCAATTGTTTGTTGGTGTGAATTCGGATTTAACTAGATTGTCCCTCAGGTTCATTGCTCGCTTAGTGACCATAAGGGGTCTAGGGCCTACAATCTGAGATAATTCAGGGGACTGAGTAAGGATGTGCCAATGCTTAGTAAGAATTTCCCGTACCGCCTCCAACTGGATCCCAAACCGGGTAATAATACGCACAGAAGACAGATCATGAGAGACAGAATTGTCAGTACATGTATGTAATAACTTCCCGCTTACATTTAGAGGCTTTCACTTTGGATTGTCTAAGAGTACTATGTTGATACCCCCTTTCCTGAAATCTGTTATAGAGGCCATCTGCTTCTTGTTCATAGTCGTCACCACAGGTACAATTTCTGCGAATACACAGACATTGTCCAGTGGGGATCCCCCGGATCAGAGAATGTGGATGGGGGCTAGAGGTGAGGAGCAAGGAGTTGACAGCTGTAGATTTCCTATACGTTTTAATATGGAGGGCATCACCCTCAATCCATACTGACAGATCAAGGAACGAGGTTCCCTATAGTTAAAGGTATAGGTGAGTTTGATATTATGATTGTTATTATTGAGTTCAGACAAAAACGCATGAAGCGTCGACTCAGTGCCTTCCCATAGCATGAGGACATCATCGATGTACAGGGGGGGTGAATAAACAATTTGTTCCTCCCTCCAGCCAAGATGCAAGCACGCATACGCAGGTGTCCAGGGGGCTCCCATTGAGGTCCCACAAATTTGATGGTATGATGTACCTAGAAATTGTAAAATGTTTTGATTTAAGGCAAACTCTAGCAGTTCAATAAGGAATTCATTCTGAGCTCCCATCATTGGGTAGCTTTTATCTAGGAAATTGGCTACAGCTCCAATCCCCCAATCATAGGGGGTAGAGGTATAGAGAGACTCTACATCAATACCCACCAAAAGTGTACCTGGCTGTACCTGAATCTGAGCAATCTTTGATAGTATATCTCGTGTGTCCTGAACATATGAAGGAAGTGCCATCACCATATCCTTAATAAGGACATCAATGTATTTTCCAATTCACTCAGAAAGGTCTACCTGAGGTCACTATAGGAAGGAAGACAGGAAGGAACTGGTTCCAACCTGTATATTACCCCTATATTACAGCATAGGGATCAGGAGGCTATGGACAATCTCATTTCATTGATGGAGGATGTAACCTCCGAGTCCTATACTGAGGAGGATCCTTGCAATTTAGGGTTAAGACTCATACACTCTCACGACTTCAACTACCACCTCTATGTTGACGACACACAAATCTATCTCTCAACCCCCCACCTCACCCCCTCAGTCTCCGCCCGAATCACACACCTACTGAGCGAAATATCAGACTGGATGTCGCTCCACTTCCTTAAACTGAACCTCTCCAAAACCGAGTTTCTTGTCTTCCCCCCAGCCCGGACCCCACCCCCCATTGACTTCTCCATCACGTCCAGCAACGCCACCATCAAACCCGCCCCGCAGGCCAGAGTACTTGGTGTCATTCTGGACTCCAACCTATCCTTCCAGCCCCAAGTCCAATCTAACAAGCTCGTGCAGACTCCACCTACGCAACATGCAGACTCCGCCTCCGCAACATGCAGACTCCACCTCCGCAACATGCAGACTCCACCTCCGCAACATCGCCAAAATCCGCACGTTCCTAACTCCAGAAACCACTAAACAGCTCATCCACTCCCTCATCATATCACGACTCGACTACTGCAACTCCCTCCTCACTGGCCTGCCTCGCCACAGGCTATCCTCACTTCAGTCCATCCTGAATACGGCAGCCAGACTCATTCACCTTACCAACGGCTCCATTTACGCCACCCCCCTCTGCCAATCCCTCCACTGGCTTCCGATTGCGCAATGGATCAAATTCAAAATCCTAACACTGATGTACAAAGCTGTCCATCATACTGCCCCGAACTACATCACTGACCTAATATCCAAGTACCGCCCAACACGCACACTCCGCTCCTCACAAGACCTCCTTCTCTCTAGTTCCCTGGTCTCCTCCTCCCATGCCCACCTTCAGGACTTCTCCAGGGTGTTACCCATCCTCTGGAACTCCCTGCCCTAACCCATCAGATTATCACCTACTCTCCTCTCCTTTAGGCGCACCCTGAAAACCCATCTCTTCAGGGAAGCCTACCCCACCCCCTGCTAACTTGCCGACCTCCTCCACTCTTCCTACCACTCCATCCCCCACAGCTATCTCCTGTGCCACCATCCCCTCCCTCCTAGATTGTAAGCTCAAAAGAGCAGAGCCCTCGATCCCCTCATGTGTTGCATTGTATTGTTGTTGTTCTGTCACATGTTCTGTCCCCCTTTGTAATGTACAGCGCTGAGCGAACTATTGGCACTTTATAAATACTGTATAATAATAATAATAATAATAATAAAAAGACAGGCTGGTCTACCTATAAAATCGACTAAAATGCCCCAGATCCAGAAAAATCGATGGCTGGGAGTATTCCTTGATCTGGTTCATCATGACTTGGTACAGCTTGATTGGAGACCAAGTGATGTTGATAACTAGAGATGAGCGAATTATTCAAAAATTCGGTTCGGCTGATTCGCCGAATTCGCGGAAAAAATTTGCTTCGAGCCGAATATATTCGCTGCGAATTTAACTTATAAAAAGGGTGTTTCTAGGCTTCAGAGAGCCTTTATATTAGTGCAGAACACTGTACCTTTAATTTAAATGCCCTTGGAGTCTGCTGGGGAAGAGAAATAATACTGTCAGTCAGTATGACATGCAGATGAGTGCCGTCGATCTTAGAATCACCGCACACTTCACTCATTTGGGCAGTCACGGGGCCAAAACCAGAGTGTGGAGCCACAGTGTGGCGATGGAGACAGCAGCAATGGGAGGCCGTACAGGGACCCATGACACACTCTGGACCTGGCAGCAGCATGAGGAGGAGGTACAGGGGCCCATGACAGATTACGGGCCTGGCAGCAGCATGAGGAGTCGGTACGGGGGCCCATGGCAGATTACGGGCCTGGCAGCAGCATGAGGAGGCGGTACAGGGGCCCATGGCAGAGTGGCGGAGCGTAAGCAGCTAAAATTGAAGGCCATACAGAGGCCTATGTTAAAAAGTCCCCCCAGCAGCAGGGTGGGGAGATGACTATCAAGAGTCTAATGGCAGAGTGGCGGAGCAGAAGCAGCTTCAATTGAAGGCCATACACAGGCCTAGGTTAAAAAGCGGAAGCCGTCAGCAGCGTGAGCAGACGACAGAGACACATGGCGCAGGGTGGCGGTGGATGCAGCAGTATTCAGAAGCCAAACACAGGCCTCGGTTAAAAAGCGGAAGCCGTCAGCAGCGTGAGCAGACGACAGAGGCACATGGCGCAGGGTGGCGGTGGAGGCAGCAGCAATGGAAGGCCATACAGCACCCTATCACAAAATGGAACCCACCAACAGTGTAAGGAGACCTGAAAGTGGCACATGGCGCAGGGTGGCGGTGGAGGCAGCAGTATTCAGAAGACATACACAGGACTAGTTTAAAAAGCGGAAGCCGTCAGCAGCGTGAGCAGACGACAGAGGCACATGGCGCAGGGTGGCGGTGGAGGCAGCAGTATTCGGAAGCCATACACAGGCCTAGGTTTAAAACTGGAACCCAGCAGCGTGAGCAGACGACAAAGACGCACATGGCAGAGGATGGATCTGGCAGCAGTATGAGAAGGCGGTACAGGGGCCCGTGGCACAGTGTGGTGATGGGGGCTACAGTAACTGGATGCCAGAAAGTGGCCGATAGGGCTATATACTGCATGACTACATAGGTGGTTTTTATAGTACTTTATTTTGGCCTCCCTCTCAGCAGGTGTGAAAAAGGCCACCATTTTTGAACGGTAGCGAGGGTCCAACAAGGTGGACAGCCAAAAGTCATCCCTCTGTCTGATGGTTATTATTCGGCTGTCGCTACGCAAGCAACCGAGCATGCTATGGGCCATTTGTGCCAAGGAATGCGAGGGACTCCCTGCCTCCATCTCCACAGCATACTGCCACGGTGCGTCTGGGTCCTCTGTCTCCTCCTCCTCCTCTACCAGATGCTTCTGCTCCTCCACTCCTGTCCGCTGAGTGGAAAAACCACCCATTTCACTCAATAATTCCTGAGCACCAATGTCCTCCTCTACCTCCTCCTCTTCTTCCTGTCCTGCCCCCACAGGGGTCATGTGGTGTTGAGATCTGTGCGCCACGTCTACCGCACCCTGACCAGCCATTGTTAACAGCATTTGTTCCAGGACGTGCAACAGAGGAATGACGTCGTTCATCCCATAGTCCTGCCGACTCACAAATAGCGTGGCCTCCTCAAAGGGCCTGAGCAAGCGGCAGGTGTCACGCATGAGCTGCCAATGGCTGACATCTAAGTTACACAGGGGAGTACCTTTATCCGCTTGTAACATCAGGAAATCGGTGATGGCCTTTCGCTGTTCGTAAAGGCGGTCTAACATGTGTAGGGTTGAATTCCACCTTGTTGCAACGTCGCAGATCAGGCGATGCTGTGGAATTCCGTTCTGCCGCTGCAGCTCAAGGAGGGTGTGCTTTGCGGTGTAGGAATGGCTGAAATGCATGCAAAGTTTACGTGACATTTTAAGGATGTCTTGCAGTGGGATGGTGGATTTTAGGAACCGCTTGACAACCAGATTGAACACGTGAGCCATGCATGGCGCATGGCACAACCTTCCTTGACGCAGAGCAGACACCATGTTCTTTCCGTTGTCGGTCAACATGGTTCCGATTTTCAGTTTGCGCGGAGACAGCCATCTGTCGATTTCTCTGTTCATTACACTCAGAAGTTCCTCCCCTGTGTGACTACGTTCGCCAAGGCATACCAGGTGCAGCACAGCGTGACACCGTTGCGCCCTGCACATGTGATATGCCGGTCGAGTAATGGGACTTGGCACGGGGGTGGCGGCTGAGGACACGGCGGAAGAAGAGGTGGTAGAGGCGGACATCTTTGCTGGACCAAGGACGTGCAAACGTGGAGGCAAAAGCGTCGTGACCTGTCCAAGTTGCTGGTGCGGCTGTGCCAGCACCACGTTCACCCAGTGGGCCGTAAATGACATGTACTGTCCTTGACCGTCGGCGCTGCCGTGCGCTTTGGCAGAGACCGACATGCTCAAAGACTGGCCCACCATCTCTTCTACATGTGAATGCAGGGCTGGCACTGCCTTTTTGGCGAAGAAATGACGGCTTGGCACTCTCCACCGCGGCTCGGCACAAGCCATCATTTCTCGGAAAGGTGCTGAGTCCACCAGTTGGAAAGGGAGGGACTGCAGCACCAGCAACTTGGACAGGAGGACGTTCAGCTTCTGCACCGTCGGGTGCGTGCTCGCAAACTGTTGTCTCTTGGAAACGGATTCCAAGAAAGACTGCTGACGGAATCCGTGAAGAGGAGTAGCAGGAGAAGGAGCATCTGAACGAGCGGAAGATGCCAACGAGCGACAACTCCCCTCAGCAGAGGTGTTGGAGCCTTGACTGGCTGATAGAGGGCGATTGACGTCGGGTGACGGAGCAAGTAACGGAGCGGGTGATGGAGCGGGGGCTGAGGCAGGCAGAACCGCCGTATCTTTATCACGGTTTTCCCAGGCCACTGAATGGCGACGCTGCATATGCTGACGCAACGCTGTAGTCCCAACATGGGCCCCCTGGCCACGCTTGACTTTCTGGCCACATAGTCGACATACGGATACGTTTACTTCCTCGGGCGGCTTGACGAAAAATTGCCACACCACCGAGTAGGAAACTTTGCCCCCGATACTCCTCACTGGCTGACTGCTACTTCCTCCATGCACACCGGCACCACTACTGGCCGTGGTGGTAGGCTGCAGTGGAGCTGGTGCTCTACTCCATGGCCATTTGCCTCCACTGACACTGCTGCGACCCTGCTGCCTCCTGGGCAACCCACCGACTGTTTTGCTCGCTGCCAAGCTGGCACCCTCTTCTCCTGATGATGCGGAAGCAATAGCCTGATGACGACGAGGCTGCCAAGTGCGATCAGCCTCATCATCATCAATTAGGGTCTCCGCCTCACTACTAGCCCCCTCGGCTGCGTGTGGGTCAGGAGACAGACCTGTCTCTAGACCGGCTACCGGGCCACTCTCCTCGCCACTACTTCTTCGCCTGGCTGCTGAAGAGGCGGATGTCTCCCCCCATTCCTGACCGCCCTCTGTTAGCTCTTCCTCACTGTACAGTGGGGCTGAGCCCACAGCATGCGATACTTCGCTTGGTGAGGGAACACCAAAGGACAGGGGCAGGTAGAGGACACGTGATTTCAGTGGGCTTGCTCCCGGGCCATGCCAACTAACGGTTGTGTCTGACGTACACACCGACCGTTGGCTGTAGGTGTCAGAGGTGACCTGGGAAGAGGAAGACGACCGAGCCAACCAATCGATGACGGCAGGGTTGTCGGTGGAGACACGACCGCTGGATGACACCGGGAGCACTGGCCTCTGGCTGCGAATAGTGCTGCCTCGACCCCTTCCTCTGCTGCCACGTCTGCTCGCTCCTGAAACATTGCCTCCTCTGCCACTCCTCTGCGTGTTGTCTGACATACTCTTTAATTCAATAAGCACCCCAAAAATAACGTAACGATTCTGTGTCCCTGAGTAACAATTCTGTGTCCCTGAGTAACAATTCTGTGTCCCTGAGTAACGATTCTGTGTCCCTCAGTAACGATTCTGTGTCCCTCAGTAACAATTCTGTGTCCCTGAGTAACAATTCTGTGTCCCTGAGTAACGATTCTGTGTCCCTCAGTAACGATTCTGTGTCCCTCAGTAACAATTCTGTGTCCCTGAGTAACAATTCTGTGTCCCTGAGTAACAATTCTGTGTCCCTGAGTAACAATTCTGTGTCTGTCCCTGAGTAATGATTTTGTGTCCCTGAGTAACGATTCTGTGTCCCTGAGTAACGATTCTGTGTCCCTGAGTAACGTTTCTGTGTCCCTGAGTAACGATTCTGTGTCTGTCCCTGAGTAACGATTCTGTGTCCCTGAGTAACGATTCTGTGTCCCTGAGTAACGATTCTGTGTCCCTGAGTAACGATTCTGTGTCCCTCAGTAACGATTCTGTGTGCCTGAGTAACGATTCTGTGTCCCTGAGTAACGATTCTGTGTCCCTCAGTAACGATTCTGTGTCCCTGAGTAACGATTCTGTGTCCCTGAGTAACGATTCTGTGTCCCTCAGTAACGATTCTGTGTCCCTCAGTAACGATTCTGTGTCCCTGAGTAACGATTCTGTGTCCCTGAGTAACGATTCTGTGTCCCTGAGTAACGATTCTGTGTCTGTCCCTGAGTAACGATTCTGTGTCCCTGAGTAACGATTCTGTGTCCCTCAGTAACAATTCTGTGTCCTTGAGTAACAATTCTGTGTCTGTCCCTGAGTAACAATTCTGTGTCCCTGAGTAACGATTCTGTGTCCCTGAGTAACAATTCTGTGTCCCTGAGTAACGATTCTGTGTCCCTGAGTAACAATTCTGTGTCCCTGAGTAACAATTCTGTCTGTCCCTGAGTAACGATTCTGTGTCCCTGAGTAACAATTCTGTGTCCCTGAGTAACAATTCTGTGTCCCTGAGTAACAATTCTGTGTCCCTAAGTAACGATTCTGTGTCCCTGAGTAACAATTCTGTGTCCACAGAATTCTCCATTTGCCTCCAGTCATTGAACAGAGGCAGACCTGGCTGTATTCAGGGAGAGAGTTAGGGACACAGAAACGTTACTTAGGGCCACAGAAACGTTAGTTAGGGCCACAGAATCGTTACTTAGGGCCACAGAAACGTTACTTAGGGACAGAGAAACATTACTCAGGGACACAGAATTGTTACTGAGGGCCACAGAATCGTTACTTAGGGATACAGAAACGTTAGTTAGGGCCACAGAATTGTTACTCAGGGACAGACACAGAATTGTTACTGAGGGCCACAGAATTGTTACTGAGGGCCACAGAAACGTTACTCAGGGACACAGAATTGTTACTGAGGGCCACAGAACTGTTACTTAGGGCCACAGAAACGTTAGTTAGGGCCACAGAATTGTTATTCAGGGACAGACACAGAATTGTTACTGAGGGCCACAGAAATGGTACTTAGGGCCACAGAAACGTTACTCAGGGACACAGAATTGTTACTGAGGGCCACAGAACTGTTACTTAGGGCCACAGAAACGTTAGTTAGGGCCACAGAATTGTTACTCAGGGACAGACACAGAATTGTTACTGAGGGCCACAGAAACGGTACTTAGGGCCACAGAAACGTTACTCAGGGACACAGAATTGTTACTGAGGGCCACAGAACTGTTACTTAGGGCCACAGAAACGTTAGTTAGGGCCACAGAATTGTTACTCAGGGACAGACACAGAATTGTTACTGAGGGCCACTGAATTGTTACTGAGGGCCACAGAACCGTTACTTAGGGCCACAGAATTGTTACTCAGGGACACAGAATTGTTACTGAGGGCCACAGAACCGTTACTTAGGGCCACAGAATTGTTACTCAGGGACAGACACAGAATTGTTACTGAGGGCCACAGCATTGTTAGTGAGGGCCATAGAACCGTTACTTAGGGCCACAGAAACGTTACTCAGGGACACAGAATTGTTACTGAGGGCCACAGAACCGTTACTTAGGGCCACAGAATTGTTACTCAGGGACAGACACAGAATTGTTACTGAGGGCCACAGAATTGTTACTGAGGGCCACAGAACCGTTACTTAGAGCCACAGAAACGTTACTCAGGGACACAGAATTGTTACTGAGGGCCACAGAACTGTTACTTAGGGCCACAGAATTGTTACTCAGGGACAGACACAGAATTGTTACTGAGGGACACAGAATTGTTACTGAGGGCCACAGAACCGTTACTTAGGGCCACAGAATTGTTACTCAGGGACACAGAATTGTTACTGAGGGCCACAGAACTGTTACTTAGGGCCACAGAATTGTTACTCAGGGACAGACACAGAATTGTTACTGAGGGACACAGAATTGTTACTGAGGGCCACAGAACCGTTACTTAGGGCCACAGAATTGTTACTCAGGGACACAGAATTGTTACTGAGGGCCACAGAACCGTTACTTAGGGCCACAGAATTGTTACTCAGGGACAGACACAGAATTGTTACTGAGGGACACAGAATTGTTACTGAGGGCCACAGAACCGTTACTTAGGGCCACAGAATTGTTACTCAGGGACACAGAATTGTTACTGAGGGCCACAGAACCGTTACTTAGGGCCACAGAATTGTTACTCAGGGACAGACACAGAATTGTTACTGAGGGACACAGAATTGTTACTCAGGGCCACAGAATTGTTACTCAGGGACAGACACAGAATTGTTACTCAGGGACAGACACAGAATTGTTACTGAGGGACACAGAATTGTTACTGAGGGCCACAGAACCGTTACTTAGGGCCACAGAATTGTTACTCAGGGACACAAAATTGATACTGAGGGCCACAGAACCGTTACTTAGGGCCACAGAATTGTTACTCAGGGACAGACACAGAATTGTTACTGAGGGACACAGAATTGTTACTCAGGGCCACAGAATTGTTACTCAGGGACAGACACAGAATTGTTACTCAGGGCCACAGAATTGTTACTCAGGGCCACAGAATTGTTACTCAGGGACAGACACAGAATTGTTACTCAGGGACACAGAATTGTTACTCAGGGACAGACACAGAATTGTTACTCAGGGACACAGAATTGTTACTCAGGGCCACAGAATTGTTACTCAGGGACAGACACAGAATTGTTACTCAGGGACACAGAATTGTTACTCAGGGACACAGAATCGTTGAATTAAAGAGTATGTCAGACAACATGCAGAGGAGTGGCAGAGGAGGCAATGTTTTAGGAGCGAGCAGACGTGGCAGCAGAGGAAGGGGTCGAGGCAGCACTATTCGCAGCCAGAGGCCAGTGCTCCCGGTGTCATCCAGCGGTCGTGTCTCCACCGACAACCCTGCCGTCATCGATTGGTTGGCTCGGTCGTCTTCCTCTTCCCAGGTCACCTCTGACACCTACAGCCAACGGTCGGTGGGTACGTCAGACACAACCTTTAGTTGGCATGGCCCGGGACCAAGCCCACTGAAATCACGTGTCCTCTACCTGCCCCTGTCCTTTGGTGTTCCCTCACCAAGCGAAGTATCGCATGCTGTGGGCTCAGCCCCACTGTACAGTGAGGAAGAGCTAACAGAGGGCGGTCAGGAACGTGGGGAGACATCCGCCTTTTCAGCAGCCAGGCGAAGAAGTACTGGCGAGGCGAGTGGCTCGGTAGCCGGTCTAGAGACAGGTCTGTCTCCTGACCCACACGCAGCCGAGGGGGCTAGTAGTGAGAAGGAGACCCTAATTGATGATGATGAGGCTGATCGCACTTGGCAGCCTCGTCGTCATCAGGCAATTTCTTCCGCATCATCAGGAGAAGAGGGTGGCAGCTTGGCAGCGAGCAAAGCAGTCGGTGGGTTGCCCAGGAGGCAGCAGGGTCGCAGCAGTGTGAGTGGAGCCAAACGGCCACAGAGTAGAGCACCAGCTCCACTGCAGCCTACCACCACGGCCAGTAGTGGTGCCGGTGTGCACGGAGGAAGCAGCAGTCAGCCAGTGAGGAGTAGCGGGGGCAAAGTTTCCTACTCGGCGGTGTGGCAATTTTTCGTCACGCCGCCCGAGGAAGTAAACGTAGCCGTATGTCGACTATGTGGCCAGAAAGTCAAGCGTGGCCAGGGGGCCCATGTTGGGACTACAGCGTTGCGTCAGCATATGCAGCGTCGCCATTCGGTGGCCTGGGAAAACCGTGATAAAGATACGGCGGTTCTGCCTGCCCCAGCCCCTGCTCCATCACCCGCTCCGTTACTTGCTCCATCACCCGACGTCAATCGCCCTCTATCAGGCAGTCAAGGCTCCAACACCTCTGCTGAGGGGAGTTGTCGCTCGTTGGCATCTTCCGCTCATTCAGATGCTCCTTCTCCTGCTACTCCTCTTCACGGATTCCGTCAGCAGTCTTTCTTGGAATCCGTTTCCAAGAGACAACAGTTTGCGAGCACGCACCCGATGGTGCAAAAGCTGAACGTCCTCCTGTCCAAGTTGCTGGTGCTGCAGTCCCTCCCTTTCCAAGTGGTGGACTCAGCACCTTTCCGAGAAATGATGGCTTGTGCCGAGCCGCGGTGGAGAGTGCCAAGCCGGCATTTCTTCGCCAAAAAGGCAGTGCCAGCCCTGCATTCACATGTAGAAGAGATGGTGGGCCAGTCTTTGAGCATGTCGGTCTCTGCCAAAGCGCACGGCAGCGCCGACGTGTGGAGCTGTAACTACGGTCAGGGACAGTACATGTCATTTACGGCTCACTGGGTGAACGTGGTGCCGGCACAGCCGCACCAGCAACTTGGACAGGTCACGCCGCTTTTGCCTCCACGTTTGCACGTCCTTGGTCCAGCAAAGATGTCCGCCTCTACCACCTCTTCTTCTGCCGTGTCCTCAGCCGCCACCCCCGTGCCAAGTCCCATTACCCAACCGGCATATCACATGTGCAGGGCGCAACGGTGTCACGCTGTGCTGCACCTGGTATGCCTTGGCGAACGTAGTCACACAGGGGAGCAACTTCTCAGTGTAATGAACAGCGAAATCGACAGATGGCTGTCTCCGCGCAAACTGAAAATCGGAACCATGTTGACCGACAATGGAAAGAACATGGTGTCTGCTCTGCGTCAAGGAAGGTTGTGCCATGCGCCATGCATGGCTCACGTGTTCAATCTGGTTGTCAAGCGGTTCCTAAAATCCACCATCCCACTGCAAGACATCCTTAAAATGTCACTTAAACTTTGCATGCATTTCAGCCATTCCTACACCGCAAAGCACACCCTCCTTGAGCTGCAGCGGCAGAACGGAATTCCACAGCATCGCCTGATCTGCGACGTTGCAACAAGGTGGAATTCAACCCTACATATGTTAGACCGCCTTTACGAACAGCGAAAGGCCATCACCGATTTCCTGATGTTACAAGCGGATAAAGGTACTCCCCTGTGTAACTTCGATGTCAGCCATTGGCAGCTCATGCGTGACACCTGCCGCTTGCTCAGGCCCTTTGAGGAGGCCACGCTATTCGTGAGTCGGCAGGACTATGGGATGAACGACGTCATTCCTCTGTTGCACGTCCTGGAACAAATGCTGTTAACAATGGCTGGTCAGGGTGCGGTAGACGTGGCGCACAGATCTCAACGCCACATGACCCCTGTGGGGGCAGGACAGGAAGAAGAGGAGGAGGTAGAGGAGGACATTGGTGCTCAGGAATTATTGAGTGAAATGGGTGGTTTTTCCACTCAGCGGACAGGAGTGGAGGAGCAGGAGCATCTGGTAGAGGAGGAGGAGGAGACAGAGGACCCAGACGCACCGTGGCAATATGCTGTGGAGATGGAGGCAGGGAGTCCCTCGCATTCCTTGGCACAAATGGCCCATAGCATGCTCGGTTGCTTGCGTAGCGACAGCCGAATAATAACCATCAGACAGAGGGATGACTTTTGGCTATCCACCTTGTTGGACCCTCGCTACCGTTCAAAAATGGTGGCCTTTTTCACACCTGCTGAGAGGGAGGCCAAAATAAAGTACTATAAAAACCACCTATGTAGTCATGCAGTATATAGCCCTATTGGCCACTTTCTGGCATCCAGTTGCTGTAGCCCCCATCACCACACTGTGCCACGGGCCCCTGTACCGCCTTCTCATACTGCTGCCAGATCCATCCTCTGCCATGTGTGTCTTTGTCGTCTGCTCACGCTGCTGGGTTCCAGTTTTAAACCTAGGCCTGTGTATGGCTTCCGAATACTGCTGCCTCCACCGCCACCCTGCGCCATGTGCCACTTTCAGGTCTCCTTACACTGTTGGTGGGTTCCATTTTGTGATAGGGTGCTGTATGGCCTTCCATTGCTGCTGCCTCCACCGCCACCCTGCGCCATGTGCCTCTGTCATCTGCTCACGCTGCTGACGGCTTCCGCTTTTTAACCTAGGCCTGTGTATGGCCTTCAATTGAAGCTGCTTCTGCTCCGCCACTCTGCCATTGGACTCTTGATAGTCGTCTCCCCACGCTGCTGCTGGGGGGACTTTTTAACATAGGCCTCTGTATGGCCTTCAATTTTAGCTGCTTACGCTCCGCCACTCTGCCATGGGCCCCTGTACCGCCTCCTCATGCTGCTGCCAGGCCCGTAATCTGCCATGGGCCCCCGTACCGACTCCTCATGCTGCTGCCAGGCCCGTAATCTGTCATGGGCCCCTGTACCTCCTCCTCATGCTGCTGACAGGTCCAGAGTGTGTCATGGGTCCCTGTACGGCCTCCCATTGCTGCTGTCTCCATCGCCACTTTCAGGTCTCCTCACACTGCTGGTGGGTTCCATTTTGTCATAGGGTGCTGTATGGCCTCCCATTGCTGCTGCCTCCACCGCCACACTGTGGCTCCACACTCTGGTTTTGGCCCCGTGACTGCCCAAATGAGTGAAGTGTGCGGTGATTCTAAGATCGACGGCACTCATCTGCATGTCATACTGACTGACAGTATTATTTCTCTTCCCCAGCAGACTCCAAGGGCATTTAAATTAAAGGTACAGTGTTCTGCACTAATATAAAGGCTCTCTGAAGCCTAGAAACACCCTTTTTATAAGTTAAATTCGCAGCGAATATATTCGGCTCGAATCGAATTTATTCCGCGAATTCGGCGAATCAGCCGAATCGAATTTTTGAATAATTCGCTCATCTCTACCGACGACACACAAATCTATCTGTCTACCCCTCACCTCACCCCTTCAGTCTCCTCCTCACCTCACCCCTTCAGTCTCCTCCTCACCTCACCCCTTCAGTCTCCAATCGCATCACCAGCCTACTAAGTGACATATCAGCATGGATGTCACTGCACTTCCTCAGACTCAACCTTTCCAAAACTGAGCTCTTAGTATTCCCCCAGCCCGTGCCCCCTCCCCTGACTTCTCCATCAAGAGCAATAACACAATCATCAGTCCCTCCCCTCACGCCAGGGTACTAGGTGTAATCCTAGACTCCCATCTGTCCTTTCAGCCCCAGGTCCAATTGCTGACAAACTCATGTAGACTTCACCTCCACAACATCTCCAACCTCCACAACATCTCCAAGATATGCCCGTTCCTAACCTCGGAAACCAATAAGCAACTTATTCCCTCCCTTGTTATATCTCACCTTGACTATTGTAACTCCCTCCTCACTGGCCGACCTCATCGCATGCTATCCCCTCTTCAGTCTATCATGAATGCTGCTGCCAGACTCATCCACCTTACTAACCGCTCTGTATCTGCCACCCCTCTCTGCCAATCCCTCCACTGGCCTCCATTCAGTGTCCTCCACCCCTCTCTGCCAATCCCTCCACTGGCCTCCATTCAGTATCCTCCACCCCTCTCTGCCAATCCCTCCACTGGCCTCCACTCAGTGTCCTCCACCCCTCTCTGCCAATCCCTCCACTGGCCTCCACTCAGTGTCCTCCACCCCTCTCTGCCAATCCCTCCACTGGCTTCCACTAAGTGTTCTCCATCCCTCTCTGCCAATCCCTCCACTGGCTTCCAATTGCCCAACGGATAAAATTCAAAACACTAACACTGACGTATAAAGCCATTCATAACACTGCCCCTAACTACATCACCGACCTTGTCTCTAAATACCACCCAAACTGTACTCTCTGTTCCTCGCAAGACTTACTACTCTCTAGCTCCCTTGTCTCCTCCTCCCATGCTCGTCTCCAGGATTTCTCAAGGGCTTCACCCATCCTCTGGAACTCCCTACCCCAAACTATCAGGCTATCATCTACTCTGAAAACCCATCTCTTCAGGGAAGCCTGCGCCGACCCCAGCTAATATTGGAATCCACTACACTTCCTACCACTCCATCCCCCTCAGCTAATTACCTCTTGTACCACTATCCTCTCCCTCCTAGATTGTAAGCTCCCAGGATCAGGCCCTCTAATCCCTCTTGTATTGTATTGTATTGTTACTGTACTGTCTCCCTCCATTTTGTAAAGTGCTGAGCAAACTGTCGGCGCTATATTAGTCCTGTATAATAATAATAATCATAATAATGAGGAAACAAAGCTCTTTAAAAGCCTGAAGGTGCTTATTGGATTTTGAGGTCCTGTACTTGGCTAGACTGCCAAACTGTCTCTCACATGTGGTACCCCCATACTCAGGAGAAGTAGCAGAATGTATTTTGGGGAGTAATTCCACATATACCCATGGCATGTGTGAGCAATAAATCATTTAAGTGACAATTTTGTGTAAAGAAAAAAAAAAATTTTTTTGTCAAACACCCTAGTGAATAAAATGGTGGGTGCAGCAATTTTTTTATGTCACAATTTTTTTTATGTCACAATGTACT